>NC_138171.1:71994614-72597867 GCF_964165515.1 Mesoplodon bidens | reverse complement strand
ATGGGCACCCTTGTCTTGTTCCTGATCTTAGACGAAATGTTTCAGTTTCTCATGACTGAGAATGATGTTGGCTGTGGGTTTGTTATATATGGCTTTTATTATGTTGAGGTAGGTTCCCTCTATGCCCACTTTCTGGAGAGTTTTTATCATAAATTGATGTCGAATTTTTTCAAAAGCTTTTCTGCATCTATTGAGGTGATGATATTTTTTATTCTTCAATTTGTTAATATGGTATATCACATTGATTGGTTTGTGTATATTGAAGAATCCTTGCCTTCCTCAGATAAACCCCACTTGATCATGGTGTATGATCCTTTTAATGTACTGTTGCATTCTGTTTGCTAGTATTTTATTGAGGATTTTTGAAACTATGTTCATCAGTGATACTAACCTGTAATTTTCTTTTTGTGTGTGACATCTTTGTCTGGTTTTGGTATCAGGGTGATGGTGGCCTTGCATAATGAGTTTGGGAGTGCTCCTCCCTCTGCTACATTTTGGAGGAGTTTGAGAAGGATAGGTATAAGATCTTCCCTAAAAGTTTCATAGAATTCACCTGCACAGCCTATTTTAAATTACTAGAAATCTCAAAATTGTGTTTGATACCAAGATAGATAATTTGACTAATTCTTCAAAACAAAAAGCCTAGAAATGTTCCCACTCATATATAGAAACTTAATATGTGACGGAAATGGATTTGCAGATCAGTAGTAAGAGGATTAGACTAGGCAATAATTTCTGAGATAATTAGTTGTCCACATTTTTTAGGCAGATTAGATTTCTACCTCATACAAAAATGAATTCCAGCTGAATTAAAGATGTAAATATGAAACCCAAAACTTTTTAAGAATTAGAATAAAAAGTAGGAACATGTCTTTATGACCTTGAGGTAGGGAAGGATCTTTTTAAACAAAACACACAAAAGCACAGTACAGATAATAAAATCTTGACGTACTTACCACATTAAATATTTTAATCCATCTCTGTTGAAAGTCAGTATAAAAAAGAGAAATGATGAATCACAATCTAGGAAAAGTTAATTTTTATATACATCACCAACAAAGGATTAGACCCAGAATATATGCAGTATTTCAACAAAAAAGTTGTGACCCAATGAAAAAATGAGCAAATCATATTAATAGGCAGTTCACAGAAGGGAAAAAAATGAATGTACAATAAACATACAGAAGTATTCCTCAGTCACTGGTAATCAGAGAAATTCAAAATAAAACCAAAGTGAGTTACCATTTCACACTCATCAACTTGATAAAAATGTAAACCTAACAATTCAAATATTGGAGTGGATGTAGAAAAATAGAAATTCTTGTATACTGCTGTTATGATATAAGTTGGTAATTTTTTGAAAATAATTTGGCAAAATTTAGTACTATAGATACCCTTTCCTACCTTCTCTATGGTCTCTTAATTATGGAGTCAGAGGTGGAGGCATGTAGAGCGGGGTCTCCAACCCCCAGGGCCACAAGCCAGTACCAGTTGGCAGCCTGTTAGGAACCAGGCCACACGAGGTGAGCAGCAGTAGAGCGAGCGAAGCTTCATCTGCCACTCCCCATTGCTCCCCATCACTCTCATTACCGCCTGAACCATCCCCACCCACCCACCCCCATCCTTGGAAATATTGTCTACCATGAAACCGGTTCCTGGCACCAGAAATGTTGGGGACCGCTGATCTAAAGGATTCCCAGGTTTCTGGAAGTTGGGGAAAGAGTGAAGGAAAGACGGAGAGTTCAGTAAAGGACAGACTGAGTTTTAGATACATTCAGCTGAGGACACCAATGGGCAGGTAGATGTGTGTCTGGAACTAAGAGAAGATGTCTGTAACACAAGTAAGGATTGGAGAGTCCTTAGCACAGAGGCTGAAGTGAGAGTAAAATATAGCCCTGTGAGCCATGAATGTCTGAGATTGGTTTACTTCACATGTACAATAATTTTAGCTAGGCAGGTGCTAAGCTAAGTCCCTATTCAAATACACACACACACTGTAAACAATCTGGCTTCATCTGCTTGGGACTGATTTGGAAGCTCTGTTGTGGGTGATATGAGACATGGATCTGTGCTCAAATTTGAAATTTTAATTTTATACTTCCATAACACAGATTATAATTATATATCATAAAATTTATATAATAGAATATAATAGAAAATAGATTATAATTTATATTAATTATTCTCATGTGCTTAATCAAAAACTCAGTCATTTGATTTTATATACATCATATTTCTTTCTAAGTGAATTTTATGGACGTTTGCAAATAGCCTGTGTTATAATGTCTGCAGATTACAGGGTTAAATCAGTTAGTGATGAAGAATAGAAAGCTAAATCTTCTTACTTTGATGTCATTCTTACTAAAGTTCTGATCTCTGGTATACAACAAAGAAAGGGGTAGTGGAAAGAGAACTTGATCTGCATTCAGGACTGAGATTTAATGAATGGGACGTAACCACTCTCAGGGTATATATCTTAAAGTTTCATAGAGAAATTGATGAAAAACATGAAGATTCTGGAGATAATTATTAAATTTTAAAGGCCAATGTGAATTTTTTGCAAATATTAGAATTGTAGGGATAGCACTTGAAGAACAAAAGGTAGTAAGATGATATTATTTAATAAAATTAGAATTGATTTTATTCATATGGACATGAGGATTAATAGAGGGTATTCTGTTCACAAACATTGAGCATCTCTCCTATCTTTTTCCTGGTTTTTAAATCTTGGAAGTGAACCTCCCTTTTGGATCACATGTGTCGGTTTTCCCCTTTTAGAGTTAACTGAAAGCAAAAGTAAAACCCCAACCAACCATCTGCCTCCTAAACAAGAGAAGATTCAGGATTCCACTCAAAAGGAAACTAATTCAACAGGAACAATGTCAGTCTTGAGTAAGGTCCCAGCTCCTTGGCTGGCTGTGCAGGCCTTCCCAGTTCTCTGGTTTCTGCCCGAAACACATGCGTCCCTAGTGTGAGTTTCCTACATGTGGGGATCAGCAAGAAAAAGGAATCAGCATTGCCATTCATCTGGTAAGTGACAAATGCTACTCATTCCTGACCTGGAAAATACCAGTCTGTTTCTAGAGGGAGTCAATCGTACGGATTCTGAAGAACTGAGGGTTGATGTTTACAAATGTTCCTGGGCATACAATGCAGTTGTATGGTGGAGGTCATTGTCAACCAGGAAGAGGCCAGGACAGCTGCTCTTCTAAGAACTTCAAGCAGCCTCAGGGAGGGGAAAATGGACTGCTGTTGCCTGGCTACCTTACACAGTCCTAGGAACACACTAGAAAATTGTTAGGAAATGAAGACCATTTACCAAAAAGGGAGATTGACCCAAACTGTAAATCCCTGTTCTCTAAACATAAACAAGATTCCGTAATCTCCAAAGGGGGCAGCCAGTGCTGTTTTCCTGGTAACCAGAGGTTCCCAGGGCAAAGGAAAGTGTGTACAATTTACTCAGGGCATTTGAAAATAACACCATGGAGGGTGTGGGCATCTGTACTTTTGATATGATCTCCATTCTTATTGAATCTTTGATGCCTATGTATAATTATTATATCATAAGGTAAGTAAATATCTGCTTTGCTAAGGAAAATTCTTTAGAACAGTTGGTCTCTAACTTGATTACACATTGTAATCATCTGGGAGATTTAAAAATACTGATGCCTGTGTCCCACCCTCAGAAATTATTCTGATCTAATTGTCATGAGTTGTGACCTCTGCATTAGGAATTTTAAAAGCTGTCCACGTGATTCAAATATGCAGGAAAGTTCTAGAACTGCTGCCATAGAAAAACTATCCAGAAGAATCCCTTGACCATCCATAGGGTATCTTCCCTTTGGGTGTCCCCATTCACTACAGAAACAGTAATAATGGATCTGGACCTAAACTGGTTTCTCTTCTGAGTTTCTTGTTGGCTTTAAAGATCTAATTTGATTTAAATTATTTTTAAAGTCTCAAGCAACTACAGGTTCACAATCCCTTTTTCATCACTCTGAAATCCATAAAGTTCTGAAAACAGAAGTTTTGTTATAACTCATTTGACAGCAAAATCTGAGCTCAGCTGATATGGAACTATTAATAGTCTTATTTGGCTCACTTAGTGTGAATAGTCATAGATTTCTCTACAGAAATAGTCATGTAATGATTATTACATATTGCTGCTTCAGCATTAAGAACTATACAATGTATTTACCATAAGGTTTTTCTAAAATCCAAGTGTTTCAGATAAGAGACACATTATGAGGCATTATGCTAGGTGCAAACAATAGAAAAATGAATCAGGATGTGGTCCCAAGCCTCAAATAACTCATATAAAAACACGTCATATTGCAATATGGAAATCTTGTCTAGGCATGTAAAGTTCTCTAGGAATTCAAAGGAGGGAGCAATTACTTCTTAAGTGAGATGAAAGAGAAAGTCAAAGGAGAAGTGGCATTTGAGCCAGATCTTGGAGAATGAGCAGGTTTGCCAAGTTGAGACACTCCAACCAGAGGCCATATTTCAGGAGACACCAGTGGATGGAATGTAAGGGGAAGGGTAGTGGAGACAGACTTGGAAAGAGGTGAGCTTCAGGTTCTTAAGGGCTTTGTAAGTCAGATGTTGGACTGTAACCCAGTGGTTCTAAAACATAAATGTGCATAAGAATCACTGGAAAATTCAGATTCAGGAGGTCTGGCTGGAGATTGTGTATTTCTAACAAGCTCCCAGAGGATGCTGCTCTGAGCAGTACACTCAAATAGCAAGGCTCTGGAACTGAGCTAACCAATACAGTAGCCACTAGTCACACATGCTAGTCAAATTTAAACCCTAATTATTTTAAATTAAATAATGTTTAAATCTAGGTCCTCAGTTTCACTGACCACATTTCAAATACTCAGTACCCATTGAGGCTAGTGGCCACTGTATTGAAACAGACAGTGCAGAAACAGACATTTCCACCATCCCAGAGGGTTCCATTGATCAGGGCTGATTCTAGAAGAAAACATGGCATGATTAAGTATTTTCAGAGAGAAATGTCAACTGAAAGAAAAACACACAACTTAAGCGCAGTGATTTTCAGTTTTACTTAGGGATCTTACTGAGGACTATAGCCCAGGAGACAGACTCTCATGTAGCTCTGAGGAACTGCTCCAAAAAGGCAGAGGAGTCGCCAGGATACAGATAAATTTTTCACTGCAAAAAACGTGTAGTCCAACATAAAAAGATTACTGCTAATCACAAAGAACAGACATTTCAAGTTGATTTTAGTGTTTTTCTATGTATAGAAAGATGCAAGAATCTGGAGTCATTGAAATTTGTCCTTAGATTATCTAAGGGCCAGTCTGTCCAGTGCACAGAATGCTTCCTGGTTTTCTCCATCCTGAATTCCCCATAGGGCTCACTGTCCGTGGGCGCAACAGTGGCTAATGATCTTTTTTTTTTTTTAATAATCTTTATTGGAGTATAATTGCTTCACAATACCATGTTAGTTTCTGTTGTACAACAAAGTGAATCAGCCATATGCATACATATATCCCCATATCCCCTCCCTCTTGAGCCTCCCACCCACCCTCCCTATCGCACCCCTCTAGGTCATCACAAAGCATTGAGTAGATCTCCCTGTGCTATGCTGCTACTTCCCACTAGCTAACTATTTTACATTTGGTAATGTATATATGTTGCTGCTACTCTCACTTTGCCCCAGCTTCCCCTTCCCCCACCCCAAGTCCTCAAGTCTATTCTCTATGTGTACATCTTTATTCCTGCCCTGCCACAAGGTTCATTGTTTTTTTTAGACTCCATATATATGCATTAGCATACAGTATTTGTTTTTCTCTTTTTGACTTACTTCACTCTGTATGACAGACTCTAGGTCCATCAACCTCACTACAAATAACTCAATTTTGTTTCTTTTTAAGGCTGAATAATATTCCACTGTATATATGTGCCACATCTTCTTTATCCATTCATCTCTCGATGGACATTTAGGTTGCTTCCATGTCCTGGCTATTGTAAATAGTGCTGCAATGAAGATTGTGGTACATGTATCTTTTTGAATTATGGTTTTCTCAGGGTATATGCCCAGTAGTGGCACTACTGGGTCATATGGTAGTTCTAATTTTAGTTTTTTAAGGAACCTCCATATTGTTCTCCACAGTGGCTGTATCAATTTACATTTCCACCAACAGTGCAGCAGGGTTCACTTTTCTCCACACCCTCTCTAGCATTTATTGTTTTTAGATTTTCTTTTATAATGGTCATTCTGACCGGTGTGAAGTGACACCTCATTGTAGTTTTGATTTGCATTTCTCTAGTAATTAGTGATGTTGAGCATCTTTTCATGTCTCTTGGCCATCTGTATGTCTCCTCTGGTGAAATGTCTATATAGATCTTTTGCCCATTTTTTAATTGGATTGTTTGTTTTTTTGATATTGAGCTCCATGAGCTGTTTGTATATTTTGGAGATTAATCCTTTGTCCATTTTGTCATTTGCAAATATTTTCTCTCACTCTGAGGGTTGTCTTGTTTATGGTTTCCTTTGCTGTGCAAAAGCTTTTATGTTTCATTAGGTCCCATTTGTTTATTTTTGGTTTTATTTCCATTTCTCTAGGAGGTGGGTTAAAACACGTCTTGCTCCGGTTTATGTCAAAGAGTGTTTTTCCTATGTTTTCCTCTAAGAGTTTTATAGTGTCTGGTCTTACATTTAGGTCTTTAATCCATTTTGAGTTTATTTTTGTGTATGGTGTTCAGTAGTGTTCTAATTTCAATCTTTTACATGTAGCTGTTCACTTTTCCCACCACCACTTATAGAAGAGACTGTCTTTTCTCCATTGTATGTTCTTGCCTCCTTTGTTGTAAATTAGGTGACCATATGTGCATAGGTTTACCTCTGGGCTTTCTATTCTGTTCCATTTATCTATATTTCTGCTTTTGTGCCAGTACCACACTGTCTTGATAACTGTACCTTTGAAGTATAGTTTAAAGTCAGGAAACTGATTCCTCCAGCTCTGTTTTTCTTTCTCAGGATTGCTTTGGCTCTCTGGGGTCTTTTGTGTTCCCATACGAATTGTAAAAATTTTTGTTCTAATTTTGTGAAGAATGCCATTGGTAGTTTAATAAGGATTGCATTGAATCCGTAGATTCCTTTGGGTAGTATAGTCATTTTCACAATATTGATTCTTCCAATCCAAGAACATGGTATATTTCTCCATTTGTTTGTGTCAGCTTTGATTTCTTTCATCAGTGTTTTATAGCTTTCTGAATATAAATCTTTTCCATCTTTAGGTAAGTTTATCCCTAGGTATTTTATTTTTTTGTTGCTATGGTAAATGGGAGTGTTTCCTTAATTTTTCTTTCTGATTTTTCCTTGTTAGTGTATAGGAATGCCAGAGTTTTCTGTGCATTAATTTTGTATCCTGGCACATTACCAAATTCACTGATTAGTTCTAGTAGTTTTCTGGTGGCATCTTTATCATGCTCTATGTATAGTATCATGTCATCCGTAAACAGTGACAGTTTTATTCCTTTTCCAATTTGTATTCCTTTTATTTCTATTGCTTCTCTGATTGTTGTGGCTAGGACTTCCAAAACTATGTTGAATAAGAGTATCGAGAGTGGACATCCTTGTCTTCTTCCTGATCTTGGTGGAAATGCTTTCAGGTTTTCACGATTGAGAATGATGTTGGCTGTGGGTTTGGCATATATAGCATTTATTATGTTGAGATAGGTTCCCTCTATACCCATTTTCTGGAGACTTTTTATAATAAATTAGTGTTTAATTTTGTCAAAAGCTTTTTCTGCATCTATTGAGATGATCATATGGTTTTTATTCCTTAATTTGTTAATGTGGTGTATTTCATTGATTGATTTGTGTATTTTGAAGTATCCTTGCATCCCTGGGATAAATCCCACTTGATCATGGTGTATGGTCCTTTTAATGTGTTGTTGGATTCTGTTTGCTACTATTTTGTTCAGGATTTTTGTGTCAGTGTTCATGAATGATATTGGTCTATAATTTTCTTTTTTTTTTGTGATACCTTTTTCTGGTTTTGGTATCAGGGTGATGGTGGCTTCATAGAATGAATTTGGGAGTGTTCCTCCCTCTTCAATTTTTTGGAACAGTTTGAGAAGGATCGATGTTAGCTCTTCTCTAAATGTTTGGTATAATTTGCCTGTGAAGCCCTCTGGTCCTGGACTTTCGTTTGTTGGGAGATTTTTAACTACAGTTTCAATTTCATTATTTGTGATAAGTCTGTTTATATTTTCTAATTCTTCCCGTTTCAGCCTTGGAAAATTGTACCTTTCCAAGAATTTGTCCATTTCTTCATGGTTGTCCATTTTTTTTTGGCATATAGTTGTTTGTAGTAGTCTCTTATAATCCTTTGTATTCCTACAGTGTCAATTGTGATTTCTCCTTTTTCCTTTCTAATTTTATTGATTTGAGACCTCTCCCTTTTTTCCTTGATGAGTCTGACTAAGAGTTTATCAATTTTGTTTATTTCCTCAAAAAAAAACAGCTTTTAGTTTTATTGACCTTTGCTATTGTTTTCTTTGTTTCTATTTCTTTTATTTCTCCTCTGACCTTTATGATTTCTTTCCTTCTACTGACTTTGGATTGTCTTTGTTCTTCTTTCTCTAGTTGCTTTCGGTGTAGAGTTAGATGGTTTATTTGAGATTTTTCTTGTTTCTTGAGGTGAGATTATATTACTATAAACTTCCCTCTTAGAACTGCTTTTGCTGCTTCCCATAGGTTTTTGGTAATCATGTTTTCATTGTCATTTGTTTCTATGTATTTTTTAATTTCTTCTTTGATTTCTACAGTGATCTCTTGGTTATTTACTAGCACACAGTTTAGCCTCCATGTATTTGTGGGGGTTTTTTTCAGTTTCTTTCCTGTAATTGATTTCCAGTCCTATAGTGTTTTGGTCAGAAAAGATGCTTGAGACGATTTCAATTTTCTTAATTTTTTCAAGGCTTGATTTTTGACCCAAGATGTGATCTATCCTGGAGAAAATTTCATGTGCACTTGAGAAGAAACTATATTCTGCCACTTTCAGGTGGAATGTTCTGTAAATATCAATTGAATCTATCTGGTTTATTGTGTCATTTAAAGCTTGTGCTTCCTTCTTTATTTTCTGTTTGGATGATCTGTCCATTGGTGTAAGTGGTGTTCTAAAGTCCCCTACTATTATCATGTTACTGTCAATTTCTCCTTTCATGGTTGTTAGCATTTGCCTTATGTATTGAGGTGTTCCTATGTTGGGTGCATAAACATTTATAATTGTTATATCTTCTTCTTGGATTGATCCCTTGATCATTATGTAGTGTCCTTCCTTATCTCTTGTAACAGTCTTTATTTTAAAGTCTATTTTATCTGATATGAGTATTGCTACTCCAGCTTTCTTTTGATTTCTTTGCATGGAATATTTTTTTCCATCTCTTCACTTTCAGTTGTATGTGCCTCTAAGTCTGAAGTGGGTCTCTTGTAGACAGCATATTAATGGGTCTTGTTTTTGTATCCATGCAGCCAGTCTGTGTCTTTTGGTTTGGGCATTTAACCCACTTACATTCAAGGTTATTATTGATATTTATGTTCCTATTGCCATTTTTGTAATTGTTTGGAGATTGTTTTTGTGGGTCTTTTTCTTCTCTTGTGTTTCTTGCCTAGAGAAATTTCTTTAGCATTTGATGTAAAGCTGGTTTGGTGGTGTTGAATTATCTTAGCTTTTGCTTGTCTGAAAAACTTTTGATTTCTCCATTGAATCTGAATGAGATCCTTGCTGGATAGAGTAATCTTGGTTGAAGGTTTTTCTCTTTCATCACTTTAAGTATATCCTGCCACTCCTTTCTTGCCTGTAGAGTTTCTGCTAAAAAATCAGCTGGTAACCTTATGGGGATTCCTTTGTATGTTATTTTTTTCCCTTGCTGCTTTTAATATTTTTTCTTTGAATTTAATTCTTTTAGTTTGATTAATATGTGTCTTGGTGTGTTTCTCCTAGGGTTTATCCTGTATGGGACTCTCTGTGCTTCCTTTACTTGGGTGACTATTTCCTTTCCCATGTTAGGGAAGTTTTTGACTATAATCTCTTCAAATATTTTCTCAGACACTTTCTTTTTTCTTCTTCTTCTGGAACCCTTATAATTCGAATGTTGGTGTGTTTAGTGTTGTCCCAGAGGTCTCTGAGATTGTCTTCAATTATTTTCATTCTTTTTCTTTATTCTGCTCCTCAGCAGTTATTTCCACCCTTTTGTCTTCCAGCTCACTTATTCATTCTTCTGTCTCAGTTTTTCTGTTATTGATTCCTTTTAGTGTATTTTTCATTTCAGTTATTGTGTTGTTCACCTCTGTTTGTATGTTCTTTGGTTATTCTAGATCTTTGTTAAACATTTCTTGTATTTTCTCAATCCATGCCTACATTCTATTTCTGAGATTCTGGATGATCTTTATTATCATTACTTTGAATTCTTTTTCAAGTAGATTGCCTACTTCCTCTTGATTTATTTGGTCTTGTAGGTTTTTACCTTGCTCCTTCAGCTATGACATATTTTTTTTGCCATCTCTCTTTTTTATTTTCTTTTTTTAGGAGTGGGATTCTATTCCTGTCTTACTGGTTATTTGGCCTGAGGCTTCCAACACTGGAGTTTGTAGGCTGTTGGGTAGAGCTGGGTCTTCGTGCTGAGATGAGGACCTCCAGGAGACCTCACTCTGATGAATATTCCTTGGGGTCTGAGGTTCTCTGTTAGTCCTGTGGTTCGGACTCAGAGATCCCACTGCAAGAGCTTCGGCCCAACCCCCAGCTAATGAACCAAGATCTCACAAGCCATGTGGGGCAGCAAAAAAAAAAAAAAAAAAGGAGAACAATAACAATGTAAAAAATAAAATTAGACTAGGAAACTAACAGGTATGTTAGAAAGAATATAAAAATAAAAATATAGATGAAACAACAACTGGAATGTAAAACAGAACCACCATGGTAAAAAAGAGGAGGAGAAAAAATAAGAAAAGATGGAAAAGACCTTGGATGTGGAGGGCGAGGCCTATGAAGGGGCGTGGTTTGGACAATGGGTGGGGCCTATGCTTAGGGCCCACAGGGCTGGAAAAGGCACTGAGGGTTATGGAAGTGGTGGGGGCTTAGGCTCAACAGAACAGAAGATGCCTAGGCGTGCCTCCCACTTCTGGTCTCAGAGGGTGGGGGACCCCACCTGGGAGCCTAGCAGGCTTTCCAGGCCCGAGTGGGCAGGGCCAACACCCTCCCCTCCTCTCCCACTCCTCTGGTACTGGAGGGCACCTCCTACCTGCCTCTCCTTCTCTCCCGGGAAGTCCCTCCTACACCCACAGGACCCACGCGGACTGCAGGGAGATTTAGAGAGTGGGGGAATGGCCTGGGAGCTCCATAAGTTTCCCGGCGGGTCCAAAGACCTGTGTTCCTCATCTGCTCCTCCCATCCTGGAGGATCCCTCCCGCCTGCCTCTCCTCTTCTCCCCCGACCTCCCTCCTACACTCCCAGGACCAATGCAGTCTGGTGAGGACCTCTGAGGGCATAGGACCAGGCCCAAGAGCCAGGAAGACTTCCCTGGCTGACTGGGCAGGGAAAACACTGGGCATGCTCCCCGCCCTGATCCAAGCCCCCAAGGGTCCCTGCAGGCATGGGAACCCCTACCCTCTCTCAGCCACCCCTCAGGGGTGCTGGTCCTGTCCAGCCTCCACTACTCCTTCCCCCTTTCAGCGCCCCCATGTCCTACTGGTTCACTTGGGCATAACTGCCATCTCCTTGGGTGTTGAGGTCCCCCACCAGCGTTCAGCAGGCACCCTCGTTTTGGGGATACACAAACGCCAAATCTTCCCACACACCATCTTGACTCTGCCCCCCTCATGACTTGATCCTTACAGAACTGGAATGGCAGGCAATATTTTTCCTTTACAAGGATATGAGACAAGCTAATGAAAATAACCAATATTTAACACATTGCTTACCATGAGCCAGAAACTGTTAGTGGTGGTTTCAAATTATGTCCATAAATTCCTCAAGACTCCTTCCTTTAAGAGGTGGAAACTCATTCTTCTTCCCTTGAGTGTGGCTTCACTTCTAATGAATAAAATGTGACATGTGATGGCATGATTTCTTTTATATATATATATTTATTTATTTACTTGGTTGCATCGGGTCTTTACTGTGGCAGGCAGGCTCCTTAGTTGAAGCTCACAGGCTCCTTAGTTGTGGCTTGCTGGCTTCTTAGTTGTGGCTTTCCAGCTCCTTAGTTGTGGCATGTGAACTCTTAGTTGTGGCATGTTTGTGGGATCTAGTTCCTGGACCAGGGAACGAACCCAGGCCCCCTGCATTGGGAGGGTGGAGTCTTAACCACTGTGCTACCAGGGAAGTCCCTGTGATGGTATGATTTCTGAGACTCAGTCATAAAAAACCATTGATGCTTCCTCCCCCTTCTCCTCCTCCTCCTTCTCTCTCTCTCTTTCTCTCTCTTTCTCTTCAATGACTCTGACAGAAACCAACTGCTATGTTGCAAGGACATTTAAGCAGCCCTATGGAGATGACTGTGTAGTGAGAAACTGAGGCTCAAGAAAACAGCCATGTGATTGGCTATTTTGGAAGGAGATAATCCTCCATCCCGTATCAGGATCACTGCATCTCCAGTTGACAGCTTGACTGTAACCTCATGAAAAGCCCTGTGCCAACACAACCCAACTGAAGTACTCTCAAATCCCTGATCCATAAAAACTACAAGATCATAAAAGCTTGTTGTTTTAAACCACTAAGTTTGGGGGTAATTAGTTATATAGTAATAGACAACTAATATATGGCTCTGAGTACTTTACACATTTTAACTCACAATGACCCTTTAGTAGAACATGCCATCTTATCCTCACTTTACAGATTGGGAAACCAAGGCACAGAGAGGCTAATTAAATTGTCTTTGGTCACACAGCTAATATGCATGGGAATGAGGATTCCAATCCAGAAGGTCAGGATTCAGTCTACAGCATGCTCTCTCCCACTACATTGCTCTAGCTCAGATTAGTCAGACCACATCTCTGAGGGCAGCAGGAGGTATAGGTTCAGGGAACCACTGAAGAAGATGCTTTCCTCTCATTCTGGTTGCATATTAGAATCCCCAGGGAACTTTTATCAATACCCAGCCACCACCCAAGATCAACTGAGGCATGATCCATGGGGTGAAATCTAAGCATTGGTAGTTTTTAAAGCCGTCCAGGTGATTCCAACGTGCAGCCAGTGTCAAGAGCCACCGACAGAGCAGGGCTATTCCAACTGTGAGCCCAGGAACTTGTGAGAAGCAAAATTTGTATTTCAATAAGATTGCCCAGGTGCCTGCACAACATTGAAGTTTGAGAAGCATTGCTCTGATCCTTTCCCTGGGCCACACCTGGTGATCGACAGCAGCTGAACCTCAAATGGACGGGCACATATGGTTTTGCTGCAGGAAGTGAAATTGGGTGCATAGAGAAAAACGAAGCTTAGCATTTTAGAAAGTGGTTCTTCAAAATCCCAAAAAGACAGGAGGAATGAAAACTTAAAGAGACAAGGTGGGAAAAGCAGGAGAGAACAAATAATTCTCTTGATGTCAAAGAGAAATAAAGAACTCCTCCAGGGGGTGATCAGTAAAATATTCGGGTGTCAGAGAAGGGCCTGCCTTAAAAGACAAAAATTGAAAGAGACAGCAAAATGGCCTCTCATAGGTTTGAGGCCAAGGGTAACACTACACTCACTGTATGACTTTGGAGGTTTTGTGAAAGGAATGTGAAAACTGCTTTATGCTAGCCTTATCAGTCTTCAGTGAATATCATGCCAGTAAAAGTCAACAATTTAAAACAAAGGGGACAAAATTTCTTACTTTTTCCCTATTCATTTATCAGCAGTATAATTATAGCTAATACTCAGTTATGAGTAGCTTTATGACTAACCACAGACTTAAAATTTGATCAATGTCATCTGTTATTTTAAAGGTCAATCACATACAGCATTTCCTCCATCCTTTACATCTACCAGGAACGTGGGGAGAGAGCACCGATTCAGCTGATAGATGAGAAAACAAAGGGTTAGGGAGGCTCTTGGTAGCAACTTCCTGCCTCAAGACAGGAAACTAGAACCCACTCCGCATGGATGTTTAAATAGTACAAATTTCTCCTATTTATCCAAAAAGAGACATAGCTCAAAGGGTAAATCAAAATTACCTGCAGTGGTTATCAGATGTTGGCATGCATTGGGTCACTTGGAGGGCCTATTTCAACACAGATTGCTGGGCGCCATCTCCAGAGTTTCTGGTTTAGTAGGTTGGGCCACAGCCAGAGAATTTGCCTTGCTAACAAGTCCCCAGATGATGCTGATGCTGGTGGTCCCAGGTCCACGTATTGAGAACCCATGCCCTGCAGCACAGTGGGTAACACTACAGCCTAGTGGGAAGGAGCTGGAACTCTGAGCCAGTGTCATGCTTAAATCCCACCTCTGCTTCTTCCAAAGTGTGTGGCCTTAAGCAAGTTACTTGACTCCTCTCTGCCTCCATTACTTCTATTGTAAATTGAGCATAACAACAGGACAATCTCCTCAGGTTGTCATAATGACTTAAAATGTTAATTCATATAAAGAGCTCAGAGAGACTTCCCTATTGGTGCAGAGGTTAAGAATCCACCTGCCAGTGCAGGGGACATGGGTTCAAGCCCTGGCCCGGGAAGAACCCACATGCCCCGGAGCAACAAAGTCCATGTGCCACGAGTACTGAGCCTGTGAGCCACAACTCAGAAGAGTGCTTAGCACTTTGTAAAATCTCTCTCCACATGATCTATTAGTATAATGCATATGGAAAACAAATTATTTTCCTACTAGCTTTACTCAGCATAATGTGTACTTCACCAGTAGAGCTAAAAAAAATAAAATAACATTTTATTTACCTATTTATTCACGTGTTTTACTATAAATACAATTATCAATCTTGTTCTCAAATACTATTTATGAAACAGTGAATGAGAGAATAACATAATTTTCTGCAACTTAGAACAAATTCCAGAGGTATTGAAGCTGAATCCACCCTCTGCACCCTGACACCAAATTAAATCTTGGAGACAGAGTTTTGGGTGAAGTAGAAAAGAATAGCTTTATTGCTTTGCCAGGCAAAAGGGCCACAGCAGGATAATGCCCTTGAAACTGTGTGTCCTAACGGTGGTGGTGGGCTGGTGGTGGTGGGGGGGTGGAGTCGGGGAGTGTGGGGTGCTGTGAGGAGTCTTATAGTCAAGGGGCAGAATTCCTGATAAGGATCAGGGTGTGTACAGGGCTCCTCATTCCTTTAATCAGAGATCATCTGGCATCAGGTGATGATGGGCAAACTGTAGCCTTCTCTGGAATGAAGAGTGCTTCATCAAGTCTTACATTCGGTGGGGGTTTTAGTTCTTCAGAAGAGCTCAAAGATATTGTTATGTATATCCCTTGAGGGGGAACCAAGACCCAGCCCCAAGGCTGCACTATTGTTTCTTGACTGTTCCTCACTTATCTCTGCATCCCCTCCCTTCCCTGATTAGCAACTGCTTGAACCTGCCCTTTGGAACTCAGGGAAGGGGACACAGAAAGGTTTTTGTGCCCAGGAGCCCCATAGGATCCTACTAGGTTTCAGTATAAGCAGATTTTGTGGCTACAACATACTAAGAAGGACACACAGTTCTTTAGAGAACACAGCAATTCCCATGTTATGGCATAAAAGGAAGAATTATCTGACGGGAAAAGGAAGTGGAAAAGTCAGAACAGAGAATTTTGGAGCCAGAAGTAGACAGAACATGAGGGAGGAAGTGGAGACAGTCATCGCCAGGTGGACATGACAGAAGACAAGGCCACTGCTTGAGCGCTAGGAAGCAAAGCCAGCAAACGCTTGGTGTCCAGAACACTGATCCTAGAATGAGCCAAGGGGAAATCTGCTAAAAGAATCTGGAAAGAAACATTCAGAAAGATGGACCAGAAAAGCAAACTCAGAGCTCAAAGAAGAGGAAGAGGATGCAGTTAAACAGGGGGGAATCAGGCATTACCTGAAGGATCCTGTTCAGAAGCCAGAATTTAAGCCCATCTATAAATTTTTAGAATGTAGTGCTTCCCCCATTATGAAAATATCACATATTGAACTCTTGGTCTCCCATAATTTGTCCCCATCCTCTTCTAACTTGATCTCCTACTTCCTCTCAACCACTTTTTGTCCCAGTCAAACCCACTGCTTACAATTTTCACAAAACTTAATCTAATTCTGAAGCTGCCGTGCCTGTGCTACTCTAATCCCTCCACTTGAAGCAAAAGTTCTTCTTCTTCACTTAATCCTTTCCACCCTGTAAAGCCAAATCAAAATCCATCTTTCTGCTCTCCCAAAGTAAAATTAATTTCTCCTTCATCCACTCTCCTTTTGCATGCTTTTAGCCATTCTATTAACATACATCCTGCCTCATGGGATAGAGGATGGGTGTTTGCCTGACTCCCTTCCTCAGTCCTGTGATTGAGGCACCCAACCAGCACTCCGAACAGAGGTGACCAGAGCAGATGCTGCTGGGTTCTCCACTCTCACCTTTCCCCTACAGGTCCAGACTTCTTCCTGTGAGCACCTGGAACCTGCTCTACCTCTTTCCAGTGGCTGGATTAGCTGGGCCCTGCAGAAGAAAGACTAGAGCTGTGGAACAAACACCCCTGGGAGCAGTCCTCCACCAAATGGATTGGTAGATTATTACCTGCAACATCCGTGCCCCTGAAACTGAGCAGGACCCTCTGGGGCTCCTGGGCACAAAAGCCTTTCTGTGTCCCCTTCCCTGAGTTCCAAAGGGCAGGTTCAAACCGTTGCTAATCAGGGAAGGGAGGGGATGCAGAGATAAGTGAGGAGCAGTCAAGAAACAATAGTGCAGCCTTTGGGCAGGGTCCTGATGCCCCTTCAAGGGACACATAACAAGATCTTTGAGTTCTTCTGCAGAACTAAAACCCCCACCAAATGGAAGATGTTAACTATTTGATGAAACAGTCTTCCTTCCAGAGAAGGTCACAGTTCGCCCATCACCACCTGATGCCAGATGATCTCTGGATTAAAGGAATGTGGGCTCTGCATGCACCCTGATCCTTATCAGCAACCCCGCCCCTTGACTATAAGACTCCTCACAGGAACTCCTGGGTTGGGACACACAGTTTTGAGGATATTAGCCCACTGTAGTCTGGCAAAGCAATAAAGCTATTCTTTTCTACTTCACCCCAAACTCTGTCTCTCAGATTTAATTCAGTGTTGGGGTACAGGGGCCAGATTTAGCTTCACCCCTGAGGTAGAACAACTGTGAGGTGGGTGTCCTACTCACCTCCTATACTCAGTCTCCTAGAGGTCCCCAGGTTTGAGCCCCAGTTGTCCTGAGCAACAACCTGTTCACTAATACACCCCCTGTTGGCTTCGTTCCTATCTCATCCTCACTTCCCCACTTCCCTGTTGATGTTTCCTGGGATCACCTTCAATTAAATAATTGCTCTAGAATCCTTGTTTTAGAGCCTACCTCTGGGAGAATCCAATATAAAATAATACTCAGTAAATACCAGTATTTTGTTAAAAGGCTAACATTCAGGGGAGAAAAGAGACCAAAAGGAAAGAGAAGAAATTCCAGGAAAAGTGACTGTATGTTTGGATGAATTTTCAGGGGTGAAAATGAGCAGGTGGGTCCAGAGCTCTTACCGGCATGGAGGTTACTCACGGAAGAAAGGGGGCAGTCAAGGCTGCATGGGCCAGATGAGACCAGATTTTTGTCATGATGATCTTCCCTGAGAAATCTTCAAAGGTTTTCTCAAGGGATTTCTTTTTTTTTTTTTTTTTTTTTTTGGTACGCAGGCCTCTCACTGCTGTGGCCTCTCCCATTGCAGAGCACAGGCTCAGCGACCATGGCTCACAGGCCCTAACGCTCTGTGGCATGTGGGATCCTCTAGGACCGGGGCACGAACCTGTGTCCCCTGCATTGGCAGGTGGACTCCCAACCACTGCATCACCAGGGAAGCCCTCAAGGGATTTCTTTATAGAATAGCTACAAATTTTTTTTTTATTAAAGTTGTTTTAGTGTTATGGGATTAACACATGAGTACTCTCAGGAAGTGCATAGAAATATACTCCAAAAGGAAACCTCAGTTCTAAGGGTGGCAGGATGTTGAATGGTAATCTTCCTCTTGTCTTAGAATTTCTGTGGAATGCCCAAAGCTGAGAACTGTATCAGTCAGGATGGGCAAGGTAAACCTGCAGTAACAAACAACCGCAAAATATCAGTGCTTTCTATTTACAATAGCAAAGACAGCAAAGCAACCTAAATGTCCATCAACAGATGAATGGATAAAGAAGTGGTACATATATACAATGGAATATTACTCAGCCATAAAAAGAATGAAATAATGTCATTTGCAGCAACATGGACAGACCTAGAGATTATCATACTGAGTGAAGTAAGTCTGAGAAAGACAAGTATCACATGATATCACTTATATGTGGAATCTAAAAAAAAAAATGATTCAAATGAACTTATTTACAAACCAGAACGAGATCACAGACATAGACAACAAACTTACTGTTACCAAAGGGGAAAGGAGGGTGGGGGAAGGGATAAATTAGGAGTTTGGGATTAACATATACACACTACTATGTAGAAAATAGATAACCAACAAGGACTTACCATATAGCACAGGGAACTATACTCAATATTTTGTAATAACCTACAAGGGAAAAGGATCTGAAAAGGAATCACTGTGCTGTACACCTGAAATTAACATGATATTGTAAATCAAGTATACTTCAATAAAAACTTTTTTAATTAAGAATTTAAAATTTTTTAAAAAGAAAAATATTTTTCAGTGCTTTAAAAAAAGGTTTGCTTTTTGGCTTACACTACATGGATAAGGCATGTTTGTAGGAGGCTTTTCTCCATGTTGTCACTCAGGGATCCAAGCTGACAAAAGCAGCATCCTCTTACAATTCCAGTATCTCAAATCAAGTCCTCATGGCTTGCCATGTAAGAGAAAAAGAAGGCTGAGAGTCAAGCATTGGCAACTAAATGCTTCCATCCAGAAATGAAAGCACATTTACTACTCACATTTCATGACCAGATCTAGTCACCTTGCCACATCTAACTTTTAATTATCCCTGTGCCTCACAGTGGAGATGAACCATGTATTGGAGAACATTTGTTATATCACCATAATCCTGGTGGGATGAATCATGTCTGCCCCCCAAAGATGCCCATGTCCTAATCCCCAGAACCTGTGAATATGTTACTTTACGTGAAAAAAGAGACTTTTGTGTGATTGAGTTAAGAATCCTGAGGTGTGGAGATTATCCTGGATTATCCTGGATTATCTGGTTAGGACCAATATCCTCACAAGGGTCCTTATAAGAGGAAGGCAGGAGGGTCAGAGTCATAGAAAGTGATGTGATGATTGAAGCAGAGAGAGAAATTTGAAGATGCTGCACTGCTGCTTTTGAAGATGGAGGAAGAGGCCTCAAGCCAAAGAATGAAGGTGCCAGAAGAATGTGGAAAAAGAAGGAAAGAAATTCTCCCCTAGAGGTTCCAGAAGGATCTGTCAACACTGATTTTTGCCCACTAAGACTGATTTTGGACATCTGACCTCCAGAGTTGTAAGATAATAAATTTACATTGTTTTAAGCCACCAAGCTTGTGATAATTTAAGGACAGCCATAGGAAACTAATAGGACAACCATCCCTCAGGACTATCTAAGAGGTGACCAAACTGCCTCTTTGATTATTATTCTCTGTCACATACTTCCACCCTACACCAGAATAAATTAGAAGTTTGAAGGACAGTGTTGGCAGGAATTCACTGGAGTAGAAAATGCTTTGGTTTTGCTTCCTCCACCCTGCCCAGACCATGTGAAGTGGGACCCCCAGTAGAATTCCTCAGAGAGAATGTTGTTTTGGTGAGATTAGGGAGACTGCACACTCTCACTCCTGAGCAAAACCCAGCAGGTCCATTTGGTGTGACCACCAGAGCAGTGAAAGAGTTCTTAGGAGAACTTGGCACCTGTCACCAGGAGTTTAGCATGCACACAAATGTGACCAGTGTCTGATTCCTGCCAAGAGAAATCCAAATGTGGGGCTGGTAAGGGGCTGGTGAAGTTGCTACAACGAACAAGACAAAGAGAAAGAGGTCAGCCTTGGGCAAGCTTCAGGTCTCCCTTTAGTGGATGAGAATCTGTGAAGAAATTAACCAAGGGGATAATGTGGAACATGGTCAGGCTCAAAGTGCCTTATGGTACCCCGTAAAAGATCAGACACTGGGGAAGAGAGAGAGGCTATGTGAGGTATACAGCTTGGAAGGGAAGGGCAGGAGCTGAGGGGGTGGGTCCCAGAAGGTCAAGCAAAGAATGAATCAGCAGCTCTAGGAATGCAAAGTATAAGAGTTCCCAGTGAAGCTGTCTAAGAAGCCCATAAAAAAAGTGTCCCACAAAAGAGCCTGGCATTTGTTACGGCTGTAACCGAAGAAATGGTGGCCAGTAGGTATCAACCAAGAGACACCCATGAGCACCTGCGCACTGGCTGAGGACAAAAAGACCCAGGAAGATAGGATGCAAGAATGGGGTAGCGAAGAAATAAACCTCTACTCCTTCCCTTTTTCCAGACCCCAAGCTTGAGTCTTCAGGCCTGAGCTTGTAGGGAAAGAACATATTTTAACTGAATGAAAGATTGAAATCATTGACTTAACTTGCACTATATTTTATAACACAAAAATGAGACTGCTCTTACAACTGAAAGTGAATAAAAAGCTCTCATGGCGAGAGACAAGGCAAGGGAAATGCAACAGAGAATATTTGAAGTCAGTAATGGAAGAAAAATTAACCCATTTCCTGTTTTTGCTTCCATTAGGTTAGGCCCATTCAATAAATCAGATGTATAAGCCAAAACAAAATATTGTACAAATTATTACCAGACCATTCTTCTCTTTATGAGAGAAAAGTAAAATGGAGAGTATTAATTACTTTTTTCTATTCTCTATTCTCAATATCACTTGGTCATTAGAAAGTAACTTTTTTCAAGCTAGCTCTGTAGATGTCTAGGATGCTCTCATTTACAAACAGCTGCAGACTCAACTAAAGCTTATTTAAACAAATATGAACTTTTGTTATTTTACGTAATTAAAAGTGGGGCAGCTGATTGGTTGGGGGGCTCTAGTACTGGTTAATTCAATGGCTTAGTGACTTTATAACCCTCCGAGTTAAGATAATCTTAACATCTCCTCATGATTACAAATTTACTGCTGAAGTCCCACCATCACATTCTTACTCAACAATGTCTAGAAATAGGAATACAAATATATCTTTCTCCTTTGCTCCCTTTTAAGAGCAAAGAAAATATGTCCATATGCCCTTCAGCTGGCTTCCCTTAGGTGCCATTGACTGGAATTGGGCCACATGCCGTTCTTGAACCACTCACTGCAAAGGAGAATGAAATTACCATGATTGGCTTGGATTTAACAAATTCATCCTTTGGGACCAGAAGGGACCGAGGCACATAGCCACCTAACAACTGAATAAAATGTTATCTTAAAAGAAGGAGGAAGAGGTGACTGCTGATACGCAATTGACACATTGTATAAAGAAGACTATATGTCCTACCAAGTCAAAAGAGGTACTGTCTCAGGTAAAGTTTCTAGAAGCAGAGCTGGAGGTGGTTTTTTGCAGGAATGCTCTCCGGAGAAGAGTGGAGGAATAAAGATGGTGCAAGGGAAGTTGTTAGGCAAGGAGGAGGTAGTCTCAGCTGGACTTTATCTTCAGCCATGGGGAGATTCCCCATGGAACCCATGGGGAGCCCAGAAGTGTAAGCCACACCAAAAATTTGATGCCTACATTGAAGAAAGGGAGCTGATATTTTGTACCCTATTTTCAGCCAGTCATTGTTTGTGAATTGCTGAAAAGATCATAAGTTCCATGGCTGGGTGATTCCCTTCAATGGGGGACAATTCTCTAGAGAAAGGAGCAGCTGTGAGCAGCCAACACTCAGCACCTGAGGATGAGGGTGCCGGTCTAGTAAAGGAGTCACTAACAGTGCCCACCACAGATGCTGAGGACTGAGGCCTCCAGAAGGGCACTCTCTCCAAGCAGGACAATTACAGAAAGTGTAGTCACCCCCAGGCCACTGTGTTTCCTCCGGAGGAGCCCTAACCAACTAGTATGTTCCAAGGTTCCACAGGTAGCTCCACAAATTACAGCCTGAGTTTCAGGTACTGCTTCTAGAGCCTTTGCAGGACATGGAACCCGAGATGAAGAGCATTCCCATATTCGCTCTGCCCTGCTGCACCACTTTGCCCCCCAGAAGGTGCTGTAAGATGTACTATCAGGTATAACAAGCTTTCAACACTGCTGGTTCTGGTTCTGTGGGTCTGAGAGGCCCCACCCTTGAGTCAGAGGAAGCATCTGAACTTGGAGAGTGGCTTGTTCCTCACCTGGGGGTACTGGCCTTCAGCTATCAAATGAACCTCCCCGAGCCTGTGGCCAGGTATCAAGCCCACAGGGTGCCCTTCAACCCATGCTTTCAACAAACCTTCCATTGCCAGCGCTCTGATAGGAGAAGGTTAAACAACTCTCCATGTCTGAATTTCACTCAAGATCTCCTCTGGGTCAAGGAGAGCTGAGTTACAAAAATACCCCTTTCTCACTAGACATGGATAGACTTTAGAGGAAACCAAGGCAATGAATGAGTCTTTCCAAATAATCTATTTAAAAAATTAGGGGTGGAATCACAACGTGCAGATTAATTTCCTCTTAAAATGGAGCTGTATTTCAAAAGTAGAAAGAAAGGAGGACTGAACAAATCAGTTTGGGCAGAAGCTAAAAGATTTGAAAACAACTTGAATATTCTGGATGCCATCTACAACAGGAAATGGAAAGAATTCTAAAACCCACCAACAATTAATATTAGAGAAGTCATTTTTCCTAATAAGCAAGAAGTTGAAACAAGAATAAATATTTTGTCCTGTATTTTAACTTCCTACAGTTATTTCTTAGCCCCTCTATGTATCGTAAATTCTTTTCCAGGAAGGGTTGACTCAGGCCCACCCTTGGAAACCCACCCCACCCTCTCTCTTGCACAGAGAAGGCACTCAATCAATATTTGTTGACTTTATGAGTAAATAAAATCTAGTTAAATTTAGTTAAAACATTTAATGATCTGCTACTAACATCATTGATAGTACAACTTATCACTTACCAACTAAGAAAAATATTGGAACAAATCTTCTTAACACTTTAACACCTTATGTGTAAATGACTTGCCAGAAACAAGCTTTAAAAAGCCTTAAGAGGTAAAATCTGTTCCCCGATGCACATCAGTATCTGCAAATAATTCTAAGAGTAAAGAGAAATTCATTACGTAAGGATGCCCTCTACTGGGAAACACTCTTTTCCACTCAGCACAAATAATAGACTCTCTTCATTGACTTGCCTACCATTCACATCTCTCACCAAAGCAGAAAAAGGCCACGGGGCCAAGCCTGAGATCCTAACATGCCAAAAGGCTTGCAAACACTGAGAAGCAATCTTAAAATGTCATCGTTCTCATTTTAGATAGAATCATCTCAACTAAAGCACGGGGCAAAGAAATCTTGGAAGAGAAACTTGAGAGAGAAAAGAATTAAGGTCCCAGCATTCAGTGAACATTTCATAGGTGCTGGGTTTTATCCCATCAATTCTCTCTTCTTAAACTGCCTGATTTTGGCAGATTAGTTTAGGATCGGAAGCAATAAGTCCAGCTCCTGGCTGAATCCCATCTACAGAAATTATATTCTGATATTTTTTCTTTGCATTTCAACTAAAAGGAGGATTGCTCAATTCCTGGTCTAACTTGATCTTAGTAATTTAGAAACTGACTAATCATTGGGTTTTAAAGTGTGGACAGCCCCGTAGTCAGTGTTCTCTCCCTCCTCCCACCCCCCTCCTCTATCTCCTTACTCTACTTGAATATTTTATTGTCTCATAAAAAATTGTTCCTTGGAGGCCTCTTTTGGCCAAGCTTTTCACAGTTCCCTCTGCTCTACAAATTCTCTCCTCCTATTGAATCTTGAGGTTAAAAATAGCAGCCCAGCAGCCCAGCACTAACCTGCAGAGTTAGTACGGAGCGGCTGGGGCCACAGCAAGTGCTGTGACCCGGAAGGTAACTGATCATCAAAGCTGGCTGGAGTGGATAGTTTCTGACTCAGGAACAGGTTCCAAAGTCAGCAAAACTCTCATCTCCCTGTTTGTGATTTGCACTGGAGCAAGTAACTGAAGAACAGTCGGACAGTCCTCAGGAAGGGAGCAGTGCCTCAGGGGCATTCTCCTTCTAGGAGAAAAGAGGGTCTGTATGCACGGGCTGGAGTGTGTGCCCTTTGCTCCCATCTCCTGTCCCTCTGCTGATGCTTGGACTCCAGTCCACCCACCTCTCACTCTGCAGGCCAGTTATTTGGGAAAACAGAGCCAAGAGATGCTTACAGATCTCACAGAGAAGGCATTGTGTTTTAGCAAAAGGTAGTTTAGGTTAACGTTGCACAAAACTATACAGAGCCTTTCTGGGAACTGGTCAATAGGATTGCCTGCATAGTGTATTTTCCACTTCCAGAAAAGGCTAACTGGCTGACTGTCTACCCCAAGGTCTCACAAGTATATATTCATTATCTCTGTGAATAAGGTCAAGCCTGGCGCTCAACCTCTTCAGGTTCAATACTGGGTTTCACCAGCACAGTGAGAATGGGTCCACCAGAGAAGCACTTGGAGAGCTTTCAAAATTGTGATGTTTGGGTCACACCATCAGAGATTCTGGTTTCATTGGTCTAGGTTGTGGCCTGCTGTTATGATTTTTAGAAGCTCCTCAGGTGATTCTAGTAGATCAAAAAGTTGAGGATCACTGTCCCAGAGATGCAGACTCACTAACTAAAGCTCAAGACATCTTCTCAATTGACCGTGAGAAATCATTGTCATGGGAATGGAAAGGGTAGGATCATTGCCTTCTTTACCTGTCAGCAGATATGTTCAGGGAGCTAATTCATAATCAGAAGGTTGTTTGGTGAGGGTGGAATCAGAACAAGGAGAGCTAGAGGGATCAACAGTACTCAGAGCCTGCTGTGTCCACCTCACTGGAGGGAGGGTCTTACAAACAGAACCAGAATGCTTCAAATCATTTGGTCGGAGCAGCGGTTCTCACACTTTGATGTGCATCAGAATCACCTGGAGAGCTCACCCAGCACACAGAGGTCTGCACTTATTGAAGTAGGAGAAGACTGGCCCTTGTAAATTTACCAAATTCCCCAGGCGATCCTGACACAACCAAAGTTTGAGAACCACTGGGCTAGTGCTATTTGCATCCAACCCTACTTTACCAATGGCTTTGCTAGTGAGATGGGAAACATTCAAATCTATTAACCAAAGCTCCCCCAATCATAGGACAGTTCTTGGATGAGCACTGCCAACATTTGTCTCTTTTATTCACCTTTTTCTACTCTCCATAGCTGACTAATGCCCCTTTAGTCATTAGCTAGTCATGAATACATTCCAGGTACCCAGGCTTGCCTTCTGGAAGTTCCCCCATTTCTCTCCAATACCTTTGCACATCTCTGCTCTGGTTTTAGACTTGGACTCTCAGAGGGAAATCTGCATTTCCTTATTTCCAAGTTCTTAAGAGATGACAACCAGGTATTCACAACAATGGTTGGTTGTTGGTACTTAGCTGTTACTCCTTTTGCTCAGCTGCAGTGAACCTGAAAGCAAAGCTGGAAAAAAACAGCAGTATAGTCATACAGGAGAGAGGACAGAGAACTGGGTGTAGCCCCAGGCTTTCCTGAAAATCTGCTCACCCTCGTAATGACAGAGAATCAATCCACATACTGACTAGATTAAAAGCACAAATGAATGGAACTAGCTAGAATAAAACAACAGGGAGCTGTCGTCACTTCTTAGGAAAATGGAAAACTTTCTGAAGGAATGAAAAGCTGAGTAATTTTACTATGCTTTGCCAACTTACTGCATTCTGAACATTTACTCATTTCTTGGCTTCATCTGAGAAAAGATGCTCTGTGTCAAGCTTCATGGAGAAATAGAAACCAGGTAGGGCTTTCATCATCTCTGCACAGCCCAGTTCTTTCTCTCACCTTCTCCTCCTCTGACAATGTGGGAAAGACCAGGCATCACTCCATGTGAGTTCTACAGCCCTCCTGCCTTCTGGGGTTCTCACTTCATCAGTTACCCCTTTCTTTCTTGTAGCTTCAGTCTCCCTCCTCCTAAGGCCTTCTCTTCCATAGTAAAACATACTCCAGTAAAATATGCTCTAGTCTAACACCTTCAAAACAAGCTCTCCCGACTCCCTCCAGCTAGTATGTGCCCTCTCGGCTCTCGTGCACTCTCTCTATCTTCCCCCCCTCTCCACACCCTTGCCAGACACAATTATCAAGCGTTATCTATACTTGCTGTCACAACTTCCTCATCTCTCATTCTTTAGCCCCTTTTAATCAGACTCTGCCTCCACTGCTTTTACAACAGCTCTTGCTAAGTCCCCAAGGGCCTCCATGTTGCCCTCTCAGATGGCCAATTCTTAACCTTCATCTCACTTGACCCTCAGCACCATTTGATACATTTGTACTCTGTCCTTCTGGAAACACTCTTCTCTTGGCTTCTGTGATACCCAGTCTTCCTCCTACTTCTCTGGCTATTGCTTCTTAGTCTCCTGGCTCCTCCTCCTCTGACTGAACATTAAGTGTTCAGGTCCCTCAGAGTTCTTTCTTTGACTCTATTCTCTTGGTAGCTTCTCTTCATTCTCAACTTAGGTGCTCTCATGCCTTCCTATGGCCTTAAAGACCTTCTATGTACTGAGTACTCACACATCACACTTCCAGACCTCTCCATGGACTCCCTATCCATACGTCCCACCACTCATTGGACATCTCTACTTAGATTTCAAAATAAACCTGTCCAAAACTGAAGTATTTATCTCTCCTCAGCCAATATGCCCCATCTCTATAATGACCGCTCCACTCACCCAGTTGGTCACTAGGTACTTGGGAGCCATGCTGGCCAGGTCTGTTCCTTGAAAGTTCTGACCCCACCCATTGCACCAGCCTCCCCTCACCACCCTCCCCTTCACACACTGTGTGCCAGCCACCCTGGATTTCCTTCAGATCCTTAAATATTTTACATCTCTACCCCTTGAGACTACTGCAATATTGTTCCTTCAGCCTGGAATGCTTCTAAACTTACCCACCTCCAAGCTAATCATTACTAATCCTTCAATTTCACATTAAATGTCTCTTCCTCAGAGAAGCCTCTTCTGAATCTCCAACCAAAGTGAAACCCATCTCTGCTTTCTCAGTACAACCTATATGCTTCCTACAGGTTTGTGACTGTACTTTTATTTGGGTGATTATATGCTTAATGTCTGTTTCCTCATTATCTCATGACTTGGTTCTAGAGACTCCAATGTGTTTGGATGTTGAAAGAGGGTCTTCAAGGTCTATACAGATCTTAGTATCTTAATGGGCAAAATAGACAAGCTATTCACAAAGTGAGTTCTCATACTTAACAAGAAAAGAAACTGAAGACAAACACAACTTCGGGAAACACTGACTTTGTGTCCTGAGATTCCTAGTTGCTTCTGAGTAATTTAATGAATTGAAAACCACACTGTCTAAGAACTTTTGTCATCTATTTGTTTGAGCAAAATGGATGGTTGGTTGTGGCAGGTTTTACTTGGCCCAAGTGTCACCTCTACTCAATAGTCAAAGACACCCAAACCACTTTTCTCCTGGTTTTGGCATTAATCTGGCAAGAGGCAGAGAGAATGTAATACAATTCAGCTAGACCTCACTGTAAAATTTTCTATAAGGGAGACAGAAATGGAAATCCCACCTCAAGAATTCTGGAAAATCAAGGTGGGCCCCCTGAAGAGCTGATTGCATGAGGTCAAGGCACATCCAAGAAGGAAAATGAGGATGATGTTGAGGCTGCTGATCAGAACTCACTAATACAATAGCAATAGGATTTTTTGAGGCATAAACCCCCAAGCACAAAGAATCAGGAGAAGAGACTACAACAGATAATTAGCAGATTAATTTCTAGAGAAGATGAAAGAGGGAGAACCCATAATGAAAACAGGGAAGTTGAATAGCTTTGGCTGACACGTTGATTGCAGCCCATGAGACACCCTGAGCCAGAGGACACAGCCAGATCCCTGATCCACAGAAATTGTGAAATGATAAATGTTTTTTTATTTTAAACCTCTAAGATGGGGGGGGGGGTAATTTGTTATGTACCGATAGATAATGAACACAAAAAACCAAACTATCACTCCAATGTAAGGTAAAACTAAAGACAATTTCAAATATTCAAAGCTTCAAAGAATTTGCCTCCCTGCTCCATTTTTTTCTTAGAAACAAGTAAACAAAGACATGGAATCAGGAAAACAAGTGAACCAACACAAGAGAGAGAAAGGGAATCCTCAGGATGATAAAAAGGGAAACCCCAGGACATCAGCTGAGTGACAGTTCTAGAAAGCAACCAGCTCAGGATGAAAGACAAAGAAAGGGAATATAATAACAGTATATACTATATGGCTTGGTAGATTAGTTTGCTAAGGCTGCCATAACAAAGTGCTACAGGCAGAGCCAGAAAGAACAGAAAGAGTGACTTCCCTGATGGTCCAGTGAGTAAGACTCCACGCTCCCAATGCAGGGGACCCAGGTTTGATCCCTGGTGGGGGCACTAGATTCTGCATGTGTGCCACAACTAAGAATCCATGTGCCATAACTAAGAAGTCCGAATGCCGCAACGAAGATCCCACTTGCCACAACTAAGACTCTGTGCAGCCTAAATAAATAAATAAATTTTTTTTAAATAAAAAAATAAGAAAGAAAGAACAGAAGGAGTGAGATTATTTAAGCTAAGGAATGAGAAAGTGGTCAGGTTCCCTTTCCATGCCTGGGGCTGGAGGCCGGATTCCAGAGGAAAGACTGCTTGGTGCCCTGAGGATGACTGGACTGTGAATACCAGAGCTTCCCAAAGATTCTCATTCCCACAGAAAGGATGTCCACTCTTGAAGGATGGTATAGATTTGAACTATGAGCTTGTTAATGGTTACCATGGGAATCTCTGAAATTGTTCTGTTCTGTGTAAGTCTCTAGGACCTATGCCTGACTCTGGAAGGGGTGGGGGGCAAACTCCAGTGATTACTGAAATTTAATTTCCCAGCAGCTCAGAGGGATGCAGGCTCAGATACAGATTTAAATTGGTTCTTGAAAAATAACATGAACATGTCTTGCACACCCAAGCTTGTGGAGTATGATTCAGGCCCATTATATAGATGAGTTTACAATGAGATTTGCCAAGAAATTCAAAGTTTGCTAAGTAAATGAGCAAAGAGGGCATTTGATAATAAGTAGTGATATCCATTTGTCCAGTATCTCAAATCCCACACTAGGACCACATACAATAATGTTGATACTTCCATAGGATTAGGAGGTTATTTCTTAAAATATACTATAGGGTTTTTACTGACAATGGACAACATTTGGTTTAACAGAAATGGGAAATAACATTTCTATTGTATGTCTCTTGATCACAAATAATAGCATGCTATCATCAGTTTGGGGGCTCTCAGATACAAATTCATCATTGTTTGCCTGCTTTACAAAAATGGAGCTGGACCCTGTAAATATTTTTCCTTTTGCCAGCTGACATGATATTAAGATTTATAGGTAGAGGGCACCAGGGGGCCACTGCAAGAGGAAGAGATTTTTCTCTTCCAGGTCTGGTGTGTTCCTCTCTCCCAGCTCCTGCAGCCTGTGGATGCTCCGGTGTCTGGTTTCCAACATGGATGACTTCTCCAGCATGCAGCAACCAGCAGCTTCTCCAGCACTGCTGAGGCACCTCTCTGTGGACAACTCCCCCAGCACCCCGGAGGGCAGATCTCCAGAAACTGCCATGGGCACAGCACTTCAGCCAACTTACACACCATCAGGGGAGCCACAGCCTTATCCTCCCAATAATGAGGAAGGGCTCTTTCTAGGGTGCACTGTCTCAGCCCTGGTAGTGCTGGCTGCTCCTCACACCTGCTATTCTTGTGTTCTTTACAGTCCTTACTTCTTACTCACCAACCTCTCATTACCCCTCAGTCCCCTGTTATAGTTAATAATTCTCCATATTAAACTTTTCATGTTCAAATACTATGTGCTTTCTGTCTCCTGGTTGGACCCTGACTGGTACAAACTGCTTTGTTTTGTTTTGTTTTGTTTTCAAATATTTAACACTAAAGACTGGACAGGAAAGTCTCCATCTTACAGCATGTCTCTGCAGGAAGCAGTCCATCCTGCCCTGGTGCACTTCTAAGCCTGCCAGCTCAGGCCACTCTCTGCTCCAGAAACCTCTTACAGGGGGAAGAATAACATCATAACTGCAAGCTCAATTCATTTCACTCCAGTCACCTTCTAGATTATTATTGATAACATGTGTTTGGTGCCTTAAAAGTAGTATTGAAATGTAATTGAGCAAACACTAGGAAAAGGAAGGCTCCTAAGTTTCTGATGTTAGCTCACTGAGCAAGGTAACTCAGAGTATAAATCACCATGGCATTGCTCCAGCTGAGAACCAGATATACCTATTCAGATGTTATGAGGATATGTATGGGTAAGCTGCTTAGATTGTTGGTTTCTGAACCCCAGAGATAACAATTTAGCAAAAATTCCTTTTATCCTAAGCTCACAATATAGAAGGAAGGGTGTAAGAACTAGCTTCACTGGGGAAGAAAGAATCTGTGGTAGGGCTTACCATGCAAGTGAGAATTTCCTTTAAAAACTACATTAATTTAATGTAACTTGGTACATGGTCTTCTTCCAGAACAATGGAAGGTGTCCCTTTGGCACTTAAATTGTTTCATTCATGCTGAAAGGTATTTTAGTCATATCTATTAAAATTAAAATGCACATACCCTCATATCTGGAAAATATAAAGAACTCCTAAAAATCAATACAAAACCATCAGATATTCTAACAGGAAACTGGGAAAAAAACTTGAACAAGCGCTTTACAGAAAAGGATATTCAAATTACAAATAAACGTATTAAAAGGTGCTCAACCTTATTAGTCATCAGATCACAGCACACTGAAACCATAGTGCAATACCAAGGCACACTCACAAGAATGGCTCAAGTAAAGAAGATCAATAAAACTAAGAGTTGGAAAGTAAGAGGAGCAACTCCCTTACTTTGCCGGACGGAGTATAAATTTACACAACCACTTACTAAAGCAGAACATATGTTTACCCTGTGTCCTAGCACTTCCACTTCTAGATCTAAGCCCAATAGAATGCAGACATATGTCCATCAAAAGACTTGTACAAAAAACAACAAATAACTTGTACAAGACTGTTCATTTCAGCACTGCTTTTAGTAGCCAAAAACTGTAAAGTATGGTAATAATAAAATGATCAAATAAATGGAGGCTTAGTCACATAATGGAATTTATACAGCAGTGATAATAAATGAACACGATTGATCTCACAGACATAATAGTGAGAGAAAGTAAGCCAAACATTAAAGAACACATTGTATGATTTCATTTATATAAAGCTCAAGAACAGTCTAAACAAATCTATGTGTTACAAAGCAGAGAGTGCTTAACCTGGAGGAGGTGGGAGATGACTGGAAGGGGCAGGAGTGGGCTGCTGAGGGGTGGATAATGTTCTGTTTCCTAACCTGGGTGCTGGCTTCATGGATGTGCTCAGTTTGTGAAATTTCTTGAGTTGCTTAGTTATGATATGAGCACTTCTTTCTCATTTATTTTATACCAATAAAAAGTTAAAATTATACACAGACAGATATACAAATACATACATACTTCATGGCCCTCAACTTTTATATCTCTGAATTTTTCCTAGAGAAAAGCTTACAGCTGTGTTCAAGGGGTGGGTCAGTTTGGATCTCCTGAGAAGTAGATGCCAAAACAAGAGTGGATGTGCAGGAGATCTACTGGGAGAAACGTCTGTGAGAAATAGAGGGGAAAAGGCCAGGGGAAGGCAGGGGGACAATTCAGACTATGACCAAGATCTGCCATCTGTGAAAGGAGGAAAGGGAGGAGGGATTGGGGAGGATGATCCTCAGACCCCAACTCAATTTGGAGAAAGCTTAAGCCAGATCACTGGGGAGACTCTCAGCCACAGTTGCCCTGGAACCACACCTCGGGCATGTATGGCACCCCTGCCATACTCAGTCCGTGCCTGGGAACAGCCCAACGGCAGTGTGGTCTGGCAGTGATGGATGCAGAGCTGTGGCAGCTGGAAGGGTCAATCAATTCTGCTCCCCACTATCACTCTCTGAAGGAGGGACAAGCCACGCATGAGGCACACACAAAGAACGTTCTTTGAGACAGCTTTTGTACCAGCAAAAAATGCAAACAGCCTCAGTGGTCCATTGTTAGAGAGTTAACAAAATAACTAAATATCCACACTGCAGAAAATGAAATGAGTTAAAAGGAACCAGATTAGATAGACTGTTATGTACTGACAAGAATAGGTGTTCATAACTGAATCACTTTGCTGTACAACAGAGTGTACAACATTGTAAATCAACTATACTTCGGTAAAAAAAAAAAAGTCATATACATGTCACTTGCCATTAAATAAACAGATTCTCTAATAACAGAAAGAAAAAAAAAGAATAGATGTTCAAGACATAGTACAGAGTGAAAAAATAATAAACTGCAAAACTCCTTTCTTTCTTTCTGTGACCACAAAATACTCTGCTTTAATTATGAAAATCATTATTCCTTGTGTCTACACATATAAGAATTCTGATAAAATTTTTGTCATTATTTTCCTGCTTTTAAATATTGCACATTTAAGCAAGTATACACACAAGACATTATTCCTTTAGCTCCCTTTGGTAAACCCATGAATTGATGTGTTAATTTATTTTTTATCATTATCATTCCATTGTTTCTTTCTCAGCCTCTGTTTGCCTTAAGCCTTTTAAAATGTACTTCAGTAGACGTTTGTATCTTTCAGAAAAGAATCAGCCATTGATACCAATGAACTCTCCGTGGTTTTGATCTTTGTCCATGTTCTGGCCTCCACCTTTGAAATCTCCTCCTTTCCCTTTGTCCATTTTTTTCCTAGGAACAAGATATTCATATTATTTGGGGATCTATGACCGCCTAGGTATTATGTTTTGTTTGCAAAAGTTATGATATGAATTGGTGGGTTCTTGTCCCTGATTTTTTAAGTTGGTTGGTTTCTTTCCCAATACCTTGGAAGAATTTGCTCAGGGTAACTCCCTTCTTTGATCTGATTGGTCCCTGCCACTCCTTCCCCTCCACTCCTCCCATGACCAGTTTTACATATCTCCCAGGCAGCAGAACTAGAGTCAATTAGCTTACAATGAATCACGGATAGTAACAGCACAGCCCTGACGTCAGACCTCCCTGGACTCACATCTTGGCTCTGTCACTTACTTGCTAAATGGTTTCAGCTAAGTTAGCTAACCAGTCCACGCCTGAAAATAGTAACAGCAGTTACCTCTAAAGGGTGTTGCGAGAGTTAAAAGAGAAAAGTTCACGTAAAATGCATAGAACAGGACAGATCACCCAACTCATGAACTAATCACAGAACCAGTCTTTAATAGATAGTCCTGGACATTAAACAACTAAGTGAGCAGAGGTGGGGCCCCGTCAGGAAAGAAGAAAGGGCTTTGCATGTCTTTAAAGCAAAAAGTTTATAGTCATTCCCTATATTTAGCAATAGGCACTGGGAACATTTCCAGACACCTGCAAAGTGACCAAATTCTAGTTCTTAGGTTTGCGGGGACCTGGACGAAGTTAAGAGAACCGTGACTCAGCAGAGTGACGCTCACTCTGCCAAGTCAGAATGTCCCCATTACCGAATCTGAGCAGGAAACAGAATCTGGTCCCTCAAGTTCAATGAATTCCAAGTCATTAAAATCAAAAGCAAAGGATTTTAACACAACATGTTTATAACGTGTGTCAGTGAAATGGGTCAGCTGCTTACAGGGACCATAAATAGTTCTGTCATTTCCCAGTTTCCAGCTCTCACATTTTAAAAGATTTTTTTTGAGATCAAAACAATAAAAACAGAAAGATCAGAAGATGATATATGACAGGATGTTAGGCAATGACGAATGGCATTTTCCTACGGACACTCACTTAGTCATCGCCCTCAGATGGTCAACCTTTCAAGTGGGAATTACAAATAATTCCTTCCGTCAGCGAGTCACAAACAACCCACTTATCAAAAATTGTCGAATAAATCTGTCACTCTTTCGGGGTTACAAGACATTCGTAAATGTGGCAGACTTCCCAAAGTAACAAGCCCCCCAATGCCTTTGACTGTCTCTTAGGAGGAGAAAAAGCAAACGATGGAATGGTTGCCGGAGACTCGGACATTCCAAAGCCTGACATGGCAGCCAAGGGGTCGACAGAAGCCCAGGAGGCCAGCTGCAGGCTGCAGGCTCAGCGTTTGGCCAACACACATAGAGGCTGTGTATTCTCAGGGCCCACCTGTCAGATAGGCTGTGCAGGTGTTGGCTGCTCAGTGGCTTTACCTCCCCGGCCCTTCCGCTATTCCCAAAGAAAGAGGGCTGTAAAAAGGAGGCCAGAACACCCACCAGGAGTCATGGACTCATTGAACTTTTTACCCAGAAAAATCCTTAATGACCATCTAACCCTTCCCCCTTCACTTAGGAGAAAATGGTGCCCTTGGAAGATCCCAGGATTTGCCTGGGACTCATAAAGGCAGAACCCAGAGCAGACTCTGGACCTCCCAACCCCAGCCATTTATTGGACACTATGGGAGATAGTAAAGCCAGTGAAGAGACAACCTGTCTTCAAAGATGTTATCTTAGATTCAATGTGAAGGACCTAGCATATAAACTTGCTCAACAAATGATAGTGTTCACCCTTCCTCCAGGTAAAATATTAAATTCTAGCTGGTGAATTATCATTTTAACAATTACAATGTCAAATAAATTTGAAATAGACTGTTAACTCATATTTTAAATGTAAAAAATCATTTAATTGAAAGACACAATCAAATCTTTAATCCATTTATAGACTTTTTTTTTCAAAATTCCAATGACTGCCAAAAGAGAAAGTTTCTAACCCTGATTTGCCAAAATAAATAGTAATGTGACTGGTCTCACCAAAAGCACTCCAGAGCCAGTGCTTGCCATTAGAAATTGCCTTCCAGAGAGTTCTTGCCTGAAACATACTTCTTAAACTCTCCTTTTTACAGGTCCCTCAAGCATGTTTCTTCTTTTTCTTCTTGTTATAGTCTCATAAGATTGTACACTGTGTTCATTTTCTTTCTTTCTCCCTCCCCTACCAGGAGGATTTATAGTGTGTCAGTTGAAAACATGGGCTTAAAAATCAATAATTCAGGGCTTCCCTGGTGGCGCAGTGGTTGAGAGTCCACCTGCCGATGCAGGGGACGCGGGTTCGTGCCCTGGTCCAGGAAGATCCCACATGCCGTGGAGCCGCTGGGCCCGTGAGCCATGGCCACTGAGCCTGCATGTCCAGAGCCTGTGTTCCACAATGGGAGAGGCCACAGCAGTGTGAGGCCCACGTACCGCAAAAAAAAAAAAAAAAATCAATAATTCAGATCTGGATTTCCATTTGGGGCTGTGACTGAGTTGTTTAAAGTCTCAGTTCCTTCATCTGTAAAATGGATATAACAATATGGTTTATCCATAAGGCTGTTGTAAGGATTAAATTAAAATAATGCCACCAAACATTTGAGAGTTTACTCTGTACCAGGTACAGTGCAAGGCCCTAAGAATTCAGAGATGATGAGTGATAGAAGCCCTCACTGGAGACTAGAACAAGAGAGAAATGGACTTTAAACAAATAATCACAAAAAGAAATATATAAAGACAACTCGTTTCTGTGACAGGCAAAGTGAGTGAAAAGGAGGAGGATGCCAATGAGAATTTTCAGAATATGTGCATAAAGCAAATGGTCAAGGGATCCATATTTCCTTCCATGTGCTTTCTCTGGGAAACCCATAAATGAGACCCATAATCGTGGATGGATCCTAACAGCAGTCACAGGATATGTTCTTATCCCAACTCCTCCCAGGAAGTTGGTCAAGAGTCCCCCATTAAGTGGAAAGTCTTAAAGAGGTCACATCTATTCCCAAAACACATGGAGAAGCTGTCTCATGTTCTCTCTGGGACCCAGAGGGAGTCTGCTGCTCACCTAAATGGAATGAGATGGGGACGTTCTCTGCCTTGAAGTGGCTGAAGTGGGAAAGTGACACAAATGCAGAGATTGAAGGACATGGGGTTGATTGGGTCACCCAGGGACCTAAAAGGCCATTGTTTTTGGGAAAATGTTCAAGCAGAGTTATGAGAAGCAGCCTCACCAGGAAGGGTTTCAAGCAGCCTCACCAGGAAGGGCTTGTAGAAAAAGAGAAAATTCCATGGGTTTTTTAAACAAACCTCTGACCTATTCCACTTTGTTTTAAAAAACTGTTAAATTGAACTTTTAAAAATAAAATATACCCAAATGAAAGAGAACTTTTATTCAACTGCTGGGGGAGAGAGAAGGGGTTTATTTTCAGCAGAACATCTTTCCATGTCTCTTTCTGTTTCTAATTTCTCTGCTTTAGGACCAGGAAATGTGTCCATCCCTTGGAAAGCCCCATTTGAGAGAAATCCCTGGGAGCCGGCTCTCGGGAGCTGCCTTGGGAGGTCAACAAGTCTTCTGCAGCCACTTGCCAGGGCCCACAGGCATGGGATGAGCAAAGCTCAGGTTAAAAAGAGAGGAGGCTCAGGGCACTGCCTGATGTTGGCATCGCTCTGGGTGCAGAAAATGTCTAGCAGGAGCAGATTCCATGAGCCCAGATCCCAGAATGAATGGGTTTTCCCAATGATTCATGTCAACTCCCCTTTAAACTGACAGAAGGCATGTTTCTGAAGTCTGGAGGCCAACAAATACTGGGGCAGGATGTGTGTGTGTGTGTGTGTGTGTGTGTGTGTGTGTGTGTGTAGCCTGAGAGAAATCAGGTCCCGAGTTGATGTTTTATAAATGTGGGGCTGATTACTTGACAATAGGGCAAGTCAGGAAAGATGTAGAAGGACATGAGAGAAAACAAACGGCATAGAAACCTGAAGTCTTCCTTCTGCCATACTAGAGCCACTGGCTCCAGGAAAGAAGGTAGTGGCCATCTTAACAATGACAGAAAGACCTTCTCATCTGTCACATTTGTTCCCTCACAACATTCTGGGTCAGGTAGAATTGCTCCCATTTAACAAATAAGGAAATGATGTCCCTGATGCAGACCCAAATCTTCTGGCATCATGCCAATGTGATCCATTAGACAACCCTCACCCTAGAACCTAAATGTCTAACCTGATGGGCTTCTCAAACCTTAATGCTGTGACAGAAAGCATCACTCCTGTTCTTAGAAGATGACGTTGGACAAATTGAAAAGTCATCATGTCTTTGGACTCATCAGAAAACTGAGGCCGTAAGGCAGACCACTACTCAAAATATGAAGAGACAGGCACATCCAAAGGAATACTACAACTGAGGTCTGCTTTCCTGAAGCAGAAGCCACGGGAGGTAGAAACTGGTAGGAATATTTAAATGGCAATTTTGACGAATTGCTGGAGACTGAGTGTGGACTAGCATAAGAGTAAGAAAATCCTGGGGCTGCAGTCATGGGAGGCCCCCACACTTTCATGAGGTTTCCCTCCAGGAACCCCACGAGATTCTCATGTTGAGAAGGATCTCCTCGTGGCTTTGGCATGGAGAGGAGAAGAGTAATGATAGAGAAATGAACTCAGAGCCTTCTCTATAACAAGATCCAACTCTCCAGGGGGAAAGACTTTGCCAGAGCATTATCCCAGCTGAGGGAACAGCATTTCTTCCTACCCAAGTCCCTCCAGCTCCTGTCTTACCTAAGTGGGAAAGAACATAGTCAACAGGGGACATGGCTTCAAGTAAACAGATTGGAATTGTGTAGCCATGGAAGGGAGCAGGGGGTAGAATATGTGAGAGAGCTGTATCACTGGAGGAGGAACAGAGGCATCTGTGAAGGTCACAACCCCAAAACACAGGCCCAATAAAAGGTGGAGACTTCATCACAAGATTATGGAAAACTCCCTTCTCAACACAACCATCCACTAGAAAGCTCCACTATAAAAACAATGGATTGTGGCTGAAAGAGTTACAAGGCACAGACTCTTTCTGAATGAACACAGAGAGGCTCCAAAGCCATAAAAAAGAGAAACAAAGACACCAGAAGAATTTGAAGCCTCTAGTACCTACAGCCACAACAAACATTAAAAACAGTCCAAATCCTAGCCTGAATAACATAAAACCTCATGCTAAAGGCCTATCTATTTCACTTCTTGTTATTCAATACATGTCCGGCTTTTGATAAAAAAATTACAATGCATGCAAAAGACAAGAAAAAACACAGTCTGAAGAGATAAAGCAATCATAAGAACCAGACTCAGATAAAACACAGATGTTGGAATTGTCAGACAGGGAATTTTAAATAACTATGATTAATATGTTAAGGGCTCTAATGGGAAATGCAGACAACATGCTAGATGGGTAATGTAGGCAGAGAGATAGAAACTTTTAAGTACAAGTCAAAAGGAAATGTTAAAAATAAAAATAAAAATAAACAGTAACAGAAATGAAGAATGTCTTTAACAGTATCATCAGTAGACTCAAAAAGACCAAGGAAAGAATTGGTGAACTTGAAGATAGGTCAATAGAAACTTAAACAGAAATGCAAAGAGAAAAAAATTTTTTAAAAAATAACAAAACACCCAGGGACTATGGGACAATTTTGAAAGGTATAACATTCACATAATTGGAATACAAAAAGGAGAATAAAAAGAATGAAGCAGGAAAAATATTTGAAGTAATAATGGCCAAGAATTTTCCAAAATTAATGATAGACATTAAACCACAGATCTAGGAAACTCACAGAACACTACATAGAATAAATAACAAAAATTTATTTTATAATATATTATATTCAAGCTGCCAAAAAAAAAAAGACAAAGAGAAAATCTTGAAGGAAGACAGAGGAGGAAAAATAAAATCTAACCTATAGAAAAATATGAATAAGAATTACAATGGACTTCTCACCAGAAATCATACAATCAAGAAAAGAGTGAAATTTTAAAATTTCAGGTGGGGGGGGCATCACCATTCGAAAACTCTATATCCAGTGAAATTCTCCTTCCAAAGTAAGGAAAAATAGAGACTTTCTCAGACAAACAAACAAAAAAAAAAAACATAAGTAATTTATTGTCAACAGAACTTCCCTGCAAGAAATGTTAAAAGAGTGCACTAGAGCCTGCAGCCTCTTTGGTGGGGCTAATGGCAGACTCCAGGAGGGCTCACACCAAGAAGTACTTCCCAGAACTTCTGCTGCCAGTGTCCTTGTCCCCGTAGTGAGCCACAGATGCCCCCCAACCTATGCAGGAGACCCTCCAATACTAGCAGCCTTGTCAAAGTCCTGCAATCAAATCCCACTAGCCTTCAAAGTCTGATTCTCTGGTAATTCCTCTTCCCATTGACAGACCCCCAACCTGATGTGGGGCTCAGATCATTCACTCCAGTATATGGTCTCCTGTGGTATAATTTTTCTCCAGTTTGCCTCCCTATTTCCTGAGATACAATATTAAAAGTAAACCAATTGGACCCTTGGAGTGCAGCCCTGCAAGTGTGGTCTGGGCTCACTTTCTATCTGCAGAGCCTCTGTTTGACACTAGTCATCTAAGGAAACAGCTGTGTGGCTGACAGGGTCTTGGTGCTCTGGCCGGGTGCCAGGCCTGTGCCTGTGAGGTGAGAGAGCCGAGTTCAGGACATTGGTGCACCAGCTCCATGTAATATCAAATGGTGAAAGCTCTCCCAGAGATCTTCATCTCAACTCTAAGACTCAGATCCACTCAACAACAAGCAAGCTACAGTGCTGGACACCATATGCAAAACAACTAAAAAAACAGTAACACAATGCCATGGATTAGAAGAGATGCTGCCTAAAATCATAATAAGGTCACAGGCACCCCAAAATACACCACTGGCTGCAGACCTGCCCACTAGAAAGAAAAGATCCAGCCTCATCTACCAGAACACAGGCACTAGTCCCCTCCACCAGGAAGCCTATACAACCCACTGAACCAACCTTAGCCACTGAGGGCAGATACCAAAATCAACAGGAACTACGAACATGCAGCCTACAAAAAGGAGACCCTAAACACAATAAGTTAAGAAAAATGAGGGCTTCCCTGGTGGCGCAGTGGTTGAGAGTCTGCCTGCCAATGCAGGAGACGCAGGTTCGTGCCCCGGTCCAGGAAGATCCCACAGGCCGCGGAGCAGCTGGTTCCGTGAGCCATGGCCGCTGAGCCTGTGCGTCCGGAGCCTGTGCTCTGCAACGGGAGAGGCCACAACAGTGAGAGGCCCGCGTATGGCAAAAAAAAAAAGAAAAAAGAAAGAAAAATGAGAAGACAGAGAAACACACAGCAGATGAAGAAGCAGGTAAAAACCAAAAAAAACAAGCAAATGAAGAGGAAATATGCAGTCTACCTGAAAAACAATTCAGAGTAATGATAGTAAAGATGATCCAAAATTTTGGAAATAGAATGGAGAAAATACAATAAACGTTTAACAAGGACCTAGAAAAACTAACAAGCAAACAAACAATGATGAACAACACAATAAGTGATATTAAAAATTCTGTAGAAGGAATCAATAGCAGAATAACTGAGGCAGAGGAACAGATATGTGACATGGAAGATAAAATAGTGAAAATAACTACTGCAGAGCAGAATAATGAAAAAAGATGAAAAGAATTGAGGACAGTCTTAGAGACTTCCAGGACAACATTAATCACACCAACATTTGAATTATAGGGGTCCCAGAAGAAGAAGAGAAAATGAAAGGGGCTGAGAAAATATTTGAAGAGATTATAGTTGAAAACTTCCCTAATATGGAAAAGGAAATAGTCAGTCAACTCCAGGAAGCACAGAGAGTCCCATACAGGATAAATCCAAGGAAAAGCATGGCAATACACATATGAATCAAACTATCAAAAACTAAATACAAAGAAAAAAATATTAAAAGCAGCAAGGGAAAAACAACAAATAACATACAAGGGAATCCCCGTATGGTTAACAGCTGATCTTTCAGCGGAAACTCTGCAACCCAGATGGGAGTGGCAGGGCATATTTAAAGTGATGAAAGGGAAAAACCTACAACCAAGATTACTCTACCCAGCAAGGATCTCATTCACATTCAACAAAGAAATTAAAACCTTTACAGACAAGCAAAAGCTGAGAGAGTTCAGCACCACCAAACAAGCTTTAGAACAAATGCTAAAGGAACTTTTCTAGGCATGAAAAAAAGAGAAAGAAAAGACCTACAATAACAAACTGAAAACAATTAAGAAAATGGTAATAGGAACATAAATATCGATATTTACCTTAAACGCAAATGGATTAAATGCTCCCACGAAAACACAGACTGGATGAATGGATACAAAAACAAGACCCATATATATGCTGTCTACAAAAGACCCACTTCAGACCTAGGGACACATACAGACTGAAAGTGAGGGGATGGAAAAAGATATTCCTTGCAAATAGAAATCAAAAGAAAGATGGAGTAGCAATTCTCATATCAGACAAAATAGACTGTAAAATAAAGACTATTACAAGAGACAAAGAAGGACACTACATAATGATCAAGAGATCAATCCAAGAAGAAGATATAACAATTGTAAATATTTATGCACCCAACATAGGAGCACCTCAATACATAAGGTAAATGCTAACAGTCATAAAAGGGGAAATCGACAGCAACACAACCATAATAGAGGACTTTAACACCCCACTTTCACCAATGGACAGATCATCCAAAATGAAAATAAATAAGGAAACACAAGCTTTAAATGGTACATTAAATAAGATGGACTTAATTGATATTTATAGGACATTCCATCCAAAAACAGCAGAATACACTTTCTTTTCAAGTGCTCATGGAACATTCTCCAGGATAGATCATATCTAGGCTCACAAATCAAGCCTTGTTAATTTTAGAAAATTGAAGTCAAATCAAGTATCTTTTCCTACCACAATGATATGAGACTAGATATAAATTACAGGAAAAAATCTGTAAAGAATACAAACATATGGATGCTAAACAATACACTACATAATAACCAAGAGATCACTGAAGAAATCAAAGAGGAAATCAATAAATACTGAGAAAAAAATGAAAATGAAAACAAGATGACCCAAAACCTATGGGATGCAGCAAAAGCAGTTCTAAGAGGGAAGTTTATAGAAATAAAACCCTACCTCAAGAAACAAGAATCATCTCAAATAAACAACCTAACTTTATACCTAAAGCAATTAGGGAAAGAAGAACAAAAAAACCCCAAAGCTAGCAGAAGGAAAGAAAACATAAAAATCAGCTCAGAAATAAATGAAAAAGAAATGAAGGAAATGATAGCAAAGATGAACAAAATTAAAAGTTGGTTCTCTGAGAAGATAAACAAAATTGATAAACCATTAGGCAGACTCATCCAGAAAGAAATGGAGAAGACTCAAATCAACTGAATTAGAAATGAAAAAGAAGTAACAACTGATACTGCAGAAATACAAAGGATCATGAGAGATTAGTACAAGCAACTGTATGCCAATAAAATGGACACCCTGGAAGAAATGGACAAATTCTTAGAAATGCACAACCTCTGAGATTGAACCACGAAGAAATAGAAAATATAAACAGACCAGTCACAAGCACTGAAATTGTGACTGTGATTAAAAATTTTCCAACAAACAAAGTCTGGTCCTGTATGCAGAAAACTATAAGACACTGATGAAAGAAATTAAAGATGACACAAACAGATGGAAAGATATACCATGTTCTTGGACTGGAAGAATCGACATTGTGAAAATGACTATGCTAGCCAAAGCAATCTACAGCTTCAATACAATCTCTATCACATTACCAATGGCATTTTTCACAGAACTACAACCAAAAATTGCACAATTTGTATGGAAACACAAAAGACCCTGAATAGCCAAAGCAGTCTTCAGAAAGAAAAATGGAGCTGGAGGAATCAGGCTCCCAGACTTCAGACTATACTACAAAGCTACAGTAATCAAGACAGTATTGTACTGGCACAGAAACAGAAATATAGATCAATGGAACAGGATAGAAAACCCAGAGATAAACCCACGCACATATGGTCACCTTATTTTTGATAAAGGAGGCAAGAATATACAGTGGAGAAAAGACAGCCTCTTCAATAAGTGGTGCTGGGAAAACTGGACAGCCACTGGTGCTGGGAAAACTGGACAGCCACATCTAAAGAATGAAATTAGAACACCTAACACCATACAGAAAAATACTCTCAAAATGGATTAAAGACCTAAATGTAAGGCCAGACATTATAAAACGCTTAGAGGAAAACATAGGCAGAACATTCTACACAAATCACAGCAAGATCCTTTTTGACCCACCTCCTAGGGAAATGGAAATGAAAACAGAAATAAACAAATGGGATATAAAGCAAGTTAAAAGCTTTTGCACAGCAAAGGAAACCATAAGCAAGACAAAAAGACAACGCTCAGAATGGGAGAAAATATTTGCAAATGAAGCAACTGACAAAGGATTAATCTCCAAAATTTAAAAGCAGCTCATGCAGCTCAATATCAAAAAAATTAAAAAACCAATCCACAAATGGCCAGAAGACCTAAATAAAAGGGAGAGGACACAAATCAATAAAATTAGAAATGAAAAAGGACAAATCACAACTGACACTGCCTCCTCCAAGCCAACAGAAGGGGCAAAGGCAGTGGCCAAATGATCATGCCAGTGGAAAATAGAATGTGCCCATCTGGCCTTAGGGAGAGAGAAGTTTTCAAGTTTGGTACTGTGGGGCACATTCTCCCCTGCACCCAGGGAAAACCCAGAGTGAAGTAGCCCAACCACCCAAGTTAAAGTCACAGCCAAATATTTGTGTCATACAACAATTCAGTCCCATTCAGGGCTAGTAATAAATTATTATTTTAGACCTAGACAGCATGATCAGTCAGTGCCAAACCGGTCATGACAGAATGACTGCACAGTTCCAGTGATATTCATCCCATATTCCTTGTACAATTGGGTTGGTTCTGTTTGGAGTAATTTTTCTGTTCCAACTTAGGGAACAGAAGGTCTTCTGTATGGGAAGGTCTTCCCCTTCTATAAGAACTACACTCGTGGCCTGACCCTTGGATGTTAATGTGGCTGCAGCTTTAGGAACTTGACATGGTTGTGCAAACCATACATGTTGACTGGAGGAAGCAGGGCTGTCAGATGTGAGGAGATGGACTGGAGGGCAGGATAAGACAGAACAGGACCCCTATCCTCTCCTCTCTTTCAATGGTGCATGTTCCATTCCAGGTAGAGTGTGTTTCAAAAGGTCCAGCTTACAGCAGGACGACAGGATCCCAGTGGAGGCTGACTAGTTCCCCTTCACGCAGGAGTGTGAAGTAACTCTCCCATCCCTGTGGGTATGTCCCATTGCAAATTCCAGTAGATTCGCCTTTCCGAGGTGTGATGGGGCTTGGAGTCCTCAGCAGCACGTTGATCCACAATAAGAGTCAGGGCAATGGCCATCTTCTGAGACTTCCATACCTTTAAGGCATTGGCTATCTCAGCAGGGGTCCCCAGTCTGGCACATGGGGCAACAGGCCCTACTGGCTGATCCTTCAAATGTATTAAGGCCTAGGACATTACTTTAGTCTACCCAGCAAAGGTGTTTTACTTGTTAGTAATTTAATCTGTTGCTTTAATATTTCATTCTTCCTTTTTACCAAGGCTGCTGCTTGTGGGATCTAGGGGAGATGGAACTTCCACTCGATGTCATGTTCTTTTGCCCAGTCTGGTACATCATGACCTTTGAAATGTGATGTCCACTCACTGTCTAGTCAATGAGGATATCTGTCCATGGTACTCAGCTTCTCTAATCCCCTAATGGTGGCAGCCTGGTTTGAGTGGCAACAGAGGAAAGGCCAGATGCAGTGACCACACAAACCAAGGCATGTTTAGAACCCTCACTTGGAGGGAGTGGCCAATATAATCAATTTGCGATCCTTCACTGGTTGGGAACTCTGGTGAATGGCCACAGACTCCTCTCACAGTTTGTTGTCTTGGGAGTTGTTTAGAACACACAGGACATTCTGTTACTGAATTAAACAAGTCATTATATTTTGAGGGCAATCCAGCACACTTGGCAATATGCCACCCAGGCGCTGCAGTGACTGCTCTTTCTATGCACCCAGTCTTCTGTATCTACTAAGGGTCAGTTGCTAGAGCTTGTACCCAAGCTTCCTAACTGCCAGGGAATGTCAGTGCTTTACGAGGTGGGACTTTGGAAGGCAGGGCTGCCTCAGGCTCTTGCAGATGAACCCAGATGTCCTTCCACATATCCTGACCCCACATGGCTTATTCATGGTCATTCATCCCTCAGCTTCCTATTGTTCAAGCTGTAGGATTAATCCCTTTAGAACATCCCAACTGTCAATGTAAAGAGTTAACAACCGGGACTCATGAGTGATAACCAGCCAAAGTGCTCTGAGTTCAGCCCACTGGCTGCTGTGGTTTATTCCTGTTTCCATCCAGATGGTGTCAGTGTTGGGCTGAACAGTGACTGCAGTCCCATGGGCTGATTACCCTGACTAGATTCATCTGTATACCAGGCATGCAAGGAAATTTCCCCCATTCCCTTTCTACAGGCTGCAGGGGCTGCCACAGAAATAGGGGAGAGGGCATCTGGAGGATCCACATACCCTACAAGGCCTAGTAGCACCCACATATTTAGAGACAGTGGGCTGGCAGAAGGGTGCTCCTCTGATGTAAGGAGGCTGCCACTTAGAGTGGGAGGTTGAGCCATGGCAGAGGTGGGTCTATGGAAAATGTTCTCAACCTACCCCTTGATAGGAAGGGAAGTTCTCGCCTTCATGAGAGGCTCTGCCTGGAGGAGTGCTGTGTACACTGCCAGGAGCTGTTACTCTATGGGGTACATGGGGTTTCTGCCCCCTTCCAGAGCTGGGACCAAAATCCTAGGAGGACTCTCTCCTGTTGCCACAGTGCCCAGCCCATACCTTGCAGAGCCACATAAACACCAAACTCAAAGGGCAGCCCTACTTGGGAGATGCCCAGAGCTTTCATCTGCTTCACTAGTATTCTTCCTTCTCAAAGGCGGCTTGCTGCCCTGATCCCCAGTCCCACACATGCCCTTTCTTTACCAAGTGGCATAAGGGATGGAGCACTGTGCCTGGTGGGGAATAAACATCCTCCAAACCCCAAATCCCTACTGAGGCTTGTGCTTCTTTTGTGTTCTTAGGGGTTGGACAGGCTTGTACTTTATCAATCACAGCTTCTGGGACAATTTGAAGCTTACCCAACCACATGACTCCCAAAAACTTTATGGCGGTGCCTGGGCCTTGAATTTTCTGTGGGTTCATCGCCCATCCTTTCCCTCACAGCTGTTCCAGTAAAGTCTTCAGAGTGTCCTGCAACAGAGGCAAGTCTTCACATGTTAACATAGTATCATTGATGTAGTGGACCCATTTTCCTGATGTGGGGAAGGAGAACAGGGACAGGTCTCGGGTTCCCATCCCATGACATGTGGCAGCCTTGGGGAAGCACTTGAAAGGTGCATTTTTGTCCCTCCCATGTGAAGGCAAAATGATCTAGTGACTTAGTGGCCCAAGGTGAAATAAAAAAGCAACACAGCATGGTACCTTCCTAGGACCATGCCAAGGTTTCTAAGATGAGGGCAGTTGGGCACAGCTGCACAGATAGGGCCCCACCTTGTTCAATTCTCGGTGGCCCATGGCCAGTCACCCTGAGCCATCTGACATTTTTACTGACAATACCAGCTGTTGAAAGCACTGTGGGCAAGGCATACAACACCCATTGGGTACAGTTCTGGGATAGTTTCTCCTGTCTCCTTATGCCCCCCACCCCCTTGGAAATCTACATTGTTTCACAGCAGCACTCTTCACAAGAGTGGTAGACTTACTCGTTCCCAGCTGGTGTTGCACTGGTTTGATTATTCTAACCCAGAGGCAGAACTCACCTATGCAGGTTTGAGAGTTTGACCTTGTAGGATATCAATGCCCAATATTTTCTCTGGTATTGGAGAGATAAAAGTCTCATATTCTTGTGGGGAATATGCAGATTTGCCGTGTTGAAGGAACCTTCCTACCTGTGACCGTTTTCCCACCATAACCACTGACGGTGACGAGGGGACGAGGAAACCTCTGCAGTTGAACATGTACTAGAGCACATTAGGCTCCACTATCAACTAGAGCCATCACCTTTTGTTTATTTCTAGGGGACCAGTGAATAGTGAACACCACATGAGACCTCTGATTGCCTCCAACTGCTCTCACCTGGAAGCGATTTTTGCCTGCATCCTATACCTGAGGCATGGGAGACACCCACTCCAAACAGGACTGTGTCCCTGAAGCCTCTGCAGGAGCAGGCAGGGCATCAGGGAAGAAAAGGGCAGGTGGGACAGGTCTGAGCTGTCCTTCAGGTTTTAACGCTTTGCACAGGCCTACCAACCCAGAGTTGGGTTGGCGGTCTATCTTCTCAGGTGGGGTCCTGGCAGCAGGAGATCAAACCACATTTGCCTCCAAGTTAATTTTATGGGACACTTTAGAGCCAGTTGGGATAGCCTTTTGGCTTTTAGAGTTCCCTCTCTGTCTTGGGTCTTTCCCACAGCCCATACCCATCCCCAGGATTTGTCGGTTTCACCCATACCAGCAATGCATTGCCCAAAGTCATAAATGTCTTGTCCCACTACTGGGCTCAGCATGGGTATGAGTGTCCTATACCAGGTGCTGGGGGAAGGCTGGACTATCTTGGCCCTCATCTCTGTAGTGAATGTGGCCTGATCAAGGCCTTCAAAGACAGGGGCATAGATGACTCATCTCATTCCCAACTCCCTAAGAATTTGTCACAGCTCCTCTATAGATTTCCAGGATTCCATGTGCTTCATTGGGCCAAGCCTCCCTGCAGGCTAGAATAATCCAATCAACAATCGAGTGAGTACTTTGAACATTCCAAGCACAATGCAGGAGCTGCTGGAGGGCAGGGTGTGTGGTGATGTTGCTCATTTCCTCTGCTTTCTGTTGATCAGATAAATGTCATCGCCTCCTGTATCCCATAGCCGCACTAACCATGCCTGGATACTTTATCTGGCCTTTTGCTGAAACATGGCAGCTATAACAATAAGCTCAAGAGGAGTATATTGTCTCATCATGAACTGGGGGCTGCCCTGCTGGCTGGGGTTTTCGTTGCTGTGCTTTTGTTTTCCTTTGTATTGGGGGTCAACACCATGGGGTGATTTCACTGTCAATCACTACAATATCCTCCTCTTCACTTCCTCACTTTCCCAGGGATTCCACCTCTTAGAGTCCCAATCAGGCTTTGCCAAAGCGTTTGGACCTTAACCTGTGGCAGCTTGCAACCTCCTAATGTTGCAGGAAAAAGTGAGTGCAAGAGGAGGGTCACATCCCAGGACTTGAGTGAGTCCCTGGGACGGGCTGCCAAATGCTGGCCCTTGGCTTAACACAGGAAACAATTCAAGAGCAAGCTGTAGTAAAGTGAAAGCAGGTTTACTGAGAGAGATACAAACTCCATAGACAGAATGTGGTCTGTCTCTCTCAGAGAGTGAGAGTGGCCCTGGGAGACACACACTCCACAGACACAGTGTGGGCCATCTCAGAAGACAAAAGGTCCTGAAATATGGGTGATTAGTTTTTATGGGCAGGGCAATTTCATAGGCTAACGAGTGGGGGGATTATTCCAACTATTTCGGAGAAGGAGCAGGGATTTCCAGGAACTGGGTCACCACCCAATTTTTGGCCTTTTATGGCCGGCCTCTGAACTGTCATCGTGCTTGTGGGTGTGTCACTTAGATGTTAATGTATTACAATGAGCATAAATGAGGCTCACGTTCCACTGGAAATCAAACTTTCCACCAACTTGGGCCTAGTTGGTTCTAACCAGTTTATGTCCTTTCCTCAACAGCGATGCCATTCCTCTAAAGGTTGTGCCCTGCCCCCTCCCTGTCCCACTAGCTTTGCAAAATGACATGCTAAGTTCTTCAGTTTCCCATCCTGCTCTCCCACCTGGTCTGCCAGCCCTGAACCTAGCAGAGCAGTGGATATGGCACATCCTTCTCTAACCTCAGCTCTTCTTCTAACTTTCTAATCAAGCCGTAGCCTCTTGTTGGACATTGGAGACCACGACCCTACCCACAGCAGAGACAGACATTCATCTCTTCTCTTCACCGCAGTGCACTCAGCAGGGCTCCTCAAGCAAATGCGTTAGACCAGCCAGTGTTTTAGGGGCATCCCTGTACTCACATGGTCCACAAGCATCTAATATATGAGCCATCCCTCCCCACATAGAGGTCATGGTTTCCCCCAGATGCCTCTTTCCCAAGGCCCATTTCTTGGGTTTCCTGCCTGGCTCATTAACTGTTAGTTCACAACCTTGGGAGTTCCTTGGGTGAAATCTGAAACTGGGTGAAATCTGAAACTGATCCCTGTACACGAAGGGCGAAGAGAGACCAAAGAGAGAACCAGAGTATATGCCAGGTTTAGAAAGCAAAGGTACTTACATGCAAGGCTTATCTTGGGCAGCCTCAAGAGGAGTAGATCTCCACACCCACTGTGAGAATCTTAAAGTTTATACAGAGGCCTTAATTTGTTTTAGTTGGTCCCAACAACACATGATCTCTCAAGGCCATGTCCTTGAAACCAGCTCCCAGTGTAGGAACAGTGGGCAGAATGTACATTCCGAGGACAGGGGAGGGGTGGCGAGCCTCCAATTTCCTGGGTCCAGCTCACAGGTCAACCAGCAGTCACGTCCTCTCCATGACCTCCTCCAACACCTAGTACATGGGAGGCATGCAACAGAGGCTCACCGAACATTGACTGTTGAATGAAGGTCACTGAAAGGAACATCTAAAATCATACCAGTTAATGGAGATTTCCAGCGAGAACACATCAGAGAAGCCATTATAGACTTTACTAGTTCTTTAAGAATTTTTTTCTACGAATTAGAATCTGCCCATATGATTTGTCCAAATGTGAAATTTGACTGCCTCTCTGAAATGCCATCAGCACTTCCCCATCTCAGGAAATGGCACCACTGGCTCTTCAAGCTAGAAAGCTGAAGATTCCTTTTAACTGATTCTTTCTGTCTCTTTCTCTTACTAACATCCATTCCATAATGGAGTCTGGCCAAGGCCATCTCCAGAAGACACCTTGCATTCATTCACTTCATCTCCATCCTTAACTCCACTGCCACTCCAGTGGTCTAGGCCTCTACCATCACTTGTTTGAATGCCTACGATGGTCTCCTAAGTGATATTCCCATTACCCTATCAAATATCTTCAGAGGGATATCTTCAGAGCACCTTCTTCAGCCTGTTATTCCATAGTTATTTGTTGCTCTGTTTATATATGCTTCCCCTTCCAGACATGGACCTCCATAAGGACCAGAACTTTGCTTTTTTTCTTCAATCACCATTCTACAGTGCCTAGCAGGTAAAGGCAATAAACAGTCATCTAAAATGAGAAATGTCCTTGGAAATCATCTAACCTAGTGGCTCTTAGCTTTTGGGGAGTCATGGATTACTTAAAGAAATCAGTGAAAGCTATGGATATTCTCCCAGAAAAAACAGATGTATAGAAAATGTACAATATTTTAGCTACGATTTACAATTTTAGCTATTATGATATTCCCACCTAATGCTCCATTATGGTCCAGGTTAAAAAAAGGAAAAACTCTAAATAGCCTCTTAATTTTTTCAGAATTGAGGTTAAATTAATTTTCCAAGACCACACAGTCTGTAGTTGGTGGAGCTGAGATAAGTATGTTCAATAAAACTCCAAGTGATTAAACCAGCACTCACATTTCCCAACCAAATGGTAAAGCAAACCATTTAGCTAAGAAACCCTGACTATAATACTCAAGAGCTGAAAAAGTATATAAAAAGCTACTTACCAAAAAAAAAAAAAAAAGCTACTTACCAATGTATTTCTTATTAATTAAATTTGTGAAATACAATCACAACAATAAGAGAAGACCCCTCTTTTATCATTTGTGCCCTAGAAGTTCCATGACCAGCTAGAGGTCCAAAATCCTAGGAATTGGAAAAGTCTTTTGAGATCTGGCAGGTCTTTTACAGATGAAGATAAAAACGTCCATAAGGGCAGTCAGACTGAGACTAGGGAAGAGCATTCTAGGCAGAGGGAACAGCCAAGGCAAGACCCATAATCAAGGGCAAAGTTGGTGTGCTCAAGGAAAAGCAAGGACGCCAGGTTGGCTGGATCAGAGTAAACTTGTGGGAGGGTAGCAGGAGATAAGCTCAGGTAGGTGATCAGGGTATTTGGCTTCTTAGCAGCCAGTGAAGGCTGGAGAGGTGAGGACAGTGTAGGTGGTGGGTAAAGTTGTGAGTATGTAAGTCTACTATGGATGGGATCTCAACTCAAGGGGGGAGAAATGAAGACAGTCTTTCTTGTTTTCTACAGTGGCACAGTTCCAGCTTTTATTGGATCCTTCCTACTGTTCCTTCCCTCATCAAATCCACTTTCTCTGTTGACTTCCCTCAGGTCAATTTGGGAGAAGAGGAGAAATTATCAAAGGTGGCCAAAGGTGGTACTGGGACTGGGCTCAGGTAGATCCTTAACAGAGTGGGTGGGGAAGGAGTGGAGAAGGGGACAAGGCAGTAAATACTGTCATGCCCCACACAAGAAAAAGAATCAACACACATAGGGTTTGCTTCATAATCCAGCCCCATGCCTCCCATCATTATACCACCACATAGACCTTCTAAAGAAAAAATCATCCAAGCCAGTTCATTTTTTAAATAACACAGATAATGTGGTAGGCAGAATAATGGCCCCCAAAGATGTCCACATCCTAATCCCCAAGACCTGTGAATACTTTATCTTAAACTGCAAAAGGGACTTTGCAAATGTGATTAGTTAAGGACCTTGAAATGGAGAGATTATCCTGGATTATCTGGGTGGGCTTAATATAATTACAAGGGTCCAAATGAAAAGGAGGCTAGTGGGTCCGAGTCACAGAAAGAGACATAATGATGGAAATAATAAGGGGTCACAAGGCAAGGAATGTGGGCAACCCCTACAAAGTGGAGAAAAAGAGGAAGTGGATTCTCTCTTAGAGCCTCCAGTAGGAACACAGTCCTGCCAACACCTTGATTTAAGTCCCATGAGACCCACTTCAGACTTCTAACTTCCAGAATTTTCGGATAATAAATTTTTGTCAGTAATTTGTTACAGCAGCAATAAGAACCTAGTACAGATATGAATGTAAAGCTGGTTCTCATGATCTCATTTATTAATGCAATAAATATTTATTGAGAGCTTCTCTGTGCTGGACACTGTTCTTGGCTCTAGAGACTAAAAAAAAAGACACAAAGTTCATGGGCCCTTGGAGCTCACATTCTAGTGGATGCAGACAATAAACAAGTGAATGTCTAATGTATCAGATGACATAATATGTCAGGTAAGTCCTATAGCTAAAATAAATCAAAGTAATGATGAGAAGGAGGGATGATGTTATACAAGATGTTTGGAGAATGCCATTCTGACAGAGTGACATTTTAGACCTACATATCTGAGGTAAAAGCATTCCAGGCAGGAGGAACAGCAAATGCAAAGGCCCTGAGGCAGTAAGTGTGATATAAAAACTTGCAACTTTCCTTGTGGCATAGTTCCAGGAACTACTACTGTGGTTTGTTGTCTATATTTATAATCAAAGGAAATGCTACTTTTGTGTTAGAGGTTAGTGATTTTTTTTCTTCCTTTTCAAATTCACACTGAATTTGGCTTAAGATCTGGTTTAAAACCCTGATAGAAGGACTTCCTTGGTGGTCCAGTGGGTAAGGCTCTGCATTCCCAATGCAGCAGGCACAGGTTTGATCTCTGGTCGGGGAACTAGATCCCACATGCGTGCCGCAACTAAGAAGCCCATGTGCCACAACTAAAAGATCCTGCATTCCACAACTAAAGATTCCACATACTGCAATGAAGATCTTGCGTGTTGCAACTAAGACCCAGCGCAGCCAAAATAAATAAATATAAAAAAAAAATTCTGGTAGAATCAAGGCATTTACTTAATTTTTAGAAACAAATAGTACTGTAGTAAGTTAAAGTAGGAGGACACTATCCTCCTGAAATCCCTAGAAACTCCCTCTTTTCAATTCAATTCAAATTTTAAGTACCTACAGAGACCTTCAAATGCCCAGCGTGAGCAAGTAAAACAACAAAAGTAATAGGAAGTCAGTGACAACATGTAAGTAAAGCAAGGATTCTGATCATTGTTAAAGGAAAATCTGCCCTCTAACTTAAAACTGGACATATTTGTGTTCTAGATCTAATGAAATCAAACCAAGATGGGGGCGGGGCAGGAGGAAAAGAAGTAGATACGATTTGCAAACAGGACAACAGTGACATCTAGTGGGAGCTATGTGGCACAGCACTTCGACTACCTACCAAGAAACGCTGCAGATAGAAACAAGCACAGAAAGACACAATCATTAAACATTTATTGAGCACCTATTATAGACTAATATCTCCTTAGGCCCAGGCCAACAGCCCACTCATGCACTTTTCCCTCCCCTGGCTCCGTCCCACACAATAATGGCCTCATGGGTATACACTTAAGCCAAGTCCCAAATACAGGGACTACTCTTCCCTTTCACAGACTGGCTGATTGAAGATTTAGTGCCAAAGTAAAAAAGTCAGGCAGATATGAGATGACCAAACACAGACAAGGGATATTTGTCCATGAAAACAAAGAAGAATGTGTGCACTGAAGTAGGTTATAATATTGGAGACCTGGGGTGGAGTCATTCAATTCCCCACAAACTACTTCCATGTTCTCTCCCCCTTGAATCATTCCTCTTGCCTTCCTCCAACAAACCCAAAGTTCCTCAGAGGTAGGAAGAGAAGGAAAGAAGAAGAAGTAAGATGGACAGCATTTGCAAGAAAGTGAGGTCCCGGGGCCACTGCTCAGACCTAGAGGAGCACGCACTTCTGGATCCACCCTGCAAAGAAGGACAGCCCGAGGCACTGCTCAGGGCAGGTTGGAGAGGCACTGGGACCTGGGTGATCAGAGTGCAATGGCTGAGAATAAGCCCAGGGAGAAACATGCTTGGGGCCAGTTGTGCACGGAATTCCTGAGTCTCAGGTACCCAGTGGAAGCCCTAAAAGGGTCTAGAAGTTGTCTCCAGGGGGCACTCCTCTAAGCTCCATGGACTTCTCAGCCAGTGGGATGGACAAGGCCAGAGGAGAGCTGAGGGACGGGAGAGGGTTCTTGCCAAGAGTTAAGGGTATCACTGCCCTCACCTGTCCTCCCTTCTCCGGCATTTCCTGGTTGTGATGTTTTCATGACTGTAGCAACTCTAGACATTCACAGAGTCCACATGGAAGAGAAATGAGAGAGATCAACCACATCTCTCTAACAGCACTGTGTGGTACAGCACTTACACTTCACTGGACACAGGAATCACCTGGGATCTTGTTAGAATGCAGATTCTGATTCCGTGGCTCTGCGGTGGGAAACAAGAACCTGCATTTCCAGCAACTCCCAGGTAATGCTGATGCTGCTTATCCGTGGACAACACAGAGTAGCAAGTCGAGAGCAGGCATAATTTTTTTCTGCCCAGCATCTCATTATTTTGGAGAACCCATCCCACTCCCATTCCATAAGAATCCTCAGTCCATGTGATTCACTTGAGTCTGGTTCCACCCTCCCAAGAGTGGGCACCTGCTCCCACCAGACTGATGGGAAGTCTTCCCAGGACATTGTCAGAACTTTTCAGCATTTCCAACTGTGCAGTCATAAAGGGCATAGAGAAGGTCATCCTTTTCACCAAGTTGAGTCAGCCTGAGAATAACACCATTGCAGAAGAAAACAGAGCCAAGACAAGGTGAGAATGAGACAGGGCTCTGATGAAATCCCAGGTCCAGCCATGCCTCTCGACATCTCAGTTATGACCAACATACTCCTTTTGTCCTTGAGCTAGTTTCAGATGGTCTCTTCACTTCCTGATTTCACTCTTGAGACTAGTGAAAGATACAGACAGCAGCTGATTTCAAAACAGAGACATTGCTCCCATTTTAAAGGGCCATGCCTTCCAGAAGCCTTCCCCAACCCCTCTTTTTTTAAAAAATTTAGTTATTTATTCGTTTTTTTAATTTTTGGCTATGTTGGTTTTTATTGCTGCATGCGGGTTTTCTCTAGTTGCTGAGAGCAGGGGTTACTCTGTTGCAGTGTGTGGGCTTCTCATTGCATGGCTTCTCTTGTTGCAGAGCAAAGGCTCTAGGTGCGTGGGTTTCAGTAGTTGTGGCACATGGGCTTCAGTAGTTGTGGCTCGTGGACTCTAGAGCGCAGGCTCAGTAATTGTGGCACACAGGATTCGTTGCTCTGCGGCATGTGGGATCTTCCCGGACCAGGGCTCAAACCCATGTCCCCTGCATTGGCAGGCAGATCCTTAACCACTGTGCCACCAGGGAAACCTCCTGCATTGAAACCCACAGTTCTGGGAGTTCTCTGGTAGCCTAGTCATTAGGATTCCAGACTTTCGCTGCCACGGCCTGGGTTTGGGGAACTGAGATCCCACAAGCCATGCAGTGTGGTCAACAAATAAAAAGAAACCCACAGTTCTAACAGCCCAGGACCTCTCATTTAGAACTTTTTATTTACAGTAAAATTTATAATCCCATTTATAAAGCATTTTCCAGTTGCAAAGCCTCTTTCAGATACATAGTCAACACAAAGCTAAACTGCCTGGGTTCAAAGCCCACTTTGCCCCTTCTAAACTGTATGGTGTTGGGCCAGTTATTCAGCTTCTTTGTGCTTCCATTTCCTCATCTATAAAATGGGGATAATTACAGTTCTTTACTTAAGGCTGCCATGATATTTGGTTGGCTAATGTATGTTAAATTCTTAGAACAGTACTCAGCACATGGTAAGATCTGTATAAGTGCCTTCTATTACTATTACTAAAGTTATTGTTGTTATTTTATCCCAAAACAACCTCTCAGAGTAGTTATTATTGTTTTTATCCTTATTCCCATTTTATAGACGAGGAGACTGAAAATGATTGTGTGGCAAATTCATTTAGTGAACAACGTTGTTGAGATAATTTCAAGTCTTCTGATTCTATATCCCCATCAACAAACAATCTTCCCCAAACTGTAATGTGTGGACTCTTCTAATGCTGTCATATTATTTAGCTATTTTATTACAATACCTATTTTATGTCTTCTTATTAGCTAAATTGTAATCTCCTTGGTGCTAGAAACTCTAATTAATACATCTTTAAAATCCCTCAGCAAGGGATGTCCCTGATGGTGCAGTGGTTAAGAATACTTCTGCCGATTGGTTCAAGATGGCAGAGGAGAAGGACGTGCTCTCACTCCCTCTTGTAAGAACACCAGAATCACAACTAACTGCTGAACAATCATCGACAGGAAGACACTGGAACTCACCAGAAAAGATACCCCACATCCAAAGACAAAGGAGAAGCCACAATGAGATGGTACGAGGGGTGCAATCACAGTAAAATCAACTCCCATAACTGGTGGGTGGGTGACTCACAGACTGGCGAACACTTATACCACAGAAGTACACCTACTGGAGTGAAGGTTCTGAGCCCCACATCAGGCTTCCCAACCTGGGGGTTCGGCAACGAGAGGAGGAATTCCTATAGAATCAGACTTTGAAGCCTAGTGGGAATTGATTGCAGGACATTGACAGGATTGGGGGAAACTTGCATTGGAAAAATGCAAGAGAGGTATTCATTGTGGCCCTGGAAGCCACAAGGCAAGACCCAGTCTCAAACCGGGCTCAGAAAAAGAGAGACATTTCTTTCAAGTAAGTACTTAGAGAAGACAAATTTTTAGAGACCAGTGAGACTGGAGTCCAGAGAGCCTTTCCAGAAAGCTCTGCCTTTTTAAAATTATCTCAGGATCTTCTTGAGGTGCTGGAGGTCAGGGAAGTGAAACCCAGTAATGATGGATTACATTTTCCACCAGCCTGGACGAAGGGGAGAAGAAGTCATGGAAGAAGGAGTGGTTTAAAATATTTTTGAAAAATTATTCATTTTAAATTTGTTAACAAATTAAAATGTATACTTGATTAAAAGCAACAGTCCCATACCTCACTCCTTGCCATCCAGTGTCCTGTTCCCAGAGGCAACTATTTCTAATTCTCCTGGGTGTCAAGTCCATATCTCTATACAGTGGAGCTTGTATAGATGGTTCCATATTTGTCTACTAGCTAAAATTTATTTGTAGCTCCAAAATTAATGCTCAAGGTGCTTTTGTAGTAGACTACAAAAAATTTGAGTCATGTCTAACATGCTTGTGCCCAGGTGAGGTGGAGCAAGGCAGTAGTCTGCCTTCTTGTTTCAGCTCTCACATAGATGTCTTCAAAAATAATCAATAAAAACTCTATAATAGGAAAATAAAAGAGTTTTATTTGACCCAAATTAAGGACTATGGTCAGGGAGACAGCCTCTCAGATTAATCTGAGGAACTGCTCTGGAGAAGTATGGTTTTCAGCAGTTGTACATCTTGTCAGAACAAAGAACATCAAATAAGTCAAGGATACCATCATTTCAAGGTTTCAAAAATAAACAGATCAGCACATACACAGCAAGTCAGTATGTCCTTGACACCTAGGAAGGCAGTCTTATCACTGAAGGAATACCAGCATTGGCATCACAGGAAGAGAGGCATTTAATCTTTACTGTTAATGTGGACATTCTTTACTTCTACTCAATGTACTCTTTTCTTTAATGATTAAAGCAGGTGTACACTGTATGTTTGATAGACCACAAACAGGCTGCTTAGGTTAACATAAAATTTAAGTCAAATCATGTATAATCCAGAAACCAGACGTTCCCATACCTCAATATGTGAAATTTTCCTGCCATTATTTCTCCCTTCTGATTGCAAATCTTTCAATAGAAAGCACTGATGATCAAAATATTTGTCCCTCAATGCCAGGGTAGTTGCTGCCTGCCCTGGGTCCATCGTGTCCCTCAGTGTTAGGCTTCCTTTTTTGTTGTTTATACATGTACAGAGATTTGCCTAAGAAGGAGGTGGCCCATCATTCAAGCAGAGTCCCTGCACTGAGTAAGGCTGCAGTGGACTGAGCCTGAGAGCAGCTGGAGCCAAGTGGAGCACAGCCTCAGCATGTGGCAGAGACACTGACCCTGCCCGGCCCTGCCCCTGAGGCAGACCTGGCAAGGAGGAAGATTGCCAGGTGCTCTCCATTCAAAGCCATGTCATCTGTAGCTACGTGGGCAACTGGGCGGCCACGCTCCTGCTACAGGTTTTGGGGTTCAAGATTGACATAGTGAACTCTGTCCAGTTTTCAAACCACACAGGCTACTCGCACTGGAATGGCCAAGTGCTGAACTCAGATGAGCTCCACAAGCTGTATGATGGGCTGGAGCTGAACAACATGAACAAATATGACTATGTTCTCACAGGTTACATGCAAGACAAGTTCTTCCTGGCCATGGTGGTGGACACCAGGAAGGAGCTGAAGCAGCAGAACTCCAGGCTCTTGGTCATGTGTGTCCCCATGATGGGAGACAAGTGGAACAGAGAAGGTTCCATCTACCTCCCTGAGGACCTTCTTCTGGTTTACAGGGAGGAGGTCATGCCAGTTGCAGACATCATAACCCCAACAAATTTGAGGCTGAGTTGCTGAGCGGGAGAAAGATCCACAGCCAGGAAGAAGACTTAGCAGTGAGTGATAGACATGCTGCACTTACTGGGCCCTGACACGGTGGTCATCACCAGCTCAGACCTGCCATCCCCTAGGGGCAGTAACTACCTGATCATGCCAGGGAGCCAGAGGACCCAAACCCCTGATGGCACTGTGATGATGCAGAGCATCTTAATGGAGCTGTGCAAGGTGGACACAGTCTTCATAGGCACCGGGGACCTCTTCACTGCTGTGCTCTTGGCATGGATGCACAAGCACCTCAACGGCCTCAAGGTAGCCTGTGAAAATACCATATTGGCCATGCACCATGTTCTGCAGCAGACCATCAAGTGTGCAAAAACCAGGACTGGGGAAGGACTGAAGCCCAGCACAGCCCAGCTGTAGCTGAGGACTGTCCAGAGCAAGAAGGACATCAAGAACCCAGAGATCATCATCCAGGCCATAGTGCTGTGAGGGCCGTGTGAACCTGCCTCCTTAACACCCAGCGTTAGGTGTCTCCATTTCCATCCTTGTGAAAAGTGTAACATCTGCCTTAGAGCTGGGACCAAAATTTGACATTTTTTCATTCATGAGAAAAAAAAAAAAGAAGAAGAAGAGATTTGCCTAGTTATCCACTTGGGGGTTGGGAGGGAGGGGGGTTCTAATCAGACATAGTGAACAAGCACAGACATATGCTAATGGGGGAACATTTTATAGGCTATACATTTTATCAATTATGTTGAATTGTCACATAAACATTGTTACACCTGCTTTTTTAAATTTTATTTTGTTTATATTTTTATACAAGTTCTTATTAGTCATCAGTTTTATACACATCAGTGTATACATGTCAATCCCAATCGCCCAATTCATCACAACCCCACCCCTGCTGCTTTCCCCCCCTTGTGTCCATACGTTTGTTCTCTACATCTGTGTCTATTTCTGCCCTGCAAACCCATTCATCTGTACCATTTTTCTAGGTTCCACATATATGTGTTAATATACGATATTTGTTTTTCTCTTTCTGACTTACTTCACTCTGTATGACAGTCTCTAGATCCAACCACGTCTCAACAAATGACCCAGTTTCATTCCTTTTTGTGGCTGAGTAATATTCCACTGTATATATGTACCACATCTTCTTTATCCATTCATCTGTTGATGGGCATTTATGTTGCTTCCATGACATGGCTATGTTAGACCTGCTTTTAACAGTAGGCTTAAAGCAAGTAGTGATACATGTCCTGAGTAGATTCATAGCCAGGAAAAGAATAATAATACATACTATGACAATGATAATCATTTGTAAGCAAAACGGGAAAAAACTGTCTGATCTTGTAACCATTTCACCCTTTTGGGAAATTGTGAGTGTGTGTGCCTCTATTTCTCCAGATCTGTTGACATAAGTGCAGCAAGTAGTGGGAGCAATAATGTAAATGCTTCCTTATTTAACCAACAAAAATATGAGGCAATGGGCTTCCCTGGTTGCGCAGTGGCTGAGAGTCCATCTGCTGATGCAGGGGACACGGGTTCATGCCCTGGTTCAGGAAGATCCCATGTGCCATGGAGTGGCTAGGCCTGTGGGCCATGGCCACTGAGCCTGCTTGTCCAGAGTCTGTGCTCTGCAACTGGAGAGGCCACAACAGTGAGAGGCCCACAAACCAAAAAAAAAAAAAAAAAAAGAGACAATTCTGTTATCTAATATTATATGGGCTAAGGAATTTAGGGATGTCTCTTATGCTACAATGCTTTTTTGCAGTTTCCTCAACTATTTGACCAATAGTGGGTGATAGATTTCTAATCATATCTCTGTTTACACATACTCCTGCATTAGGAACTAAGATTGCCAAAAGATTTTGTCATGAGGTATCTTGGTATCTTGCTAACATAGATCTCTTGACTCTGTAGTGAAGAGAGAAAGGAAGTTCATCTACTTACTTATGTATAGACAAGGGAGTAACATATTATCCTAGTAAAAATAAACCTTCTATTTGCCAGCTAGTAAGACTATGTGACCATCTTTAGGAAGGTGGATCAATTCCAATACCACATGAAGACAAAACATGGGGGTGCACAAGTGATCCCTCCTAGAGTGCTCTCATTGATAGCTTCATCAGTTGGAAGTTTTGTTAATGCCGTATTAAACCATGGGTCATTTCTCTTGTAGGCTTTCCAAAAGCTATCTGTATGGTATTTGATGTAAGGGAGTTGCTGGCATAATTTTCTTGTGTTTTTCTCTTTAAGACATTTGTTAATTAAGTAAGGAACAGACTGAGGTGTCCTAGGGTAAGTTGTGTCAGGTCTCTAAGGATCATGGATAGTATCAGACAAAGGATAGACAAATTAATATGTTAAAGAATTTGAACCTGAAAGGTTAGGCCAGAGGGAGGTCAGTCAAGGTGGATGGTAACATTAGAAATATCTGAAAAGTCATGATATAGGTGTTAGGAGGGGCCAAACTGGTCTTGTACTGATGGAGGAATTTGATGACAAATCCAACAGTCAGTTAGATTGCCCCCAGGAGCTATACTCTGTGACAACTTTACTAAAGAATTTTCTTTCCATTTTGAATATTGCAGCAAAAGTATAGCTAGAAGTAAAACAATAACTTTCAATTTTGATAGGGAGATGAGTATTTGGTAAACAGTGCAATTGAATTAATAAGATGAGTCTTACAGGCCCAGTCCAGATTCTTGGGTCAGCTGTCTACCATTGCTGTCATCTTTTTGTCCTGGTGTGGATGTCATCTGAGGTCAGAAGTCCTTTCTATAGAACAGTCAGGTGCAGAGGTTTTCTTAAGTCAGAAATATTAATTCAAGAGTCAATTCCCATAAGTTTCACTGTACATGAGCTACTTAAGAATACCTGATAAGGATCCTTTCATCTAGGTTGGAGAGTCCTTTATATGATGTCTTTTCCAGTAAGCATGATCTCCTGGATGCAGGTCATGTGGCATCTGATCTTCATCCAAAGATAGATTACTGTGATCAGCTTCAGAAGCAAGCTTAGAATATCCTTTCAGTAATTCAATAGACTTTACAATAATGTAACATAGCAACAAAGAGGCATCTTGGATGTAGGTAGTAAATAGAAAACCTTGGTATATATAAAACTTCAATATCCACAAAGATATATTATGGACAAATGATTTTTCTCTCTAAATTATCTTCATTTTTCACCAAATATAGTCAAAGTAAGACTGATTTATTTGCAAAAATAAGTCTGATTTCAATAAACTTGGCCTGATTATTTACATAAGTGGAATTGATCCTATAGGTTCTTTTAAATTTGGCTTTGCTGGAACTTTTCAAGAGGAATCTCAAATTGAACTTTTAAAAGTCCTCTCAAGACCAGGAAAGCCATGCCAAGAACTTGCCATCAGATTCTGCCTGCAATACCTACAGATTTAGGTGTATACCTCTCTTCTTGAAGTCTAAAATATCTTGAGGTTCCTGCACCTGCCAGGAAGTGGCCTTCCTTATTCACCTGGAAATGCTGCTGGGAACCTAAGAGTTTCCAATTTCTGGAGGGATCAAGTAGAGAGGAAAGATAAATGCTTCAATCTGCTTAAAAGATATAATTTACAAAATTTCTGTAAGCTATAATTCGCTTAAGAGGAAAGGTTCCCTTATGTCTGGAAAACAAAAATTAAAAGCCAGTAATATTTCAGACAAAAAGTCATAAAAATTGTATTTACCAGTTCATTCAATCCCATGTAAGTAATTTTTGTTCTGCTCAAGTCCAGTTTTTCCATTAGTTTTATTGACCTTGCCTGATGATTGAAGGTGACAGTAACAGTGATAATTTCAAGAAATTTGCAAGGTTTTTTTTAAGACTCATATGATTTGCCCAATGAAGTGAGTGTCTTGATCACTGGGGATTGTGGAAGATATTCTCCAAGTGGAAAACACATTTTCTAACAGTTTCTTTACCATTGTGACCTCATCAGTCTTGCAGAAAGAGAAGGCTTTAACCCATCACAAGAAAAATGGGGTTCGTCAGAGACCTGGGAAGAATCCAGTAGCCATCTTGGGTTTCCCATAGCCCTGACTGTTTAATTCACAGCTATTGCTTACCCACCTTAATATCTCTCATTTAGGAACAGAGTCTTGCCATGTTACAAGGACATCAGGATGGCAAAATCCTGACAATGAGGGGTCAATTTTCTTGCAGAAGCAGAATGGATTTTATCTATACAGATTCTGTTGTTGTTGCCTTTGCATGAAAGTCATTTAGGGCATTCTCCTGATACTTGGGTTCAGTCCCTTTAGCATAAGCCTCAATTTTGATGACATTTTATGTCAGGACATATAAGACTTCCAGGAATTTCACATAATTTCTGGAACTCATAATATACACTTATGTAGGTATAACATGAAGAAGACTTAACATTACCTTTTATTTGACAATGCTTCCCACATAATTTAACATACTGAATAAGCCTAATTAGTTTAATATCTCTCTTTGAGATGCTTCAGGACAAAAATCACTTTCTTTTCCCTTAACAAAATGCATTTCCATTCTTCATACTTTCTTTTACTGAAAACACACATCTTATTTTCATTGTATACTGAAATATTTCCCTTATTATTTCTAATATCGTTAATTACCTATATATTATCAATTTTAACCTTTTAAAAAACCTTAATCTCTGGCAAAAACCAAGATGCAAGCAACTGTGAACTGTTTGTAATATCAGTATTTCCTGATTGGCAAACTTGTGAACATATTCCATAACCTCTAAAAACATACGTTTTCTCATAACCTAATTTCTTCCCTCAATGGGGTACAAGACGTGTGTCCAACAAACTCAAGCATCTTTAGTTTTTCTCTAATAGGGAGACAAAAGTAGGTAAATTTAGACTTTCTTAGCAATTAATGTTTTAGTATTTTACCTTAATTGGAAGTGATCTGTATATTCAATGAACTCCTATCATTTAACTTAATCTAGGAAAATTTTAAAGTTTCAAGTCTGGAGAAACTATTTTTAGGTAGACATACCACAAAACAATCATTCTTAAAGAGTTCACTTAAAAACTTTTATCCCACTTATCCCTAGTTTTTACTTACAAAAATATCTTCTTACCAAGTTAATTTTCTTGTTGACAAATTTTGTAACAGAGATAATATGAGCTTATTGACTTTTAGTAAACCTAGGTAAAATAAAAGTATCATACTTAATGTTTATGACTCTAAAGACATGTCTGTATTAATCAAACCAAAAATGTAAACTTGTTTTCATTCATTAAAGATTAATCCTAGGGTTTCCCTGGTGGTGCAGTGGTTGAGAATCGGCCTGCTAATGCAGGGAACATGGGTTCGAGCCCTGGTCTAGGAAGATCCCACATGCCACGGAGCAGCTAGGCCCGTGAGCCACAACTGCTGAGCCTGCACATCTGAAGCCTGTGCTCCACAACAGGAGAGGCCACGATACTGAGAGGTCCGCACACCGTGATGAACAGTGGCCACCACTTGCCACAACTAGAGAAAGCCCTTGCACAGAAACGAAGACCCAACACAGCCAAAAATAAAAATAAATTAATTAATTAAATTTTTAAAAAGATTAGTCCTAGATCACATGATCTTTTAAAGATTTGGGGATAGTTTTTGTTATATTTAGAAATATTTGATTTGGGGGTGGAGTTAAGATGGTGAAGTAGGAGGATGTGGAGTTTGTGTCTACTCACAAGTACAATAAGAATGCATCAGAGCAATTCTTGCAGAGCACTTACTGAGCACTAATGAGGGACCTCAGACACCTAAGGGGATGGGAGGAATCTCTGCACAACTGGGTAGGATGTGAGAGGGAAGGAGGGGGTGAAGAAAAGTGGAGGTGGGATGGGACCAGCACCCCTGAGGTGGGGCTGGGCGAGAAGAGAGGGGATCAGCGGGGACAGAGAGGGACCTTCGGGGGATAGGGGGTTTGGAGGGGAATGCAGCAGTCAGTCAGTGGAGGGTAGGACAGAGTGGGACCTATGCACATGGTCCATGCCACAGCCCTGAACACCCCAGCCTGAGCTGTGTTTCCTGGTAGGGAGGAGGGCTGGGTGCCAGAGAGTGGAATTTGGAGGGTGGATGTAGGGAGGGGATGACTGTTGGTGGTGGGGAGGCAGCGTGGGGCAGCAGAATGGAAGGGCTCCATGGCAAGGAAGGTTGGTGGAGAAAGCCTAGGCCACCAGGGAAGTGAGGCACCATTGTTGAGTGGAGCACAATTGACAGGGCTTCCATTGTGGCACCCTTCCCCACCCGCTGGCCCAACCTCCTCGGGAAGTGGCACGGGTACACACCTGATTGGGCTCACCCTCCCCTCAAGCCAGGGTCTCCCCCACCTGCTCAGGCCCTGGTGAGCCTGCTAGGGTCCTGGGCCTGAGCCCCACACCAGCCAAAGCCTCTGCAGGTCACGTGGGTACTGGACCTGAGCCCTGCCACCACCAAAGCCTCCTCTGCCATGCAGGTCCCAGTCAACCGAAGCACCGCACACCCCACAAAGCCTCCACAGGCTGCGCGGGTCCTGGTGGCCCACGTGTGTCCACTGACAGGGCCTCCTCTGGCATTATGGGTCCAGGCGGGCTGAGCACCGCCCCCCTTCAAGGCCTCCTCTGGCTTCTCAAGCCCCTGCAGACACACCCATGGAGGTCTGCACCCCAGCTAGTTAATGCAGGCATGTGTGCTCTGGGCCAGCTTCAGGAGCAGATGCTGGTTGAAAGGAATACATGCAGAGGTGAGGCTGACCCAGCAGGTCCAGAGACCTACCTAGAGGTCTTGGAGGACCACCTGGGGGGGCAGGGTTGCATGCACTTCACCATGGGGACAAGGACACTGATAGTGGAGGTACCAGGGATTTTTTTTAATTAATTTATTTATTTTTTTTTGGTCTTGTTGTGTTTTGTTTCGTTGTTGCTGTTGTTTCATTTTCATTTTTATTTTTTCTAATATATTTCTAAATTTTCTAATTTTATTTTATTTTTTATTCTTTGTTATTGTTCTGTTCTCTTTTTGTTGCCTGCTTTTTGTTGTTTTTTGGTGTTCTTTTGTTTTTTGTTTTCTGTTGGTTTGTTCTTTGGATATTTTTGTGTTGTTTTCTTTCATTGTGTTTTTTATTTTGTTTGTTTTGTTTTTATGTTCTTTTATTATTTCTTTTTTTAATTTGTTTTTGTCATTTTTGTGTGTTTGTCTTTTGTTCTCTTAGCTTTTCTTTTATTTTTTTTTAATTTTCTTTTATTTTTTGTTTTCTGTTTAGGTTAGTTTTGTTTTTGTTATGGGTTTTGAACTCTCTTGTTTGTTTGGGTGTCTTCTGGTTTTATGCTTTCCTTGTGATTTTTTTTCTTGTTGTTGTTTGCTTGTTGCTTTGCTTTTTGTTTGTTTGCTTGTTGTTTGCTTGTTGCTTTGGATTTGTTTTTCTAATTTGTTTTGGGTTTTATTTGTCTGCTTTCTTTTCTTTTTTGTGTGTGTGTTTGTTCGGTTTTGTTTTTATTATTCACGTTGGGCTTTGTCTGTTTTCTGTTTGATTTTTACTTGCCATGCCACGCAACCTGTGGGGTCTTGGTTCCCAGGCCAGGGGTCAGGTCTGAGCCCTTGTGGTGGGAGTGCCAAGTCCAAGCCACTAGACTAACAGAGAACTTCAGGCACCTGGGAATACAAATCGGTGTGAGCTCTCCCAGAGGTCCTCATCTCAGCACCAAGACCTGACTCCACCCAACAGCCTACAAGATCCAGTGCAGGAAGCCTCAGGCCGAACTACCAGCAAAACAGGAACACAGCTCCACCCATCAACAAAAACTAGACAATAGAAAAATATGTCACAGATGAAGGAACAAGGTAAAAATCCACAAGACCAAATAAATGAAGAAGAAATAGGTAATCTACCTAAAAAAAGAATTCAGAGTAATGATAATAAAGATGATCCAAAATCTCGGAAATAGAATGGAGGCACAGATCGAGAAAATACAAGAAATGTTTAACAAGGACCTAGAAAGACTAAAGAACAAACAGTGATGAACAACACAATAAGTGAAATGAAAAATAGACTAGAAGGAATCAATAGCAGAATAACTGAGGCAGAAGAGCAAATAAGTGAGCTGGAAGATAGAATTGTGGAAATAACTGCCACAGAGCAGAATAAAGAAAAAGGAATGAAAAGAAATGAGGAGAGTTTCAGAGACATCTGGGACAACATTATGCTCACCAACATTCAAATTGTAGGGGTCCCAGAAGAAGAGAAAGAAAAATGGTCTGAGAAAATATTTGAAGAGATTATAGTCAAAAACTTCCCTAACAGGGAAAAGGAAATAGTCAATCAAGTCCAAGAAACGCAGAGAGTCTCATAAAGGAGAAACACACCAAGACATATATTAATCAGACTATCAAAAATTAAATACAAAGAAAAAATATTAAAAGCAACAAGGAAAAAACAAAAATTAACATACAAAGGAATCACCATAAGGTTATCAGCTGATTTTTCAGCAGAAACTCCACAGGCCAGAAGGGAGTGCCCGGTTATATTTAAAGTGATGAAAGGGAAAAACTACAAGCAACATTAATCTACCCAGCAGGATATCACTCAGATTCAACAGAGAAATCAAAAGCTTTTCAGACAAGCAAAAGCTAAGAGAATTCAGCACCACCAGGCCAGCTTTACAACAAATGCTAAAGGAATTTCTCTAGGCGAGAAACACAAGAGAAGAAAAAGACCTACAAAAACAAACCGAAAACAATTAAGAAAATGGTAAGAGGAACATACATATTGATAATTACCTTAAATGTAAATGGATTAAATGCTCCAACCCAAAGATACAGACTGGCTGAATGGATACAAAAACAAGACCCATAAATATGCTGTCTACAAGAGACCCACTTCAGACCTAGGGACACATACAGACTGAAAGTGAGGGGATGGAAAAAGATATTCCATGCAAATGGAAATCAAAAGAAAGCTGAAGTAGCAATACTCATATCAGACAAGATAGACTTTAAAATAAAGACTGTTACAAGAGACAAGGAAGGACACTACATAATGACCAAGGAATCAATCCAAGAAGAAGACATAACAATTATAAATATTTATACACCTAACATAGAAGCACCACAATACATAAGATAAATGTTAACAGCCATAAAAGAGGAAATCAAGAGTAACACAATAATAGTGGGGGACTTTAACAGCACACTTATACCAATGGATAGATCATCCAGACAGAAAATTAATAAGGAAACACAAGCTTTAAGTGACATAATAGACTAGATAGATTTAATTGATATTTATAGAACATTCCACTCAAAAGTGGCAGAATACAATCTCTTCTCAAGTGCACGCAAAACATTCTCCAGGATACATCACATCTTGGGTCACAAATCAAACTTCGGTAAATTTAAGAAAATTGAAATTGTATCAAGCATGTTTTCTGACCACAACGTTATGAGATTAGAAATCAATTACGGGGAAAAAAACTGTAAAAATAACAAACTCATGGAGGCTAAACAATGTGTTACTAAATAACCAAGACCACTGAAGAAATCAAAAAGGAAATTAAAAAATACCTAGAAAAAATGACAAAGAATACACGATGACCCAAAACCTATGGGATGTAGCAAAAGCAGGGAAGTTTATAGCCATACAATTGTACCTCAAGAAACAAGAAAAAGAAACTCATATAAACAATCTAACCTTACACCTAAAGCAACTAGAGAAAGAAGAACAAAGAAAACCCAAAGTTAGTAGAAGGAAAGAAATCATAAAAATCAGAGCAGAAATAAGTGAAATAGAAATGAAGAAAACAATAGCAAAGATCAATGAAACTAAAAGCTGGTTCTTTGAGAAGATAAAACTGAAAAACCTTTAGCCAGACTCATCAAGAAAAAAAGGGGGAGGACTCAAATCAATCAAGTTAGAAATGAAAAAGGAGAAATTACAGTTGACACCACAGAAATACAAAGGATCATAAGGGACTATTACAAGAAACTATACACCAATAAAGTAGAAAACATGAAAGAAATGAACAAATTCTTAGAAAGGTACCACCTTCTAAGACTGAACCAGGAAGAAATAGAAAATATAAACAGATCAATCACAAGTAATGAAATTGAAACTGGGATTAAAAATCTTCCAACAAACAAAAGTCCAGGACCAGGTGGCTTCACAGTTGAATTCTATCAAACATTTAGAGAAGAGCTAACACCCATCCTTCTCAAACTCTTCCAAAAAATTACAGAGGAAGGAATGCTCCCAAGCTCATCCTACGAGGCCACCATCACTGTGACACCAAAACCAGACAACAGTACTACAAAAAAAGAACATTACAGACCAATATCACTGATGAACATAGACACAAAAATCCTCAACAAAATGCTAGGAAACAGACTCCAGCAACACATTAAAAGAATCATACACCATGATCAAATGAGACTAATCGCAGGGATGCAAGGATTCTTGAAAATACACAAATCAATCAATGTGACTCACCATATTAACAAATTAAAGAATAAAACCCATATGATCATCTCAATCAATGCAGAAAAGCTTTTGACAAAATTCAACACCCATTTATGATAAAAAAAAAAACTCTCTAGAAAGTGGGCATACAGGGAACCTACCTCAAAATAATAAAGGTCATATACAACAAACCCACAGCAAACATCATTCTCAATGGTGAAAAACTGAAACCATTTCCTCTAAGATCAGGAGCAAGACAAGGATGTCTATGTTCACTACTGTTATTCAACATAGTTTGGGGAGTCTTAGCCATGGCAATCAGAGAAGAAAAAGAAATAAAAGGAATACAAATTGGAAAAGAAGAAGTAAAACTGTCACTGGTTGCAGATAACATGATACTATACAGAGAGAATCCTAAAGATGCCTCCAGAAAGCTACTAGAACTAATCAGTGAATTTGGTAAGGTTGCAGAAAACCAAATTAATGCACAGAAATCTCTTGCATTCATATACACTAAAAATGAAAGATCAGAAAGAGAAATTAAGGAAACACTCCCATTTACCATTGCAACAAAAAGAATAAAATACCTAGGAATAAACCTACCAAAGGAAGCAAAAGACCTGTACTCAGAAAACTATAAGATACTGTTGAAAGAAATCAAAGACAACACAAACAGACGGAGAAATATACCATGTTCTTGGATTGGAAGAATCAATATTGTCAAAATGACTATACTACCTAAAGCAATCTACAGATTCAATGCAATCCCTATCAAACTACCAATGGCATTTTTCACAGAACTAGAACAAAAAAATTTTTACAATTTGTATGGAAACACAAAAGGCCTCGAATAGCTGGGGCAATATTGAGAAAGAAAAACAGAGCTGGAGGAATCAGACTCCCTGACTTCAGACTATATTACAAAGCCACAGTAATCAAGACAATATGATACTGGCACAGAAACAGAAAAATAGATCAGTGGAACAGGTTAGAAAGCCTAGAGATAAATCCACTCACCTGTGGTCACCTAATCTATAACAAAGGAGGCAAGAATAGACAATGGATTAAAGACAGTCTCTTCAATAAGTGATGCTGGGAAAACTGGACAGCTACATGTAAAAGAATAGAATTAGAACACTCCCTAACACCATACACAAAAGTAAACTCAAAATGGATTAAAGACCTAAATATGACTGGACACTATAAACCTCTTAGAGGAAACTATAGGCAGAACACTCTATGACATAAATCACAGTAAGATCTTTTTTGTCCTACCTCCTAGAGTAATGAAAATTAAAACAAAAATAAACAAATGGGACCTAATTAAACTTAAAAGCTTTTGCACAGCAAAGGAAACCACAAACAGGACAAAAAGACAACCCTGGAATGGGAGAAAATATTTGCAAACAAAGCAACTGACAACAGATTAAGCTCCAAAATATACAAACAGCTCATGCAGCTCAATATCAAAAAAACAAACAACCCAATCCAAAAATGGGCTGAAGACCTAAACAGACATTTCTCCAAAGAAGACGTACAGATGGCCAACAAACGTGAAAAGATGCTCAACATCACTAATTATTAGAGAAATGCAAATCAAAACTACAATGAGGTATCACCTCACACCAGTCAGCACGGACATCATCAAAAAAAAAACTACAAACAGTAAGTGCTGGAGATGGTGTGGAGAAAAGGGAACCCTCCTGAACTGTTGGCGGGAATGTAAATTGATACAGCCACTATGGAGAACAGTATGGAGGTTCCTTAAAAAACTGAAAATAGAACTACCGTAGGACCCAGCAATCCCACTCCTGGGCATATACCCAGAGAAAATCATAATTCCAAAAGATACACAGACCCCAATGTTCATTGCAGCACTATTTACAATAGCCAGGACATGGAAGCAACCTAAACATCCATCAGCAGAGGAATGGCTAAGGAAGATATGGTACATATACAATGGAATGTTACTCAACCATAAAAATGAAAGAAATTGTGTCATTTGCAGAGACATGGATGGACCTAGAAACTGTCATACAGAGTGAAGTAAGTCAGAAAGAGAAAATCAAATATCCTATATTAATGCATATATGTGGAATCTAGAAAAAATGGTACATATGAACCTATTTGCAAAGCAGAAATAGAGACACATGTATGGAATAAATGTATGGACACCAAGGGGGAAAAGGGAGTGGGATGAATTGGGAGATTGGGATTGACATATATCCACTATTGATACTAAGTATAAAATAGATAACTAATGAGAACCTACTGTATAGCACAGGGAACTTTACTCAGTGCTCTCTGGTGACCTAAATGGGAAGGAAATCCAAAAAAGAGGGGTTATATGTATACGTATAACTGATTCATTTTGCTGTACAGCAGAAACTAACACAACATTGTAAAGCAACTATATCCCAATAAAATGTTTTAAAAATAAAAAGTAAAAAGAAATATTTGATTTGGGAATTCCCTGGCAGTCCAGTGGTTAGAACACCATGCTCCACTGCAGGGGGCATGGGTTTGATCCCTGGTTAGGGAAATAAGATCCCACATGCTGCGTGGAGTGCCCCCCCCAAAAAAAGAAAGAAATATTGATCTGTAAGTGCTAATATTTAAGTCAACTAGTAGAGCTCTTTTACAAATTAATTTTTATATCATCTGGAGGTAGAAACATCATATTTATAATGTGCACACAGACATACATACATCCAGCTAGACACAGAGATCTCATAGTTTTCCTGCTTGAGTTTTAAAAGTCCTCTTTTCCCTTTTTTTTTTTTTTTTTTTTTTAAGTTTTAGGTTCTACTAATTGAGCCAGGGTTGTAGTCTCAGGCAATGTGGGCTGTTTACATTTCAAGGACATGATAAGAGTTATAATTTCAAATATTCTCCTAGGAGTGCTTTAGTTCTCTCAGGGTCAGAATTTTAAAAAGATGTTTTATCAAGGCAGATTATTCTAAATGTGCACACACAAAAAAAACAGTTTTGGAATGTCAAAAGTGTCCCATCCTGGCCATTGTAGGGCTAGATAAGTACCTGCAATTATTAGCTCTGTACCAATTGTACATGAACCTAACTGGAGTTCCAGTGGGTGGCTGCCTGTCCAGGAGCTGGTAGGCATTAAAAGCACAAATGTCCACCCTTATTTTTGCTTTTTTAGTTTCATTTTACTATAAAGGACAAATATTTCCAATTTTAAGCCACTTTTTAAAAACAGGTCAGCCAACTCAGTTCACTCCAAAGTTCCTTCTAGGCTTTTCCTGCCTAGAAATTCCCTCTAGGTTCTCTGCTTAGTAACTTTCCCCTAGGTTCCTTCCACTAGGAAATGTACCGGTTTGTTATCTTAAGACTCCAAGTCTTAAGATAACAAACAGCTCAAGTAAAATTCATGGACTGTCACTTAATGCAAGGAGACCCAGATATCAGGAAAAACTCACTGAAGCACCTGAAAGGTGCTGTGAAGCTGGAGGAGCTCACGGGGCCCATGCTTTGTACCAAGTGCTGGTCCAAAGTAGACTCCAGGCGATTTCAGGTGGATTTCTCTGACATACTACGGGCTATGCCAAGCAATGTCAGTGGAAATAATCAATAAACAATCTATAATAGGAACAGAAAAGAGTTTTATTTGGCCCAAATTGAGGACCATAGTTGGGGAGATAACCTCTCTGATAATCCTGAGGAACCACTCTGGAGAAGCATGATTTTCAGCACTTTTTTACATCTTGTCAGAAGAAAGAACATCAAACAAGTCAGGGATACATTCTTTCAAGTTTTCAAAAATAAACAGATCAGCACAGCATGTACACAGCGAGTCAATAAGTCCTTGGCACCTGGGAAGGGCATCTTATCATCGAAGGAATACCAGCACTGCCATCCCAGGAAAGGAGGCATTTAATCTTTATTTTTAATATGGACATTCTTCTAATCAATGCACCCTTTAATGATTAAAGCAGATGTTTGATAGACCATAAACAGGCTGTTTTATTGATAGTTTAGCATAAAGTTTAAGCTAAATTGTTTATAAGCCAGAATGATTTCCCCATACTTCAATATGTGAACAGTTCTTCCATTACAGACATGACCAGAGGATGGAGATCAGTGGGCAGTGCAGTGTCCTGCAAAAAGCTCCAGCTCTGGGGTCACTTGGATGTAGTATGAATCCCAACTCTGGCATCTATTAGAGGAGCAGCCTAGGGTTAGTCACTTAACACTTCTGAACTTCAGAACATTTTTAAAAATAGGATCTACAAGGATGAGTTTTTTCTAAATTTAAGATTATGACCCATGTGAGATATATATGTGTGTGTGTGTGTGTGTGTGTGTGTGTGTCTGCACATATTTTCCCTAGGAGCAATAGTTCGTTATGGGCTAATTCAGTGTTTGTGGCAACTTTATAGAACATAATTCCCGTGAATAATAAGAATCAACTGTATATAATATGTTTCTACTACTAATTCTCAATTTACCAATTTTACACACCATCTGTGGAATTCCACGTGTAATAGATGAGTATTAAGTTATCTTACAAAACTCCCACCTCCCAATACAGGTACATTTAGACTCATTTTTATTTTAGTTCTTCTCTTGGTTACTTTTGTTACTTCAAGTAATGTACTAAAACCTTGATCACTTGTTTATCAACCATATCTTTTGGCATCCCATAATGTAACATGAGGCTTTTAGCACCTCTAACATTTGCCTTCATCTATTCTTTCTTTCTTCCACCCTCAAATTCTGTCACCTGTGCCTTTATTTTTGCATTGTTGAGGTTGACTGGAGGGCTTTTTCCCCAAGCAATTCTCTAAATTCCCGGACATAAATTGGGTGTCCTTCAAGTCAGTGCAATTCTAACACTGGCCACCTGGAGTAGCGGCAGACCCCACAGGTTTAAGAACTCAGTCCCACAAGACTGCCCTCACTTCAGATGCCAGTTCCAAGAATTGCATCCCCAAGTTGCCTGTACTCTGTCTGACTTGGTTACAAAGTCATGGGTTCTCACAATACCCCTCCCTCAGTGCCCAATAATTTACTAGACTCACAGAACTGAGAAAAAACACTGTACTTACTACTGCAGTTAATAAGAAAGGATACAAATGAACAGGCAGATGAAGAAGTACGGAGCATGAGGTCCAGAAGGGGGGCAAGTGCAGGAACCTCTGTCCCTGTGGAGTTGGGGTGCACCACCCTCCTAGCATGTGGATGTGTTCACCAATTCAGAAGCTCTCCAAAACCCATCACTGAAGGGTTTTTATGGAGGTTTCAATACATAGGCATGATTGTGGCAGTTGGTGATTAACTCAAACTCCGGCTCCTAATGATTAGAGGGTAGTACTGAAAGTTCCAAGATTTTAATCAAGGCCTGGTCTTTCTGGCAAGCAGCCCCCAGCCTGAGGCTATCCAGGGCCCTGCCAAGAGTCACCAGTTACAATGAAAGACACTCCTGTCACACTTATCACTCAGGAAATTCCAAGGGTTTTAAGAACTGTGTGTCAGGAACCGGATAAAGACCAAATATCTTTCTTATTATATCACACTGACAATGTTTACATTCTGTTTCATAACTATAATTAAGTCTTATTTGCTTTGTTTACAGATTAATTTTTTAAATTGAAAAAGTTATATTTCCTTTTTCACATCCATTTGCTTTCCTGAATTTTCTAAATGAGTTTATTTTTTCTTGCCCTACTTTCCTTTACCATATCCCAAATCTTTTCCCAAATTTCTCATAACATCAGATATTCTATGATGTCTTCTTTTGCCCCAGAGACCTCCTCCCAGGGCAGTCAATTCTCTTTTGCTTTTCTGGATTGGATCTGCTGTTCCCTGCATCCTAGGTCTTCCTCTCTCTTGATTCACTTCCTTGTTTTCTAGAGCTCATTTTGAGAACGTTTCTAAGACAGGTTTTGTGAGAATTAAATTTTCTGAGTCCCAGCATGTCTGAAACATATTTGATTGATGGTCAGACTGGGTATAGAGTGTCCATTTGGGTTCTTTTGTAGATAAGCTGTTTTTTCTCCCTAAAAGCTTTTAGGTTTTTTATATTTCCACAGTGATCTTACATTTCACAATGCTGTACTTTGGTGTAGCTATCTCTTATTTATTTGATGGGTATCCAGTAAACTCTTTAAACTGGAAGTTCATGTTCCTCACTTCTGGGCAGTTTCTCACATTATTTCTGTGATAGTTTACCCCACTGTATTTTTGCTCTTCTCTTGTATTGACCCTCTAGGTTTCTTATCTTTTTACTCATTTTTTTGTGTGTTAAATTTTCTCATGTAAATTACTTCAATAAAACTGGAAAAAATAAATAAAATAAAATAAAATAAAAAAGGATTTTTTAAAGTTTGTTTCTCTCTCATATTGGAGGATTTCCTTAAATGTTTGATAGCATTTGAGAATGAGGATATAGTTTTTTTAATCTATTTGGGAGGTTTCACTGATACGCTTTGCTTTAGGGTAATTGAGTGGGGAGTTGGCCTTTATACCAAGTAACCTTTTCAAAGGAAACATTTAACTTTTTTTAAAATAAATTTATATATTTTATTTTTGACTGCCTTGGGTCTTTGTTATTGCGTGCAGGCTTTTCTCTAGTTGCGGCGAGCGGGGGCTCCTCTTCGTTGTGGTGCAAGGGCTTCTCATTGGGTGGCTTCTCTTTTGCAGAGCAAAGGCTCTAGGTGCGCGGGCTTCAGTAGTTGTGGCACTCAGGCTCAGTAGTTGTGGCTCGCTGGCTCTAGAGTGCAGGCTCAGTAGGTGTGGTGCATGGGCTTAGTTGCTCCGCTTCATGTGAGATCTTCCCGGAGCAGGGCTCGGACTTGTGTCCCCTGCATTGGAAGGCGGATTCTTAACCACTGCACCACCAGGGAAGCTCGGAAACATTTAACTTCTAAGGAGCAGAGCCCTCTGGATTTGGGGCCGCAGGGTGGAGATCTCGCAGCCATATACTCACCCTGAATGTGACAGTGAAGGGACTGACTATTCTTTTTTTTTTTTTTTTTTTTTTTTTTTTTTTTTTTTTTTTGCTGTACGCGGGCCTCTCACCGTTGTGGCCTCTCCCATTGCGGAGCACAGGCTCCGGACGCGCAGGCCCAGCGGCCATGGCTCACGGGCCCAGCCGCTCCGCGGCACGTGGGATCTTCCCGGACTGGGGCACGAACCCATGTCCCCCGCATCGGCAGGCGGACCCTCAACCACTGCGCCACCAGGGAAGCCCCTGACTATTCTTTATAGAGACTTTCTATTCATTCCCTTGTTTTTGACAACACATTTTATATCCACTTTCTGTCACACCTGACATTTCCAGGACTTGAGTTTCTCTGAGAATATTATGGAAAGCCTCAGTTACATTCCCATTTTCACTCCTAGACTATGGATTTCACTACTCTGCTTCATTACTAACAATTTCTTCTTCAATTTTCTATCTTCTAGGAAATCTTGTAATCTCTTATTGGCTGATGGCCTTTCTCCTGTTAACCTTTGTCATTGTAGGTTTATACCTTTTTATTCCTATACTATAATTTCAGCAGGGAGTCAGTAGGAAGGAAAGATAAGTATGAGTTGCCAATCAACTATCTTTAACCAAAAATCAAAATATGAAGTTAGATTTAGAAAAATAAAGGACCATGACCATTCTCACACTCAGCATTCTGGGTTTTTCAAAATCACACCTGCTACTATAATAATAGCTAGTGTTTATTGAACATGTATTACAAGAAAGTAGGACAGAAATCATTCCAATATTTCTAGAGCACTTTACACCTGCATTGGGATTTGGAAAGAGCTCACTGTGACCCTTTTCCTGCTAACCTGGGTGTAAACTGTCACATTTTCCCTGTGGTGCAGTCTGAAAAAGTTAATAAATTCCTACGGGTTCACCTAAGTGACAATTCCTCCCCTTCTTTGGTCCCTTACCTGTGAGCAAGAAAGGAGGAGAGGTGAGCACAGTCTTACCTCACTGGGATGAGATGCAACAGCCTCAGAGTCTCCAATTCCTCCTCTTTCCCAGAGAATACCCCACTCTTTCTTATTTACTTATTACTCTAGTAATAAATAAAGTTATTGAACATTTTCCATGTTTCAGGCTCTGTGCTCTGTGCTTCAGGAACATTCTCTCATTTCACAGCACCTTACGAGATGGGTATTATTATTCCCATTTTACAGAACCAGAAACTGAGATCAGAGAGATCTGTTTCATCAGAGATCCAGACCTAAAACATGCCCAAGCCCTCTGATCTGTTGTGTCAGCAGTACCAACAGGTGAACCCAAATTTGTCAGTTTTCAAATCCTGAACCACATGCTATAAATTCATGCTATAAATTCACTGTCTGGTATAAATACCAGACATGGGCCCCAAACCCCAACCTAGTTTGAAAACTCTGGGTTACAACAAACAACCATCTGTACATGGGCTTTTCTCCCCCTGCTCACTGGAGGTCATAGCTGAATCCAGAACCCTGAACCCTCCTTATCCTCTTAGTGAGTTGCTTCAGGGTCAGAACATGCTCCTGCCGCCACCTTCCTCCTCTTCCTCACTTTGAATAATTTTAGACTTATAGTAAAGTTGCAAAAATGGTACACAGAGAACTTGTCTACCCTTGTACATAACCACAATACACTTATGGAAACCAGGAAATTGGTACTGAAATAATACTATTAACTAACCTACCACACTGTTCATATTTCCCAGGCCTTCCCCACCGATGTCCGCTCTCCATTCCAAGACTAAATCCAGGATCGCACATGGCATTTAGTTGTCACTTTAGTCTCCTCTGATCTGGCACAGTCTCTCACTTTTTCTGTCTCTCATTCTCACTTCTGAAGAATATTAACTACTTATTTCATAAACTATCTTCCAATTTGGGTTTGACATTTTCTCATGATTAAATTGAGGTTCTATATTTTGGGCAAGAATACTACAGAAGTGATGCTGTGTCTTCTCAGGTGTGTGAGGTCAATATGCATTATTACAGATGATGTTCATTTTGATCACTTGATTAAGGTGATAACTGCCAGTTTTCTCCACTCTGAAGTGACTATGCTTCTTTCCCTATGTAATTGACAAATACTTTGTAGGGAGATATTCTGAGACTACAAATATCCCGTTTCTCAACATACTCTTACTCACTTATTTTATAATCCATCAATGATTCTTGCCTATGATTATCAGATGGAAACCTCAGGTACATCTTGTCTTTGCATCTCACTGACTTCCAAATTAAAGTTGTGTCTGTGTGTGCCCGAGCGAAAGGGTCTAGGTCATAGGCCTGTGCCCTAGCCGTAAGGGAGGTTGAGAATTTGAGCTCTGATTTCTAGACTGAAATAATAACATAAGAATTTCTGCAAATATGTAAAGAGGACTTTTCAAGGGTGGTAGGCAGCCATGAATATGAATGATGCCCACTACGATAACTAAGATATTTTAAAGTGAGAAAACAAAACACAGAAAAAAATATGTATAGAATACTACCATATAAAAGTTAAATAGTCTATGCACAAAGACTATCTCTGGAAGGTTCAAGAGGAAATAGTAACAGTTTTCTCCGGGGAAGGGAACTTCATTATCAGAAGAGGACCAAGACTTTATTATCAGTGTATATTCTTCTGTACCCTTTGATTGAGATGGATGCTAAGGAAGGAAGAAGAAAGTAGGAGGGGAAGTGAGGGAGGGAGGCACCTTCTTTCTTGCTCCTCTCACTCTCAACAGCAAGGAGCAAAGCCTCCTTTGCTCTCCCTCACACTTCTTCATCTGGTGCCTGTCGATACATCAAGACACACCTCTTTACCCTGTCAGGGAGAACATTTTAGAACTTGCCTGGGCATAGAAAGTACTCATTATTTGTACAGCTGGAAAGGAAGGTGTAGCTATAATAGGCACATTCTGCTTCTTTGCACTCAATAGAACACGTTGTCCACAAACATGAACACAACTGCTGAGTCCCAAGGACTCAGTGAAAACAAAAATACATTTTTGGTGACTCTTGTTATTTCTTAGTTGCCAGACTTGCAGAATGCTTATAAGCTGAATGCGCAACACAGAAGTTTACATTGGGTAAAGGCCTATGTGTTTTGTCAAATAAAAGAATCAATCCGGAAAAAACACCTCTTTTCTCCTTCTAGCAGCTTTCTCATTCTCTCTAAGTTAATTATAAAGAATTTTTTAAACTTTGAGGGCTCATGTGGTGGAAATAGAAAGGTGTTAGAGGAAGAAAGTCACCTGTGCTTCACAGGTTGAAGTAGCCAGGATGGTCAAAGGCCCTCTACTGCTGTATATCCCTTTTCTGTTCAGTGATTAAGAACATGGCCACATCTCTCATCCACTCCAATGTATTTATTACCAAGCTCATACTGCTCACCACATGACAGGCCAATAAATCGAGAAACAAGCTATTGGTGCAAGGAATAGCGAATTTACTTAGAAAGCCAGCAGACTAAGAAGATGGTATACTAGTGTCCCAAAGAACCATCTTCCTGGAGTTAGAATTCAGGCTTCTTTTACAGTAAAAGAGGAGCAGTGTGGCTGGTTGTTTCAAACTTCTTGGTGCTGGAATCCTTTGTGCTTGCAGCTATCCATGTAGGTCAGGTCAACTTGTTCCTGTAAACCTCCAACAAGGTTCCTGTAAACCTCTGTTCCACAACATTTGATCTCTACATGAATGAGAAGTGTTATGTCTTTAAAGGGAGGCAGAGCCTTGAGAATGGGCTATCATGTACATTTCAGGTTTGTTCTTTTCTGTTACATACTCATATCCCACATGATAATGCAAACATGACTAACTTACCTATTGAGGGTAATGATTCTCAGGTCAGCTTTGCCATATATAAGTATCTGATAATAGTTATTGTTTCAATATTTGCACCATAAACATGGAAATTTTTAAGATCAGGAAATACATCTCTTAAAGTACAATAACTATCTGCTAACTAAAAAATACCTTAAAACATTTTTCTAGAGACTACAGGTTATTATAGGCAACTAAATCTTCCAATTCCATCTCAAAACCCATCTCCTCTATGAAGCCTTTTCTCATACTCCCCACCACGCCACACAACTGGGAGAGGTACACACCCGGGAGAGGTACACATCCCTCCTCTGTATTTGTTCGCATTGTATCATGATACGAAGATAAAGTCTGTGCCTGATCTGAGCATTCTCAGCACTAGTTTTGGTGTCTAGCTCACAGTTATACAGTGTCAGCCACTGTATGAATAAATAAGCTTGTTCATTGCTTGATGAGTATGTATGGATTAAATAACAGACTCAAAGTGTTGATTCTGCTTGTTTTTTAAGAGGGATTAAGGCGAGTATTACTTGTTTATATATGTATGAAATTTTGAAGTCTAGAATATACTTTTTAATACACTTCTAAACTAGAACCTTAGGGGATGAGTTGGACCTGCATCACAATAATAACTAGGTAGTGTAAAAAAAAAAAAAAGCCTAGGACATTCAATATGGATGGAACTAAAAAATATAATGTTGAACAAAAGAAACCAGACACAAAATAGCATACATCATCCAATTCCATTTATGTATGGTACAAACATCAGCAAAACCCATCTGAGGATTAGAAGTCAGGATAAGGGTTACTCTTGGTGAGGGGTGGTAGTAACTAAAAGGTGGGATTAGGGGGCTTCTGGGGACTGGCAATGTCCTGTTTCTTGATCGGAATTTCATTACACAGTTGTGTTCAGTATGTGAAAATTCATCAGCTGTATATTTATGATTTGTGTTCTTGCGTATAAATATATAATATTTCCATTAAAAAGTTTAAAAAAGAATTTAGGCCAAGCAGAAAGCTTAAAACCAGTTAAACTCTTTAGCGCAATCCAGATATTTTCAACTAAAATGGAAAATCAATTTGGCGGAAAGAAAGCTGTTACTGCTTCATGATCATATGCAAGATCCTGAAGACAGTCTATGGTCTAATCAACCATGCACAGTCTCTAGAAAGCAAGTCTTAGACACCTTCTGCCCCAAATAAGTGCATATTTGCTCAGTTGGTATTAGGCATGCAGGGAAGTCAGACCAGATGACAGCTGACCACTTTCCTATAGTTGACAAACTACCAAATTCGGAAATTCAGTTTCAAACTTTTTAATCATTTCAAATATAAAATCCCATATTTGCTGACGGTTGTTCAACTGACCTTTTAAAATTAAATGTAAAGTACTTTCAAAACCATAATAATGGCTGAATATGGTGAAGTCCAAGCAAAACAAAGATTCCACTTCTAAATTTTACAACATCTTAAATCAAAATTTAAGTTATCAAAAGCTTTATGTACTTGACAAAAATCGCTAAAGACTGTTATACTGCATAAAACTCCTCCATGGACTGAATGCAATTCTGGTGGTGGGAATTCCATCCCTTTACCCATTTTACAGATGAGAAAACTATAATTTCCTGTCTATTTTATAACCACTGTATCCTCAAAGCTCAACCCCAGGCCAGGTGCATAGTAAACACTCAACAAAAGTGTGTAATTTGGGCGAAGGAGGCTTGGAGAGGTTGCGTAACTTCCCCAAGGTCACACACACCCTTCCTGCTCCCTTCGGATGTGAATCCAACAGGAGGGTGAGCGGAGGGCTGGGTGGTGAATGTGAGGTGAGCCACCCAGACTTCCGCGAGGGGCGTGGCCTTGGGTTCCCCCAGGGTCTTCCATCGTGCATGTTTGGAGTGCCTCACCCTTCTCAGGGGTTTACACCACCCTCTTACTCAGAGATGAACCGCTTTTGTTTCTTCCACCTGGCGACCACAGGTCCTCCAGGCTCTCTAGAGGGGAGGCGGTTGTTCCCGCCTGAAGCCGGGGCTCCTGGCGCGTGGACGCACCCCGGGGTGTGAGTGACTGGTACACCCTGCGGGCGGGGAAGTAGCAGGACCTTAATCACCGGGCTAGTCCTGGGCGGGCCTCGGGGAACCGGGAAACTGGAGGCGGTCTAAGGGAGGGTGGGCAGGATGAGAGGTCGCAAGAGGGGCACGGGGCTGAGCCTCCGCCGGGGTCTCCCCGCCCTCTCGCAGCGCGGTAGCCGGGCGACCACCCTTTGCCCGTAAAGTCTGCGGAGCGCCTCCTCCCCGAGCAGCGGGACCTGGCAGGCGGGGGCTGGGCGTGCAGCCGCCTGCCCGCTGCGCTGACCGGCCTGGCCCCGGGGGCCGCGCGGGGCGGAGACTGGGCTGCGGAGGCGGGCGCCAGTCTAGGTGGCAGGTCCGCGCGCAGCCCTCGCCAGCCGAACCTCGCGGAGCAGCTGCCGCCACCGCGCGCCCCTGGCTCGGCCGCAGTGGCCTCTGGCCGGGTCTCCAGGGGGCAGCGACTCCGCACGCCGCAGGCTCCGGAAAGGAGGTGGGTGGCGAGGGGCCGGGACCAGGCGGGGAGGGGAGGCTGCGATGGGCACCGCTGGTTCCCGAGACCCCCGCCCCTGTCTTTCTACAGCCCCTTGCACTTAAATGGCTGCTGAATTAAAAACCGCGTCCTCGGCTTGTGACCACCTTCTCCGTCCTTGCGTATCTGGCTGCGCAAAGTAAACTCTCCGTCCAGCCGCGGGTACTGCCTTTATGAGGGTAGGGGGCAGGTTTCTACCCACCCACCACACTCCCCTGGTCCTCAGGACCCTGCAGACCTGGCAAAAGACAGGCCAGAGGCCTTCGGACCCACTCACTCTCTGATCTTCCAGGGGAAGCGTGGGTCTATTTCCCCCCGTCTTTCTCTCTGTCTGCCTGCCTGCGTCTGTCTGTCTTTCTTGATTGATTTTTCTATAAAGGACCCGAGGAAGTGGGCAACTGGGCCTCCCCAGAGGAAGGCAGGTCTGGCGGTGCGCTTTGCTTCTTGTTCTGGTCTTTAACTTAGATGTGCTTCCCTCAACAAGTAACAGCTTGCTGAACGTGAGAAGTTCGCTCAAAAAGGCGCAGAAAAGATAGGAGAGGAATGTGGGGAAACCAGATTGCCTAATTTTACCCAGAATTTCGTTGTAAGGGAATCACCATTTATTGCCTAAATGAGAAGTGTTTTGATTGCCCAGGTTAGGAAAAGAAAAAACCTTCTGTCTGATTGCTCACGAAACAAGCAGTAAGGAGTCACCTTAAAAGTAAGGTTATTTTCTTTATGTACAAAACATTTTAAATAACAAAACCTTAAATCATAGCATTTTAGAAATTGTAAGGATCTTAAAGTCAAATACTTCAATGGCGTGTTATGAGTTTGTCTATGAAAGAGTTATCTTTATTGTGTCCTCACTGGGAAAGATTTATGTTAGTAGGAATGCTTAGTGAAAGTACTGAGAGTCTAGCTCAGAGTTTTAAGAGTTGTACAATATATCCTTGTAGCTTATTTTATTAAAAAAATTTTTTTATTGGAGTAAAATTGCTTTACAATGTTGTTAGTTTTGGCTGCTTATTTATTGTATACATAACAGTTTGTACCTCAATTTCCTATCCCTATCTTGCCCCTCCCCCCTTTCCTCTCCCAGCTGGTAACCACTAGTTTGTTCTCTATACCTGTGAGTCTGTTTTCTTTTTGTTATAGTCACTAGTTTGTTTTATTTTTTTAGATTCCACATATAAGTGATATTGTACAGTATTTGTATTTCTCTGTCTGACTTATTTCACTCAGCATAATACCCTCCAAGTCCATCCATGCTGTTGCAAATGGCAAAATTTCATTATTTTTTTATGGCTAATATTCCATTCCACATCTTCTTTATCTACTCATCTGTTGATGGACACTTAAGTTGCTTCCATATCTGTTGTAAATAATGCTGCTATGGGGGCTTCCTTGGTGGCGCAGTGGTTGAGAGTCCACCTGCCGATGCAAGGGACACGGGTTCGTGCCCCGGTCCGGGAAGATCCCACATGCCGCGGAGCTGCTGGGCCCGTGAGCCATGGCCGCTGGGCCTGTGCGTCCGAAGCCTGTGCTCCGCAACGGGAGAGGCCACAACAGTGAGAGGCCTGTGTACCGCAAAAAAACAAACAAACAATAATGCTGCTATGAACATTGGAGTGTAGGTACCTTTCTAATTGGTGTTTTCAGTTGCTTTGTTTTGTTTTGTTTTGTTTCTGATATATACACAGGAGTGTAATTGCTGGGTCATGTGGTAGTTCTATTTTTAGCTTTTTGAGAAACCGCCATACTGTTTTCCAAGGTGGCTACACCAATTTACATTCCCACCAACAGTGTAGGAGGGTTCCCTTTTCTCCACATCCTTGCCAACATTTGTTATATGTAGTCTTTTTGATGATAGCCATTCTGACAGGTATGAGGCAATATCTCACTGTGGTTTTAATTTGCATTTTCCTGATGATTAACATGTTGAGCATCTTTTCCTGTGCCTGTTGGCCATCTATATGTCTACTTTGGAGAAATGTCTATTTAGGTCTTATGCCCATTTTTTGAATGGGTTGTGTTGTTTTTGCTTTTGTTTTTGTTTTTTACTTGAGCTGTATAAGCTGTTTGTATATTTTGGAAATTAATCCCTTGTCTTTCACATCTTTTACAAATATTTTCTCCCATTCCATAGGTTGTCTTTTCATTTTGTTTATGGTTTCCTTTGCCATACAAAAGCTTTTAAGTCTAATTAGGTCCCATTTGTTTATTTTTGCTTTTATTTCATTTGCTTTAGGAGACAGATCCAAAAAAAATATTGCTACAATTCAAGTCAAGGAGTGTTCTGCCTATGGTTTCTTCTAGGAGTTTTATGGTTTCTGATTATATTAAGTCTTTAATCCATTTTGAGTTTATTTTTGTATATGTTGTTAGAGAGTGTTCTAATTTCATTCTTTTACATGTAGCTGTCCAGTTTTCCCAGCACCACTTATTAAACAGACTGTTTTTTCTCTATTGTATATTCTTGCCTCCCTTGTTGTGGATTAATTGACAAGTGTGTGGGTTTATTTTGGGGCTTTCTGTTCTATTCCATTGATCTGTGTCTGTTTTTATGCCAGTCCTATACTGTTTCAATTACTGTAACTTTGTAGTATAGTCTGAAGTCATGGGAGCATGATTCCTCCAGCTCTGTTCTTCTTTTTCAAGATCATTTTGGCTATTCGGGGTCTTTCGTGTTTCCATACAAATTTTAAAATTATTTGTTCTAGTTCTGTGAAAAATGCTGTTGCTATTTTGATAGAGATTGCATTGACTCTGTAAATTGCCTTGGGTAGTATGGTCATTTTAACAATATTAATTCTTCTAATCCATGAATATGGTATACCTTTCCATCTGTTTGTGTTGTCTTCAATTTCTTTCTTCAGTGTCTTATAGTTTTCCAAGTATAGATCTTTTACCTCCTTAGGTTGGTTTATTACTAGGTATTTTATTCTTTTTGATGTAGTGGTAAATATGATTGTTTCCTTAATTTCTCTGATAATTCATTGTTCATGTATAGAAATGCAACAGATGACTGTATATATATTTTGTGGTCTGCAACATTACTGAATTCATTGATGAGCTCTAGTAGTTTTCTGGTGGCATCTTTAGGATTTTTTATGTATAGTATCATTGTCATCTGCAAACAGTGACAGTTTTACTGCATCCTTTTCAATTTAGCTTCCTTTTATTTCTTTTTCTTGTCTGATTGCTGTGGCTAGGTCTTCCAATACTATGTTGTATAAAAGTGGCTAGAATGGGCATCCTTGTTTTGTTCCTGATCTTAGAGGGAAATACTTTCAGCTTTTCACCATTGAGTATGATTTTAGCTGTGGGTTCATCATATATGGCCTTTATTATGTTAAGGTACGTTCCCTCTATGCCCACTTTCTGCAGACCTTCTCAGAGGTCACCATAGTCCTGGCTTAATAAGTGATCTAGTTAGTTTGAAGGGAGGAAATGAGTTCTGGAGCTAATTTTTCAAGTGGCTGTTGCAATTTGAGGGGGTGAGCTCCAGCATTAGCTGGAGCTTGTTATGAATGCAGGGTTTCCACATCCACCCCAGACCTGCTGACTAGAACCTGCATGTTAATAAGATCCTGCTGAATAGAATCTGCATATTAATAAGGTTCTCAGGGTTCATGTGCACTTTCCATTAGAGAAGCCCTCTCCTGGGCTGTTTGCATGCACAGATGTTTCTCAAAAACAGGCCTTATGAAAACATAGATTTCTCATAAGCTGTCTTTACCTAGCAAAGTGAAAAACATTTGTTATCACTTAAATGACTGATTTTTATTTTAAATCTTAAGATAGCCAGGAGAGGTAGTATCATTTGCTTTCTATTTAAGAGAGAGCTGACATTTTTAAGTTCTGCCAATTTGGAATCCCAGTGTTCCTATTACCCCCACAACACTCAGTTCTGATACTGCTTAGCTTCTTTCATCATAGCTCCTCCAATGAGGAGAACACTATGGGTTTGAAGTTCTCACCCCTAACTGTACTTTGAAGAGTGGGTTTGTATGTCTGTCACTCCTGTTTTAAATCTGTTGCTAAAGGTGTATCCAAAAACTTAATTGATACACTTGTTTATCAACCTCTATATGATATAAAATGGTTATTCAAGTAAATCAAATATGTGGCAATAACTAATGACCTGCATCTCCATGTGCTTAAGATAAAACTACCTTATATGACTAAAAAAGAAACAATTTTGCTCTATTTTTATTTTTTGAATTTTCATACCAGAAGATATCATCAGTATTTATGGGAGGAATGTAATAATACATATGTATATACATTAGAGATAAATTTTTTTAATATTTATTTATTTGGTTGTGCTGGGTCTTAGTTGTAACAGGCAGGCTCCTTAGTTGCGGCTCAAGGGCTCCTTAGTTACAGATTGCTGGCTCCTTAGTTGTAGCATACAAACTCATTGTGGCCTGCATGTGAGATCTAGTTCCCTGACCAGGGATCGAACCCGGGCCCCCTGCATTGGGAGCACTGAGTCTTCACCACTGCACCACCAGGGAAGTCCCAAGATAAAGATTTTAATTTCCTTTTTTTAAATCAGTTCTATTGAGGTATAATTTGCATACAACAAAATACATCAAAGTGTACATTTAAATTCAATGCATTTTACTGTATACAAATTATACTTCAATAAAGTTGATTTTTTTAAGTGTCAAGGATTGTCATGATTTGCTGCCTATTGCTAAAATAGTTCAGAGAAGGTCAAGAAAAGTCAGTAGAGAGGGATGGATGACCGGGCAGGCACAGAATATAGCCAGGTGGACCTGGGAGGGTGGAAAAGTGAAGTACATAAATTTAGAAGGCTTGAGATCATTTTTATTAGACTTTTTGTCTTTAAAGTTAAGATGCTGAATTTAGTATCAGGAACCCTGTGGCATTTTTGAAGAGGGGGCTAAAATGGGGGGGAAAAAGTTTTGCTCTGCAAGGTCTGCCTGGCGAGTCCCAGTCTCCTTCTGATCTGTCTGCCTTTTTACGCAAAGACACCTGCATTTGCTACAATGCTCTCATCCAGTGACATTGCGTCTGCTTCTTGGGAGCTCGTGATCCAAGTTGACCATCCAAATGAAGAGGAGCAGAAGGACGTCACACTGAGAGTGTCTGGAGACCTGCACATTGGGGGAGTGATGCTCAAGTTAGTGGAACAGATCAGTAAGTTGCTGCTTCTTTATGGTTTCTCTACATTTGAAACCCTCTCTGTTGCATCACCACTAAATGGCTGAACTGGATTGTCTGACCATCTAAATTTTTTTGATCATCCATCTTGTAATGGCCTCTGCCTGCAAGAGGAAGAGAAATGGGAAGACCTGAAGGGGCCCAAACCACCCTCTGACCCCCAATATGAAAATTTGAGTCTTTGGTGGCAAACTAAAGCTCCCCAGTAGGTGTAAAAACCTATTTGCACAAGAACGGGACCACTTCCATGGAGACTTTAGACCACACCTGGGACCTTAGATTATTATGTGATTCTCTGTTAATGCTTGATTGCTCCATGATGCAGGCGGCCTGGTGCCAATATGTCCTTTAACATTGTCCACCATTTGCTACTCACCCTGTTTAAAACAAGGAAAGAAGTCTTCAGGGTCAGAGTCTTCACATCACGAGTCAACATGAGGTACCTAGAATTTAATAATGTTCTATTTTCTTTGTATTTATTTTTTGTCTTCTACTTAAGACCGCAGATGTTAGCTTATCATTTACACTAGTGATATAAAGTATTTTTAAGTAAGCTTTCATTAGAGTATCATATACGTATAGAAAAGTGCACTTATTATAAGTGTACTGTTCAGTGAATTTTCACAAAGTCATATAACCACCACCCAGATCAAGAAAGAGAACATTACCTGTTCCCCCACCCAAGTCCCACACCTAACCCCTCCCAGCCTCTGCCCCACCAAGGGTAACCACTATCCTGAATTCTTACTCCATAGGAATAATTTTACTTGTTTGCAAACTGTATATAAGTGGAATTATACAGGATAATATACTCTTAGGCATCTGCTTTCTTTCCTGCCACATTATGTCTGTGAGATTTAACCATGCTATTGCATATAGTTTGGGTTCATTGATTCTCATTGCTGTATAGTATTCAATTGAATGATTATGCCACAATTTATCCATTTACCTGTTGATAGATATTTGGATTGTTTCCATTTGGGGGCTTTTACAGATAGTACCTGTCTTTTTTGTGTGTGTGTGTGGTATGTGGGCCTCTCACTGTTGTGGCCTCTCCCGTTGAGGAGCACAGGTTCCGGACGCGCAGGCTCAGCGGCCATGGCTCACTGGCCCAGCCGATCCGCGGCATGTGGGATCTTCCCGGACCGGGGCACAAACCCGTGTCCGCTTCATCAGCAGGTGGACTCTCAACCACTATGCTACCAGGGAAGCCCTAGTACCTGTCTTTTGGTCTATATAGTACACGCATTTCTAATGGGTATATAGCTCAGAGAAAAATTACTGAAAAAGACTTTCCAAAATACTTATAGCATTTATACTTCTAATAGCACTGAGAGAAAGGTTTTCTAATTTAAATAGAGAGAAAGAAAGAAGGAGAAACTATTTTTTAAGTAAATAAAAATACCGGTGGCTCTTAATTTAGCAAAATAAAAGATTGAATATTGACTCTAACATTGGCAAAGGGGAAAGATTCAACCCAGATGCCAAGGGGCATTGAAGAAGGGGAAGAATTCAATGTTGATGCTACCATTAAGAGAGAAAATATTCAGCTCTGATTTCAGTGTAAACACTTTGGAAACTGGGAATATGGTGGAACTAATAAGAGATGGACATTCCTGAGAAGAGTGAAATGTCAGCTTCCCAGTATTTCTGCATGGAATTTGATTGGGAGCTGTTGATATTCCCTTGTGGAAGGATTCATCTCTATTAGAGAAATAATCTTGATTAAACAGAGGTGATGCTCCTGGCCTTCCCAGAAAGGACCATGGCACCAAAGGACTTGGGAGAAGATAACTTTAGTATTTCATCAGGAACAAAAATTGTATGTTTCTCTTCCTTCCATAGTATTTAAATATAAAGAAGGTAAGGTTCAGTCTGTCTTCTACCTGCCCCGCCTTAGGGACTTTGATAAGAAGCCAAGAATGATGAAACTTTGGGCTGTAGGAGGAGGTGGGAGCTGAAGACCAGCGTTGGCTTCAGTTTTGCACACAAGGGACTTGACTCTGGGGTGCGAGTGCTCACTCTCACTTTACTGCACTGTGTTCTCCGTTCTTGCAGACATAGCCCAGGACTGGTCAGACTTTGCACTTTGGTGGGAACAGAAGAACTGCTGGCTTCTGAAAACGCACTGGACCCTGGACAAATGTGGGGTCCAGGCAGATGCAAAGCTTCTCTTCACCCCTCAGCATAAAATGCTTCGCCTCCGCCTGCCCAACGTGAAGACAGTGCGACTGCGAGTCAGCTTCTCGGCCGTGGTCTTCAGAGTGGTCAGCGACATCTGCAGAGCCCTAAGTGAGTTCCCACAGGCACCTGCGCCCCCTGGACTCTCAGCAGAGGAGGACAGGAAAATACGAACACTTCTGTCCACAAGCAGTTGGCTTTACAGAACATGTCCCTTATTAGGAGCATACTTTTCGAGCCCAGTTCTGGAGACTTTAGCCATTTAGTGAAGTTAAACCAAACGGAACATTATTGGAATAAATCAGATTCACTTCCCCAAAGCTTAAAACTATTTCAAAGAGATTTGTAAACAGAAGAGACAACCCCATTAAGATTTTCCCCCCAAAACTCATTTCTCTAAGCCATACTGAAATCATCATTATATTTAAGACAAAAAAAGAGTTCCATTAAATTATTATCACCATAGAGCCAATGCATCTTTATTGTTTTTGAGATAATGGTGATGCAGTGTCTCAATTGCTTCCCAAACATTTGGCTCCAGTAAATAACTCTGTCCACAAACATCATTTGTGGAGTTTATTTTAAGCAGAAAAGTACACTTATGGATCAGAAACTTTAACAGCCATTAGAGACAACACTGTCCAAACCATTTCTTCTTCCTGGGACTTCCATAATAGGAGCAAACCCTGGGTCAGGAATGTGTTCTTATTTTATGTTTTTTGAAAGTGTGTACGTATATTCTCGAGTTCCAAGGCAAAGATTTAGTATTTGAACACAGTATATACAGTATGTGAGTGAGTGATCTATCTCCCCATTAAACTGTAACCTGCTCATTCATTCCTTCAACAAATATATACGTATTGGTTTGGCAGGCACTGGGATGAGTGCTAGGGATGGATTAAGCAATAAAAATAGCCCAAAATCTCTGCCCTCCTTGAGCTTACATTGTAGCATACAGAGACAGAAAGTAAATCATGTAAAAAAATAAGATGTTACAAGGAGATAGGTAGTGGAGAAAAAAAGGAAAAAGTATAATAGTGTACACAGGATTGAGAGTGCCAATGTTGGGAACTGCAGGCTGTTATAGTATTAAATAAGGTGAAGACAGAACCATTTCTTGAGCATGTCTGTGTTCCTAAAACCTAAGAGAATGCCTGGCACACACCAACTGCTTAGTAACTGGTTGTTTGTTTTTTTGTTTTGTTTTTTGTTTTGTTTTTTAACATCTTTATTGGAGTAAAATTGTTTTACAATGGTGTGTTAGTTTCTGCTTTATAACAAAGCCAATCAGTTATACATATACATATGTTCCCATATCTCTTTGGTCGTTCATCTCTCTCCCACCCACCCTCCCTATCCCACCCCTCTAGGTGGTCACAAACGACCTAGCTGATCTCCCTGTGCTATGTGGCTGCTTCCCACTAGCTATCTATTTTATGTTTAGTAGTGTATATATGTCCATGCCACTCTCTCACTTTGTCACAGCTTACCCTTCCCCCTCCCCATATCCTCAAGTCCATGTTCTAGTAGGTCTGTGTCTTTATTCCCATCTTACCCCTAGGTACTTCATGACCTTTATTCTTTTTCTTTTTTTTTTCCCTTAGATTCCATATATATGTGTTAGCATACAGTATTTGTCTTTCTCTCTCTGACTTACTTCTCTTTGTATGACACTCTAGTTCCATCCACCTCACTACAAATAACTCAATTTCGTTTCTTTTTATGGCTGAGTAATATTCCATTGTATATATGTGCCACATCTTCTTTATCCATTCATTTGTTGATGGACACTTAGGTTGCTTCCATGTCCTGACTATTGTAAATAGAGCTGCAATGAACATTTTGGTAAATGACCCTTTTTGAATTATGGTTTTCTCAGGGTATATGCCCAGTAGTGGGATTGCTGGGTCATATGGTAGTTCTATGTTTAGTTTTTTAAGGAACCTCCATACTGTTCTCCATAGTGGCTGTATCAATTTACATTCCCACCAACAGTGCAAGAGGGTTCCCTCTTCTCCACATCCTCTCCAGCATTTATTGTTTCTAGAATTTTTGATGATGGCCATTCTGACCGGTGTGAGATGATATCACATTATAGTTTTGATTTGCATTACTCTAATGATTAATGATGTTGAGCATTCTTTCATGTGTTTGTTGGCACTCTGTATATTTTCTTTGGAGAAATGTCTATTTAGGCCTTCTGCCCATTTTTGGATTGCGTTGTTTGTATTTTTGTTATTGAGCTGCATGAGCTGCTTGTAAATTATGGAGATTAAGCCTTTGTCAGTTGCTTCATTTGCAAATATTTTCTCCCATTCTGAGGGTTGTCTTTTGGTCTTGTTTATGGGTTCCTTTGCTGTGCAAAAGCTTTTAAGTTTCATTAGATCCCATTTGTTTATTTTTGTCTTTATTTCCATTTCTCTAGGAGCTGGGTCAAAAAGGATATTGCTGTGATTTATGTCATAGAGCCTTCGGCCTATGTTTTCCTCTAAGAGTTTGATAGTGTCCGGCCTTACATTTAGGTCTTTAATCCATTTTGAGTTTATGTTTGTGTATGGTGATAGGGCGTGTTCTAATTTCATACTTTTACATGTACCTGTCCAGTTTTCCCAGCACCACTTATTGAACAGGCTGTTATTCTCCACTGTATATTCTTGCCTCCTTTATCAAAGATAAGGTGACCATATGTGCGTGGGTTTGTTTCTGGGCTTTCTATCCTGTTCCATTGATCTATCTTTCTGTTTTTGTGCCAGTACCATACTGTCTTGATTACTGTAGCTTTGTGTTATAGTCTGAAGTCAGGGAACCTGATTCCTCCAGCTCCATTTTATGTTCTCAAGATTGTTTTGGCTATTCGGGGTCTTTTGTGTTTCCATACAAATTGTGAAATTTTTTGTTCTAGTTCTGTGAAAAATGCCAGTGGTAGTTTGATAGGGATTGCATTGAATCTGTAGATTACTTTTGGTAGTAGAGTCATTTTCACAACATTGATTCTTCCAATCCAAGAACATGGTATATCTCTCCATCTAATTCTATCATCTTTAATTTCTTTCATCACTGTCTTATAATTTTCTGTATACAGGTCTTTTGTCTCCTTAGGTAGGTTTACTCCTAGATATTTTATTCTTTTTGTTGCAGTGGTAAATGGGAGTGTTTTCTTAATTTCACTTTCAGATTTTTCATCATTGGTGTATAAGAAGGCCAGAGATTTCTGTGCATTAATTTTGTATCCTGCTACTGTATCGAATTCACTGATTAGCTCTAGTAGTTTTCTGGTAGCATCTTTAGGATTCTCTATGTAGAGTATCATGTCATCTGCAAACAGTGACAGCTTTACTTCTTCTTTTCTGATTTGGATTCCTTTTATTTCTTTTTCTTCTCTGATTGCTGTGGCTAAAACTTCCAGAACTATGTTGAATAATAGTGGTGACCCTGGGCAACCTTGTCTTGTTCCTGATCTTAGTGGAAATGGTTTCAGTTTTTCACCATTGAGGACGATGTTGGCTGTGGGTTTGTCATATATGGCCTTCATTATGTTGAGGAAAGTTCCCTCTGTGCCTACTTTCTACAGGGTTTTTATCATAAATGGGTGTTGAATTTTGTTGAAAGTTTTCTCTGCATCAATTGAGATGATCGTATGGTTTTTCTCCTTCAATTTGTTAATATGGTGTATCACCTTGACTGATTTGTGTATATTGAAGAATCCTTGCATTCCTGGAATAAACCCCACTTGATCATGGTGTATGATCCTTTTAATGTGCTGTTGGATTCTGTGTGCTAGTATGTTGTTGAGGATTTTTGCATCTGTGTTCATCAGTGATATTGGCCTGTAGTTTTCTTTCTTTGTGACATCTTTGTCTTGTTTTGGTATCAGGGTGATGGTGGCCTTGTAGAATGAGTTTGGGTGTGTTCCTCCCTCTGCTATATTGTGGAAGAATTTGAGAAGGATAGGTGTTAGCTCTTCTCTAAATATTTGATAGAATTCAGCTGTGAAGCCATCTGGTCCTGGGTTTTGTTTGTTGGAAGATTTTTAATCACAGTTTCAATTTCAGTGCTTGCGATTGGTCTGTTCATATTTTCCATTTCTTCCTGGTTCAGTCTCGGCAGGTTGTGCATTTCTAAGAATTTGTCCATTTCTTCCAGGTTGTCCATTTTATTGGCATAGAGTTGCTTGTAGTAATCTCTCATGATCCTTTGTATTTCTGCAGTGTCAGTTGTTACTTCCTCTTTTTCATTTCTAAATCTATTGATCTGAGTCTTCTCCCTTTTTTTCTTGATGATTCTGGCTAATGGTTTATCAACTTTGTTTACCTTCTCAAAGAACCAGCTTTTAGTTTTATTGATCTTTGCTATCGTTTCCTTCATTTCCTTTTCATTTATTTCTGATCTGATTTTTATGATTTCTTTCCTTCTGTTAACTTTTGGGTTTTTTTGTTCTTCTTTCTCTAATTGCTTTAGGTGCAAGTTTAGGTTGTTTATTCGAGATGTTTCCTGTTTCTTAAGGTAGGATTGTATTGCTATAAACTTCCCTCTTAGAACTGCTTTTGCTGCATCCCATAGGTTTTGGGTTGTTGTGTCTCCATTGTCATTTGTTTCTAGGTATTTTTTGATTTCCTCTTTGATTTCTTCAGTGATCACTTGGTTATTAAGTAATGTATTGTTTCACCTCCATGTGTTTGTATTTATTACAGATCTTTTCTTGTAATAGATATCTAGTTTCATAGTGTTGTGGTCAGAAAAGATACTTGATACGATTTCAATTTTTCTTAAATTTACCAAGGCTTGATTTGTGACCCAAGGTATGATCTATCCTGGAGAAAGTTCCATGAGCACTTGAGAAAAATGTGTATTCTGTTGTTTTTGGATGGAATGTCCCATAAATATCAATTAAGTCCATCTTTTTTAATGTATCATTTAAAGCTTGTGTTTCCTTATTTATTTTCATTTTGGATGATGTGTCCTTTGGTGAAAGTGGGGTGTTAAAGTCCCCTACTATGATTTTGTTACTGTCAATTTCCCCTTTTATAGCTGTTAGTATTTTCCTTATGTATTGAGGTGCTCCTATGTTGGGCGCATAAATATTTACAATTTTTATATCTTCTTGTTGGATCGATCCCTTGATCATTATGTAGTGTACTTCTTTGTCTCTTGTAATAGTCTTTATTTTAAAGTCTATTTTGTCTGATATGAGAATTGCTACTCCAGCTTTCTTTTGATTTCCATTTGCATGAAATACCTTTTTCCATCCCCTCACTTTCAGTCTGTATGTGTCCCTAGGTCTGAAGTGGGTCTCTTGTAGACAGCATATATATGGGCCTTGTTTTTGTATCCATTCAGCCACTCTGTTTCTTTCGGTGGGAGCATTTAATCCATTTACTTTTAAGGTAGTTATCGATATTTATGTTGCTGTTCCCATTTTCTTAACTGTTTTGGGTTTGTTATTGTAGGTCTTTTCTTTCTGTTGTGTTTCTTGCCTAGAGAAGTTCCTTTAGCATTTGTTCTAAAGCTGGTTTGGTGGTGCTGAACTCTCTCAGCTTTTGCTTGTCTGTAAAGGTTTTAATTTCTCCATCAAATCTGAATGAGATCCTTGCTGGGTAGAGTAATCTTGGTTGTAGGTTTTTCTCCTTCATCATTTTAAATACGCCCTGCCACTCCCTTCTGGCTTGCAGAGTTTCTGCTGAAAGATCAGCTGTTAACCTTATGGGCATTCCCTTGTGGGTTATAGGTTGTTTTTCCCTTGCTGCTTTTAATATGTTTTCTTTGTATTTAATTTTTGATAGTTTGGTTAATATGTGTCTTGGCGTGATTTCTCCTTGGATTTATCATGTATGGGACTCTCTGTTCTTCCTGGACTTGATTAACTATTTCCTTTCCCATATTAGGGAAATTTTCAACTATAATCTCTTCAAATATTTTCTCAGTCCCTTTCTTTTTCTCTTCTTCTTCTGGGACACCTATAATTCGAATGTTGGTGTGTTTAATGTTGTCCCAGAGGTCACTGAGACTGTCTTCAGTTCTTTTCCTTCTTTTTTCTTTATTCTGCTCTGTAGTAGTTATTTCCACTATTTTATCTTCCAGGTCACTTATCCATTCTTCTGCCTCAGTTATTCTGCTATTGATCTCTTCTAGAGTATTTTTAATTTCATTTATTGTGTTGTTCATCGTTGCTTGTTTCCTCTTTAGTTTGTCTAAGTCTTTGTTATACATTTCTTGTATTTTCTCCATTCTATTTCTAAGATTTTGGATCATCTTTACTCTCATTTCTCTGAATTCCTTTTCAGGTAGACTGCCTATTTCCTCTTCATTTGTTAGGTCTGGTGGTTTTTTGCCTTGCTTCTTCATCTGCTTTGTGTTTTTCTGTCTTCTCACTTTGCTTAACTTACTGTGTTTGGGGTCTCGTTTTTGCAGGCTGCTGGTTCGTAGTTCCTGTTGTTTTTGGTGTCTACCCCCAGTGGCTAAGGTTGTTCAGTGGGTTGTGTAGGCTTCCTGGTGGAGGGGACTAATGCTTGTGTTCTGGTGGATGAGGCTGTATCTTGTCTTTCTGGTGGGCAGGTCCATGTCTGGTGGTGTGTTTTGGGGTGTCTGTGGCCTTATTATGATTTTAGGCAGCCTCTCTGCTAATGGGGGTGGTTATGTTCCCTTCTTGCTAGATGTTCGGCATAGGGTGTCCAACACTGTTGCTTGCTGGTCGTTGAGTGAAGCTGGGTCTTGTTGTTGAGATGGAGATCTCTGGGAGATTTTCGCCATTTGATATTACATGGAGCTGGGAGGTCTCTTGTGGACCAGTGTCCTGAAGCTGGCTCTCCCACCTCAGAGGCACAGCACTGACACCTGGCTGGAGCACCGAGAGCCTTTCATCCACACGGCTCAGAATAAAATGGAGAAAAAGTAGAAAGAAAGAAAGAAAGAAAGAAAGAAAGAAAGAAAGAAAGAAAGGAAGGAAGAAAAGGGAGGGAGGGAGGGAGGAAGGAAGGGGATAAAATAAAATAAAATAAAGTTATTAAAATAAAAAATAATTATTAATGGGCTTCCCTGGTGGCACAGTGGTTGAGAGTCTGCCTGCTGATGCAGGGGACATGGGTTTGCGCCCCGGTCTGGAGAAATCCCACATGCCGTGGAGCGGGTAAGCCCGTGAGCCATGGCTGCTGAGCCTGAGCGTCCAGAGCCTGTGCTCTGCAACAGGAGAGGCCACAACAGCGAGAGGCCCTCATACTGCAAAATAATAATAATAATATTTTTTATTATTATTAAGAAAAAAAATTTACTTAAAAAAAAAAAAACTGGACAGACAGAACCCTATGACAAATGGTGAAAGCAGAGCTTTACAGACAAAATCTCACACAGAAGCATCCACATACACACTCACAAAAAGAGGAAAAGGGGAAAAAATAATATATCTTGCTCTCAAAGTCCACCTCAATTTGGGATGATTCATTGTCTATTCAGGTATTCCACAGATGCAGGGTACGTCAAGTTGATTCTGGAGATTTAATCCTCTGCTCCTGTGGCTGCTGAGAGAGATTTCCCTTTCTCTTCTTTGTTTGCACAGCTCCCGGGGTTCAGCTTTGGATTTAGCCCCACCTCTGCGTGTAGGTCGCCTGAAGGCGTCTGTTCTTCGCTCAGACAGGACGGGGTAAAGGAGCAGCTGATTTGGGGGCTCTGGCTCATGCAGGCCAGGGAGAGGGAGGGGCACGGAGTGCGGGGCGAGCCTGCGGCGGCAAAGGCCAGCGTGACGTTACACCAGCCTGAGGTGCGCCGTACGTTCTCCCAGGGAAGTTGTCCCTGGATCACAGGGCCCTGGCAGTGGCGGGCTGCACAGGCTCCCGGGAGGGGAGGTGTAGATAGTGACCTGTGCTTGCTCACAGGCCTCTTGGCGGTGGCAGCAGCAGCCCCAGCGTCCCACGCCCGTCTCTGTGGTCCACGCTTTCAGCCGCGGCTCGTGCCCGTCTCTGGAGCTCCTTTAAGCAGCTCTCTTAATCCCTTCTCCTCGCGCACCAGGAAACAAAGAGGGAAGAAGAAGTCTCTTGCCTCTTCGGCAGGTCCAGACTTTTCCCCAGACTCCCTCCCGGCTAGCCGTGGTGCACTAACGCCTTCAGGCTGTGTTCACCCTGCCAGTCCTCTCCCTGCGATCCAACCGAAGCCCGAGCCTCAGCTCCCAGCCCCGCCCACCCCGGCGGGTGAGCAGACAAGCCTCTCGGGCTGGTGAGTGCCGGTCGGCACCGATCCTCTGTGAGGGAATCTCTCTGCTTTGCCCTCCACACCCCTGTGGCTGCGCTCTCCTCCGCGGCTCCGAAGCTTCCCCCCTCCACCCCCCACAGTCTCCACCCACAAAGGGGCTTCTAGTTTATGGAAACCTTTCCTCCTTCACGGCTCCCTCCCACTGGTGCAGATCCCGTCCCTATTCTTTTGTCTCTGTTTTTTCTTTTTTCTTTTGCCCTACGCAGGTACGTGGGCAGTTTCTTGCCTTTTGGGAGGTCTGCGGTCTTCTGTCAGTGTTCAGTGGGTGTTCTATAGGAGCAGTTCCACGTGTAGGTGTATTTCTGATGTATCTGTGGGGAGGAAGGTGATCTCTGCGTCTTACTCTTCCACCACCTTCCTCAACTCTAGTAACTGGTTGTTGACTGAGCAAATGAATGGAAACTTCCATTACAAAACATAAGTTCCAGAATTGTCCCTGATGCATGGTGAGCAAATGACAAGCACAGGGCACCTTGCTTTCAGTAATATTCTAATGAAAATTTGAAAACACAGTAAATGAGTAAATAAAATTCTACATTTCACACACCACAGTGGACTGGAAGCACACATTCTAGCTGGGTCCGAAAACTTGAAGTTTTGAAATAAACAGAAACATTCATACATTCTTTTCTTTTCCAGATTACACCTTCATGGTAGTTCTAAAGGGCTCAACTTGGCATTTCTAATAACCCCCCCCTTTTTTTTTTCTTTTTGACCTATGCCACATGGCTTACGGGATCTCGGTTCCCCTACCAGAGATTGAACGCAGGCCACAGCAGTGAAAGGGCCGAGTCCTAACCACTGGACCACCAAGGAATTCCCTAATAGTCACTTTTTATATGTGACCAATTGAAACTAAATCAAATTTAGCAATAGGATGATTTTTTCCCTTGAAGAAAAGACAAGGCACAAATCTTGGGCTTGGAGATATCGGTGTTTTGTTTTGTTTTGTTTGTACAGCTTCCACTGGAAATTTTGATTCATTTCCAGGTTTTGTGTATAAATTATGCATTTGGAATGGTCACAGGTGTGTGTTGCAACCTGACAGTCAGGCTTGGTTACTGGGAGGGAATCGAGCTCAATTGCCAGCCTCAGCCTCAGCACCAAGCAGTGTTTGAACTAAGAGGTAGGAGGACCTATGGAATCAGGGCATTTACCTCCAGGAAACCTGCCCAGAAACTCTAACATCCACATTCCTTGGCTTTTACCTAAGATCATAGCAGCCCAGTGTGTTTATAAAGTTGTCAGTTCTGATTGGAAATGGCAGTTATAAATATATTTGATTAATGGAGGAAAATGGGAACTATCCTCTTAGTTTGAGTACTCCAGAAGCAGACCTGAGATAAGAATTCAAGTACAAATATTATTTATTTGGAAAGTGATACCAGGAAACACTGTCTGGGAGTGGGAAACTGAGACTGGGAAGAGAAGGCCACTAATAAGCAAGTATCACTGATCAAGTCACACTGTGGGCAACTGGGGACCTCTGGGAGGCAGTGTGGACATGTCTTGGAGCTGTGCCACCCAAGGGGCAAGGGAGCTGGGGTGTTAATACACCATTCTCATCACTCACTGAGTCATCGAGGGCTGTTCTTGGGGAGCATTAATTCTCTGAACTCATGTGGCCTGTTGCATCTGTATCTGAGCAGTGTGGACTCTGGCATCCAGAGCAAGCCCTTGGGTAGAGAGACACACCCTAGCTGCCATTGGAAGGGAGTCAGAGCGCACTGAAATGGTGATGGCCAAGGGGTGGGCAGGGCACCTACCATGTCTGCCTCGGGGATGAAAGTATCTGTTGGGCAGAGAAAGGCTCTGAAGACCGCTGGTCCATAAAGAAAAAAGGTGGGGTCTTTGGTTGTTGCTTCAAAACCTAAAAACAGAAAAGGAAGGAGGGAGGGAGGGAGGAAGGAAAGAAGCAAGGAGGGAGGGGAAAACGTAGTACATAGATGACACAAGCAAAGCGAAATGCTGAGAGCAGTTTAAGCAGAGTGACGAGCACAGGAAGGAGACATTATACTATTCCCTTCACATTGGATATGTTTGAAATATCTTCACAGTAGATTAAAAAACAAACTAGAAATTTTCCTAGACTGAATCTCCCTCCACTATCTGACCACCGCACACACCCATTTTGGGAGTCACTTATCCCCTTCAATTTCTTCAAAAGGAATGCGATTTAGTTCCATTTATTTCTCAGGAATTTCCTGAGAAATGGTTTCAGATGCCCAATATGACTCTGAGTCTTAGAAGGAATTTTCTTTTTACTTTTTGCATGTCTTCTTTCTTTTTTATATTTTTTTTATTTTTTAGATATTAGAAGAGCAGAAGAAGTTTCCTTGTTAAAGCCTTCTGGTGAATATTTTAAAAAGAAGAAAAGAAAAGAAAAAAATAATAAGGAGCCCATAATTGAAGATATTTTAAGCCTGGAGTGTTCTCCAACAAATTCAGGTCCACCAGGTAAGATTTATGATAGGTGTTTTGTTGTTATAATTCATTTTTAAATCCAAGCATTTCTTAAATGTTTAAGCCCCAAGAACTCTCCTCCCCTCTGCTCACCTTTCTTCTCTCCCCCAAACAAAGAAGGACTAAAATTGAGGATTCCAGTGATGAGGATAGAATATCCAATTAATTTTAGAACTAACAGAAAATTTTTGACAACGTATGTTGTATGGCTCATTATTTTAATTGTATGTATTAGGTTGCTGATGAATGTAAAACTTTAGTAGAATTGGTCATGAATTTGTGGGATAAAGGAAATGTGTTAGATCACTCAGATATACTTCTCTTCCTGATCCGACCTTCATATGACGCTTTCCTGAACTCAGTTTAAATTTTGTGTTGGGCGTGTAACAGGAGGGGCAGTAAAAATTCTGTAAAGGCATCATCCTTTTATTTTTACAGTCGTACATCAGAGATATTGCAGACCACAGCAATAAAGCAAGTCACACGAATTTTTTTTGTTTCCCAGCTCATATAAAAGTTTACACTCTGCTGTTACTATTATTAAGTGTGCAATAGCATTATGTCTTTAAAAAATGTACATACCTTAATTAAAAAATACTTTATTTCTAAAACTGCTAACATCATCTGAGCCTTCAGCAAATCATAGCAGTAACATCAAAGATCACTGATCACTGACCCCCATGACAAATATAATAATAATGGGAAAGTTTTAAATATTAGGAGAATTACCAAAATGTGACACAGAGACACGAAGTGAGCAAATGCCATTGGAAAAATGGCGCCAATAGACTTGCTCAACACACAGTTGCCACAAACCTTCAGTTTCTAAAAAAGCAAAAAACCAGTATCTGCGAAGCACAATAAAATAAGATATGCCTATATATAAGAATTAATCTCTAGCTTGCTTGCAACTCTGAGGGTTTCTTACATAGTATATTCCAATGAAAAGAATGAAAAGGATTATTTATGTTTTCCTTATGCAAATTAGAGTCAGATGATTTATAAACCATCAACTAGCTGGGTTCTTAAAATTGTAAATACTGTGAATTGTTTAGGGGATTTGCCAAAAAATATAGTGTATGCATGCATTCTGCGAGAGCTCCAGTTTTCTAACAGTGCCAGAACTCACTACTGAAATAGGAGAATTTTGAATTATTGAGAAGGAGATAGTCCCACATCTGTCTGGGTTGATTTTGGAAGTTTTTACAGCCTATGAGTTCCCAAGCTTCCCAGGAGCTAAATATTCAGACAGGAGTTTTACCGGTGTTTAACTTCTCTCCCCATCACTCATGACTTATCTGATTATTTTAAATGATAACAAACATTTAAGTTCAAAATCCATTTTAGTACAAGCACTATTGGTAATTATTTTTCTAAAGATTCCCACCCCTAATCTCATATCCTAGTTCATACTCTCCTTTGCCTTGCAGTAAGTCCTGGCTTATACAGTAGAACCATGACCCCCACATATGACCCCATCAACGGAACGCCAGCCTCATCCACAATGACTTGGTTCAGTGACAGCCCTTTGACTGAACAAAACTGCAGTATCCTCGCATTCAGCCAGCCCCCTCAGTCACCAGAAGCTCTTGCTGACATGTACCAGCCTCGGTCTCTGGTTGACAAAGCCAAGCTTAACGCAGGGTAAGGACGTGACTTCGTTTTGCTTCTCTGTGAACTGATGTTGATATAGTAAGAGAGATGCTGCAGGGATGGGGGAGGGGGGTGTTTCATTTTTAAGTTAGCATGCCTAGGGATTGTATACTATTCACAAAAGTCAGTGCTGATTTTAGCAACAAAAGGGAAAAATGCAGCCTTTCATCATTTCAATACACTTAAAGTGTGACAACGTTTACGCACTGGGTTAATTCAACGGTTTACCATATGTGAATACTAATTCTTTGCCCGTACACGTGTGAAAAGTGTATTTTATGGAATGTAGAACAGCTTACGAGTGGGCTGGTCCCCATGGAGCAGCAGGGGAGACCCAAGGTGGCCGCACTGTCTTTTGTAGAACACTCCTCCATTCTGCGATCCAACAAGTGAGTCCTTCGGCTTTTGTTGGAAGTGGTCTCAGAAAACACAATTTATTTCTCAAACCACCATCTATTTCACTCCTTGTTGTCCACCAAGTCAAGTCAAGTTTGTTAACAGCGTTCCACTCCCTGTGAGATCTGGCCCTGAAGATGCCCATCTGTCCATCCTGCTGTGCTGTCGTGCACCCCATCCCCCCACGTGCATGCTCACGCCTCTATCACTGCCTCACCTCCAGCTTTTCCCTGCTCCAGAACCTTCTCCTTCCCTCCTCCTCTACCAGCCCGTCCCTGTTTGTCCTTTAAAGCCCAGCCACATACAGTCTCCTTCTCAGATGTCACCATTCAAATCAGTCACTTCCCTTGAGTCCTGTTCTTTGGCTCCAGTGTTACCTTGTTCCTTTAGTATGAGGCTTGGTTACCCCACAGGGCTGTCAATTCCTGTAGGTTGGAGACTGCCTCTTGGTTATTCTCTCCCAAAAGGGAATATATAATATGTAATAGAATATTACATATATGAGTATATATAATCAATATATATAAACATATATAAAATACCTGATAGAAGTTCAAGCCATTTTCCTTCAGTGGTATTGGATGCCCCTCATTTCCACCTTGTTTTGTGTTAACTTTTCATCACCCCTCACCATTGCCAGTACTTATCTTTCAAACTCTAGAATTGTGCTACCCAGTACAGGAGGCACTAGCCGCATATGGACATTTACATTTATGTTTGAATATAATTAAAATTAAAATGTGGCACTAGCCACACTTAAACCTTCAGTAACCACATGTGGCTAGTGGCTACTCAATTGGGCAGGGCAATATAGAATATTTCCATCGTTACAGAAAGTTCTACATAGAACTTTCTGTAAGATAGAGCCAGTTCTGGGTTGGACCACCCGGTGTAGAAGTGGTCAGCAGTCAGCAAATACATGCAGCACAAGTACATGCAACAGTCAGCAGGCGTAGATTCTCATTCTGGCTCCACCACGAGGCATGTGACCTTGAACATATCACTTAATGTTGCTGAGGCTCATTTTCCTCATCTGTAAAACTGAGAAAATAAGAACTGCACTGGGGGGCTTCCCTGGTGGTCCAGTGGGTGAGACTCTGTGCTCCAAAAGCAGGGGGCCCGGGTTCGATCCCTGGTCAGGGAACTAGATCCCGCATGCTGCAACTAAGAGTCCGCATGCCACAACTAAAGATCCAGGGAGCCGCAACTGAGTCCACATGCCACCACTAAAGATCCCACGTGCCGCAACTAAGATCTGGCACAGCCAAAATAAATAAAATTATATTGTAAAAAAATTAACTCAAAAAAAAAATAAGAAGAAGAACTGCGCTGGCTCCTTCAGTTGGTTACTTTAAAGTGTCAGTGAGAAAATATATGCATACAGAAAAGCACTTGGAAAACTGTATGATAAAATGGAGATATAAGCTATTATCAAGTCATCTCCCTTACTGAGTTTTGGTTATATTACTTACCCAGACTTTGTTCAAGGGTGTATATATACACACGTATACATTTAGATATACATGTATATGTATATATAAACACATTATATAATACTATAATTATGTGTGTAAAATTGATTGACTTTTAAAACTCATCCTGTTGTTTTCTAGTTGGCTAGACTCCTCACGTTCCCTTATGGAACAAGGCATCCAGGAGGATGAGCAGCTGCTGTTACGATTTAAATACTACACTTTCTTTGACTTGAATCCCAAAGTAAGATACATTTTCTCTATTCTGTCTCTCCTTTTTTTTTTTTTTTAATGTGAATGCATGAAAGTGTAAAATTGAGTTATTTAGTTTTCAAAATTAGGATTAATTTATGTAACCTTCTGTTTAGCTCCGTAGGGTTAGACCAATAAATGTATACTGGTCTCTGGATTTTCATCTGTTTGTCTCTAGTGAGCATGGTAGGCTACCCCTGAATTAGGGGAGTCTCTCAGGGTCTTCACTCATGGCATGTGCTGTCCCGCTCCATTCACGGTGAAGCAGGAACAAAAAGAGAGTGGCTCACATAGTTGGAGCCCTTCATGCTTAGGAAGGAGGGAGTTGTCAAGGCCCAGGTTAAAAGGGAAGGGGTTTTGGCGAAGAAGCCAGGACCTCATGATAGCACACACTTGGCTCCCCACTGTGGTGCTGAATGAGTCTTGAGTGATAAGACAGAGGGATTATCTGGATAAATAAAGACCCCAGCTGGTTGCCAACTCTCATTTTAAGTGCACATCTCCCACCTGAAGTTTCCTAGGACCAATGAATGGTGAAATAACTCCTCTGAACATCTGCCCCTACCTTGTCCCAATTCTCCCTTTTGTAGAATTGTGAATCGGCACTTAAAATGGCCCAAAGTAGAAAACACACACTGGGTCACCAGTCCTCTGAGTGCACAGCATGATTGCATCCTTCCCATCCCAGTTCCGAGCTGACTGCTCTTCTTCGATTACCACCGGGCACTTGTTCAAGGGGCCTGCCTCAGGTCGCCTTTTCTGCACCCGTCCCTTCCTCATCCACGGCAGTGTTTCCGCCTCTTGTGTCACTGTCTTCTCCTTGGTCCTCATTTTGTCTGGTCTCCAGAGGCCTATCTGGACTCCCACTGCTTACCTAACTGTCATCTGCTTCAAAATAAACCCTCTTCCTTGTTTCTGTGGAGCTCTTGCTTAGTCTTTGATTGAGATCCAACTTACTGCCCATGGGCCTAGCTTGCATCTGGAGTACATCACTTCCAATGAATCATGGTAAGAAAGCAAACTTTGGCTCTTCTTTGATAAAATCTTCAGGAGAAATTACTGTTACGGCTTCTCTTAACCAATTGTTTTGATTTTCTTAAGGGCAATGTGAATTATAAAATTATTCAGGTTTTCCTTTTTGCATTGCCTGCTAGAACCAAATCTTTACACTTTCTGTAACCTCATTTTTTAGCCTCATTCCTGACTCAGCTTTACTCTTTCCTTGCCTAGTTCCTAGGTAACTTAATCTACCTTGTTATATGCTATCTATTCTAATAAACTGCCTTAAATTTTTTTCTGAAACTAGATAACACATAAATAAAACATACTTATGCATTTTCTAATTGCTAAGTCAGGAATGTGGCCCCAACTTATCTCTTCAGACGTGTGCCCCTGTTGTTTTATTTATTCATTTATTTATCGAACAACTACCGTGTGCCGAGAACTAAGATAGAAGTTGAGGACCCAAAACTGCTGGACGTTAGAATAACGTTTTCAAATTTATAAAATAAAATACACAGGATTACAAAATGGAACTATATTGAACTATAGTAACCAAAATCTTTTTCAAAATGGATATAAGTAACATATCTGTTTAATTTATTGATATCAAAGTGATGATGAATGTGAGCATTATTTGAAAATAGTAACTGTGATGCAATATGAAAAATCTGTGATTCTGGTCGTCATGAAGTCACAAGTGCTCTGTAGTACTGTGGTTTGTGGCCTACATTCACCATGGAAGGAAATGCTAAACTTCCATTAAAATCCAGTGCAAATGGAGGTGTAGTTTTTCCTAATCCAGCCTTATGGACCACCTGATTTAGACTCCCAAATCCAAGAATTGCAGATTCAGAAACCCTGCCCTAAGTTCACATTCAGGTCTTATTCCTTCCAGAAAGGAGTTTTCTCTACTCTTGGTCACACTGACCCATCTCTTCTCTGAGCCACAACTGAGTGTAATTTCAGGACTCACACCTCTAATTGTACCACATTCATGGAGTTTCTCTACAAATAAACTGCAGACTCCTTGGAGTTAGGGAGCACTTCTGATACTTCCTTTACCCTCAACCCCTACGTGCTGCAAGGATGCTGGGAGAGTCAGCATTAATTAATTTAAAAAACTTGCTACCCAAGTTTTTAGGGAATCACTTAAGAGTGATTAGATCCAAATAGTAATCCTTTCCTGAGAGCATGAAAACTATGGGAGGTAGGTTTTGTTATTTTTTATACTGTTGGTTGGGGGAAGGAGGGAAGGGTTTACTGAATTGACTAGATAGGGAGAAACAGGGATTCAAGCAGTGGAGTTGGCAGAAACCACATGCTTTGGTGGTTTCTATTTTCAATTAACCAGGAGACAAAGGAAATTGAGGGCCAAGGAGAGAGCAGCAGTAGCCAGTTCCCACCAGGGAAAAATTTGTTTCTGAGTAGCTGAAACCACTGAAAGAGTTCTCAGGAAAAAAGCTTTTGGGACACCTGTTACTGAATGAACCTGTAAAGACCCAGGACCTTGTGCTGTCCCAGAGCCTCAGTGGGAATGTGAACAAGCCTCCAAAGAGGAAAATCCAGAGCTCTGTGGATGCTGCAGAGGAATCCAGGTTCCTCAGCAGGAGCCAGGCTGGCCCGGCCTCTTCTCTTGATGTTAGTCTGTAAATGCAGGCAACTCTTGTTTAACCAATATTCTGTCAAAGAGGTTTTTTTTAATCTGGCTTGGGGTGGAGGGGAGTTAAGTATTTTTAGGTGAGGAAGCTCTTATTAAATTTTTTTAAATCTTTACTGACTGCATTTGAGAGAGAAGCCTTACAGGGTGATTTAACTTACTCTCACTAAAACCCCTACAGCAGACAGAGAGGGATAGATAGATGATAGATAGATAGATAGATAGATAGATAGATAGATAGATAGATAGATGATAGATAGATACATAGATAGATAGATAGATGATAGACAAATATGACAGTTTGTTAGTCCAATTCAGATTTCGGCAACCACACATACTATTTAGATTTCGTGTTTCAGCTGTGAAAACACCAGGCAGGGGCCTTTGGGGGAGTGTGTTGGGGGTTGCTTGCCTGGTTTTGGTGTGTGCTGTGTGTGTGGTTTGTTTAGTTGTCATGTCTTTGGATTACAGTATAATTGATATGTCATAAAATTTACCCATTGTAAGTGTACAATGTGAATTTTAGTGAATTTATATAGTTGTGCAACCATCACCACAATCTAGTTTTAAAACACTTGTGTCACCCAGAAATGTTTCCTCATACCCATTTGTGGTCAGTCCCTGTGCCCAGCCCCAGCCCGCACCTGGTCTGCTTTCTGTCTTGAGTTTTGCCTTTTCTAGAAATTTCACATATGGAATCATAGAGTGTGTAGTCTTGTCTCTGGACTCTCCGCATGATGACTTCAAAGGTTATCTGTGTTTTTGCCAGAGTGGTGTCCTATGGTGTGGATGGACACATTTGGATACACTTGTTTATCCATTTTCCAGTTGAGGGACATTGGGTTGTTTCTAGTTTGGAGCTGTTATGAATGATGCTACCATGAATGTCTTCTTTTTTTTTTTTTTTTCGGTATGTGGGCCTCTCACTGTTGTGGCCTCTCCCGTTGCGGAGCACAGGCTCCGGACACGCAGGCTTAATGACCATGGCTCACGGGCCCAGCCGCTCTGTGGCATGTGGGATCTTCCCGGACCGGGGCACGAACCCGTGTCCCCTTCATCGGCAGGCGGACTCTCAACCACTGCGCCACCAGGGAAGCCCCATGAATGTCTTTATGCGTGTCATGTTTTGGTTTGTTTTTGGAGGATTCTGAGGCAAACTCCTGAGGGTCTCCATGACACCTGTCAAAGTTCACAAAACAAGGACACACTTCCTTAAGATTCTTATTATTCCAGCCTCCTGAAAACCACACCCCTGGATCTGCATTTGCCCTCATTTCCAAGCAGCTTTAGAAATGCTGAGAAGGAGGGAGCCTGTGGACAGGTCACGGTCCCACTGGCCCAAGAGCAGCATCACTTGCCAGGCTTGGCTCACTGCAGATTTTGACCTTCCCTGTCACCTTTTTCCCTAGTGCGCACAAAGTTAATGCAAAACGAAAAACAAACTCATGCCAACCAACCCGTGATAAACCTGTTTAAGTACTCTGACTCTCTATTTCTCTCCCATGTTATCTTCAACATTTTATCTTTTTTAAAGTATACATTAAAGTATGGCCTCAATATGAAAAAAAAAAAAGAAAGAAAATCAAACATAGGAGTTATTGTTTAATCGGTACAGAATTCCAGTTTTGCAAGATGAAATGAGTTCTGGAGACAGATGGTGGTAATGGTTACACAGCAATGTGAGTGTACTTAATGCCACTGAACCATACACTTAAAAATGGCTAAAACTAGGGCTTCCCTGGTGGCGCAGTGGTTGAGAGTCCACCTGCCGATGCAGGGGACACGGGTTCGTGCCCTGGTCCGGGAGGATCCCGCATGCCGTGGAGCGGCTGGGCCCGTGAGCTATGGCTGCTGAGCCTGCACCTCCGGAGCCTGTGCTCCGCAACGGGAGAGGCCACAACAGTGAGAGGCCCGCGTACCGAAAAAAAAAAAATGGCTAAAACTAAAAAGGAATAATTTAGAGTAAAAATGGAAAATAGTCCTTTACCATGACCTTTCTCCTGAGAACTAGCCACAGTTAAGAGCTTAATGATTAATCATGCATGCAGATTTTTTCACATACATTTATAAACGTATTTTTGAACAGATTTGCAGGATCTTTTCTTCCTACATAAATAGGATCATGTATTTGCTGTGTAGCTCGCTTCTTTTTACTTCATAATATATCACGGCCACCTTTTCATGTCAGCATATGTGTCTGGCTCACTTTTTTTAACCAGTACAAAATCATCAGGGGAAAGGCTATAGTTTATCAGGACCTGCTTGAAATTTTTCCTCTTTCAAAAACTGTGAACATTCTTGTACAAGTGTCTTTGATGAGTGCTTTGCATTTCTTTAGAATAGTAACTGTGGACATGCTCATGAAAGGGCAAAAAAAAAAAAATTTAAATATCCCACCAAAGTTCTTCCTACTGATCTCATATGTGTAAGTGCCCGTTTGCACCACATCCTCAGCAATACCAGTCATTATCAATACTTACAGCCTGGGTAAATCTGATAAGAAAATAGAAGTTATGTCATCTTGGTTTTTGGAGTTTTTTCTAATAAATTTATTTTATTTTATTTTTTTGGTTGTGTTGGGTCTTCGTTGCTGTGCACAGGCTTTCTCTAGTTGTGGTGAGCGGGGGCTACTCTTCGTTGTGGTGTGCAGGATTCCCATTGCAGTGGCTTCTCTTGTTGTGGAGCACAGGCTCTAGGCGCACGGGCTTCAGTAACTGCAGCATGTAGGCTCAGTAGTTGTGGCGCACAGGCTTAGTTGCTCCACAGCGTGTGGGATCTTCCCGGACCAGGGCTCAAACCTGTGTCCCCTGCATTGGCAGGTGGATCCTTAACCACTGCACCACCAGGGAAGCCCTATGTCTTCTTGTTTTAATTTGAATTCTCTGATTACTAGTGAGGTTGAGAATCTTTTCTAATGTTTATGTGGCCATTTTGGTTTCTTCTGTGAATTGCCTGTTGATATACATATTTGCCCCATCTTCTATTGAACTCTTTATATTTTTCATATTTATTTATAGGAGCACTTTGTGTGTAATGGATATTACCTTTCTTATTGCAGATATTTTCTTTCAATCTATACCTTATAAACATATCATCTTCTTCAGGGTATTTTTCACTTAAAAATGTTCAGTTATTGATTGTCAAGTCAGCCTTATGCAGCATAACCTAAAGTTTTCCTGTCTTGCTTAGAAAGGGCTTCCTTGCTGAAAAATTAGAAAAAGTTTTCTCTCATGTTTCCTTCTAATAGTTTTGATTGTTATCTTTAGATTTTTTATAACTGCTTTTAGATATATAATTCACATAATACCATGCATTTCACATACCAACATTTCACCCATTTAATATGTACAAATCAGTGGTTTTTGGTATATTCACAGAGTTGTGCAACCAACACCACTATCTAATTTCAGAGCATTTTCATCATCCCACCAAGAAGTCCATCACCCGTTAGGAGTCTCTTCCCATTTCCTTCCAACCCTCCTAATCCTAAGCAACCATCAGTCTACTTTCTGTCTCTATGGATTTGCTTATTCTGGACATTTCATGTAAATGGAGTTATACAATATACAAACTATGTGGTACTTTGTAACAGTTTCTTTCACTTAGCATAGTATTTTCAAGGTCTATTCATATTGTAGCATGTATCAGTATTTCATTTCTTTTCATTGCCAAATAATATTCCATTATATATATATATATATATATATATATATATATATATATATATATATATATATATATATATATATATATATATATGTATTTATGCATTTGTCAGCTGATGGACATCTAGATTGTTTCTACTTTTTGGCTATTATGAAAAATACTGCTTTGAACATTCATGTACAAGTCTGAGTTGTTGTTCGTTTTTTTTTTTTTTTGACTTTTTAAAATTATGGTAAAATATACAAAACATAACATTTGCCATTTTAACCATTTTTAGGTCTACAATTCAGTGGCACTAAGTACATTCACAGTGTTGGGCAACTATCACCACTATTTTCAGAACTATTTCATCATCCTGTACAGAAACGCTGTACCCATTAAACAAATCTCCCCATTCTCCCCTCTCTCCAGCCCCTAGTAACCTCCCATCTGTATGAATTTGCCTAGTCTAGGTACTTCATGTAAGTGGAATCATACAATAATTGTCCTTTTGTGTCTGTCTGATTTCACTGAGAGTAATGTCTTCAAGGTTCATTTATGTTGTAGCATGTATCAGAATTCCTTTCCTTTTCAAGGCTGAATAATACTCCATTGTATTCCATTGTATGTATTGGATATATATTACATTTTGTTTATTCAATCATCTATTGATAGATATTTTGGTTGTTTCTAGCTTTTGGCAATTGTGAATAGTGCTACTATGAACACTGGTGTAATAGTATTTGTTTGAGTCCCGGTTTTCCATTTTTTTCAGTATATACTTATGAGTGGAATTGCTGGGTCATATTCTATGTTCAGCTTTTTCAGGAACCGCCAAACTGTTTCCCATGGAGGATACACCATTTTACATTCCCACCAGCAATGCACAGGGGTTCCAATTTGTCCACATTCTCACCAATATTTGTTATTATCTGACCTTTAGATTAGATTCATCCTAGTGGATGTGAAGTGGTATCTCATTGTGGTTTTGCATGTTTAGATTCTTTAATCTATCTGTAATTTATGTATTTTGGATGTGTAAGATTGTATTGAGATTTTCGATTTTTGTTCTCCAAATGCTTGGCATTTTTAACACTGTTATAGTGCTGAATTCTTTCTTCCCCTGCTGATAAAATGCCATTTTATTTTATATTAAATTATATACATACATAGGTCTGTTGCTAGATATTGCTTTATTGACATTTTGTGCATTGTTATACCAATACCACACTATTTTAGTTGCTGCCACTTTATTATATAGTTTAATATCTGGGAGGACAAGTGTCTCCCCAGCATTGTTCTTTTTCAAAATGTTCTTGGAGATATTTGAACGTTGTCTCTTCCAGCTCAACTTGATCAGCTTGCATGAAGTTCCACTAAAAACCCCTGTCAGATTCTGATTAGATTTACAGAGTCTACAGATCAGCCTGCGGACCCCTTCTCCTTATACTACTTATCACATAAACCATTTCATTACCTGTGTTTCCGAACAATAAAAGTGTGATAAGAAAGGGAAAATACTGGAATCTAAGATGGGTCAGTTTGGCCCCTTGAAGAAGCTCTGGAAAATATTTTGAGAAAGAAAGTTCTTAATTCAGAAGTAAAATGAGCTGGGGCAGTGGAAAGATAGAGGGGTTTCTTTCAGTTACCTGAACTAAAGTTGATTGCATCTGATTAACAAGGATTGGCCTCAGTTATTTGAGATCTTTTGTATTGTGGAATGTAAATATGCCCCCTCATACATACACACGCATATATCTATTTCTTTCTCTAGTACGATGCTGTCCGAATAAACCAACTCTATGAACAAGCCAGGTGGGCCATTCTCTTAGAAGAAATTGACTGCACAGAGGAAGAAATGTTGATCTTTGCAGCACTACAGGTATGGGAACCTCGGTACCTTTCTCTGAAAGGAGACAAAGCAAATTTTTTCTCCTTAAAGTTTCATTTTCTTCATACTGATTTTTTTCTTTGAAAAAGAGCTGAAAATGAGGGTAGTAAATTTAAATTTAAAATATTCCTCATAACCCGTCCACATGCACATCTTATAAGGCATCAGTCTTACAATCCTTATCTCTTCTGCACTACAAGGTCAACCAGTGATGGAAAATAATTGAGTTGGAACATGACTAACTATAAATCTCAAAATAATTTAAATTATATTTCATTTTCCCTACATAGCTGGGAGATCTCCTTCCAGGAGATGTTCAATATTACAGGGGAATTGTCTTCAAAGAAGAAATGGCCGATGGATTCCCTTGTGTTTATAACATTCCTAAAACCTCTGTTTTTGTTGTAGTATCACATTAGCAAACTGTCGTTGTCTACTGAAATACAGGATTTTACAAATGAGTCTGAGGTTGACGAAGTAGAAGCAGCACTTTCTAATTTGGAAGTGACCCTGGAAGGTGGAAAAGCAGACAACACTTTGGTATGAATTTTTCTGATAACTCAGAATTGTGGCTTTGCTCTGACTGATTGACAAACATAGATGAGTTTTTTTTATTATTATAAATAAGGGAATATTTTGTCTGATTTTGAAAAAAAGAAAATACTCTCTTCATCTGACAAACTTAAACCTAGCAAGAACTGACTAGCTTTTCTCAGGTCGCTCTGTAAGAGACAGTAAGGTATTTTCATCACTCTCAATGACAATTCTTTCGTATTGTATTTCTTCTTAAAGATAGGCTAGCTTGTATGAGGGAAAGACTGCTGAGGGCTCCATTTCACTAGTGTGGGACATGAATTGGCCCTTTAACTTAAGTCTAGAAGAATGAAGTAGCTGTGAAAGTAGAGAAACCATATGATCTGTTGACTTAGTCGTACATTTCAACTGGGCAAGGTTGGACATTGTAAAAATTCCTGAACCTTTTGACTTTAGTAAATAAAGAAAAACTCTCCAGTAAAACATAAAGAAATAACACTGTTTTATCATCTTTATTGCTCCTTATCCAAGAAATGTGGCTGAATGTCACCTTTATAATTGCAATGCCCTTCCTTGTTTGATTCATTCGTTGGGAACCACTCTTTTGTTTAACTTCTTCAGTCATTAGTTTAATCACATTGAATCAGAGAGGTAGAGTCATTGTAATAGGCTATAAATAGTAATAGATAAAAATGAGCCATTATATAGTTTTCTATTTAATGTGTGTTCTATTATGGTTAAATTCCTTAAAATAGGAAATTGGTATCATGCCAAAGCAAATACTTCATACAAACTGAATTCCCAGATTCTGTAGAGATTCAGGCCCTGAATCACATTTATAAGAGACATGGGCCCCATGAAATTGGACTTCTCTTTTGTCTACATCCTCCACTAAATACTTACAATGGAAAAGTCATCCTTCTTAGAATAAATAAAAAATTTCCTTCTCAGATCTCTCAGTATTTTTATTTGATGCCAAACAATAGTCTTTTCAGTTTGAAAAAAGGCACCAACCTACACTGCAGAATGAACTTTGAATGAGATTCCTTCTGAGAGTTTAATCAGTGAACTAGATATAGCAAGACTTATCCACTCTGATATAAACATTGTAAAATATTTTTTATACATAAAAGTAGTCATTTTTTAAATAAATTTATTTATTTTATTTATTTATTTTTGGCTGTGTTGGGTCTTCGTTGCTGCACACGGGCTTTCTCTAGCTGCAGCTAGCACGGGTTACTCTTCATTGCGGTATGCAGGCTTCTCATTGTGGTGGCTTCTCTTGTTGAGTAGCACAGGCTCTAGGCGCACGGGCTTCAGTAGTTATGGCACGTGGGCTCAGTAGTTGTGGTGCATGGGCTTAGTTGCTCTGCGGCATGTGGGATCTTCCCGAGCCAGAGCTCAAACTCGTGTCCCCTGCATTGGCAGGTGGATTCTTAACCACTGCACCACCAGGGAAGCCCCAAATTAGTAGTTTCTAACTCAAATTTTTAACTTGAATGATAGTGTGTGGTAGTTTTTTAAATCTTTTTTCATTTGTGTAATATATGACACAGAAAAGTAAAAAATACAAAAACATACAGCTTAACAAATTAGTATTAATTTATCACCCGAGTCCCCACCCAAATCAAGAACTAGAACTTTGGGCTTCCCTGGTGGCCCAGTGGTTGAGAGTCCACCTGCGGACGCAGGGGACACGGGTTCGTGCCCCGGTCCGGGAAGATCCCACATGCTGTGGAGCGGCTGGGCCCATCAGCCATGGCCACTGGGCCTGGGCATCTGGAGCCTGTGCTCTGCAACGGGAGAGGCCACAACAGTGAGAGGCCCGCATACCGCAAAAAAAAAAAAAGAACTAGAACTTTACCAATCACCCCAGAAGCCCCACATGTGCCTGATCCCAGTCCTAACCCTCCCCCACCTCACCCCCAAGGTAACAACTGGAAATGTAGCTGGTGTGACTGAGGAACTGAGTTTTTCAATTTATTTAATTTTAATTAATTCTAATGTAAATAGCTATACATGGCAGGTGGCTACAGTGTGGGACACTGCAGGTATAGAGTATCAGCACCACCTATCTAATTACTGCTTGTCAAATGTTATCTGCTTTTCCTCAGGAGGACATTACTGATATCCCTAAACTTGCAGATAATCTCAGATTATTTAGGTAAGTCACCCTTGAAGAGGAAAGAAGTTATGCAAAATCTTGCAGGTAAAGAGTCTAGGAGTTTAAATTGAACATCCATTAGGCAGGTTCATGGTTCAAAGGTAAGAGCATGAGCTTTGGCATCAGGCAATGGATGGAGTCCTAGCTCCACTATGCACACCAGCCGGGTGACCTCAGGCATTGTCCTTATGTCCCTGAGCCTCAGTTTCCTGATCTATAAAGTGGTGATATACCTCCCCTTAGGCTTGTTGGGAGAATTAAGTTAAATGATGCATATGAAGTATTGAGCATGGTGCCTGACTCATTAAATGGTGGTGTAAACACGGCTGGTGTCAGTGATACTGAACACATATGCCAGACTGGAATTCCTTCTATGGTCCACCTGCTCAGGACTCTCACACTATTTGAAAGCTCTTTCATGGTTTAAAAATCAGTTATCTCTAGAACTTTGATCCTGGGCTTATACACAGTAGTCACCTTAGTTTATCTACCTTCACCTGTTAAAGTATTTCTGATAAACTCCCCAGTCACCTCAGGTCAATCTGAAACTGATAAAAAGGCACAGAAGTTTTTTACCTTCTTCATGGAAAGAAAGGGCTGCCACATTTGTGATGGTGCCAAGGTGGGTTAGGATGAGAGGAGTAGGGTCCCTTTGAAGTTCTATCAGTTACTTTATGGTTTGTTGACTTTTCTTAACAAGCTGACACTTCACTGAGTCAGTTGGCTTGAAAAGAAACAAAAGTCGCTTTTTTTAACATATGATGCAAAGAAAGACTTGGAAAGAATGAACAATGAATCAGCTATAAATGAGAAACAAGGAAGGGAACATTTGTCACTGGGTTTCTACAAGGTTTTTTTTTTTAGTGTGATTTTAGCAGATGGTTCCAAACAATAGGGTCATTCATTTAACTTCTGTGGCATGAATAGTTGCAACCACGCATATTGTTATAGTCAGAGCTACAGAAAAAAGTAATTTGAATCCAAAAATATATCTTAATAAATTATTAATAACTGTTCTTAAAAGAAATTCAGTGGCCGTTTTCTCTATATAGAGCAGATTGAGCTCTTCACAAACCAAATGATGACAATATTCTTCCTATAGATTTTTTTAATATATTTTTTTAACATCTTTATTGGAGTATAATTGCTTTACAATGGTGTGTTAGTCTCTGCTTTATAACAAAGTGAATCGGTTATAAATATACATATGTTCCCATATCTCTTCCTTTTGAATCTCCCTCCCTCCCATCCTCCCTATCCCACCCCTCTAGGTGGTCACAAACCACCTAGCTGATCTCCCTGTGCTATGTGGCTGCTTCCCACTAGCTATCTACCTTACGTTTGGTAGTGTATATATGTCCATGCCACTCTCTCACTTTGTCACAGCTTACTCTTCTCCCTCCCATATCTTCAAGTCCATTCTCTAAGAGGTCTGTGTCTTTATTCCCGTCTTACCCCTAGGTTTTTCATGACCTTTTTTTTTTCTCCTTCTTAGATTCCATATATATGTGTTAGCATATGGTATTTGTTTTTCTTTCTGACTTACTTCACTCTGTATGACAGACTCTAGGCCCATGCACCTCACTACAAATAACTCAATTTCGTTTCTTTTTATGGCTGAGTAATATTCCATTGTATATACGTGCCACATCTTCTTTATCCATTCATCTGTTGATGGACACTTAGGTTGCTTCCATGTCCTGGCTATTGTAAATAGAGCTGCAATGAATATTTTGGTACATGACTATTTTTGAATTATGATTTTCTCAGGGTATATGCCCAGTAGTGGGATTGCTGGGTTGTATGGTAGTTCTATTTGTAGTTGTTAAAGGAACCTCCATACTGTTCTCCATAGTGACTGTATCAATTTACATTCCCACCAGCAGTGCAAGAGTGTTCCCTTTTCTCCACACCCTCTCCAGCATTTATTGTTTCTAGATTTTTTGGTGATGGCCATTCTGACCAGTGTGAGATGATATCTTGTAGTGTTTTGTTGTTGTTGTTGTTGTTTGTTTTGTTTTGTTTTGTTTTTTGGTACACAGGCCTCTCACTGCTGTGGCCTCTCCCATTGTGGAGCACAGAATCCAGACGCACAGCCTCAGCGGCCATGGCTCACGGGTCCAGCCGCTCTGTGGCATGTGGGGTTTTCCCAGACTGGGGCACGAACCCATGTCCCCTGAATCGGCAGGCGGACCCTCAACTACTGTGCCACCAGGGAAGCCCATCTCGTACTTTTGATTTGCATTTCTCTAATGATTAATGATGTTGAGCATTCTTTCATGTGTTTGTTTGCAGTCTGTATATCTTCTTTGGAGAAATGTCTATTTAGGTCTTCTGCCCATTTTTGGATTGGGTTGTTTGTATTTTTGTTATTGAGCTGCATGAGCTGCTTGTAAATTTTGGAGATTAATCCTTTGTCAGTTGCTTCATTTGCAAATATTTTCTCCCATTCTGAGGGTTGTCTTTTCATCTTGTTTATGGTTTCCTTTGCTGTGCAAAAGCTTTTAAGATTCATTAGGTCCCAATTGTTTATTTTTGTTTTTATTTCCATTTCTCTAGGAGGTGGGTCAAAAAGCATCTTTCTGTGATTTATGTCATAGAGTGTTGTGCCTATGTTTTCCTCTAAGAGTTTGATAGTTTCTGGCCTTACATTTATGTCTTTAATCCATTTTGAGATTATTTTTGTGTATGGTGTTTGGGAGTGTTCTAATCTCATACTTTTACTTGTACCTGTCCAGTTTTCCCAGCACCACTTATTTGAAGAGGCTGTCTTTTCTCCACTGTATATTCTTGCCTCCTTTATCAAGGATAAGGTGACCATATATGCGTGGGTATATCTCTGGGCTTTCTCTCCTGTTCCACTGATCTATATTTCTGTTTTTGTGCCAGTACCATACTGTCTTGATTACTGTAGCTTTGTAGTATAGTCTGAAGTCAGGGAACCTGATTCCTCCAGTTCCATTTTACGTTCTCAAGGTTGCTTTTGCTATTCGGGGTCTTTTGTATTTCCACACAAATTGTGAAATTTTTGGTTCTAGTTCTGTGAAAAATGTCAGTGGTAGTTTGATAGGAATTGCATTGAATCTGTAGATTGCTTTACGTAGTAGAGTCATTTTCATAACATTGATTCTTCCAATGCAAGAACATGGTATATCTTTCCATCTATTTTTATTATCTTTAATTTCTTTCATCAGTGTCTTATAATTTTCTGCATACAGGTCTTTTGTCTCCTTAGGAAGGTTTATTTCTAGATATTTTATTCTTTTTGTTGCAATGGTAAATGGGAGTGTTTTCTTAATTTCACTTTCAGATTTTTCATCATTAGTGTATAAGAATGCCAGAGATTTCTGTGCATTAATTTTGTATCCTGCTACTTTACCAAATTCATTGATTAGCTCTAGTAGTTATCTGGTGGCATCTTTGGGATTCTCTATGTATAGTATCATATCATCTGCAAACATTGACAGCTTTACTTCCTCTTTTCTGATTTGGATTCCTTTTATTACTTTTTCTTCTCTGATTGCTGTGGCTAAAACTTCCGGAACTATGTTGAATAATAGTGGTGACCCTGGGCAACCTTGTCTTGTTCCTGATCATAGTGGAAATGGTTTCAGGTTTTCACCATTGAGGACAGTGTTGGCTGTGCGTTTGTCTTATATGGCCTTCATTATGTTGAGGGAAGTTCCCTCTGTGCCTACTTTCTACAGGGTTTTTATCATAAATGCGTGTTGGATTTTGTGGAAAGATTTCTCTGCATCTATTGAGATGATCATGTGGTTTTTCTCCTTCAATTTGTTAATATGGTGTATCACGTTGACTGATTTGTGTATATTGAAGAATCCTTGCATTCCTGGAATAAACCCCACTTGATCATGGTGTATGATCCTTTTAATGTGCTGTTGGATTCTGTGTGCTAGTATTTTGTTGAGGATTTTTGCATCTATGTTCATCAGTGATATTGGCCTGTAGTTTTCTTTCTTTGTGACATCTTTGTCTGGTTTTGGTATCAGGGTGATGGTGGCCTTGTAGAGTGAGTTTGGGAGTATTCCTCCCTCTGCTATATTTTGGAAGAGTTTGAGAAGGATAGGTGTTAGCTCTTCTCTAAATGTTTGATAGAATTCGCCTGTGAAGCCATCTGGTCCTGGGCTTTTGTTTGTTGGAAGATTTTTAATCACAGTTTCAATTTCAGTGCTTGCGATTGGTCTGTTCATATTTTCTATATCTCCCTGGTTCAGTCTCGGCAGGTGCTGTCTACAAGCGACCCACTTCAGACCTAGGGACACATAGAGACTGAAAGTGAGGGGATGGAAAAAGATATTCCATGCAAATGGAAATCAAAAGAAAGGTGGAGTAGCAATTCTCATATCAGACAAAATAGACTTTAAAATAAAGACTATTACAAGAGACAAAGAAGAACACTACATAATGATCAAGGGATCGATCCAACAAGAAGATATAAAAATTGTAAATATTTATGCACCCAACATAGGAGCACCTCAATACATAAGGCAAAAACCAACAGCCATAAAATGGGAAATCGACAGTAACACATTCATAGTAGGGGACTTTAACACCTCACTTTCACCAATGGACAGATCATCCAAAATGAAAATAAATAAGGAAACACAAGCTTTAACTGATACATTAAACAAGATGGACTTAATTGATATTTATAGGACATTCCATCCAAAAACAACAGAATACACATTTTTCTGAAGTGCTCATAGAACATTCTCCATGATAGATCATATCTTGTATCACAAATCAAGCCTTTGTAAATTTAAGAAAATTGAAATCGTATCAAGTATGTTTTCCAACCACAACACTGTGAGACTAGATATCAATTACAGGAAAAGATCTGTAAAAACTAGAAACACATGGAGGCTAAACAATACACTATTTAATAACGAAGTGATCACTGAAGAAATCAAAGAGGAAATCAAAAAATACCTAGAAACAAATGACAATGGAGACACCACAACCCAAAACATATGGGAAGCAGCAAAGGCAGTTCTAAGAGGGAAGTTTATAGCAATACAATCCTACCTTAAGAAACAGGAAACATCTCACATCAACAACCTAACCTTGCACCTAAAGCAATTAGAGAAAGAAGAACAAAAAACCCCAAAAGTTAGCAGAAGGAAAGAAATCATAAAAATCAGATCAGAAATAAATGAAAAGGAAATGAAGGAAACGATAGCAAAGATCAATAAAACTAAAAGCTGGTTCTTTGAGAAGGTAAACAAAGTTGATAAACCATTAGCCAGACTCATCAAGAAAAAAAGGGAGAAGATTCAAATCAATAGATTTAGAAATGAAAAAGGAGAAGTAACAACTGACACTGCAGAAATACAAAGGATCATGAGAGATTACTACAAGCAACTCTATGCCAATAAAATGGACAACCTGGAAGAAATGGACAAATTCTTAGAAATGCACAACCTGCCGAGACTGAACCAGGAAGAAATGGAAAATATGAACAGACCAATCGCAAGCACTGAAATTGAAACTGTGATTAAAAATCTTCCAACAAACAAAAGCCCAGGACCAGATGGCTTCACAGGCGAATTCTATCAAACATTTAGAGAAGAGCTAACACCTATCCTTCTCAAACTCTTCCAAAATATAGCAGAGGGAGGAATACTCCCAAACTCATTCCACAAGGCCACCATCACCTTGATACCAAAACCAGACAAAGATGTCACAAAGAAAGAAAACTACAGGCCAATATCACTGATGAACATAGATGCAAAAATCCTCAACAAAATACTAGCACACAGAACCCAAAAGCACATTAAAAGGATCATACACCATGATCAAGTGGGGTTTATTCCAGGAATGCAAGGATTCTTCAATATACACAAATCAGTCAACGTGATACACCATATTAACAAATTGAAGGAGAAAAACCACATGATCATCTCAATAGATGCAGAGAAATCTTCCCACAAAATCCAACACGCATTTATGATGAAAACCCTGTAGAAAGTAGGCACAGAGGGAACTTTCCTCAACATAATGAAGGTCATATATGACAAACCCACAGCCAACATTGTCCTCAATGGTGAAAAACTGAAACCATTTCCACTATGATCAGGAACAAGACAAGGTTGCCCAGCGTCACCACTATTATTCAACATAGTTCTGGAAGTTTTAGCCACAGCAATCAGAGAAGAAAAAGAAATAAAAGGAATCCAAATCAGAAAAGAAGAAGTAAAGCTGTCACTGTTTGCAGATGACATGATACTCTACATAGAGAATCCTAAAGATGTTGCCAGAAAACTACTAGAGATAATCAGTGAATTTGGTAAAGTAGCAGGATACAAAATTAATGCACAGAAATCTCTGGCATTCCTATACACTAATGATGAAAAATCTGAAAGTGAAATTAAGAAAACACTCCCATTTACCATTGCAACAGAAAGAATAAAATATCTAGGAATAAACCTACCTAAGGAGACAAAAGACCTGTACGCAGAAAATTATAAGACACTGATGAAGAGAACATTTTGAAACAATTATTTGGAAATGTTTCCATTGCAACAGTGTTGCCAATAATGATACTGCCTATTAAAACAATATTATCTGCTCACCTTTAAAACCTGGAAACAGAATTTTTCTGTGTTAAAGCATCCAAATTAAGAGTGATAGTGTATTTTAAACCCACTTATTAAAAATATTAAAGTGCCACATATCCTGATCAATTTGCATAAGTGAGTGATTGACATCAGGGAAGATGGAAATTAGCAGCCTTGTTTCAACAAAAACCTTCAAACAGGTAGACGGCATTAAAATATGAATAGTGTGATTTAGTAAACACGGCCAACTGTGTGCTTCCTCCACTGAGGTTTGTATAACTGAGCAATAACCTCCCTTCTTGAAACAAACAAAACTTTTCATATATATTTATTTTTAATTTTGGTTTATATAAGTTTTGTAATGTATATATTGTAATATATTACAAATATTACAAATAAATAATCATAAGTATGTTAGGGGGTATGTACTCAAAATATTTTAAGGATTGGGTGTGCCACGTTTAAGTTTGGAGATCACTGGTCTGGAGTTGTGTTTCTCAAACGAGGTAACCAGTTTAGGAAAGGTTACTTAAAATGAAGATGCCTGGGCCCTAACCTGGACCTGCTGAATAGGAAGGACTCTCTAGGACTGGGCCCAGGCTTGTATATCTTCAACAAGTTCCCTTCCAATTCTGATGAACACCAGAATTTGAGAACCATTTTTCTAGAAAATAAAGCCCAGCTCCTTAGGTGGACATTCAGAGTCCCACCATGGCCGTGGTCTGCTTGCTGTTCTGGTCTCCATCAGCCCCACACATGGAAATGCTGTAGCCTCAGAAACTGCCTCTTTGCCCATTTCCATGGCTCAGCCCGGCACCCAGCATGAGGCAGATCAAGAAGTGTTGACCCAACTCCTACAAGCAAGGTGCCAGGCTCTGACACGTCTCTGCATTTCACACATGCAGTTGCATGAACTCTTTTTTTTTTTTTTTAATTTTATTTATTTTTGGCTGTGTTGGATTTTTGTTGCTGCATGTGAGCTTTCTCTAGGTGTGGTGAGCAGGGGCTACACTTCATTGCAGTATGTGGGCTTCTCATTGCAGTGGCTTCTCTTGTTGTGGAACATGGGTTCTAGGCACATGGGCTTCAGTAGTTGCAGCATGCAGGCTCAGTAGTTGTGGCACGTGGGCTTAGTTGCTCCATGATATGTGGGATCTTCCCAGACCAGGGATCAAACCCATGTCCCCTGCATTGGCAGGCAGATTCTTAACCACTGCACCACCAGGGAAGTCCCTCAACTTTTCTTTTTGAAATTTCTTCTCCCTGTTCCTCCCATCAAATTCTTATTGATCCTTCATTCTATGTTTAAATGTTGTGTACTCTGTTACTCACCACTCCTATGTCCTTGTTGTATGACTTACCTCATTTTATTATATTTATTTACTTATACATTTCCCTCTTTTAATTACAAGCTCCATGAGTATTTGACACTGTCTCTTTTCTTTTTTTTTTTTTGGTCATTCTTCAGGTAACATTTATTGATTGCTTGTTTTGCTTTTTGCTTTTCTGAAATTTATTTTTATTGAGATAACATTGATTTATAACATTATATGTTTCATATGTACAACATTATATTTCTACTCCTGTATACCCTACAGTGTGCTCACCACCAAAAATTTAGTTTCTATCCATCACCATACAGCTGATCCCCTTTACCCATTTCGCCATCCCTGCCCCACCCCTCCCCCTCTAGTAACTACTACTCTGATCTCTGTTATCTAGATGTTTGTTTTGGTTTGTTTTGGTTTGTTCATTTATTTTGTCTTTTGTTTTTTTATTAGTTCTTTGTTTCCACACATGAGTGAAATCATATGGTATTTGTCTTTCTCTATCTGACTTATTTCACTTAACATAATACCCTCAAAGTCCATCCATGTGGCCACAAATGGCAAGATTTCATTCTATTTTGTGACTAATATTCCATTGTGAATATATATGTATATATTCATATACATATACATACCACATCTTCTTTATCTGTTCATTTATCGATGGACGCTTTGTTTGTTTCCATATCTTGGCAGTAAATAACGCCACAGTGAACATAAAGGCGTATATATCTTTTCAAATTAGTGTTCTCATATTCTATGGATAAATACCCAGAAATTTCATTTCTGGGTTATATGGTGGTTCTATTCTTAATTTTTTGAGGAATCTCTATATTGTTTTCCATGGTGGCTACACTGGTTTGCATTCCTACCAACAGCGTATGAGGGTTCCCTTTTCTCCACAACCTCACCAATACTTTTTATTTCTTGTATTTTTTATAATAGCCAATCTAACAGGCATGAGATGATTTTAACCTTGTAGTTTTGATTTGCATTTACCTAATAATTCGTGATGTTGAACATCTTTTCATGTACCTGTTGTCCACCTGTATGTCTTTGGAAAAATGTCTATTCAGCTACTCTGCCCGGTTTTTAATTGGGTTGTTTGTTTTTTGTTGTTGTTGAGTTGTATGAGCTCTTTATATATTTTGGATATTAATGCCTTATTGGATATACCATTTGGAAATATCTTCTCCCATTCAGTAGGTTATCAGTTCATTTTGTTGATGGTTTACTTTGCTGTGCAGAAGCTTCTCAGTTTTATGTTATCCAATTTTTAAATGTTTGCTTTTGTTTCCCTTGCCTGAGGAGATTTATCTAGAAAGATATTGCTAAGACCAATATCTTAGCAATGTTAGCAAACATAGGCATACTGCCTATGTTTTCTTCTAGTAGTTTATGGTTTTAGGTATGGTTAAGACTTACATTCAAGTCTTTAATCCATTTTGAGTTGTTTTTTGTGTATGGTGTGAGATGGTGATCTTGTTTTATTTTTTGCCTGTAGCAGTCCAGTTTTTCCAACACCATTTATTGAAGAGACTATTCTTTCTCCATTGTATGTACTTTGCACGTTTGTCATAAATTAATTGTCCATAACCGCATGGGTTTTTCTACCAATACCATGCTATTTTGATTACTATGGCTCTGTGATTTAGTTTAAAATCAGGGCGTGTGATACCTCCAGCTTTGTTTTTCATTTATTTGTTTTTTGTTTTGTTTCATTTTGTTTCATTTTGTTTTGTTTTCCCCTTTAAGATTGCTTTTGCTATTCAGAGTCTTTTGTGGTTCCATATAGACTTTAGAATTTTTTATTCTATTTCTGTGAAAAATGTCTTTGGGATTTTGTCAGGGATTGCATATAATCTGTAGATTGCTTTAAGTAATATGGACATTTTAACAATGTTAATTCTTCCAATTCATGAGCATGGAATATCTTTCCATTTATTTGTGTCTTCTCCAATTTCTTTCAACAGTGTCATCTAGTTTTCAGTGTACAAAAAAGCTATCTCATTCTTGTGTGCACCATTCCCCACCCAGCCACCTTCTCCACTCCTCCTTCCCTGCCCTGCCTCAGCCTCTGGAACATCATTAGTTTTGGGGATATGCAAAAGCAGATGGAGGGTGAGCCAACCTGGAAGAAAATAGTAGAGGGAATTTAAGATCTTTTCATACTCTTAAAGTCCAGTTAAAATAGAGAAACAGAGTTTCATTCTTAATTCTGAATAGAAATATTTAGATGCCTAGGACTAAACTGAGACTTCACTGTCTTTTGGTTGTAGGCTGTGTCTTTAGATTTTATTTTGAAAATATTAACTTTGGAGAATCTGATTCTTAGACAAGTAATCTTTTAAATATGTTCCTTAGAATTATACTACCTACAACTCTCAACATGATAAATACTATTTTAATGTAGTGATTTTCTAAATCCTAGAGATATTAACTCCGTATAAGGTTTTCCAGTTTTATTGTGTGATTGTTAGATAATAATCTCCTGTAATACATTGTTTTTTAAATGAACATCTTCTCCCTTATCCTGGTGTTAAGGATAGCACATTTTTAGCTAATGAAAAACTAGTACTAACATGTTAAAAGACTTACCCCAAATTATATATGAGTGTAGTTAAACCCAAGCTTCCTCTCTTCCTCTGTTCTTGAATGCAGAGATCTACCCCTCAAACATGAGATATGCTGATGCACCCCCAAGGCTAGGATTTCTCCACTGAACCACATACAATTCCTATTACCTTTTCTCTGTCCATCTGTAACCCCTTCCCTACTCCCCAGCTCGATCTCTTGTTTTCTATTTCGAATGATCCAGCTGAGGCCTGCCATTGGCACCACCAACCTTGTCTAGCCCAGAGTACAAAGTTTTCTGGCCCCAATGGATATCATGGTTGGAGATCTTCCCCCAAAATATTTTTTTAATTGAAGTATAGTTGATTTACAATGTTGTGCCAAAATATTTTTTAATAAGAGTAGAGTCTATGTAGATTAACTGTAGATTTTGGTGATTTCCATGGCTCACTAGGAATTTTTTCATGGTTTCTCTTAAGGGTTAAGACGAAAGTACAGAAAAGTACTTTTATATCTGATTTTTATGTCCGATAATCTGAAGATTGTGTTGTCCGTATAGACAGCTTTTTCAGATTCAAGAAGTAAACTGAAATTTTAGATGTCACCAGATTCATGGATGTTTCTCACATCATCATCATCATCATAGTAATAATAATAATAATTTGTTGAGCACTTCAGTTTGCCAGGTACCTTATAGAGATTACCTCTTTCCATCCTCACAAAAGCCCTGTGAACTGGAGGCTGATACTCTCCCATCACACAGAAGCAGTACATGTGGCCCAGACAGATGAAGTGTCTTTCCCAGGGTCACAAATTTATACAGTAGCACAGCCAGATTGTAGCCCTAGGTGGTCTAGCTCCTGAGATTTTGCATTAACTTCTGCATCTCATATCAAAACCCCATTTTCAGTTTTTAGAAATGAGTTAGCAATTTGAAAATTATTTTTAAAAAATACAGAGGATGCTGTTGCAAAGGGTCCCTAGAGCATCTTGATTCACTTGAATTTGCAATGTGTCCTACATTTCTGGATGCTTTTTCAAATGCTTACTGTACTTTAATTTGCAGGCCCAAGAAGCTAATATTAAAAGCTTTCAAACAATATTGGTTCGTCTTTAAAGACACGTCTATGACCTACTTTAAAAATAAGGAACTTGAACAAGGAGAACCAGTAGAAAAACTAAATCTTAGAGGTAAGAGGGTCCAATATCTTGGTATGGCTTGTCATGGCCCAGCAAGTGGATGAAAGCCAAGACTCCCACCAGTGAAGCAGGTTCACTCCCAGAGGAATCTCTTATGTCACAGGTTGTCAGTGACCGCCTGCCTGCAGCTCCTCCTCCCTGTGAAACATGGACCTGAAATGCAAACCAGTGAATGGTTATTTATGTTATGCTGTCCCTTCTTTCCCAGTGTGCCCAAGTCTCGGAAGTGGTGGTAATTGGTGTCATAAACATAGTACAGGAGACACTGTTGGATCCTGAAAAGCGCTCTGAATTCCAAAACAGTTATGTCTAATTCAGTATCACTTTTGTGTCTGATTTCTGAAAGTGGCTGTGAGTGTACTGTAACTCCATTAACTAAAAATTTAATTAACTAGTTCACTCAATTCCCTTATCATTGTGACAATCAGAGGATTCCCTCTGCTTTAATTCATTTCAAAGCTTATATTCAATCATTGATTATATGAGTTAGAATGGCCAAACCAACCTGAAAAATGAATTCAACTGATGATTATTTAAGAAATCCATAAGAGAAATATTTTTATTTATCCATGTTATGTTCATAACTTATCTAGTTATCCTTTAATTAATGTTACCAGCCTGCTCCTCAGTTTTTCAGAAGAGAACCAAATCTGAGGAGCTTATGTTCAAAGTCTTTATTTTAGATGCACATCTGATATTTGTCTAAGCGATCTCTCAGAACTCAGTTCTGTCCTTGACTTTTATCATTCAGGCTGTGAAGTTGTGCCAGATGTAAATGTAGCAGGGAGAAAATTTGGAATCAAGTTATTAATCCCAGTTGCTGATGGTATGAATGAAGTATATCTGAGATGTGACCACGTAAGTAAAACCACAAAAATGGTAAGTCACTTCACTTTTATTAAGCCTCAGGACAAACCATCTCAGGTGTTTTCTCAAATGAGAGCACTCATCAGTCAGCTATTGCTGTGTAACAAACAATCACAAAACTCACAAAGACACATACCAATAAACGTTCTGCAGGTGGGCTGGAGATTGAGTGATCCAGGCTGAGGGCATCTGGGCAGATCTTCTTCAAGCCATCCACCTGGCTCGGCTGGCTCCTTATTGCAGGCTGAGCTCATGGGATTTATTCTGCGTCCCAGACTGCCTGGGGAGGAGGCTCTTCTCATAGGGATGGCAGAAGTGCCAGAGGGGAACTGGGAATGTGTGAGACCTCCTAAATCTTAAGCTTGCAGTCAATCGGTAGGTACACTGTCATTTCCACCCATGCTCCATTGACTAAAGCACATCCATGGCCAGGCCCAAAGTCAAGAAATGGGAAATTACACTCTGACTCTGGTGGGAGGGAATGTAAAATTACGTGGCAAGAGGTGTGGATGCTAGGAGGGTGAAGATTGAGGCCAGTGATTCAGTGAACCACACCTACCGTTGTCCTGGAGAATTAATTCAATTCTTCACCTGCATCCCCTCGGCTTCTGGGACCACTCTCCTTAGCTCCCTGAGGTAACAAATGAGCACAGACATTAAAGAACAATAGAGGCTACCACTAACTGGTTCAGCACCACCAATGGACCTGATTCCTACCATGGGATTAGAATCTTTACTAAGGATAGGCCAGGGGAGAAATAATATGAGAAGTCCGTTAATGATTTTTCCTCATTTTTTTCTGTCATAGAGATAAGATGTGATATGAAAATGGAAATATGTGTCAAGGACGCTATCGGATAGTTTGGGTTTTCACCTGTCTGTGCCCCATGGAGCTCCTTTGTGTCCTTGGTTCATCTTTTTTTTTTTTTAATTTATTTGGTTGCATCAGGTCTTAGTTGCGGCAGGCGGGCTCCTTAGTTGCAGCTCATCAGCTCCTTAGTTACAGCACACGGGCTTTTTAGCTGTGGCTCGCAGGCTCCTAAGTTGCAGCATGCAAACTCTTAGTTGCAGCATGCATGTGGGATCTAGTTCCCTGACCAGGGTTCGAACCTGGGTCCCTGCATAGGGAGCATGGAGTTTTATCCACTGCACCACCAGGGAAGTCCCTCCTTGGTTCGTCTTTAAATGCAAAGTTCTCCACACGGAATTTCTTAAAGTTGACATTCGTATTCTCTAGCCCCGTGGTACCTAGAAATTCAACACAGGACTCAGAAGCTCTCATTGGACTTTAAATTATGTGGTTAACAGCCAGTCTGAATGTGTGCCACTTCGTACCTTCCCTTGCTGGGAAGGTGACGGTTTTGTATCATAGAGATGAAAGCCCAGGTCCTGCTCTGTTCCCAGCATGGCTGCTTTGCATTTGAACTTACTTCTCAGCTCTCTGGTGTTTGCTGCAGGAGAGTCAGTATGCCCAGTGGATGGCTGCCTGCATCTTGGCATCAAAGGGCAAAACCATGGCGGACAGCTCCTACCAGCCAGAGGTCCTTAACATCCTTTCATTTCTGAGGATGAAAAACCGGAGCTCAGCATCTCAGGTGGCTTCCAGTCTCGAAAACATGGATATGAACCCGGAATGTTTTGTGTCACCTAGGTGTGCAAAAAAGCACAAGTCTAAACAGGTACTGCTAATCTGGTTGGGGTGATTGCAGAAAATTCTGTATTTTCTGAAATAAAATAAATAATTAAAATGACTGAGATCATCATCATGAAAAATCAGCTGATGGGGAAATTTGACTATGAACTGGGTATTAGATGATATTAAGAAGTTATTGTGAATTTTGTTAGCAGTGACTATACTGCTAACGGAACATGGCAATATTCTCAGAATAAACCTAATTTTAAAATAATGATTTAGTCCCCACAAGTTAAAATTGTAAGTTATGCTTCCATAAGAGTGGGTTGAAAGTTACACAGATAAACTGATTCAAGTAGAATCATTGTCCATGGAGACCACAGACCCCAGAAAGAAGAACTCAGGACTCTTCATCTACATAAAGCTTAGATACTTATGTGTTGGTCCATCTTCCTGTTTCTCCACAGTGATTTGCATGTATTATAGAAAGAGAGAGAGAGAGTGAATGAATGAATGGGAGGAATTGTCTTTGTGGAGCTGTAGTTTGGCCTTGCATTCATTCTTCTCATTGCGGACCCGGGGCTAATGGGATGATTGCTGTAGAGGGTCAGTGCCTGCTAAGGAGAATTTGACATCTCCCACTTCTGCTTAGCTGGCAGCCCGCATCCTGGAGGCCCATCAGAACGTGGCCCAGATGCCCCTGGTCGAAGCCAAGATGCAGTTCATTCAGGCATGGCAGTCTCTACCTGAATTCGGCCTCACCTACTACCTTGTCAGGTGATTACAATGCTCACTTGCCTCTCTCACTTTCTGTTCAATTTTAAGTGGTTTCATGGAGCCCAGTTTATTCTCATTTGGTCTAGAAGGTAGATCTCTTTTTTTTTTTTTAATTTTAGAATACTGTCCTTTCACAAATGGCCCAAACACTTTTGACTGCTCGTGACAGTCTTCCATACCTCTGTTCACAGTGCCTACCAGATCTCTCTGCTTCTCCTGGGTCCCCTAAGTTTTCAACTTAGCAGCAAGAGTGATCCTTTTAAGATCTCAGTCAAACCACGTCAGGCCTCTGCTCACCACCATCTGAAGGCATTGTGTCACATTCAGAGTAAGAGCCAAATCCTTACAGTGGCCCTACAAGACCTTAGTGCTGGAATTTCACATCCTCTCCTCTCCTTCACTGTGCCCAGCCACACTGGCCTCCTAGCAGGGCCTTGAGCCTGAGGAAAAAAAAAAACCTCTGGCTTTCGCACTGGCTGTGCCCTCTGCCTAAGATACTTTTTCCCCAGATATCCACATGGTTCACTCCCTCACAGACATTAGTTCTTTGATCAAATCTCCCTTCTCACTGAGATCTTCCCTCTCGATTTAAAATTGTAACAACCTCATTGCCAGTATTCCCTGTCCCACCTCTGTGCCTTATCCTCCTTTATGACCTTATCTGGCATGTATATTTCACTTCTTCATGACCCTCTCCCCCAACTAGAACACAAGCTGCATGAGGTCAGGAATCTTCTGTCTGTTTAGGTCACTGCTGTATTCCCAGTGCCTGGAAGGGTACCTAGCATACACAGGTGGTGCTAATTTGAATTAATTGACTTGACTGCCTCTTATTTTGCTTTCCTCTGATGTCAATTTCACTTAAATAATGTCTGCAGGACAACCTACTCTTCAGCCTTCATATTCTATCCTAATAAAAACACCCTTCTATAGAAAGTTCATCCCTCATTGTCTGTTCTTCAGAAATGATTGGAAATGTTGGTATTATCTTTAAGAAGTTGTATGTGAATGAACATCATGTTACAGAAAGCCGTTACATATTTTAATTATTTTTTTCAGATTTAAAGGAAGCAAGAAAGATGACATTCTGGGAGTTTCATATAATAGGTTGATTAGAATCGATGCAGCCACTGGGATTCCAGTTACAACATGGAGATTTACAAATATGAAACAGTGGAATGTAAACTGGGAAATCCGGCAGGTAAAGTGAAGGTTTTTGGTACATTCAGCACTGAGCCTATAAATATGTGTTCCCTCAGAACTGCAGCGTATTTTGATTTTAAGAAGGTGTTATTATACTTAGAACTCAGAAACCACACATATGTGGTAATTGTCTGCTAAAATAATCACATGCAGTTCTGGGCAGTTTCCTAGCAAGCACAGACCAGATGCTTTTGAATTAACACAAGTTGGCTTAGTCTCCATACAGACAGACTCTAAAATTGCTGAGCAGTTTGATTAATTTCCTTCAACTCAATGTATGATTATGTAAGATTTAGGCTGATAATTACTTAGCTGAAACTACCTGAGATGTAAATATCATACAAAATAAATACAAAACAGGCGTCATCTGACTGGCTGCCAAGAGGTGTAACTGGTTGAGAACTCAGAGTCTCAACGGCCCAGCTGGAGTCCCAAAGGGGAAAAATATCAGAGAAGCCAGCCAGGTACACAGGGGTCATGGAAGAAACTTAGCCTCTGAGTTCGGGAGCCCTCAGCCCCCATCATCTCCACCCTAGGAACCAGGTCAGGCTATGCCTGCATCACAGGACGTGCTAGACCAAGTCAGACACACCTGAGTGTCCTGATGATTTAAAACATTCTGCTGTTGCTGATATAGGATCTTTACTGCATTCCTTTGGCATTCCCATTTTTCCAGTATAAAGCTGTCAATGTAGAGCGAGAATAAGAGACTCACATTTTTCTTTTTTTAATAACCATGGATTCCTCTCAGCAGGGCTGTTGACCATCTGGACTCATTTGCAGAACAATGTTCTGAGATTAGGTGGCCTCTAAGGCAGTGACTCGAAAACCTTGTTGTACCCTCAAGGTCGTGTAAATCTGACTCTGGAAATGCAAATCAAAACTACAATGAGGTACCACCTCACACCAGTCAGAATGGCCATCATTAAAAACTCTATAAATAACAAATGCAGGAGAGGATGTGGAGAAAAGGGAACCCTCCTACACTGTTAGTGGGAATGTAAGTTGATACAGCCACTATGGAAAACAGTATGGAGGTTCCTCAGAAAACTAAAAATAGAATTACCATATGATCCAGCAATCCCACTCCTGAGCATATATCCTGACAAAACTCTTAATTCAAAAAGATATATGCACCCCTATGTTCATAGCAGCACTATTCACAATAGCCAAGACATGGAAACAACCTAAATGTCCATCAACAGCTGAATGCACAAAGAAGATGTGGTACATAGGTACAATGGAATACTACTCAGCTATAAAAAAGAACAAAATAATGCCTTTTGCAGCAACATGGATGCAGCCTGAGATTATCATACTAAGTGAAGTAAGTCAGAAAGAGAAAAACAAATACCATATGATATCACTTATATGAGGAATCTAAAATATGACACAAATGAACCTATCTACAAAACAGAAACAGACTCACGAACATAGAGAACAGACTGGTGGTTGCCAAGAGGGAGAGGATTGGGGGAGGGATGGAGTGGGAGGTTGGGGTTAGCAGATGTAAGCTTTTATATAGAGAATGGATAAACAAGGTCCTACTGTATAGGATATAGAGAACTATATTCAATATCTTATGGTAAACCATAATGGAAAAGAATATTTTAAAAAGAATGTATGTATGTATAACTGAATCACTTTGCTGTACAGCAGAAGTTAACACAACATTGTAAATCAACTACAATTTTTTTTAAAAAATCATCCAACTGTGCACCTTAAATAGGTCTGTTTATTATACATCTGTTATACCTCAATAACGCTGTTTGGAAAAAAAAATCTGATTCTGGGAATTACTGAGATCAGTGATTCTTTTTTTGTTTTTTTGTTTTTAAAATAACATTTATTTTTTAAAAGTTAACATGTGCATAATAGGAAACCGAAAAACACAAGAAGCAAAAAACATAGTCACCCATAATCATAAGCAGTTTACCGTTTGATGTGTCCTTCTAGGTCTCATTTGTGTATCTATACAACTAAGCATCCATTTTCATATAAGTAAGATCATACAGTTATGTACTGTGCTTTTTCAGACATCAGGAATATTTACCATTTCAACGTCCCAAAGCTATTTGAGTATTTTGATAACCAAGAATACGCTACACCAACTCAATCTACAAGGAAGAAAATGTAATCCTGCCTTTCTTGGCAACAAAAATTTCATAAAAGACAAAAATGGCAATAGGCCTCTAGATAAAGATATTGGTAGAGTTATGGTTAAAATACTACATTTCCTTAATGTTCCATTAAAACTGAGACAGAAAGCAAAATATAAATACGAACACATCCACATACATGCCTCCCTTTATACTTCCTTCTGCCCTCTGCTGCTAACCTAATGAACTAGTCCTGACGTACATTTCTCAGAGACGGTTTAACAATACCATATCCAAGATGCTGCTTTTTTATCAGTTGTCACAAAGATATTTACCAATTGGTTAATTCACTAGCTCTACTTTTAATCATACATTGTCACCTCAGGATATCTAAAAGCTTAGATGTTGCAAAATAAAGAATGAGCCCTGCAAAAGACTTTTGCTGGTGTGTACTAGTGAACATTTCAACTTATCCATTGCTCTATATGTTACATGCCTTTGGTTTAACTTTACTGTATATATTATGTACATACTGGACAAATGGATCCTAATTTTATAATATCTAGTCTCTAGATATTAAAGGGGTTGCCAATGTAGGACAAAAGTAGAGTTAGTAAACTAACACATTTTGTACCTTTGTGTTAAAATTCATTGAAAGGCCGTCTTTTGAAAAGGACCTTTGGAAATGAAATTGTAAATCACATCGAAGGGACACATATGCCTGTACTCACCCACTGTTGGATGATGGAAAAAAGTCATTGGGAGAAATGAAGGGTTCTAGACTAGAATGTTTCTGTGTAGATCAGTGATTCTTAAAGGTCCCCAGCTGATTCCAGTGGGCAGCCAAGGTTGAGAATGGGTGAAGCTTCAGTTTCCTCCAGTGTTAGAGTTTATGACTTCCAGCTGGGAAGGAGTGAGGGCCGTGGCTGCAGGAAAATTCACGTGGGCCTTTTCCTCTCCACTAAAACATCTGCAGAGCGCTCTGCCCCTCCACACAGGGAGTGCTTAGACAGTTCTTTCATCTAAACAAGAGCCAGACAGGAAATATCTTTTGTGTTGAGCGTTAGAATGTTTTGCCAGGTGTGCAGCAAAACTGACACCACAAGAGGGCGCCAGAGAGCAGAGACGTTTTCTGTAAGCTTTGATGCAAGCGGTGGGTTTTGCAGGGTTTGGGGAAACCCATCTGTCAGCACCTCCGCAGTCCTCAGCTCTGGGACCATCTCCAGCCAAGCGGCTTCCTTCTCATTCGTCCTTGTCAGAGCTTAAGCATACCTGTGCCTTCCTCTTCCAGGTGGCGATCGAATTTGACCAGAACGTCTCCATCGCATTCACCTGCCTGAGTGCAGATTGCAAAGTCGTGCATGAGTACATCGGGGGCTACATTTTCCTGTCCACCCGCTCCAAGGACCAGAATGAAACGCTCGACGAGGACCTGTTCCACAAGTTGACCGGCGGCCAGGAGTGAGCAAAGCAGGCCTGCTGGGCCTACACAGAGGGCGGGCCTACCCGGACGTTGGGTCAACAGCCTGCACCATGTGTACATTCCAGACTGACAGCATATATTCACCACCGGACACCCGGACCCTCGCCTCATTTCCAGCACCCTGCCTAGCACATCCCTCTCCTCACGCTGCCCTCTGCTACCCGCTGTGGAAGGGGCCTCAGTTAACCTGTTCTGTAATGTGGGGCAGGAGAGAGGACACTGCTCGGCCTTACTCTAAGGCTCCACGTGTAGCTATGACCTGCAGAACCTGCAAGTGCATGGCTAGAAGCTGTCCGTGTGCTTCTCTGCTTTGTTGCTAAGTCAAAGGAAAGACAGGTTAAAAGCACATGTAGCAAGGACAAATCTTATTCCCCAAACTCAGGTATGAAAAGAAATATGTCTTTCCCTAACAGAAGTGCCTTTAACTACCATCTTGTGAAAATGGCAGAGGGAGCCCCCGCATACACCTTTGTCCCGTAGGTCAAAGTCTGGGGGTGAAGGTCTGGGGAAAGGTGGGGTTACCTGGTACCAGTTAGTGACAAGGGGTCAGAGTAGTGGCCCTCAGTGTCATCAGTCCCGAGTGACATCTGCCAAGGTGACCATTGACCCATCTGGTCTTGGACATTGGTTACTGCCCCACCTGCAAGTCCCATTCCATTCCTGGGGAGCCTTCAGCCAGGATTAAAGGGGATCCCTTAAGTCCTTCTAAAGACACAGTGACACAAGGGTTCAGGGAAACCCATTCCTCAAACCCACTCCATGTCTCAACAGCTTCTACTCTGGGTTGGGGCTCAGGAAGATGGGCTCAGTTCTCTCTTCATAAAAACCACCTCCCAGCATCAAGGCTTCCAGTGAGGTCTCCACCCCAGCCAGTCAGGGAGAGAAGAATAGGACACAGGGGAGCCCCGTACCCAAAGACCACCAACTTAATGGCTCTCAGCTTCCCCAGGGGCTTCTGTCTACTTAGGGCCTCTGGCTGGTCTGTGGGGTAGGGAAGCCTTGCTCTTATCACTACCCAGTGTTCTGGATTTGTGTCTGTTTATATGACTCACGGCCTTTCCCCTGAAGGCCTTTGGCTTTGTAAATCAAAAGCTGATAATGGACTTTTTTTTTTTCTCTACTTTTTGCTCTGTTGTCTCTACCTTGAGACATGAATGTGGGCCAATTAACAGCTGCCTCAATTGTCATTTTCTGTTTGGGTTCATCAGTGTTGGGAGGAGTGAGTTTTAAGAAGGTAAAAAGCAGTACTGGGGTTAGAGGGAAATATCAGATGTATTTTATTATGTTTTTATAAATATTCTCCTGTCACACAGGGATGTGGGTTGCAAGGGTAAGACTGAGACTCTGTTTCCATTTTGAAGTTCTTTTAGGATGCAAACCTCAGGGGGCCTGGCTGGACTTCAGATGCCCAAAAACATTGACTGTTGCTTTATTTTCTAACAAAACTGTTTGAGAAGAGAGATCTCTGCAATTCTGGGGGCCACCCCGAGACATCCTTGGCTGGGGACCCTTGGGCCCTGAGCCAGAAGCTGTCACTGGAAATTCCTCTTTCAGCCTCTCCTTAGAGGTGAATGTTAGTGACGAATCTTCAGGCAACACCTGAACTTCTGAGGCCTAGCTTAAAGCCTAGATGTGGCTCCGGCACTTGGAAAATCTGGTCCATGTCAAAAAGAACTGAGTTTGAAACGTTTTGTACAGAAACCAGTGCCAAGTGAACTGCGTTGAACTTGGTGGTCATTTCTCCATAGTCCTGGGCTCCATTATTTTAGAGCCTAGCTGGGCCCAACATTAAAGTAATGCTCCTTGATGTCACAGTTTCCCTGTCTGCTGTCAAACGCAGCTCTGCCTAATTTACCAAAGAGAAACCTTTGGTTCAACCTTCTTCCTTAGCTTTTCCTTGTTGTCTGACATTTCCATGAAAACACTCAAAAGAGTTGACCAGTTTAACCAGACTTTCAGGGGAGCATTTCTTCCACAACTCCACAGCCACATCCCAGAGGAATAAACAAGCATGGTAGGAAAACCTTAAACACTGCTATTCCAAAGAGCAACTTAAGGACTCTTTTTTACATTGGGTGCAAAGGTCACCTGACTTCCTATGATGAAATTTGAAATTAATGTGTGCCTTTCATCCCTGTTTGATTTCTTATCTACAGTACCTGGGGAAGTCTGCATTTTTTGTGTGTGTTATTTTATATGACTTTTTAAATTAAAAGGTTTATATGGATTTGAATATGGTCTAATTGCGTCCCCTCCAGTCTGTTGCCTCTAAAAAGGTGAATATTTTCTCCATTATGAAAAAAGAGTGCAACTTTCAGGTTTAGCATGTGCTTTTCCTCACAATTCCAATATCTGAGCTATTCTCTGCAGTGAGACTGACTTAGAAACCTCATTTAACCATTGGTTTCAACTCTTTTCTCACTGACTGTCACTAGATTTCCTTACATATCGTGAGCTCTTTTTATCCGGGTCTACCTTTTGGAAAAAGCAAAAAAATAGCCAGAGGCAGAGGGGCATCAGAGGGCCTCTGATTTGATGACCAAATGTCACGGGCACATCTTTGATTTAGTGATAGATGGTCCAAAAGGGTTAGGAATGTGTAGTTTTTAGATATCCCTTCATGCAATTCTTTTTTTTTAATTTAACTGCAGTTGATTTACAATATTGTATTAGTTTCAGGTATACAGATTCTTATCCATTATAGGTTAGTACAAGACATTGAATATAGTTCCATGTGCTATATAACCCTTTGTGCAATTCTCACATCAACCCACAGGGAGCAGAAACGGCTTGCCTTCTCATTTCACAAAGGAGAAACCAGGCTCCGAAGGTGAAGTAACTTGCCCAAGGTCACACCAAGAGTAAGCAGTAGAACCAAGATTCAGAGCCAGGTCTTAACTCCAGAGACCCCTGAGCTTAACCCAGCAAAACCCACCCCTCCATTTCTAGCCCTGCTCAGCCTTGAACTGCCTGCCCCACCCCCAGCACCAAGGCAGGCCTCTCCTGAGCTCAGTGTCCCCATGTCACACACCAATGGGGGAGGGCCAGGGAAGTCAGAGGATTGGCTGCCCCAGAGGAGCTGGGGAGGTTCAGGTGGATCAAAAAGGTCTGGGAGGGACTTCCCTTGTGGCACAGTGGTTAAGAATCCGCCTGCCAATGCAGGGGACACGGGTCCAAGCCCTGGTCCGGGAAGATCCCACATGCCGTGGAGCAACCAAGTCTGTGCGCCACAACTACTGAGCCTGCACTCTAGAGCCCGTGAGCCACAACTACTGAGCCCGTGAGCCACAACTACTGATGCCCACGTGCCTAGAGCCCGTGCTCTGCAACGAAGAGTAGCGCCTGCTTGCCACAACTAGAGAAAGCCCACTTGCAGCAATGAAGACACAACGCAGCCAAAAATGAATTAATTAATTTAAAAAAAAAGGTCTGGGAGACAGAGAAGTGAGTATTTTGATTCCGGGAAAGTTTCATTTTCAGTCCCACGGTCGAAAAAGTAAACAAATGAGTCTTTCATTTCAAAACTCATCTTTGAGTTGTAGGTATTTGAAGCCAAGACATCCTGCAATATTTATTTTCTGAAATTGCTAAAAAAAAAAATGTAATTCACTTGTAAGTAAAGACTTCTTTTTCACTTCAGTACATTCAGCAAAGAGTAAAATAGAAAGGGAGGCTCCCTTCCACGCCTCCAACCTCCCTGAGAGATTCTGAGGTGACAGGAGGAAGAGAAAAAGGCAGGAAAATCATGTGAGATAATGAAATACATTCGAACTATATTCTTTCATGATTTTCCCACAGGAACACATGATTTTTATGAAATCACAGGGGATATGACCATGTGAAATAATGCTATATATATATTAATTTTTTTCATTATTTTCCCACACAAACATGTGGTTTTCCTGCTTCCTCCTCTCCCCGCCGCCCCACTACCACCCGAGAATCTCTCTGGATGGCAGGGATGGGAGGGAGCCGCCTCCTTTTCTGTTTCACCCCTTTTTTCCCCTTCCTTCAAGAGCCATTGAACCCTGGAAAATCTGAAGGTCAGCACGTGGTCCTTCCTTGTGTTCAAGTTTCCCTGTCCCCTTTCTCAACAGCAGGTACCTTCCCGAAGCCGAGTGGAGTTACTGAGCTCCATCAAAGAGAACAAAACCAGCCTGCGCATTCTCCCTCTTCACAAATGCCTGCGCTCCCCTGGAGCTCCCACCGGCCTTGGGGTGATGTGTTCTCAGACTTCTTCAGAGCTGAACCCTTTTGCTGAGTAAAAGGTCAGATCCCAATGAATTAAGCCACCCGTGAGCGCAGAGTTCCATGGAAGCCAGTTCACATAACAACAGATCGGACGATTTAGAAACAGCCTCCGGAGCCTCCCGACATCTGCCCAAACATCCGTGTTGCATGAAGACCCAGTTCCCTCAGAAGAGCCCCTATGAACGCACGTAAGCAGAATGGGAATGTGAGGTTTCTCTTCAGGCTCACGAATGCTCCTCACTAACAACTGTTGAAGAGATTTTCAACTAAATGAATTTACTTCCTTCTGACTCGTCATGAGACCTTGAAGACCCATAATTCCCCAGCAGGCCTCAGTTTCTCCAGTCATTACAGAGGAAAAATCCCACAGCCTCTCCTTCTCAGGGGACCCCCACTGATGGTGATTTCCTGTCCGGGAACCCAGCAGGATGTTGTGTCTCTTCTTGGGCCAGTGAGTTGGGAGGTGGGGCCCCTGGCTGCTCTCTGAGACCCCTGGGATGCGGGAACTGCCCAGGGAAGAGGCGGAGCCCTTTGTGAGGTGACCCAGGGCCTCAGGGGAGAGGAGGGTCGAAAGCCCAAGCCTGTGTCCTCTGACTCAAAGGATGTGTCATCAGGGTCCTTGTTGACCCCAAGCAGGGCCCATGACAGGGAAGCAGGGAAGGCAAATGAGGTTCCAGAAGGGAAAAAAATTATGTATGTATATATATATATATATATATATATATATATATATATATATATATATATATATATACACACACACATATATCTCCTTGAGAAAAGAGGGGGTGGGGAATGCAACAGAGCCTGGGGGGCCCGGGCTCAACAGTAGGGGTTGGTGATGGGATGGCTGGTTTGAGCTCACCACCTGGCTGGTAAAGGAAGCCCCCACTTGTGCCCACTGTGGCTATTGGGAGAGAACAAGGATGCTCTTGCAGGCAACACGATGGAAAATGGGGTAGCCAGTTCTGGAATAGTCAGGTATCTCAGGAACCGGTCAGGCTTTGGGATGGAGGTCTGATGAGGGGCTTCCAAAGGGGCCCTAGATATCCATGCTACCACTTAACTCCCTGCAATGTTCCCAAAGCACCAATATTGGCAGCCAGGTCAGCCCACAAGACCCAGCATTAAAAACATAGCAGAACCAGTGTTCTTTTCTAGGACTTACAAAGCCCACGCACCCAGCTTCAAAATGGAAAGCATCCTCTTCACTACTGAGGGTCGGATACCGAGCATTAAACCCACATAGACTGCAGTTTGAGACCTTGCTACTCTAAGTGTGTTGCTTGAATGAACAGCATTGGTCAGAAATGCCGAATCTCACAGGGCCGGGACCAGCAAGTTACCCAGGGCACAACATTTAAGGAGATCCCACCGTCAGGGCCTCCTTACTTCACCCTAGTCCCAGCTCCGAGGCCCACCCAACCTTCTGAATCAGACTCTGCATTTTAACAAGACACTCAGGTGCTTTGTGTACACAATTAAGTTTGAGAAGCTCTGGCCCAAGACACGTGGTGTGGATTTGGTGGGGAGGACACCAAACACTGGAGGAATTACGAGCATAAATGCCATAAACTCTGCATGCCAGTGTGTGGGTTGACTAGTGTCTCCCAAAACTTCATGTTCACCCAGAGCCCGTGAATGTGACCTGGATTGGAAATAGTCTTTGCAGATGTCATCAAGTTAGGATGAGGTGTACTAAATTAGGGTGGACCCTAAATCCAGTGTCCTTATAAAAAGAGTCACACAGAGACAAGGAGAAAGAAGGCCATGTGATGACAGAGGCAGACGTTAGAGTGGCGTAGCTGCAAGCCAAGGAATGCTGGCAACCACCAGAGCAAGGAAGTGCTCTTCCCAAGAATCTTCAGAGAGATCACAGTCCAGCTGACAACTTAGTTTTAGATTTTTATATTCCAGAACTGTGAGAGAACAAATTTCTGTTTGAAGCCACCAGGCCTATGATAATTTTTTATGGCAGCTCAAGGAAAATAACGTAGCCAGAATTTTCACATCTTTAAAAATGGGGTTGCTGCTTTCCCCCTCATATCACTGGGCTACTGGAAAGAATATAGGACAGGATGATGGCAAAGCTGTTTTAAAAACTATAAAATGCAATACAAAGGTAAAGTATTGTTATTTTTAATGAGGACATACTTTCAGTTATAAAAGTATTTACGTACTTATTTTCAAAGAAGTTCACGTGATAATTTGGATACTTGCCCCCCTCCCAGTGTGGGTCGTGCATACCTCCTACCCCATTGTATGGGCTTGGCCATATCACTTCCTCTGGCCAATGGGATATTAGTGGTTGATGTGAGTACAGGCCTCCATGTGCTTGTACAATCTGACTGGCCTCTTGCACTCCTGTCACCCGCTGTGAGAACAGGCTCCCTAGGTAATCACCTGGGCCACAGAATGAGACACATGCAGCAGGTCAGAACCTAATCCACAAGTTGGACCCAAGCCTGGCTAGATCAGCTGACCCTCAGACTATTAGTACAGGAATCAATTCTTGCTATTGAAACTGAGTTTTGGGGTCATGTGTTAAGCAGCATTATTGTGGAATAGCTAACACAGAATAAAGTCTCACGAAGAGTAGAAAAAGAAATCGATCCAGGGCTTCCCTGGTGGTGCAGTGGTTGAGAGTCTGCCTGCCGATGCAGGGGATGCGGGTTCGTGCCCCGGTCTGGGAAGATCCCACATGCCATGGAGCAGCTGGGCCCGTGAGCCATGGTCGCTGAGCCTGCGCGTCCGGAGCCTGTGCTCCACAATGGGAGAGGCCACAACAGTAAGAGGCCCCCGTACCCACCCCCCCCCAAAAAAAAAAGAAAGAAATCAATCCACCCTCTATCTATCCACACTAACACTATCCAAAGACATACTCTGTTGGCATTTTTGAGTGTCTTTCCAGTCTTTATACTATCCTGTACCCTGGTTTGTTTTTGCTTTTGTTTTTGTTTTTTTGTATTTCAATATAGTATCTGTTAAGGTATTACAGACTCATGGAAATTGGTTAATTAACTGATAAGAAATTCATTAGGGGAAAAAATGTAGCTATTTGAGTGCTGTCTGAATGCACATTGTGGGGCTATGATCCTTTCCTAAGGCAGCTTACAACTTCTGATGTGGAAACATAATGCTTCATCTTTTAAGACATTATCTTTGTTTTTTGTTTTTTTTTCCCACCTTCACCAATTTCTCCCACCTTCCACTCCCCACCTCTGGCAGCCACCAATTTGTTCTCTGCTTCTGTGAGTTCAGTTTTTTTAGATCCACATATAAGTGAGATTATACAGTATTTGTCTTTTTCTGTCTGACTTACTTCACTTAGCATAAAACCCTCCAGGTCCATCCATGTTGTTACAAATGGCAGCATTTCCTTCTTTTCTATGATTAAATAATACTCCATTGTGTGGATGTACGACATTTTTTTTTACCCATTCATCTGTCAATGGACACTTGAGTTTTTTCCACATCTTGGCTATTGTGAATAATGCTGCAGTGAACATGGGGGTACAGATACCTCTTCAAGATAGTGATTTCATTTCCTTCAGATAAATACCCAGAAGTGGAATTGCTGGATCATATATGGTAACTCTATTTTTAATTTTTTGAGGAACCTCCATACTGTTTTCCACAGTGGCTGCACCAATTTACATTCCCATTTTAAGATATTTTCTCGCTTGCTTTTCTGATCCCATTCAGAAAATTCTCTTACAGATTCTGAACTTGATCTGGTTTTCACCATAATCAAAAGCTAAGAGCATCAGCCTGGTCAAAAATGAAACTGGAAAAACAACAGTAAAGGAAGATCAAGCCTCAGTCTGAGAGTGTCTGTCTCCTCAGCTGTAAGGCAAGGGTTTGGCACTGTGTGGTTTCTTGTAGCCCCTTACGTCCCAGCATTCAGTGACTACAGTCCATTCCTCCCCCTCCGCCCCCAAATCAGGCCAAGTTGCGTCCCCTACTCTGCTGTAATACTCCAGGCCTTTCTATCACTCATTTGCTTTTCTCTCAAAACTCTGGCATCACTCTGCCAACAGGACCCTGTTGTCTGTGTCAGGCCACATAGATGACTCAAATATCAGGACAGGTAGACAGCCTGCCATGGCAGTCAAATATGCCCCAGGGGCAAAAGGGATACCGAGGGGTTAAATGGTTGTGCCATTTTAAAGCCGCTGAAGTCAGCTCCTGGCTCCCCAAAGAACAGTCTCAACAATAATATAGCTAACAGGCCACAGCTAAAAGACTTAGGAAGCTAACACGTATTAAGGGCTATCACTTGTGCTTCCCCCAGGTCTTTCAATTCATCCTCTCGGTGAGATAGGTATTATCAGCTCCATTGTACAGATCTGGAAAGTGCAGTGGAGTCCTGGTAAATTTTTAATAACTCCATGGGCAAGAGGGAGCCCTGATTTGCCAGTTTCCCTGGTATAAAGATTCCTACTACAGCCAACATGACCCCAAGAGGACATCAGTGAACACAGAGTTGGGAAGAGATTCAAATACCTGGCTCTCTGACAGGGCTGACCTGACTCCAGCACACACTGGAACTGTATACAGAGAGGTCAAGCAACTAGTCAAGATCACCCAGCTAGAATGTGGGAAGTGAGGATGTGAATCCAGACCTCTGACTTTAGCACAGCTCTTGATATTCCCATGTGAACAGCAAGACCTTGTGAGCCAGGAGCCCTAGACTGTCTTTATATGTGATAATATACCACTGAGGTGACTTTTCCCAGAACATATGAACATATTAGATCAGGACTACAAAACTCCATAGACAATTTTCCTCCCAATTACATTACATCAGATTTCAAATGTCAAAATGGTGAAAATTTCCTCTAAAAAAATCCTTAGACCCCAACAGCTGGTCTACCTGTCCAATATGACATTTGACTGCAAACCTGGGTCGGAGGTGGGGTTTAGGAGGGGGAAAGAGTTCTGTCTTCTTCCCAGCAGAACAAACACCAAACCATGACAGGAGGCAACCCCTCCCACCACACAACCACCCCCCAACCCCACCCCCCAACCACACAACCACGCCCCCACCCCCGGCCCTGACAAAGTGTTGGCCTAGCTCCTGCCATTGCATATAAATGATTGATGACAATTCAACCAGGGAGAGGTGACTCTTCCTCAGGGACTGAGCTCTGTCTTCAGAGGCTGAGTGAAATGTGTTTATTCTGCCTTTTCCGCCCTTTATAAATGGTTCTTTGAAACCGGTAAACATCAGGAGAACAAATGGGGAGTCAAACACTTTGCAAGCTGTTGAATAATCCATTGCTTATAAACCAGCAGAGTCCACTCTAGACTAAAGCACTGTAAATGCAAATGCATTCGGGGGTAGGCAATGTGCATGGGCACACTAAGTCAGCTATGAGACCACAGGGATTCGTGAGGCATGCCCAGCCTAGTATTCACATATCTTTAAAATATGTGAATATATATCCAATATATCTGAGAACGTAATGCAGCCTATGGACTAAGAGTTTTCAAGCCATGTTAGGGTTCAGCCAATTATAATTCAACCAATTTAGTTAAATACACACACACACACAATTTTTACACATTTCAGTTAGAATTGTTTAGCTACAAGTGACAGTAAACCCAAAATAATAGTGGCTCAAAAACAAGAAAGTTTTTTCTCTTCCACCTAAAGCTAAGGCAAGCCTAAGCCAAAAAGACATTATATACCATGTCAGGGACCCACATCCTTTTAGCTTTTTACTCTGCCATCACATGGTGTGACTTTGATGTCATCTCTAATGTGGCTGCTTTAGCTCCAGGCATTATGTCACATGGCTTCATTTAGCTACAAGGCAGATTGAAATATTTGGTCTTTATTCAAAGTAACATGAACTCAATTAAAAACCAGCGTTCTTTTTCTGATAAAGGTGAGAGTAGTTGTTGGGAGATGAGGAGCTCCCTCTGCCATAAGCTCCTGTTACGTGCTACACACTATGTCAGCTGCAAAGGAGAATCTACTGAACAGTTTATAATCTAGCAAAAGACAGGCCTCTGAGCAAGTAACTTTGTAATGCTGTACAACAGGTACTATTCTTGATATATAAAACAGACATATGAGGAAAAAAAGGAGAGAATAGTTTTGTTACATCAGGAGCAAAGTAGGAAGGATTTCTCAGAGGACGGGACATTTAGACTTGGCTTCGAAGGAAGAGTAAGAGTTTGCCAAGTGAGGAGATGGATGGGAAATTCAGGCCAAGCTTGCCAGAGCAGCCACTAGTAGAGAGAGCCACTGAATGTTCTTATATTTGAGGGGCCATAATCAGATTTGCATTTTAGAAACATAAGACTGGCAGCTGATGGAGGATGGTTGTAGGAGGGCTACACTGGAAGTTGGAGGGTCAGTTCAGAGGCTGCTGTGATGGACAAGTCAAAAGACACTGAGGACTGGAGCTAAGACAGTGGAGAGAGAGATAGGAAATGTGAGAGCTATCTCAGAACTAAAATCAGCACACTACACAACTGTGACGAACACTATTATTTACCCACCAACAGTTTTACCTACCAACACAATTTTCCCTTTTTCCTTGCTAACAGAACTGGAATTTGGCTGAGGGAATGTGTCTAGACCCAGGCATGGATCTTTATGGGTCTGGACCAATCTGACCATCCTGTTCCACGCTTCCCAGTTCCCTTTGTAGGTAGGGGTGTCCATGTGACCGGTTCTGACCAATGAAGCCCAAGGGAAAGTACACTGTGGAGGTTTCTGGGAAAGCTTCTTCTATCCTGATAAAAGGGATGTGCAGGGGCTTCCCTGGTGGCGCAGTGGTTGAGAGTCCGCCTGCCGATGCAGGGGACACGGGTTCGTGCCCCGGTCTGGGAAGATCCCACATGCCGTGGAGCGGCTGGGCCCGTGAGCCGTGGCCGCTGAGCCTGCGCGTCCGGAGCCTGTGCTCCACAACGGGAGAGGCCACAACAGTGAGAGGCCCGCGTACCGCAAAAAATAAAAAAATAAAAAAAAAAAAGGGATGTGCAGCTGGCTTCACCTTTCCCATTTTTCCTGCCTTGAATGTGGATGTGTTGCCTGGAGGTACAGCAGCCCTCTTACAACCCAAAGGCAACAAACCTGAGGATGAAAGGATCCCCTTTGATTGTGGAGCCTAAAAACAGAAGGAGTCCATGTCATCATGGGACAGCTGAAGGGACACCAACAGCTGCCTAATTCTGGACTTTTTGTTATGTGAGAAAAATAAACAAATATGTTTAAGCCACTATTATGTAGGTTTTCTAGAACTTTCGGCTGAATGTATTCCCAGCTGATTGTAGTTAACAGTAAACAAGTGAATTTGTAGAGTAATGGAGCAGAGGGTCGAGCTTTACCTACAGTTTCTAACTTGGCTAGTTGGGTGGATGGAAACCCAGTTGATAAATATAAAGGATACTGGAGGGAAAGGAGGCATAGATAATAATCAGTGGACATAGACAATGAGCTTGTTTTGGGTGAGTCTGATATCTCTGTCATTCCTGACACGATGTAATTCTATGAAGTATGTGTGGACTTTGGCAAAGGTGCATCTTCAGAACTCCCCTTTGGAAATTCTCAGCAAACCCTCATTCACCTTATTTGGGATATCCTGGCTGTAGATGAATATTCATTACTTTCATGGGGGATACAGTTTTTGGAAATATTTAAAACTAAATAAGGTGAGTTATGAAACTGTGATCATTTTTTTATATAAATTTATTTTATTTATTTATTTTTGGCTGTGTTGGGTCTTCATTGCTGTGCGTGGGCTTTCTCTAGTTGCGTTGAGCGGGGGCTGCTTTTTGTTCTGGTGTGCGGGTTTCTCACTGAGGTGGCTTCTCTTGTTGCAGAGCACAGGCTCTAGGCCTGCGGGCTTCAGTAGTTGTGGCTCACAAGCTTAGTTGCTCTGCGGCATGTGGGATGTTCCTGGACCAGGGCTTGAACCCATGTCTCCTGCATTGGCAGGCAGATTCTTAACCACTGCACCACCAGGGAAGCCCCTAGAACAAGATTGTGACAAAACATTTTGGTGAATGCTCTAATAAATAAAAGTAATCCTATTGATTGTTTTATGTGCGAATCATAAACTCCTTCTAAAAGCAATTCCAGAACAAGAATTACAAATATATTTTCGACACTAAAAGCATCATTTGCAAAAGGATACCACCTACCACGTAACTCTGCTCACGACCAACTCTTGCCAGAGATTTTTTTAAATTACTCTCAGGAGTTGATGATCCAAATATCCTCTCAAGTAAAACAGGCAGTTATTTTCCATGTCCTCAGTACTCCTAAGAAAAAGAAATGATTTCAGAGTTCTAATCCTTGGTTCTTTCTCAGACGTACTTTATGAAGTTACTCTAGTTCCTCCAAGCAATAAAGCTGAAATAACAGCACATACCTCCCATCTAAAGGAGTGTGGTGAGCAAGAATTGGTCGTCAACTTCCTAGAATTTGGAGCATCTCTCATATGTTCCATAAATACTTGGCATAATTAACAATCACCAGTAAACTGATTTTGTTGTTAATATACTCTTGAGGATTAATAATCATGTACTTAGGATCTATATTCTTTTCAACAATAACAGAAAGCCATCACTGTTAAACTCTGTCTTTCAAACAAATACCTAATGTTCCTACTCTCTAAAATTACTATGATGTACACCTTCTTTTCTTCTTAACCCTCCTCAACACCTACCCTCAGCTGATGATTTGTAACTTAATGACCTGTACATTATTGGGCACAGTGAAATCATCAGAAGGGAACAGACTCATCTTTTCACTCTGCATCCGTCCTCACAATGTCCTTCCCTCTTGCCCCAGGGAGAATAGTGCTCAGTCTCCAGCCTTTTTTTTTTTTGCGGTACGTGGGCCTCTCACTGCTGTGGCCTCTCCCGTTGCGGAGCACAGGCTCCGGACACGCAGGCTCAGCGGCCATGGCTCACGGGCCCAGCCGCTCCGCAACATGTGGGATCTTCCCGGACCGGGGCACGAACCCGTGTCCCCTGCATCGGCAGGCGGACTCTCAACCACTGCACCACCAGGGAAGCCCAGTCTCCAACCTTTGAGTACTGTCCCCTTGTGACCTCCGAAGGACTTGTTGATTCCTGAAGTTTCCTCTTCTCTCTTCCACATCATTCACCTCTTCCCATCCCATGGTGCATTCCGATCCAGCCTGCGAACATGTTCTGTATCTGTAGGAGTTTAAAACATAGCTGCAAATTCTCTGACTGTCTTCCCATCAAGAGGTGGCGGCTATGTCCCCTCCCTTAAATCTGAGTGGGTTTCTGGCTGGATTGACCAATAGAGTACAGCAGAAGTGATATTCTGTGATGCCTAAACGTCAGTCATAAAAGGCCATGTAGCTTCTGTCTTGTCACAGGACACTTGGAGCCCTGAAACCACCATGCTAGAGATGCCACAAGAAGGCACTCCAGTTGACAGTCCCAGTGGAGCCCAGCCTTCCAGCCATGCTCACCAAGGTGACAGACCTATGAGCGAAGCCATCTTGGACCCTCAAAACCAGCCCGTTCAACATCTGAATACTACCAGTGACTCCAGTTGATGCAACGTGGAGCAAAAGAATCATCCAGCCAAGCTATCACCAAATTCCTGGCCCACAAAAATCATGGAAAAGAATATAATGACTATTGCTTTAAGCCACTAAGTTTTAGGGTACTTGTTAGGCAGCCATAGATAACTACAACAATATTTCCAACCTTAAAAAGTTTTGAACTCCACCTTATCCCATTTTTCTGCTCCTTCTCACAGCAAAATTTCTTCAAAGAGTTAAGAAGACTAATACTACCCCGTTTCTCACGTCCTTAACTCCTCCTTCTCTGGCTACTGTCCCTCCCCCCTCCCCCAAACTCTGCTCTCATCCAGGTCATAAGTGTCCTCCCCTTATTCGGTCTCTCAAAGCCTGGTTGGCTGTGCCCTCCTCACCGAAACTCTCATGATACAGAACTCTCCTGAGTTTTCTTCCCCCTCCCGTGCTGCTCCTTCTCAGCCAGCTAGGCTGGCTCCTCCTCCTGGGCTCTACCTGCAAATGCTGGCTCAGCCCCCTTCTTTTCTCTCTCCACACTTGCCCTGGGAAGTCTCAACCAAGCTATTGGCTTTAAGTACCATCTATGTGGTGACGCCTCCCAAGTGTAGCTCTCCAGCTCCGACCTCCCCCCAAGAATTCCACAGTCTAGTTATTTCCTCAACATCTCCTCTGGAAGCCCAGCAAACATCTCAAATTTAATATGGCCTGAACAGAGCCTGTGATTTTCCTACCCTGAATCTGTTGCTCTCTGAGACTTCTCTTTCCCAGTAAATGGCATCTCAATCCATCCAGTCCACAGGCCCAAAAGCCTAGGGATCATCCTTCATACCTTCTTTTCTCTCCTCCCTCATGTATTAGTTTCCTATGGCTGCTATAACAAATTGCCACAACCTCAGTGACTTAAAACAACACATAATATTATCCAGCCATAAAAAGAAATGAGGGGCTTCCCTGGTGGCGCAGTGGTTGAGAGTCGGCCAGCCAATGCGGGGGACACGGGTTCGTGCCCCGGTCCGGGAAGATCCCACATGCCGTGGAGTGGCTGGGCCCGTGAGCCATGGCCGCTGAGCCTGCGCGTCCGGAGCCTGTGCTCCGCAATGGGAGAGGCCACAACAGCGAGAGGCCCGCGTACTGCAAAAAGAATAATAAAATATAAAAGAAATGAAAACTTGATATATGTTACAACTCAATGGACCTTGAAAACATTATGCTTAGTGAAATAAGCCAGACATAGAAGGGTAAATATTATATGACTCCACTTATAGGAAGTATCTAGAATAGACAAATATAGAGACAGAAAGTAGAATAGAGGTTACCAGGAGTTGGGAATAGGGGGGAAGGAGGGGTTATTATTTAATGGGCTCAGCGTTTTTATTGCAGATGATGAAAGTCTTTAAGGCAAAGATAATGGTAATAGTTACACAACATTGTGAATGTGTTTAATGTCACTGGCTTGAACACTTAATGAATGGTTAAATGTTAAATACTATGTTATGTATATTTTACCACAATAAAAACAACAACAGTAGCATAGACATGTATTCTCTTAAGAGTTCTTAAGGTGAGAATTCTGAAGTCAGATTCACTGGGCCAGAATCAAAGCGTCAGCTGGACCACGCTCCCTCCAGAGGGTTTAGGGGAGACTCCACTTCCTTGCCTTTTCCAGCCTCTAAAGCTGCATTCCTCACTTCAGCAGTGGAGCATCTTCCTTCAGTCTCCACTTTGCCTTCTTCTCTGCAGTAAAATCTCCCTCTGCCTCCCTCTTCTAAAGATACTTGTGATTACATCCAGATAATCCACGATAATGTCCCCATCTCAAGATCATCACCTTAATCACACATGCAAAGTTCCTTTTGCTATATAAAGTAGCATCTACAGGTCCCAGGGATTAAGACATGGATATCTTTGGGGGCCATTATTTAGCCTACCATGCCTCACTTTCAATCCATTGACAAATTCTGTGGATTCTACTTTCAAAACATATTTCAAGTGTGTATACTTGTCTCATCTTTTATTGTCATCACTCTCAAGCCAATATCATCACCTCCCCCTTGGACACATTCAACAGCCTCCTTATATAACTCCCTAGCTTTGCTCTTGCCTACAATAGACATAGAAAAAGAGTGACCTTTTAACACACCAAGCAGGTCATGCACAACTTACTTGCAAGATAGCGTCCCTAAAAAAAAAAAAAAAAAAAAAAAAAGGATAGCATCCCTGCCTCCGCCTCCCCTCCCCCACATTCCTCTAGACACAAAGATCTGCTTTCTGTGACTCAAACACAGCAGGCCCTTCCCTGCAGGCTCTTCGCTGCTGTTCCCTGGGACATTATTCCCATGGCTCTTGGCATGACAGCTCCATCCCTCCCTTGGGTCTCAGTTCAAATGAAGCAACCCCTCTTGATGACCATCTCCACTCTCCTCCCCAATTCCATTACATCATATCAACCTGCTTATTTCCTTTATAACTCTTACTGCAATCTGTAAGTCAGACTGTGAATTATTCATATGTTTGCAGGTTGTCTGTAGTCCCCGACAGAATGAAAGCTCCCGAAAGAAGAAACTAAATCTGCTCCAGCATTTAGAACACTGGTTTGTGCAGAGCAGAAGCTCAGTGTGTGGAATGAATGAATGAATGAATTAGTGAATGAATAAATGAACAAATGAACTTGACACCATAATCAAGGCCTGTATCAACCCAAATAGACAAGGATATGCTGCAGTAACAAGCAACCTAAAACTACAAGGTTTATTTCTCACACTATATATGCCTGTGTTCAGCCTCAGGGGGGTTCTGGTCTTCCTAGGGACCAGGCTGATGGAGCAGCCACCATCCCAAACAGTGCCAATTGCAAGAGGGGAAGAGAGATCCCTGAAGGGTCTCATACAGCAATTAAATGCATCGCCTGGAAGTGGCACACACCGTTTCCTGTTACAACTCATTGGCTGGAACAAAACATGGAAACATGGTCCCACTCAACCACAAAGGGCCAGGAGTACAGTCTCACCAAGTGGCCAGAGGGAAAGAACCTGAAATATGCAGCACATAGCACAAATGACAACCACAGGACCTTTTACAAAACGGCCCAAGAAACCTTCGCATTCTCTCTCCCTCCACTCCTCCTCCATGGCTCCTGCAATCTTCCTGCCATATTGAGCTGACCCTTCCCTCAACACACCATCACTTGTCAAAACTCCATTTCTTTGTGCATAACTGGAACCTCTGCCTGGGATGCTCTTCAGAGGTTACCACTATTCTAGCCTTTGATTCGTTTTGCCAATTCTTGAACTTCATATAAATGGAACCATATGGTATGTACCCTCGTGCCTGGTTTCTGTTGCTAAACACAGCATCAGTGAGCATCATCTGTGGTGTCAAGCGTGTCATACTTCATTCTTTTTTGTGACTGTGTCATGACTATACCATTGTATGACTATACCATGATTTATGTGTCTGTTTTCCTATTTATAGCATTTGGGGCTTTTGAATAAAGCTGTTATAAACATTCTTTTGGTGGATATATGCACTCATTTCTCTTGAGAAGAAACCCAAGAGTGCAATTGCTGGGTCACTAGGTAGATGTATGCTTGGCATTCATGGATCGATACTGCCAGTTTTCCAAAGTAGTTGTACCACCTGACACTCTCATCTGCAGAGTATAAGAGTTCTAGCTGCTCCACATCTTCCCCAAAACATGGCACTGTCAGTCTTTTTCATTTTGGCCATTCTGGTGGGTGCCTATTAGTATCTTACTGTGGTTTAAATTTGCATTTCCATGGTGAGTACTGACATTGAGCACATGCTGGTATGCCTATTGGATGGCATGCATTCCTTCATCCCACAAAATGTTATCGAACGTCCACATTGCATGTGCCTGTGGCTATAGCAATGGGAATAAGTAACATTCAAGCTCCATGACATTCCAAATCATTGCCTTTTTTGTGCAACTCAAACACTGTTGATTTTGGAAGAATTTTATTCAACATATTAAAAATCTAAATAAATATACAGGCAAACCCTGACTGTTCTTCCATGTAAAATCCCAAATTAGGAAATATAACTGATTAGAAACAGAAGGGGAGGACACAGTTAATGGACACTTATTTATTCAGCAAATATTTCTTAAGCACATACTGTATGCAGGTACAGCCAGACCCTGGAAACAGCAGTGCATGGGCTAGACACCCCCTGGGGCTAACAGAGCTCACAGTTCAGCCCTTTGTAACGCAACAGTGAGCTCACACTGTGCAGGATTGTCTTCTGTCTTCTGCCCTTTCTAGACTGGGAACTGCTTGAGGACGGGGTCCCTCTTTTATACACTGAGAACCTGGGGCAGGTGCTGGCATGTTCTGAGGATACATGTGCTCAATTGCTAAGCCTGAACCAATTCATTTACTTAAAAATATGAGACAGATAGAAGTTTAAGGATACACTGTATCCAATAAAATATTGGCACCGTTAGGATGCGAACCCAGTATCCTGTCCCAGTTTAAGGAAATTTTCATATGTACGCTGCCTCTGGGCTGTGGTAAATTCGAGAACGTAGTTTATAAGAACAGCCTACATGTTATCTTATCCCACTTCCTACAGCCACATGCAGAATAAAGTGGCAGAGTCTGACTTTTCAGTTTTAATATTTTCCACTACAGATTTTAACAAGACGCCAAATGGTATATATATTTCTTTATTTCTAAGCATCCTACAAATCGTCATGCTAAAATTTTACTGCCACTGAGTGACGCCTCAATAGAAAAATAAATGAGTCTCAACCCGTTACTACTTCATTCCCTCAAGGTCATTTCCTCACAGGCAGATCGGCCACATCAGTGGAGCCCGCTCAGATGTCTTGGGCCCCACCTTTGCTCTGCATACCATTCCATGAGAGCTGCTGCCCGGAGACTTGACAACCTGGTACCATCTCCTCCCACAATCACTCTCCCATTCCTCCAGCTTATCTCTGCCGTCAGAGAAGAATGAGCCTTCAAGTTTGTACATTCCGTCTCCAGCACTTGGGGGAAGAACCTTCAGCACAGTCATCTGGCATCTGGACGGCAGGGCAGGGGAGCTGGCTGCCCAGTCACCTGTCATCTAGGCCAGGTCTCCTTACCCCACCCAGGCTGCCAGAACTGTGAGCAGAGCCAGACAGGACCCCCTTGGAAAGCACAAATTCTGGGTCTCTGGGGCAGCCTGTATTAGGGGCATTTATTTCTGGGGTTCTGGGGGTGGCATCAGGACAGCAGGTGTCAGAACCCCTAGAAACTCTGCCCAGTCACCTGATGAGTCAGATGTGTTTAGTCATGGGAAACTATGAGGAAAGGCCCACAATGCTAATGCCAGGGCAGGTGAGACCCGGCTGACTGTGCAAATGAGTCCAGAGCCCAGAATAGAGCAATGAGAATTAGATCATCCTTCCTTCTCACTGGACTATTCGGACACAACTATGTGACCCCAGACAAGCCAATCTCCCTCAGTGGCACTCAGTTCTTTCCCTCTACAGTGGACAAGGAGGGGTGGAATCAGACAAGTTCTAAAGCCACGTCTAAGGCCAAGGACCCATGACTCTGATTTTGATCTAAATCCAGAAAAGAACTGTACCATCCAGGTGTCTAATTACTGGCTTATTGTTTTTCTCCTGCAGGCTATGGGTTTACTAACACTCTAACCTTGTGATCTTCTTCCAAGAGACCTTCTCCCTAAAGATCCATGGGAGTACTGGGAAAATGGATTGGAGACTTCTTTGTGACTCAGTTCTCTCCTTCCCTTCCTACCCCCACCTGCACCCGCCATGCCCATCTCAACCCTTACCTGGGCCCTTCTCAAGGCTGGGATGCTGGCAGACCTCGGATGCAAATCTCAGGCACTTGCATTTAATGTTTGCTGTTTTGTGTCCTGCCCTATCCACTCCTGGGCACCTCAGAGGACATTCTAACTCACCATGTACTCTTTTCCCATCCATTTGTTGAATGTTTCTCCCAAGTGCCAGACTCTACTCTGAGCACGTGGGATGCCTAGAAGAACAATGTGGCCCGTTCTCAGGAAGTTGAGTCTTAAATTAGGGAGGAGCCGCATCAGTCCAAGTGACAGCAGTTAACCCCAGGTCACCTGGGAGAGAACACCAAGTGAGGACCTGCCTGGGCGAAACCTTGAAGGTGCTACAGCAGATGCCGCCAGTGCCCACCCACCCCCTAGCCCTCCTTGGAGTCCTCAGGGCAAACCAGACATGCCAGGCAGTTAGAGCCACAGGAAGAAGCCTTGAGCCAGCAAGCAGCAGAGAATAGGGGGTAAATACCCCACCACCTGGCCACGTGATGAAATAATCCCAAGGCGGCTGGCCACAGCCTCCCAGAGGATCCCAGGGGGACTGAGTGACCTGCTCATTAACACACCTGCAGTGCCTGTCCTTCCCGGGCTCCCTTCCTTACTCCCTCTCCATGTTTCTTAGGATGGTCTCTGGAATAAACTACATGGATTCATGTCTTTACATCAGGGCTGACTTTTGAGGGAAGCCACAGTAGGTCTGGAAGAGCGAGCTGGATTGGAGGGTAAGGTGGTGGGGGGGAGGGCACCCAGACAGAGGAGCTGCTTGGGAACAGCGCTGGAGGGCGGGACGACGCATGGCATTCAGCGTGGGGCGCATGTGGAGGACACACTGGACCCCAGGACTCTGTTGTGGGACCTTAGCACCCTTGTCCATAAGGGGACAAACACTTCGGTCACCTTTTCCAGATGTGGCTGGAAGAGGGGAAGCGGCTGGAGAAGACAGCCAGGGCTTTCCTGAGAGGTGCCCGGCGGCCCTGCCCAGCCATCTGCCTCAGTCCTGGGTCCACAGGGAACCAGGAAGTCGGCTCTGTTTCTTTGGAGAATGAGCTGCTCAGCTATGAAAGGAAATATCCCAACTGTCCTGGCTTCCTGAGTGATTTGGATCTATCTAAATATTTGGAAGAGTTTCTTTTGTGCTTACTGGGATATTACCGTGTCAAATGCTGAGGCCCGTGGAAGGCAATAGAAAACAGTGGGTAATCCAGACAGACTTAACTGGTAGTGTGCTCCAGAGCCTAGTCAGCCTCTGGGGGCCTCAGTTTCCTTACCTGCAGCATGGGGAAAATCATACCTGGTGAGCATTCAATAAGATAATGCATATGGCATTAGGCTCTGAGTATAATAAGTGCTCAGTTTTAAAAGGTGGGAGGATGCTGGTGACAAGCAGAGTGCACCCCTGGGGCAAGGCCCACCTGCCACCTGGGTGAGATCACAAAGCAAACACCGCCGTGCAGGATCTGCCACCAGACTCCCCGGCTCAAAGGCCCAACTGGGCAGCCCCCAGAGAGTGTGTCTGCTTGGGTTGGGTATGACCAGAGCAACAGAGCAGTCCAAGGGCCGAGCTCAAACGTTGGGTCCGCCCGTCCAGGCCAGGCCCTTGCTGACACTTGTGAGCTAGCCAGCAAGCAGTGGGGACAAGAAGCTGGCTCAGAGAGCCTGGGGCTCTGGCAATGACGCTGGCCAGGTGATGACCTCAGCCAGGGCCTGTCCAGACCTCTTACCCCTCTAGTGCACAGAGGAGCACACTGACATCGTTCTCTGGGGTCCTCTTTATAGGTCTCCATGTTTTCTTGCTTTGGGCCACACCGTGAGGCCTGCAGTATCTTAGTTCCCCAACCAGGGGTCGAACGCCTGCCCCCCTGCATTGGGAGCACCGAGTCCTAACCACTGGACCGCCAGGGAAGTCCCTTTGTAGGTCTCCATGGAGAGCCACTTCCTCCTCAGTCTCAGTTCAATGGGTTCGGCTCCCTCTCATCTGGCACCCCTGCCTGAGCACCCCAAACCTCTGCTGGCCTCAGGCTGTCAGTCACCTCCAGGGCAGTCCCAGCTGTTACACTCTGAGAGAAGCTGAGGCTTCAGTTGACCTGCTGGGGGCTCTTCTGCCCGTGAACCAAGTGAAGGCAGAGGTAAGGGCCTTACCTGAGGCCGCCCACTGACCCCCCACGTTGGTCCTCTTGCATTTCCACCTTTCCCTGACTCCTGCCTCCCTCCTGACCTCCCTGTTGTTTATGGCACAGCGTTTCTACCTCTGTGGCCTGCGCCTCAGGATCCCTGGTAGCAAATGCACTGCCCCAAACAGGGCTGCACAGAACAGACCTCTCCCCACCCCCATGTGGGGCTGATGAAGGTATACTTCTGAGCAGCAAGGCCCCGGGCTAGCAGTTAGGCTGAAAGGATGTATTTGAGGCTTTGGGTGGAGAAGGCCTCAAAAGAGATCCCAGGGGATTTGCAACTAACCAGTTAAACATGCCAATTCCCAGAGGTCCTGGAGTTCCTCAGCGCTGCTCAGATAAGAACTGACAAGAGGAAGGATGAAGTTTTGGCCTCAGAGGTCTGAGTACACTATGCTGGGGATGATTAACCCCTGGCCTGGGGTGGGGGCGGGGATGTGCAGATCAAAGGCCCTCGGATGAATGAACAGTCTTGGAATTCTGGGGGAGAAAGGCACTGACTGCTCTAAACAAATGTGCTCTAAGCGAAGCACATTTAGCATCCCCATGGTTTCAGGGAGACCTGGGGCTTTTGGTAACCAGGATTGATCACCCCAGCCACGGGGCAGGAATGATCTTTCTGCATTTCTGCCCTCTTTATTGATTCCCACCCCTTACGAGAGACAAACATCCATGCTGTCACTGAACTGAGTCCCAGAAAAACCAAACCCATCCTTCTTGGGGACTCCTGGATCCGGTCCATGCCTGCCCCTGCTCTCACATTCCTCTGAGGACCCCCCACTCCTGCCGTTTTTTCCTTCCTATAGACTGGGGTACCTTCCTCTTTTGGGGAAGGGCGCCTTCCTCCTCATACCAGCTCACCATTCAGCCTCCAACCTTCCCAGGAAATGGGAGCCACCTGGCAGGAGGATCAGATTCCTGGAAAGTGACGGGGCTGCCTCTACCCCACTGCCACCGTTATCCCTCAGTGCTCACCTTGTCCCAGAAGAGCGGACTCCCTCCATCGCTCAGGCCCGGGAAAGGCGGCTGGCTGGCTGGCTTTCTGGCTGGCGAAAGGCCAGGTGAAGATGGGGGAGGGCTGGGGGGAGGTGCCATGCCCAGAAAGGGGCAGGGGCAGGCCCAGGAGACAGGCAGTGAGAGTATTGGCTGAAGACCACAATATCTCGGTAGGGAAGGAGGGGCTGCAGGGGCTGCGGTATCTGAGGATCCCTGGGTGGGTGGGGCCAAGGCCAGGGGCATCTGGGAAACAGACCTCCTTCTGAAATTCAAAGTTGAGCTGCTAAGATACTGGCTCCTGGAACCTGTAAGACAAAACTGAAGACTGTAGACGGGCATCCAAGGCTGCCACACTCTGAAAGGACAGCTTCCAGGTGAGTATGACATACTGCTGGACACACGGACTCCTAGCCTCAGTTTCCAGGATCTTTCTCACTGTCTTGACCCCCCAGCTAGCAAGGGGGAGGCCCTTCCCCTGGAGCCAGGGTGGTTGCTCAGGGACTTAGCAGTCAGCAGAGAGAGCTGGAGCAGGAATACACACCTGCAAAAATGAGGGGATGTCAAGCAGTGACCTCAAGGTCAGGACCTAGTTGGAAGTAGCTCTGCCACATCCACAGCAGCCCATGGCTGCCTGATCTATCCCTACCTGATCTCCCAGCTGCCCTGTGCAATCCTGGGTACTCCAGAAACTCCACATCTAGCAGCCCTCAGCCATCCCTTCTGGGCAGGGCTGACCCCAGGAGCCCTAGCTTTTGTTGGGACCAACATGGGATGAGGAAATGCTTGACACCAGGTTCCCAAGCCCCACAGTGGTCTGAGGGCTCCCTTCTTCCCTGAAGGCAACCCTGAGTGCCCTCCCAAGAAAGAGATCCCAGGATTTAAAGTGTGACTTGCAAACTAGGTTACAGGCAAACTGGACTCACTTGTGGCTCCGCAGTTCTCAGGGGGAAAATTGGGGCAACTGAGTGTCGTTGGAACTAATAAAGTCTTCCTTAGGTCCCATGTTTATTATACCCCAGCAGAGCTTCCTCCCGACTGAGGCCATCCACTGGCGTGTTACTAATATACGTTTATGCAGCAGCGTCTGCACACCTGGGGAGAATCTGCAAAGAGAAAGGCCACGTTCCCTTCCCCCCAGAAACTCATGGGATGGGGACAAGCAAAGGGAGAAGGTTGCTGGAAAGTTCAGGAGCAGATAAGGGAGGCCTTCCTCAAGGGGTCACCTGTGGGTGGAAACCCTCGAGTGAATGAGAGGGAAAGGCAAAGCTAGGGGGAGAAAGGGCAGGAGGTGCCTCGGGGTCCATGCGGGAGACGATGGGGCAAAGCAGGCAGGGACCAAGTCACCGCACATCTGGGGACGCGGGGGAACAGCCCCTCGCCCTTCAGGGAACATCCAGGGCTGGGCTCTTCCTGGGGAAGAGGCGACGGGGGTGGGGGGCGGCGCATTTGCCCCTTCGTTCCGCGTTTCCGATGCATTTAATGGGTTGGTCCGCTGCTCTGTCTCCAGCCAAACGCTATGTGGTGGGCTCTGGTGCTGCTGCTGCTGCCGTCGACGGCGCCGCGCCCGAGCCGGGCGGGGCCTCTCCAGAAGGTCCCAGTTTTCCAGCTCACTCACCAGGGTCCCTGGGGGAGCTGGGCCGGCAACGCCACGGTCTCGCCCTGCGAAGGGCTCCCCACCGCGGGAATCACGACCCTGACCCTCGCGAACCGCGGCCTGGAGCGCCTGCCGGGCTGCCTGCCGCGCGCGCTGCACAGTCTCGACGGCAGCCACAACCTGCTGCGCGCCCTGAGCGCGCCCGAGCTCGGTCACCTGCCGCGGCTGCAGGTGCTGACGCTGCGCCACAACCGCATCGCCGCGCTGCTCTGGGGCCCCGGCGCGCCCGCGGGACTGCACACGCTCGACCTCAGCTACAACCTGCTGGAAGCCCTGCCGCCGTGCTCCGGGCCCGTGCTGCCCGGCCTCCGAACTCTCGCGCTGGCCGGGAACCCGCTGCGGGCGCTGCAGACCGGAGCCTTCGCCTGCTTCCCCGCGCTGCGCCTGCTCAACCTGTCCTGCACCGCTCTGGGCCGCGGCGACCACGAGGGCATCGCCGACGCTGCCTTCGCGGGGGCTGGTGGCGCGCCCCTGGCTGCGCTCGAGGTCCTGGATCTCAGCGGCACGTTCCTCCGGCGCGGTGAGTGTGTCGAGCCCGAGGGGCCGGCGATCTGGGGAGAAAGGGCTGTGAACTTCCTCGAGGGGCGCTGCCCCTGGCGCCTGCTCACAAGACCCCTCAAAAAGACCCGCCCCGAGATTCCCCGAGCAGAGGGCACCCTGTTCGAAGCGCCGCATCAGGCTTCACTCCTTGAGTCCCAAGAGGTGGGGACGATTATCTCCGTTCTGCATGCGAGGGAACCAGGGCACAGAGAAAGGGGAATGGCTGGCCCGCGGCCTCCCAGGTCACTAGCGGTGCCTCCACATCCGAACCCAAGCGTTCTGGGTCCAGAGCCCACACTTTTAGCCTTTCTGTTCTGCTCCCCAGCAGAGCTGGTCAATGCTTGTAGAATGGGGAGTGGATGCAGTGCTTTGGAGCTGATGAATGGAAGAACTTGGTACCAAACATTTAGTTAACGAGAAGCACCTGATGCTCAGAGGATGCCTTCATTGATTTCTATTCAGTTGGCTAAAACTCTTTCTGTGAATGTTGAATTCTTCAATAAGACACAGGAGGGAGGTGAGAATACCTGTTTTCCTGTATTTGGCATGTTCTGACTCTGATTCACAAGGTTGGTGTTATTTTTTAAAAACACTTCTCGTCTACACAGTAAGTCCCCTACATACGAAGGAGTTCTGTTCCTAGAACGTGCTCGTAAGTCCAATTTGTTGGTAAGCCCAACAAAGTCAGCCCAGGTACCCAACTAACACAATCGGCTATATAGTACTGTACTGTAATAGGTTTGTAATACTTTTCACACAAATAATACATAAGAAACAAACACAAAAAATAAAGAAAACATTTTTTAATCCTACCGTACACTACCTTGAAAAGTACAGTAGTCCAGTACAACAGCTGGCATCCAGGGGCTGGCATCGAGTGAACAGGAAAGAAGACTCACTGACTGGAGGAGGGAGAGGAGGTGGGAGATGGTAGAGCTGAAGGGTCGCCAGCAACAGGAGACGGAGGGCAAGCTGCCATTTTACTCACGCCTGACGTTGATGGCATAGGTTCTGCTTCCTTGCTGGATTCAATTCTATCTACCCTCTTAAGACAAAAATCCAGTGGTATCTGAGTATTAGCTCCTTTTTTCTTATCATAGATGACACGGTAGCACTGGATTGCATTCTGAACGGCTGCTGCAAACTTCATGTACTGTTCTACACATTCTAGTCCTGTGCCTCAAAAACTAACAGTGCCTCCTCAAATAGGACTAACTTACATGATTGGACATGCGAATGCATGTTCGCATCTTTGAAAGTTCACAACTTGAATGTTCATATGTAGGGGACTTACTGTAATCACCTGTTCCACCACCGACAAGAGAACAAAGAACAGGAAACAGGAGAAGGGGCACGTTCTCCATTTACTAGGAGAGCCACGAAATGAGCTTCCTGGGCCTCCTCCTGCCTCACTCCTCCTCTCCTTCCTTACATTCCTCAAAGGTTTCCCTTGCTCCTAGTAGCCACCAGAGTAAAGGCTGGGGTACTTCTGTGTGGGGTTTAACAAGAGGGTGGGGCAACAGTGGACTTGGAGACAGTGTCCTGGGGTCAAGCCCCACCCTGTCCCTTACCCACTGTGTGGCCTTTCGCCAGTCATTGTCCTCTGGGGCCTCAGCCACCTGGGGCTGGAAAAGGAAGAACTGGTCATCTCCGAGGGCCCTTCCAGCTGAAATGGCTCATGCTTCTGAGATTCCCAAAGCTGCCCGCTGTACCCATGCTCTGCAATGACCTTCACCACTCACCTTGTCACTCTCGTCGTTTCCTTAATCCTGTGCCGGCCTCCTGGGTTTATGCCTTCCCAGGTAGTGGGCAGTTGCCCCTCTGTGTTTCAGTTCAGTCTGGATGGATCAGAGACCTGCCGAAGCTCACGTCCCTCTACCTAAGGAAGATGCCCAGGCTGAACAGCCTGGAGGGGGACATTTTCAAGATGAGCCCTGACCTGCAGCAGCTGGATTGTCAAGATTCGCCAGCACTTACCTCTGTCCATACACACATCTTTCAAGACGCGCCTCTCCTACAGGTCCTTCATTTCCAGAAGTAAGTGTTCCTGAAGCACGTGACTGAGTTTTGCCCAGTACACTAAGTTGAATAGGCGTAACTATTTTATAGGATAAACCAGACCTTACTTTTCCTTCCATTGCTCCTTGAAGGCCTCGCCGGGGTCTTGTTCCTCTTCATCCTTCGGGTGATATGGTGGGCACATCCTAGAGAGTCCATCCAGCCTAAAAACCAAGCAAATCAGTCCTGTCCAGAGTGATGTTAAAACTTCAAACTCTCATGCATGTTAAGTTTCCTTTAAGCCCAGGATGAGAAACTTGCAGTGGGAAGAGGAGTTGAGGGCATCAGGGTCTTCTCTATTTCTCCATCCACCTGCTTCCCCATGTGTTTATGCAAGTCAGCAGCCCCTTCCAGGGCTTGAGCAGGTCCTACTTGCATTGGGACCTGGGGATGGTGCCGTCTGGCCCAGTGGATGTCCCAAGTTTCACTATATCTGCCCTCCTTCCCAAGAGCAACTACTGTCCTGACTTCTAGCAGGAAGGGCGACGTCCCTTTGAAGATGATCCCAGGCCACCTCCTTTCCTGTGGGCCCACAGCTGGGCCCTGGGCAGCAAGCACTGTTGCCGCACCATCACTCTCAAACGTAGCCACTTCTCTTTTTACTCTGCTAGCTCCAGAGTACTCACTGTGGGGCTTATCACAAGGGAAAATGACATAGAACATGCAAAGCACTTAGCTCAGTGCCTGGCACATTGTGTGTGCTCTATAACATTAGTTAAGATCGTCATGGCGGTTGTGATGAAGGTGAGATAATGATGACAGTGATGGTGGTAGTGGTAACCCTGATGATGGTGAACTGGTGATAGGATGGTAATGGTGATGACGATGGTGGCAGTGGTGATGATGTGGATGGGATGAGAGTGATATCATCTCTGGCTCAGACTCCTCTTTTGAGCTTCAGACTGATGCAGCATTATTTAAGGTTATCAAATATGGGACCAAACTGCCTGAGCTCAATCCTGACTCCACCCACCACTTACTAGCTATGTGAGTTGGGGCAAGTTACCTAGTGCTTCTGTGGCTCAGTTTCCTCATCTGTGAAATGGGGATAATGATCAAATTCTCCCTCCACTGCACTGTTGTGAGAAGAAATGTTTTGATATGTGCCTAGAACAGCGCCTGGCACAGAACAGGAGGTTTGTGTTATTACTCCTGGGTATCTCCACTGGATGTCTCATAGGTCTTTCAGGATGTAGCACACAGCTAGATACATGAGCCTGGAAATCATGGAAGGCCTGGGCTGGACATCCCTAACTGAGCGCCCTCAGCACAGAGATGGTGGAGGAGGCATCAGGTGATGATGGTGGATGCTGATGGGGATAGTGGTGAAGGCACCAGTAACAATGATGCTGTGGAGGGTGATGGTGGTGGTGGTGATGACAGCATGGCCCTTGCTTTCAGGGAGTGCACAGTTCTGTAGGCAGCGGACATCTGCCAATTGTCACGATATGCTGGGATCAGTAACAGAGGCACACACCATGTACCATGCTATAAGGCAAGTGGGGTTAACGATCAGCTCCAGCAGACTGGAAGAAGAACATCATTGATCCATATCTTCAACGGTGAGTCCAAACTCACCAGGTGGAAAAAGGCAACCTAGACCCCAAGAAAAGCAGGCATACCTGGGTCAGAAGTGGTGGCTGGGCTTCCCTGGTGGCACAGTGGTTGAGAGTCCGCCTGCCGATGCAGGGGACACGGGTTCGTGCCCCGGTCCGGGAGGATCCCACATGCCGCGCAGCGGCTGGGCCCGTGAGCCATGGCCGCTGAGCCTGCGCGTCCGGAGTCTGTGCTCCGCAACGGGAGAGGCCGCAACAGTGAGAGGCCCGCGTACCGCAAAAAAAAAAAAAAAAAAAAAAGAAGTGGTGGCTGCTTCCTCTCATCCCTACACTTCTCAGTTCGCTGCAATCTGACCACCCACTTCAGCTTCATGATTGAATGGGACCAGTGGCATTTCAGCTGCTACATCCAGTGGACACTTCTCTATCCACTGAGCCCCTTGTTGAGTCTTTCCTCCCTCTTGACACTCTCTCCTTGTCCTCAGGATGTTGCCCTGGTGCTTCTCCATCCTTTCTGCATAGGCCTTCTTAAGGTCATTGGCTATTTCCACTTCTTATACCTTTTTTGCATGTCATTTCTCACGCTACATGCTTCCTCTAGCATTGTCCCCACCCCCTTGTCTGATGCCGTAGGATTTGGCAAAATGTGGGGTGTTGGTGACATTCTTTCTCAGTGGAGCCAGATGGGAGTGGGTTGAAGAGTCAGTGCAGGTGCAGACGGATCTTAAGGTTGGCTCCCCAGTTACCAGGTCCAGTCTGGTCTCCATTCCCAATAGCTCCTGTGCCAGCCCTTCCTACCCGCCCTGAAGGGCAGATTGATATCAGGTTCTCATCATTCCCTACCCCAATAACCAAGAGCCTTCTAATCGGTGACTCCACCTTCAGAGGCCCACATGTTAGTGCAGGAAGTCTCAAACGTTTCTGTGCCATGGACTCCTGTGGCAGTCTGTGAAGCCTATGGGCCTTTCTCAGAAGAATGTTCTGATGTACATAAAGTAGGGTACGTACGTAGGATTCCAAAGAAACCAATTATAGTTAACAAAACGTTTTTAAATGTGTGTTTTAGGAATATATGTGTGTGGGGTGTGCTTCTTTATTTAACACCGTAAATAACAAAATCCAGCAGCAGGTCCAATAACTTCCATAATTTTGATGATTATAAATGACAGAAAACTACTGAAAACTGATATGGACATATCTGTGATTTGTTGGTGATTCACCTGTGATTTGCTGCCTTCTTTCGCCACTGTAGCAAATGGTAAATTTCAGTTAGAGGTTTGTGAAAGTAAAGAAGTAATATTCTCCATCCAAGTTCACAGACCCTGTCTCCAAGGACTTCAGGTCAAGAACCCTTGTAACCCAGTCACCATATTCAGCCAAGAGATCTGTCTAAATTGTAATCTGATTGAGACTTAAGCCAAATGAGAACCTTTCCATGCTTTCCGTGGCTGGAGGGAAAGGTTTAACTCTCTGGCTGGCTCAGCCCAGGCCCCCACTGTACCCCACTGTGCTCCAGCTGGGGGAGGAGTCACTCCCAGAAGGCTGGGAGCTCTCAAGCCTCTGAAGCTCATTAACTGCCCTCTCCCCTGCTGGATCCTCTTCCCTTCTTCTCAGCCCACCTTGCTTCTGGCTCTCCTTAGCTCACCCACAGCCTCCCCTGGGAGGCTATCTGTGATAGATGCTGGGGGACGTGTGCGTGCCCTGGCACAGCCAGCACCCTCTGAAGAAGGGATGGCACCCTCCTGGCTGCTCTGCCCACCCGGCATGCCCAACGCCATCCACAGTCCTCTCCGACAACACTACATGCAGGAGGGAGACGCCTTTGGCAATATTTCAGCAAAAAAAGAGAAAAGGGATTGTTTAGAGGGCGAGGGGAAACTTCTTCCACACTAGGGCTCTGTAAGCTCAGATGCAGAGAACACCTGGGTGCCATCATGCGCCAGGATGTGATGCAGGTTCTCCCTCAGCATGTGGATGGCAAATGCAGCTTGTCTTTATCATATGCAAGTTGCACTGGATGGCAGAAAGTGCTGTCAGAAAGGAAAGGACTCCTTTTCCTTATTTATAAAATGAGTGAAATATTGGGAATTCCCTGGCGGTCCAGTGGTTAGGAGTTGGCGCTCTCACTGCCGGGAACCAGGTTCAATTCCTGGTGAGGGAGATAAGATCCCACAAGCACAGCCAAAAAAAAAAAAAAAGTGAAATATTATCTACCTCATGATCAATGAGATAATGTTACCTGAACCACTAAGCAACGTTACTTCCCCCAAAATACGGTAATCCTTTTCCTCTCCCCTTCAGGCAAAAAGAAAAATATTTCCTTTGAAAGATGAAGTGCTAAGTAAACTCCCATCCTAAGATTTCTACTCTATCTCTGTGAATCCTGCTAAAAGCGAGCATTTGCATATATATACCCATATATGTGGGTACAGCTTAAGTTTCAATATAAATGGCACACACATATATTCAGTGCTCCACAGGGGATAACTGTCAGGTGCCCACTGGCCAGGAGTGTTAGAGCAGATCTGGGTGGTAGGTCCTTCCTTGCCCAGAACATCTGCATCTCCCCCAGAGCAGGAGGAGAAGGTGGATGTTTCCCAGGCAGATGGAGAAAAGCCAGCCTTTGATCCCAAGAGGCCTGTAGATAGAGTGTAACTCCTGTTGCTCATGATGCTCAGATTATAACTGAGAACATGTACAAGAGGCCAGGAGACTCCAGGAGTTGAGACAGTTGAGGCCAAACTCTCAGTGAGGTTCTGGGCAGAAAAAGCGGAAAACCAGGAGAGGACCTGCCATTGCTAGGTGTGGTACATTGTTTGCAAAAATAGCCCTGGTAATTCCTCCCATCCCTGTAGACACACCCCTTTGCAATGTACTTTACAGGTCCTCCCATCAGGAAGTAGAGTCTGTTCTCCACCCCTTGAAGCTGGGCGTGGCCATGTGACTTGTTTAGGCCAGAGGGACATTAGCAAATGTTATATAAGCAGAAACAAAAGCAGATGAGCAAGTTGGGGCTCGCCCTCTCTTGCTGGTGGGGACTGACTGGTCCACCACCATGTGTGCAAGCCTGCGCTAGCCTCCTGGGTGATGGGAGACACATGGAGAGAGGTCCCGGCAAACCCAGCTGAGGCTCCATATATGGGAGGCCATCCTAGATCTTTCAGGCCCAGCTGAGCCGGCCCAGATCATAAAAATCACTGAGTCAATCCACAGAATCATGAAAAAGAATAAATATTTATTATTTTAAGCTAAGTTAGCAAGAACTAACTGATACACTTCAGTGAGGCATCTTCCAAAGGACTGGTGTTGAGTGCCATCAGCTGCAGTTCAACTGCAATAGTATATGTTCAAGAGTGTTCTCACTAATTAAGAATTTCTGCCATTTCTTGTGACTGGTCTATAATAACAATATCTTACTTTTTAAAAAAATATCTTTTATTTTATTACTTATTTATCTTGGCTGTGTTGGGTCTTTGTTGCTGTGGGCGGGCGTTCTCTAGTTGCGGCCAGCGGGGCTGCTCTTCCTTGCAGTGTGTGGGCTTCTCATTGTGGTGGCTTCTCTTGTTGTGGAGCATGGGCTCTAGGCCCGCAGGCTTCAGTAGTTGTGGCACGTGGGCTCAGTAGTTGTGACTCGCGGGCTCTAGAGCGCAGGCTCAGTAGTTGTGGTGCACGGGCTTAGTTGCTCTGCGGCATGTGGGATCTTCCTGGGCCTGGGCTCGAACCCGTGTCCCCTGCATTGGCAGGCGGATTCTTAGCCACTGCGCCACCAGGGAAGTCCAACAATATCTTACTTTTGTGTAGAGATTTATATTTATAAACACTTTCATCATCACAGACTCTTTTTGATATAACCAGCAGGGAGGATTGTCTCCATTTGTTATGAGGGGTGATACTGACTGGGTTAGGTTTGTATCCCTACAGATGAAAAAAAAAAATCCAAGGTTATGAAGAGTTTGCTCAAAGCAGTATCATCTAGCACCTAACAGAATGGATTTCCCATGATACCACCGTGGCTCTCTGGGTATAGTTTTGACCTGATTGTAAAAGACTGACTTAATAGATTTTTGTGCATTTCAGCTGCAACTTGAGTTCCTTCCCTCCTTGGAACCTGCATTCCTCCCAGGTCCTGTCCATCAACCTCTTTGGTAACCCCCTCACTTGCAGCTGTGAGTTGTCCTGGCTCCTCGTGGATGCAAAGAGGATTGCCCTAAGCAGGTAACACATTTACAAAGCAGACGACTGAGGGGTGAGGGCCTGCCCTCCGGAGCTAAAGTTCTCACAGCTCATATCTTGCTCATGTAACCATGCTGGACAAGTTGGCAGTGCTGGGTGGGGCGGCCGTTCCCCATGTAGTCACACTCAAGAACCCAGGACATAGAGGCTCTACTTCCCTCCCAGCCAGCCAGAGGGGCAGAGAGCATGGAGGACCCCCGACTCAGGAGGTTTTAATGGGCCAGCCCAGGAGGTGGAGCTCACCACCGTCACTCACATCCCATTGGCCAGATGTCACTTAGCAGGCCACGCCTACTACAAGGGAGGCTGGGAAATGTAGTCTAGCTGTGTGCCCGCTAGGAAAAGAAAGTGGGAGAAGTAAAGAGCTAGCTTGTCTCTGCTAAAGCGGAGTTATCATTGCTTATTTTACAAACAAGCGAATTGGGGCCCAAGGAAGAGAGGTACTTGCTTAGATTCACGTAGCCGCTGGGTGGAGGAGGCAGGATCTATATCGTCTTCCAAAAATGTGCTCTTAACCACTGGGCCCCACCGAGTCCCCAAACGGGGCCTGGCCTCTAAGTCCAGGGCCAGTGGGCTTATAGAGCTCTCTCGTGAGACAGGAGAAAAAGAATTCCTATGGAGACTTCCCATTGGCTGCTGGCTGGAGAGTTGTTTTGCAGTGGGGAGCCATGCCCAGGCCGGCCACCAGGAGAGGATGGGGGCTGGGGACACCTCTGGTCTTGAGCACCCTCAAACCACCTTCACCAGCTAATCTGTTCTCCTTGCAGCTCACTTTGAGAGCCCTGTCCTGTGGGGTTCTTTTCTCACCTCTCACGCAAGCCTGGATATCAAGTGGGGCTCAGCCTGCCCCCTTGACCCCTTCATGTTGCCTCTGGCACCCAGGCCCTTTGCAGTGAAGGGTCTTACTCTGGTATGAATGAAAAGGTTGAGAGTACTTACTACTGTTGATTTTGGCTGTGACTTAACCTCTTTGTGCCTCTACCTCCTCATCTGTAAAATGGGGATAATAGTGCCTACTTCATGAGGTAGTGCAGACTAGATTGGTTCATACAGTGAAGTGTTAGCAATAGTCCCTAGCATGCAGCGAGCACTCAAAAATGTTAGCTAGGATGAGTGTTGTTATCAGTACTCACCACTAGGAGGCAGACAGGTGAGAATAAGATGGCAGACCACACTTAGAGCATCTGGACTGCCCCTCACCGGGCTCACCCTGGGTTTTGGCTCTGCATTTACTAGCCACGCTCTCTTGGGCAGTTCGTCCCTCTTTCTGAGTTCCCATTTTCTTCTCTGCACAATGGGAGTGATGAGGGGAGCCTCCTACACAGGTTGCCCTGAAGGTCACTGGGGTGACCCATGTTGCATGTGTTGGTACCACATGGTACCTGTCAGATGTGTCACAAGGATTGGAGAGGAATTATCTGCACTGAGGACTCAAAGCCCAGCACAGAAGCGGCCCTGATGCCAAATACCTTCTAACCAATTGGCCTCCCCTCTAGGACAGCAGACACTGTGTGCACACCAGCTGCAGGATCCGGTGGCACCTTCTCAGCCCCTCTTTTGCTGTCCCAGCTGCCAAGTGTGTGCCGTTCGGACCAAAACACCACCTTCCTTGATTCCAACCCACCCTCCTCAGTCTTCTCCACCCACACACCATCTACACAGGGTCCCTCCACCCTGCGGAGCACAGTCCCCTCTACCCAATCTGCGAGAGGCCGACAGAGTGTCGTCACCAAGGCGCCCTCCCTCCCTGTGGATTCCCCCACACGAGCGGCGGGGCCACGGCACAGCCTTGCCGAGGACGGGGCCGTTCCCTCCACTACTGTCTCTCCAGCAGGTGCCAGCAACTCTGGCAGCGCACCTAGGGCTGCGAGCACAGCCGGGACGGAGCACCAAGAAGAACATGCTGCCCGGCTTGTCCTGGAACCTACTATCTCAGCTGCCTCCACCCCATGGGCCAGCAAACACCCTGGTCTCTCCCCTACCTCCTGGAACCCAGGGAGCACGCCTCAGCCCGCCCCGGGGACACGGGCCACCCCGCGGGCTCCCCACCCGCCTCCTTCCGAGGGCGGGATTCCGGTCCTGCTGCGGGACGACTCCAGTGAGGAGGAGGAAGAGAGTGGGAAGGAGGAGGTGCGGGCGCCGGCCCGGGATGAGCCCTGCGATTACCACCCCTGCAGGCACCTTCAGACGCCGTGCGCAGAGCTGCAGCGGCGCTGGCACTGCCGGTGCCCCGGCCTCAGCGGGGAAGACACCCTCCCGGACCCCCCCAAGCTGCAGGCGGTGGCCGAGACCACTGACACGTCGGCGCTAGTGCGCTGGTGCGCCCCCAACTCGGTGGTGCGCGCCTACCAGATTCGCTACGCGCCCGAGGGCCGGCCGGGGAACCAGTCGGTGGTGGGGGACGTCTGCGCCACCGCGCGCCAGCACGCCCTGCACGGGCTGTCGCCAGCCACTGCCTATCGCGTGTGCGTCCTGGCGGCCAACGGCGCGGGCCTGAGCCGGCGTGGGGCGTGCGCCGCCTTCAGCACCGGGCGCAGCCCAGCGCTCGTCGCGGCCGGGCTGGGTGCCGCGGGCGGCCTGCTGCTCGTCAGCACCGCGCTGCTGGCCGCCGGCCTCTGCCGCCGGGGCCGGACGCCACGCTTCCCGAACCGCCGCACGCAGCTGCTGGCCTACCGCAACCCCGCCTTCGCCGCCGAACCCGCGCCGCCCGCCCCGGCCTCTCTCCCGCGGGCGCGCGATCGCTAAGCACCCGCCGCCTGCGCGAGAAGGCGGTACCCGGGTCCCGAATGGCCAGTCGGCCCCGAGCGTCTCTCCCTCGGGCGAGGCCCGCGCTCCTCAGGCACGTGGCACTCCCCGCACTGAGTTCCTCATCCCCGGGAACCTCTCTGCCTTCCCTTCCTGCTGCTTCTCTCTGTTCCCAGAAACGTGATGGTTCATGCTGCCGGGCATCCCTGTGTGTGATTTTATTGGGGTTTTTCAGAAGTCAGTGCCCCTCAACGTCCGGTAGAATAAATAGAATTGTGTGTGGAAGTAGGAAGAGAGAAAACAAATGGCGCAATGCGGCCGCTTTTCTCATATTGGAAGCGACATCCTCAGGTCATTTCAGAGAAGTTCCCTCATGGTCAAGCTCTGGCTAAGGGTCCTGTTATTAAAGGGAAGGACTCCAGTGGATTCTCATCACCCCCTCCCCCCCACAGTGGATTCTTAACCTGAGAAACGGTTATGTTCCCTGAGGCCTTGCGGGTTCATTAGTTCATTTCAGGGTACAGTAGCAGGTGTGCTTCTAGCTTTAAACTGCAGTCTTCCGGGAACATCTGTGAAACACGGGGAAGGCTGTCCTTTCAAACTCAGTTTTTGCTGCATTTCACCTATGTGAACTCCTTTTTTAAGGAAGCATAATAATAAGCTCACTTTCAGGAAACTTTTTTTTTTTTTTTTTGCGGTATGCGTGCCTCTCACTGTTGTGGCCTCTCCCGTTGTGGAGCACAGGCTCCGGACGCACAGGCTCAGCGGCCATGGCTCACGGGCCCAGCCGCTCCGCGGCATGTGGGATCTTCCCGGACCGGGGCACGAACCCGTGTCCCCTGCATCGGCAGGCGGACTCTCAACCACTGCGCCACCAGGGAAGCCCCAAGTTCTCCCTTTTTTAAACATCATTTTTGTGTGCTCATACTTTGCTAGTGCTGAGACATGGTCAACGTCCCTCTTGGGTGGTCCAGCAATGGGACTTCCACCTCAAGCCTCACTGCATCCCAGGCCGCTATGAGACATTACAGGAGGTTCCCAAAGGGGAGAATGGCCAGCTTCACACCACCCTTCTCTCACCCCCTTCCACTGGATTCCTTAGCAGTGTCCCTGGCTGCAGGCTTCAGTGTTTTCCAAGCCAAGGATGGCTCAGCAGCTAATCTGGGAACAAGGAAGCCAGGACCAGCAGGCAACAAGGGGCACACTGATCCAAGGATGCCACAACCAAGAGGCATGAATTTTGCTTATAACTTCTCATTTTAACACAGCTCAATAGGCTATGTTTAGATAATCTCACTGTATGAGTCCATGTTACACTTAGGTTAGACCTCGGGACAATGAGCAGCAACAGGCCTCCACTGTTAAGAGGAGGCAACCGGCACCAGCCACTTGTCTCCTCTCCCCTCTCCCTGCATCTTGCATTCTCTTAAACATGACAGTGTAGCAAGAATAGGACTTTTAAGTCAGATGATCCCAAACCAGTTATTTTTACAATGTTAAGTGCAAGTGATATATCTGAACGGACTTTATGAATCAGAAAACTTCCGCAACAGCAGACGACCGTGGAACACAGACAACCCAAATTGAAGGTCACTTTTTTCCGGCTCTTTTATTCCTTTAACATCTCAACAAAAGAAGATTCCCCGAAGCTTAAAAAAACCTTTGAAAAATATAATTTCATATTATTTACATAACATATGAGTACAGGTCCCAATATCATACAAACATTGTTATGTTAGAGATACAGTGGGAAGGCATGATGTAACTCACTGCCTCTTGGATGGCTAGGGTAACAGACATGTTTTCATTTTCCAACTACCTTTGTCACTTATTATCCTGATGCATAAACTATTAGGCACCTGAGAGGTTGGAAGACTTCTGAACATGAACTTCAGTACCTTCTATTTTGATCTTATTTATTATTTTCAAAATTTACTTCATTTTAAATCTCTTTACAAGTTTACTTCATCCACAACTAAGCTACCTTTATAGTCACTATCTGAAACAATCAAATATTAACCACATGTACTGTTAATGTGTGCACAGATCTAAAAGTCAAACAAACAACTGTGCAGCCAAGTTGTACAGGATGTGTATTTAAACCCAGGAAATTCTCTAGTGCTTTGTGAGCAATCTACATTCTATTAAAGTGACAACTCTTCAGTTTCCATGCTCTAGACTGTTTTTTGTTTTACGTATCAAAAAATGACTGACAATAATTGGAATAATTGCTACTTACAAATTAATCAAGAAACCTAAGATAAAAAAATCTAGGGGCATCCCTGGTGGCGCAGTGGTTGGGAGTCCGCCTGCCGGTGCAGGGGACACGGGTTTGTGCCCTGGTCCGGGAGGATCCCACATGCCGTGGAGCGGCTGGGCCCGTGGGCCATGGCCGCTGGGCCTGCGTGTCCGGAGCCTGTGCTCCGCAACGGGAGAGGCCACAGCAGTGAGAGGCCCGTGTACCGCCAAAAAAAAAAAAAAAAAAAAAATCTAAATTATAGTTTTACTTGTATTTAAAAATACACTGGAAATTCTGCATATGCCCATGATCAAGCTTATTTTCAATGCATATTACTTAAATTTTGATGACATGGTTTGTTCTGACAAGTCCTTTTTCAAGCTGAACACCAAAAAAGGAAACTCCCGTAGATTTCCACTGGCCCTGCCAGCGATGATGTACATTGCTTCCTTGCTAATGATGATGGATGACTTTCATCTGCCTTTTATCACCTGAACAGTTTTCCGACCATAATGATAATAACTGTAAGCTGATGCAGCTGTGGTAAAAGCTGTAAGACACCTTTTATGGAAGGAAAGAAATAAAATTTAGTCTAAACTCTTAAAAAATGCTAACTATAAGAATCATAAAGAATACATTTAAAAGAGTTGTTTCAAAGTAAAAAAGCCTGTGTTGGTGTAATTATTTTTTAACAAGAATTTAAATATACTGCTTTTCTTTAAGACTTCATTTGAATCAGTAACGTCAAACAGAATTAATCTAGTTAATCAGTCTGAAAAAAATAATAATAGCAATTGTCATTTTTTTACCCAGACATTATTCTAGGTTGTTTTATTTTCACAGCAACCTCATCTTAACAGAGGAAACAGTGCCCCAGAGAGCTTGCTCAGGGCCACAGAACTATGAGTCTGGCTTGGTTCCAACTCTAGAGCCCTTGTGCTCCTCCCACTGTTCCACGCTGCTTCGAGTGTTAGTTTTAGAAGCTATTTCTTACAGATCTTGGGAATTCTAATATCTGAGTCATTTTAAATAAAATTCATCTTTCTTTATTGATATTTCCTTAAAATTAAGGAGAATCAGATTAATCAGATTCTCTTTGACACTTAGGGCTTGCTGAGTGCTTGCAGCCAACACATTCCTTTTTGGTGCACACATGTGCTTCTGTTTCCACCAGGTGAGGTGTAGGCTCATCAAGACTCTGTTTGACCCCAAAACTGTTTATGCCAGTTTGATATCCTAAATTCACACATAATGAAACATACAGGTAGGAAGAGTCACTATTTCTGAGAACTAAGCTGAAGGCTTTGGAAAGGCTTGATATCACGGCGAGTTGCTAAAAATTACTGTCAAAGTAAGTAGACAATGTAATTGTTAAAATACTAGAGAAAATGGTAAAAATCTAGAAAGTTTCTATACTCTGCTTCATAAATGTCTTACATTCTTGTATCACTTTAAAAGAAGCAGAACATGAAAATCAGAGAGGTTGTATTATGGATGCAGTTTTTTTGCAAGAAAGAAAAAAATCCCACTGATGAGCCTATAATCAAAGAAAAGGCATTGGGCCTTTATCAGAAGACGTAGGACAAATCAGAATGAATTGTACGATTATATACTTTAGAAAATAAAATGTCTAGCGTGTGTATCATTTTTAAAGCTTTTTAGCTTAAATGACTTTAGTTAACCAACTATTTTCTGGCTCAGACTGCATCAAGAAATGTTTTAATTATCGAGTTAAAAGTAGAGTCAAAATACAGTGCTTTAGTATCAGTGTGGCATAAAGTATGAATGTGACACATTTTCAAGGCTATACATAACCTTAATAAAGCTCAAACTCCTTTCTCCAAGTTTCTCTCCCACTCCGCCCCCTTCACTAGGCCGGGTGCACTTTCCCCTTATCCACTCTCCTGCTCGTCTGACTTTGCTCAGGGTCTGCCCCTCAGCAGAATGGCCTCCCCTCAGTCTCTCTCCACCTAGACCTCATGGCTCAAATGCCACTTCTTCCCTGAAGCTTTCCCTCTTCTTCCTACCTAGAAGTATTTTTCTCTCCTCCTGTCTCATGCCTTCTAACTTGCATGAAACCCCCTATAACTTCTATATCCTACACTTGATAGTGAGCTTCTTAAAAATGGTATCCATCGAAAAATATAGCCCACAGCTTTACCCAGTGCTTCATAAACATGATTAAGAACAAAGTAATTCTAGCATTGTCACAATAAGCCATTTTGTTGACATTCTCAGAGAGTAAGTCTATGTTGAGCTCACCACAGGATCTGAAGATAAATGCTGTCAGCATAATTGAAAACCGGAGCTGCCAAAGAAGCTGCCACCAAGATTAACTGGACTGCTGTGTTAACCTAAAGATAAGAAGTCATAAATGAACAGCGCCAACCCAATCATGTTTCAAGCTCACGAGAGAAAGGCATAACCCATCACAGTGTAACACAACAGACCCTCAGCATGCTTGATGTTGTAATATCCCTGCCAAAGAAGCTGGCATTCACACAAAAGGCTAAACTTCACTAACGGGCCCATCTGTCTCCACAGCTGCCCTTATATAGTAAGGGGAAGAGCAACTATCAGAAAACACCACTATCTTGAATTTCCATAGCAATTCAATAACGTTGCAAAGTTCTTTGCCTTTTTCTCAGTTGCCTCTTAAAACAGCCCTGTGAATATGGAAATAATGAAGCTATTCTTCACAGGTAAAAAGGTAATGAGTTAAGTGACTTGCCTGCAGTCATAGCAGGTTCCAGATCCAAACCCAGAACCCAGATTTCCCGGTACTCCGTTCAATGCTCCTTTCACTTGCCTACCACCTGTCAAACCTATGAGGTTAGAAAATTGAAATGCACTGATCTCCATGAGAGAGGCTCTAAGTTCAGAAATGAGTAGGTTTCCCTACCCTAAAAGACAGCGTGGTGGAGAAAAGGAAGACAGCAAAACCACTGGAGACTTCCTGTACTCATTGAGAGAAGCATTCTGGGGAAGCGGGTGATGTATGAATCCGTGGGTGATGTGTCTAGAGAAGCAACTATGTTCTCTCATCCATTCTGCAGCCAAATTACAAGGATTCCACTCCGTTTTAAAAGTAAGTAATAAAAATTGTCTGGAGAACTCCCTGCAAGCCCAAGGAATTGAGGCATTTGTCCCTGGTACCTCTTTAAGCCACCTTCTGTACAGTGCTATACTCCAATTACTGTACTTGATACATATGTAAGTCACAAAAATAAATAGGTAAAATAAATAGATAGATAGATAAATAAATAAGTAAATAACGCATATTTATAGGTAAAAATTTACCCCAGGGAGTCTCTGGGGTGAATTTAAGAGTAATCATCCCGCTGTCCCAAAGATGATCAGCATCCCTAACCTGTTAAACCTCTGTCACAAGGCATGGAGCAAAAGAATAATTACAGCAAACTTACCAAGGCTACTAGTAAAACAAATGTGCCTTCAGAGGCATTAGTAGTGTCCTCTCTGTGTGCAAAGACTGGCATACAGTTATTATCCTGAAGAGGGCTCAGGAAAACAGATGGACAACTAAGAGTAGGAGTTGTTTATTAGTGAATAAAACTTTCTCCTATCCCTTTCCATGTTAACAATCTACCTTGCAAATGAAAGGACCTTGTTATATGGTTTTCACTACAGGGAGGGGTGGGTAGTGAAACCAGAAAGGAGTTTTCATACTCTTTGTGTCAATATGCAATTACATTTCCATTTTCTCCACCTCCCCTAAGTGGTGGCCCTAATACCTCATTTGGAGACTTAAATTCTTACACCACCAACACAAAACACAACATATATACTAAAGATCCAGAAAGCCTGGAGGACAAAAGAACTGGATTAATGACCCCACTCTCTATTCTCTATGGTCAATGCATTAAAATGTGTCTCATTTTCAGCTGCTCCAGACTGAGGTTTATAGTCATCATAATAAAAATCCTCAACGGTTTTTAACTTAAAAGGATGCTGGGTGTCTCTTACCTTGCTGATGAAGGTTGGCTTTAACCTAGCAGTGGCATAACAAGGATTGAAATACTTAGAAAGTGTTCTCTGGCAGAGGACAAAAAAAAAAATAAAGTTTATTCATCATTCAAGTTTAAAATAAATATTTTGTTATTATATGTAACAGTTACTGAGTGTATAACACATGCCTGGCTATATGCTAGATAAACCCTTTATCTGCATCTTCTTTTATTATACTATATGAGCAACATCTACATTCTTCATAAATCACCTACAGTTTACTGAAAATACGATTTTTTAAATTTATAGATTTCTCAATTTCTATAAATTACTAACACAATAACTATCATAAAGTCTGCTTAACTATGTCGTTCTACTAAATAGACTCAACAAATCTCCCTCATCACTATTTTCTTTATAGGCTAAAAAGAACCAAGATGAATAAAATACTGCCATTTTCACTGGACTGGGAATCAAAAGATGAGGTTGTTATGTTCATGAGGTGGTTATAAGCTATGCTATGCTTATGTGCTCAAATATTTATAGAACCAATGAACAAATGTGCAAACAAACCACTCCATGCTCATAAAACTGTGATTTTAAAAACTAGTTCTAGATAATCCATAGTAGAAGCTAAATTAGACAGGGAAGGGTGCTTAGTTATATAAAACACTCCTAACAGAGATTGCTGCTAGGGATGGGGCTAGCTGGCCTGAGTTTTATGGACTATCAACTAAAACAATTCTGACTTATAAAAAAAACATCCTTTTAAAAAACTGATTATTCATATGTTCACTGAACAGCTACCATAATGGGTGATTCAAATAGCAAGATGACAGTTATGTCTGTTTTCTTTAAATTCCTAGTAAATGGACTGAATACATAATTGTCATAAATTATTCCCATACAGTGAAATTCAGTACACCATAGTGATTTTTTTCTTTTGCCTTAAGTTACAAGTAATACTAAAAGAACATTTTTTTGAAACAAACTCACCGGTGTTGGAAGAGTTCGATATCTGACATAAAAAACAGCAGCAATCAACATTACATCTCTTGAAATTATCATATAAGTAAGTGGAACTGAAAACCAAATATAAATTAATTTTGATTAGGATTTTGAAAATTATTAAGACATTATACATACAATGAAGCCTTACCATAAACTGGTGTTTCACCTAAGCAAAAATTTTAAAATAAACACTTATTGATGCCTGTTTAGGGTCCTTACAGTGAACCACTGATTTTTATATTCTTTTTTAATCTGCCTTCAAAACAAGGTGAAAGACAGACTATGGCTTTTAAAGTCACATTTCAGAATGTTGATCCTCTCACCCCTTTCTGTATTTTTTTTTCCTTGCATACGTTTTTAAATTGCAGTTATCAGTGTCAGCTCTACTCAGCCCTTTGTTACTTCCCAGCTTTGTAAATTTAGAAAAAAGATCACCAAGCTCACTATAATTACATGCAATGAGATGGTAAAAAGGTTAGAAAGGATGCCGGGACTCAAGGCATTCTTTTTTTTTTTTTTAATAAATTTATTTATTTTTGGCTGCGTTGGGTCTTCGTTGCTCACGCGGGCTTTCTCTAGTTGCGGCGAGCAGGGGGCTACTCTCTGTTGTGGTGCACAGGCTTCTCACTGCAGTGGATTCTCTTGTTGTGGAGCACGGGCTCTAGGCACGTGGGCTCGGTAGTTGTGGCTCGCTGGCTCTAGAGCACAGGCTCAGTAGTTGTGGCACATGGGCTTAGTTGCTCCGTGGCACGTGGGATCTCCTGGGACCAGGGCTCAAACCCGTGTCCCCTGCATTGGCAGGTGGATTCTTAGCCACTGTGCCACCAGGGAAGTCCCAACTCAAGCCCTTCTGACTTTCAAGAACTCTGACGGCTTGCTTCTGCATTCTAGATTATTTTATGAACAGTAAAATTTGCTATGTGTACCACTTGTGGAGAACCAAAATATCTTTTTTTGCCTGGCCAGTTCCTATCCAGGCAATTGCTATTTTTTCTTCTGCTCATTCATTCAATGAATTCTAGTTAAACATGAATTCAACTTGTTGATAGTTTTCTCATTATTCCTAAGATCCTACAGGATGGTCCCAGTGCCAGCAGAAGGACATTTTAAGTGGATACCCAAGGAACTCCTGCTCCCTTGTCGAATGAGAATGGGAGGGCAGAGGTCCTGTTTCATTTTACATCCTTCCACGTTGAAGGAAGTTTTAACCATGAATATATGTCATGTTATTAGAAAAAAATCTTTTTTAAAAAGGAAAAAATCTTGAGGCTAACACTCAGTTCAAATTGTTTCAATTACTAAAATAAAAGAATCATGCACATCCCTTCTATAATACTTTCAAACAGCTCTTTGTGAATTACTTTTAAGGCTATACTTAGGGTCCTCTATTGGTTCAGAAACTTATGAAAAATCTTACTAATTAATTACAGATTTAAAATTTAAATCTCTGCTGGCTGTGGCTGTGATGTAAGTGTTGATCCCTGGCCTAGTACTCAATGACAAGACGATTCCAAAGAGAGAATGCTTATCCACTCAAGTCATAGCATTTGGAGCACAAAGATGACTCGGCTGTATGAACCAAGTAACAGAACAAGGCAGTCATGATTTTTAGGAGGGTTTTTGTGCCTGTAAACCAAACTTTTCTATAGTAATAATCAGCTGGCAAAATCAAATAACAATCAGATTTATTTTTAAATCAGATTTTAAAATGCAGCAAACTCATGTGAATTATATACAGTAAACACAACTAGAGGAAAATAAACACCTGTTATTGTAGTTCATCACCACAGGGGAAAAAGAATATAATTTATTTCTAAATAAGGTTTCTGCAGAAGAACAGATGAGGCAATTCAATACACTGCAAAGCCTTGGGCTCTAGTTCTATTAACTACTAAAATTACCATTTATTGGGCATCTGGCGCCATTTAAGTATTTTATACATATTATGTCATTTAATCTACATATCAACTCCATGATATGTGAACCATCATTACCCCATTTTACAAATATTGAAAACAAGCCTCAGGCAGATTATAAAACCTGGCCAAGGTCACCAGTTAGTCAGTACTACTGCAGAATGCATCTCTGGGCTCAGTTTACCATCTGTTAACAGTCTGGTGGAAGACAGGACCGTTTACAAAATCCAGTGTTCCCCAAACTGACTACTCATCACAGAATCACCTCGTGAAAGCTTCATAAAAGCAAAGGTGAATGCTCCCTGGGGGTTCACAAGCACAGCCAGACTGGGACCAGGCTGTACCAGGTGATCTCTAAAGCCTCTGCCAACTGAGAGCCTGTATACATAGAGGCTCTTACTGTGATTTGGGGGGCAATTTTGTCCAGTTCCCTGGCTTTTGAACCTTCTAACTGTTCCTGCCTTCTCTCCTGGCCCTCCTTTCCCTTTTCTTCCAGGGCTAAAACAGCTTTCCTTTGTCTATTAGAGTATGATAGTGTGTTAGGGAGGTGTAAAATGTGTCAGGGAGTGCTCCAAGGTTTTCCTCTCTATTTGCTAACTCTGTCTGAAATACAGTTCTGCAACAAAGAAGTACATCATGGGCAAATGTATTAGTGTTAAAGGGAAATAATAAAATCAAGTCACTTTTACATAGTAGAAGTGATCACTATCAATAGCATACATTATTGCATTGAAAATAATAAAGTTAACACACAGCCATAGTCATTTGTTATATATTTTCTACGGCTGTTTTCACACTACAATAGCAGACTTGAGTAGTTATAACAAAGACCACGTGGCCCATAAAGTCGGAAATATTTACCATTCTGGCCTTTACAGAAAAAGTCTGCCAACCCTTGTTCTACATGTTAATCTCTAAACCAGGACCTCTGCAGTCTCTAAGGAGCAAATGGAGAGCTCTTACGTACAGAATAGACCTAAAGGTACTGAGAATTCAGGGCCATGCTGGTCTCTCACTGCCTGTTCACCCTAGAGGGTAGTATACCACCCAACAAATTCCACCAATGCCCAGGGAGCACCCAGTTAAACATTTATGAAGTAAGCAGCCGAGGATCACCAGACAATTTAGCAAAGTCTCCATCATGAAAGTGAGACCAAAACAAACAGAAAAAAAAAAAAAAGAAGAAGAAAAGAAATAGATACAATATAGGGGTTTAAAACCACCCCCACACACACACAAAAACAGATAGACAGAAGGTGTTCTGAAATGATGATCCTCACCTATGAAGTAAGAAAAAGACATTTTTAAAATATTTATTTATTGATTGATTGATTGATTTTATTTTTTGGCTGTGTTGGGTCGTCACTGCTGTGCGCGGGCTTTCTCTAGTTGCAGTGAGCGGGGGCTACTCTTCGTTGCAGTGCGCAGGCTTCTCATTGCAGTGGATTCTCTTGTTGTGGAGCATGGACTCTAGGTGCACAGGCTTCAGTAGTTGTGGCACGTGGGCTCAGTAGTTGTGGCTTGTAGGCTCTTGAGCGCAGGCTCAGTAGTTGTGGCGCATGGGCTTAGTTGCTCCGTGGCATGTGGGATCTTCCCAGGCCAGGGCTCGAACCCGTGTCCCTTGCATTGGCGGGCAGATTCTTAACCACTGCGCCACCAGGGAAGCCCCTTGTTTTGTTTTTAAAGAATATACAGAACAAGAGCTCTTTATTTCCTCTTGGAAATTAAAAATGATAGCAATAAAAATGTCAATCGAGGGACTTCCTTGGCAGTCCAGTGGTTAAGATTGCACACTTCCACTACAGGGATTGAGGGTTCAATCCCTGGTCAGGGAACTAAGATCCCACATGCCATGTGGCACAGCCAAAAACCAATTTTTTTAATTAAATAAATAAATTAACTAAAATGTCAGTAGAAGGGGTAAATGACAAAGTTGGGGAAATCTCCCAGAGAGAGAACAAAAAGGGTTTCCAGTAAGAAAAGAACCTAGGGAAAAATGTTCAGAACTGATGGGTAGGTTTTCAGACTGAAGGGGCCTTCTTAGTACCCAGCACAATGGAAGAAAGATTTACTACAAACTCTAGTAGGATCTAGAACATATAACATTGTAAAATTTCAGACCTATAGGTAAATGAAAAGATCCTCAGGTTCAGCTCCATTAATATCTGAGTAGGTAATAATTATCCTGCTAAGACAATTAAAGAAGAACATTAAACAAAAAAATCTTGAAAGTGAAAAGCTTGTAAGATGCTAAGAAAGTATCAAAATAAGAACTCAGGAAAATAAGCCTAGGCACTCAAAGCCACTCAAAGCCACTGTCCCTGACCCAAGGGAAGTAAGCCACAAAGCTGAATCCGGGTTTTGGCAGCCTTAAAGGGCGGGGGGACAGTAGTCAAAGCCCAGAGCCCTCAGGTTGGGCAGTGACAAACCACCTCCTAGCTTTAAGCTGGGATCTAAACAACTATTCCCACAGGGTTGGGAGAGGAGATGGCCCTAGGCAAACTGAGCCTTAAAAAAGAATGTCTTATCATCTGGTCATCTAGGTGGTCCCAGACTGTTGGCATGCCTAGATACCTGGCAGAACTGAACAAAAAATTTCCTCTGGAGAGTGATGCCATCATCCTACACATCAAGATATTCCTCCAAATTATTTTTTAAATATTAGTACAGTGTCTAAACAGTCAAAAATAACCAAAGACATAAGATACCATGAGTAAGAATCAATAGAAACAGACACATGAAAGAGACCCTCAAAAGATATTTCAGAATTATCAGTGTTTATAAAACAACTAAAGCTTACTATGTTCAAAGGGATATAAAAATCAAGATTGAAAATTTCAGCAGGGAACTGCAAACTATAAAAGATGATTTACTAAGTTTGAAGAAGAATGAAATAGAAATTTTATAACTAAAAAATATAATAGAAGACTTAAATGAATTTGGCACAGCTGAAGAGAGAATTAGTGAAATGAAAGAGCAAGCTTCATTAGTAATCACCTAGAATGGAGTGCAGAAAGATAAAATGAGGTATCATGCAGAAAAGAGGCTGAGACACTTAAAGGATACAGTGAAATCTAACACAGGTATACTGCAGTCCCAAAAGAAGGAGAAACACAGACAACAATACCTGAAGATTGTGGCTCAGAATTTTCTAGAACTGATTAAAGATATCAATCCACAGGTTAAAAAGCCCAACAAATCACGAGCAGGATAAATAAAAAAGAAAATCACACCAAATACTGTGAAACTATGGAAAACCAAAGACAAAGAGGAAATGTTAAAAGCAGACAGAGTAAAAGTACCTTTGAAAAAGAAATGGGTTAACAATTTCTTATTACCAACAATGGAAGTGAGTAGACAATTGCATGGTACTTTAAATGTACTGAAAGGAAATTAACTACCAGCCCAGAATTCTATACCCAACAAAAATATCCTTCAAGAATAAAAGCAAAATCAGGGCTTCCCTGGTGGCGCAGTGGTTGAGAGTCTGCCTGCCGATGCAGGGAACGTGGGTTCGTGCCCCAGTCCGGGAAGATCCCGCATGCCGCGAAGCGTCTGGGCCCGTGAGCCATGGCTGCTGAGCCTGCGCATCCGGAGCCTGTGCTCCACAATGGGAGAGGCCACAAGAGTGAGAGGCCCGCGTACCACAAAAAAAAAAAAAGAGAGAGAGAATGCGCTTGCAGGGGAATTCAGGGGACATGGGTTCGAGTCCTGATCAGGGAAGATCCCACATGCCGTGGAGCAACTAAGCCCATGCGCCACAACTACTGAGCCTGCGCTCTAGAGCTCGTGCCCCACAGCAAGAGAAAGCACCGTAATGAGAAGCCCCCACACCGCAACGAAGAGTAGCCCCCGCTTGCCTCAACTAGAGAAAGCCCGCGCACAGCAACGAAGACCCAACGCAGCCAAAAATAAAAATAAATAAATAAATTTATTTTTTTTAAAAAAAGCCTAAAGGTAGAGGAGAAAAAGAATCTCTAGATTGGGAGACTATACTAGGCTGAAATGCCACTAAACTTCTTCCTATCAAATGTCAGTGATAACATGGTATTGAAGGACAAAGTACCAGCTTCTTTGTTCTCAGATTCTAACTCCTGGAAATAAACAGTCTAATCTGAACCAAAGGATTAAAAACTGAGAAACACAGCTGAAGTAGAAAATGAACAACCAAAAAAGCACATACAAAATACAAAAGATCATAAAATTTTGTTACAAAGAGTATTCAGGGGCTTCCCTGGTGGTGCAGTGGTTGAGAATCCACCTGCCAATGCAGGGGACATGGGTTCCAGCCCTGGTCTGGGAAGATCCCACATGCCGTGAAGCAACTGAGCCCATGCACCACCACTACTGAGCCTGCACTCTAGAGCCCACGAGCCACAACTACTGAAGCCCGTGCACCTAGAGCCCGTGCTCTCCAACAAGAGAAGTCACCGAAATGAGAAGCCTGCACACCACAACAAAGAGTAGCCCCGCTCACCACAACTAGAGAAAGCCCACACGCAGCAACGAAGACCCAACGCAGCCAAAATAATTAATTTAAAAAAAAAAGTATTCAGACAATGTACAAACTACGTGTATAATTTAAAATTGCGTAATACCATCTAAGTAATAATAATAACAATGTGAAATTTTATAGACATCTTTAGGATTTCAGAGCTCTCACTTATTAAATTGTACTTAATAAATAATAAAACTTAGGAAAACTTTAAATTGCTTTCAAAAGCTAGGCACTAAGAAAATAATAGTTTCAAAAGATTCTAGGATAATATGAATTAGCTCAATCTTTTTGAAATATTTGCTCAATTTTAATTTTAAACAATTTTACTAAGAAAACAATGCATTCTATAGTATATACAAGGTCATAAATTCTAAAGTAAAACGAATAGCTTGGCAAGCAAAACAGTTCAATAGTTTAAATTGAGGGAAACACTTTAAAGTTGAAAACATATTTTTGGAACAAAAATTATTTGTCTCTCAATCAAGAGAAATCCTAAGCTGATAAATGTGACTCTTCCCTGTACTATTTAAAAGTACGCATGATGCGTTCTTACCTGGAATAAGATCTGCATAGGTCAAGCTAACATATAAGATACTGATAAGTATTTTATCAGCAAGTGGATCAAGAGCACTTCCCAAAGCTGATTTTTGACTGGCCCAGTTTCGAGCAATAAATCCATCCAACTGAAAATAGAAGTTTTTTTTTTTTTTAATCAATGTCATAATAGGTACAGAGTAGATATCTTGAAGGTTAAGAGATACCAGAATAACAGCTATACTTGCATAAAATGTAGATAAAACCTCTTCTGTCTCTTACCCCCAAACCTTCTGTTTTACTGGTATACACTTAGCTTTTAAATTACCAACTGGTCAGAAAATGATTTCACTTTTCTACAGAAAAAAAAATTTTCACTTTTCTTTCTCAAGGCCTTCAGCTATTTTGCAATGTTTTCACAGTGCCCCTTTGTGGGATGAACCCAGACACAAATTTAGAGATGTAAAGAACCCAAATAAAACTCAAAGAAAGCAGGACTGACAGAGCATGGACTAGTCACCCCACCCCAACCCACCCCTCCCATCCCCCGCCCCTTGAGCCCTGGGCTATTTCACTACAGCCAAAATTGCTGCTTTTACTTGCAAGGACTACCGTCTAACTGCGAGATTTTCTAACTTCCATTCCTACCTACTTTTCTATAATATGACCCAACTCCCTATGTTTTAGCTGTTATTATTTTTATTTTATTCTATTTTAACTGTTATTATCAATATTTTTTATCTAGTGCCACTGTTAATTCCATGTCTGACTGTATTGCATGACCTGTATTTGAATACAAAACTCAGTCCTCTGTACCTGGCCTACTTAGAATTTTTGATATGAAAATTACTTATTCACTACTCTTGGAAACAAATTATATTTTAAAGCAGAGGTCGTACTTGGGTTACCAGGGGGCCAAAGAGGCCTGCAGGCTGGTTTTGTTTGACCTGCCCAGTGATTTTTTAACTATAAATTAGTTGCCAATATTTAAATATTCAGTCTTAACTCAAAAAATCCAGATCTCCAGGCTCACTTGAGAAATGGGAAGATCTGGCCACCCTGGGGCCACAAAATTGACTGAAACCAAGTACTGCTTATTTTCATTAAACGAGGCAGATATTTTCTGTCTTTCCAAGTCCCTACCCTGGCTTTTACTCATTTTATTTAACTTCAAACTTCAACAAATATTTGAATTTTCCAGTCCTAGTTCCAAGGAAAAAGATCAAATTAATCTAGACATAATTTAACATGGTACATTTTAAAGTATAAATAAGTCCTCCATATCTCAAGTATTCCAATGACTTAGAGCAGTCGTACAGGACAATGGTTAAGAACTTACTCTTCGCAGCAGAGCATAAGTGGTTCAAGCACTGGCTCTCCCACTCACTTAACTGTGTGACTCTGGGCAAGTTATTTGGCCTAAGCCTCAGTTTCCTCATCTGTAAAACAGAGATAGTGCTACCTACCTCGCAGGGTGGGTTGTCTCAGTACATAATGTGATTAATACTTGTTTAGCACCCAGCGCTTAGTAAATCCTCAAAAAAAGCAGTTACTAGCTATTACTACCTCAACTGAAAAAATCTATTTTCTTAAGTATACTACAGGTAACACTAACAGAAAGTGCCTAGAACTGGGAGTTGGGGCCTTGGAAGATTCAGGTGTCAGTTCAGTTTCTGATCTCAGGGAACTTAACCTCCCATTTTTTCACCATCATCACCCTCTTGTCCTCATCGTTCCTCTACCCACACTGGATTCCAAGGTCATCAACATCATCTCTTCTTTGTAAACCTCTATAACTCCCTACTCCACTCTCCCTCAACCCTGCTTAAATACAACTATCATGTACTCCAGGCCTGCACCCAAGCAGCTGAACACTGATCAAGAAAAACACATAAATGGGCTGATTGATCTCACTTTTTCATGACCACAAATCTCCTGTGGGTACTCAATACTGCCTGGCAAACCTACACCTGCTTACTGTGCTTACCTTCTTTATTCATAGTCTGCTCATCCCTCCCAAAGCCTCTCTCTCTAGCTCATGACCATGTCTATATTTGCTCAAAAAACACAAACAGATTGTCAGCCTTCCCTTGTATTCCCACCTCCAAATCCACCACCTACTAGCATCCATGCACATTCTCTCTGCGGTCCCTGATCCCAGGTCCTCTTACCTTCTGAGTTTTTCCCACCTCCCCTGCATCATCAATCTTTCTCTTCCTACCCAGTCATTTAATTAATTAGTTAATTAACAACAAAAATTTCCCCAGTATGTATCTCTTTATAAACTACCCTTCCTTGACTATCTCTCTATTCCCCTATGAAGCAAAACTTCCTCAATGTGACATCTATTGTCATCACCACCTCATGTATGCTCACCAACCCATTTTGACTGCCCCACCCTCTGGAGATTGTACTCATAAAAGTCACCAATGAATTCTACACTCTTGGCTTACTTGACCCCAACACAATTGAAGCACTTTCTTCATTTAACATCTGGGACACCTTATTGCCCAATTTTCTTTCTTTCTCACCAGCTATTCCTTCTCAGTGTCCTTTTTGGCTCCTTCTCCATTGCTCCATTATTGTTCTTTTCTCTGACCTCTTCTCTTCTTTTACCACAGCCTAGATGATTTCATCCAGACTTGACCATCTATATGATGATAACTCTTAAATCTATCTCTAACCATGATTTCCTCCAACTCAAAACTTCTGTATTCAACTACCCAATGTTATCTCTATCTGAACAGGCATAACAACTCTTTTCCCACAAAACCTGTCCTACCCTGAGTGTTGACCATCACAGAAAATGTAAACCTCCATGTATCTGCGTGTTGAAAAGGAAAAAAAAAAAAGTAACAGCCTAGCACTCTTATTTAATTCCTTTCTCTCACCCCACATATCCAATCCTTTAACATATCAACTCTATCTTCAAAACATATTTCCCAACCCTCTTCCCTAGATTACTATAAGCCTCATAACCAGCCTCTCTGCTTCTATTCTTGCATTCCTGTAATCCATTTCCCATATACAACATTCCCCTACTTAAACCCTCCATGAGTACAGCCATCTGCCCAGCAGCCATTCTAGAGGCATCAAAACCTACATGAAGTAAATGTAATATGATGCCAGTTAACTCAGGTTTCCGTACACATTGTCTTACATATTTAGAAAAGTGTAAATGAGACCTCTCCCATTCGATGAATATTGCAATCTCATGTGGCAACTAAAAAAATCTACAAACCAAAAAAGAGCAAATCCAGTAACTGAAAAAGATCTTGCCTATTACGAAAAAAAATTCCATTATCAATATAATGGCCTTTGACAGACTTGGAGACCATATTAATAAGGGGAGGGCTTCAGGCTTCACAAAAGAAGAGATTTTGAGAATGAGGAGAAGTTGTGACAAACAGGAGCTAAACTCGGGAAAAAGAGGTGGTAACCACTTCAAGAAACTGTATTTGATGCATATTTGGAAATGCCATATAACAATGCAAATGCCCTCATTATTTATTCTGCAGAATCTTCAGCTCATTTTGTATGGCTCAACAATGCTACTGGGCAGGTGTCATTTTGTTTCTATGAACCTCAAAGGGAATAGCTGATGTTACAAAGAAAGATGCTATGCAACTTTTATTAACAGAAAATTAGCTTCTCTTTATTCTCACTGAATACTGAGCAAAGCTTTTCAAACATACATCAGTTTAAAGAGGCACCAAATTGTTATTGCTTGTCTGGGTGCTCACTTGAATCTCAGACCAGCCTTGTACAAGAACATACAATTTATATACACAATGTCTATTTCTACATGCTCTTGTCCTGATTTAAAATCTTTCCTCTACCTTTTCCCCACTTCCTTCAACTGTGTTTTTGCAGGACATGTAGTTTTACAAGCCATTTCAAATCCTTTATGCAACAGGGTGGGTGATAAATACAAATAATGTCACATATGATGATGACTGGCCAGTCCACAAAAGCCTATATAACACATAGTGAGGCTTTCTGTTAGAAAATTATTTTCCAAGTTCTAATTGGAGACAACCTGAATAAATCTTTCCCTCCCTATAAACTGACACAGTGGTGTCAAGGTGCTCTTTTCTCCTTGGTCCATCTGCTCGGAGAGTGGAAGAAGGAAGGATGTCTAATGCCCACGTAGGGCAGGGTCTTCTGGAAGGTGGTCAGAGGGGTGTAGAGAAGGAATCAAGGACCAAATCTGTGGGGTGCCTATGGCCTCCTGCCAGCATAAACCTGAGCAGAGATCTGGCCTCTGCAAGCTCCCTGGTCACAACAACTGGCCCACTGTTTCCCTCTCCACCAGTAAAACCAACTGTTGTTGCAGATCAGATATTTCTCTCTATTATGTAAGTAGGAGAAAAAGTCTCACAGCTTCTCTCCTTTATTTCTATCCCTAAAGCAAGTACTTGGCCCTTTGAGAATTTCTAAGGCTTTTTCTTTTATGAAGAAGTTAAAAACCAAGAGTAAAAAGCTCCTTCTCCCATGCCTCCCTACAACCTCCACTTCCTTCCTTAGATCATATAAAGAATAACAGAGTCCCACATAGATGTTAAAGACAAGCCTTTACACAAAGTACTAGGTGAAATTCATCTTGAGGATTTCCTTCCAAAGAAAAGCAGACTGAGGCTGTGCTATTTCAGTGTAGTAGAGACCCTGGGATTTAGAAGGGGAGCAAAACAGGGGGAGTGCCGGTACAACTTACCAAATCAGTTAGCCCAGCTAAGGCAAAAACTCCTAGTGCAATATTAAAATCTTCTTCAATAATCAAATAGCCCAAAACTGGGGCCAAGCCAATTCTCGTCATTGACAACATATTTGGGATTGTCCATGGGTTTTCATACTGAAACATAAAGACAACAAAATTTAAATACTATAAATTCATACTTTAAATAACTATATACATTGGAAAAATACACTCCATCACCTTAAAGGTTAGAAGCTAAATAAACCTTAAAATTAGTACTTTCAGTTTTAAAATCCATTCTGTTCTTTTTACACACATCTAAAACTGTTAAGAATGCAGAAGATGAAGATATGTCATATACCCAAACACAGACTAAAATGTTGGCTGTATATAGAGTAGGTTTTCTCACTAAAGAGAGAAGGAATAAACATGTATTGTCTATCATATAAGTCAAGCCTTTAATGTATTACTTCACCATCAGAATTCAAAACTAAAAACATACTGCTTTTAAAAGTGAAAATTCAACAACATTGTAAATCAACTATATTCAATAAAATTTTTTTTAAAAGAATTACTTTCCCACTATACAAAATTTTTAAAAAAAGATCTTCAGGAAGGTCTTATACTTCAAGTAGACAAACGGTCTAGAAAGTGTCAGAAAAAAGCCGAATTATCAACCATGGGCATTTTGGCTAAAAAAACATTTATTGCAAATAACCTCTCCTCACTCCTCTACACATACCCATCAAAAGAATGCTAAATGCCATACACAGTGTTGGAGATACGAATGAAGGGGAAAAAAACATTTAATTCCATAACCTCATCACTAAACTGGAGAACTGCTAGAAGAAAATGGAACAAGGAAAAGGTATTGAGATACTTAGGAAATAAAGAGATTTTGTAAATTTGTTCAAAATAGCCACAGAAATGTAAAGATCCCCAACCAGAAGCTGAGGGCTTTCACAGCTCCCCTGTGGGGGCTTTATGATTCCTTGAAACTTCATTTGGAGCCAAGGTGCTTGAAGTTGGCACCAACAAAAGGGCACCTCGGCAGCTGCTCTGAAAACCATTCCTTCCTTGCCAAAGTCTGTTTCATGAGAGGGTATTTCAACTTGAAAAAGCCTCGGCCTAGTGGAACTAAGATACACCGCACAAAACAGGGTACAGAAATAACACAGAGAAAATGTCATTCCCTAAAGGCTGGATTTTTTTTCTCCACTGAGTCAAGACTGCCAGCTCTACCCCATGGGACTATCTCCTCACAAGATAACCCTACTTAACCTCTTTATTAATCAGTAACCTATTTGCCTGAACCTTAATTTTGATTTTTTTAAAAAGTGACAATTTCCACTTCTAAATACCTCTTTTAAAATACCTTCAACCATTCTGTAAGAAAAGCCAGTTCTCTAAAGATACTAAGTCTGTGTTTATAAACAGAACCCAGCAAGAAATGTTCACCTCAGTTTGAAGGAATAATGGAGTTATTGGGGCCCAGTGGCAGAATACTGTCACTAAAGCTACAGAAAAATTCCAATTCTCCAGGAAACAATCACCAAACAATCAGCACTCCAAACCTCTACTCAAGGACCCTCTGTTGAACTAATCCACATTATATTAATTAAATGGAATCATTCTTGGAACATATTCCAAATTCAAGTTCAAAGGTCCAAGTGTTTCAGAGTCCAGAGAAAAAAGATAAGTCTGTTGACCATACTGCGATACAGAGTAAGTCAAATACTGATCCAGCATTACAGTGACTCATTGAGGGGGGTGGGGAGGTACAGTTCATGATTGAGAGAAAGGAAAAACAAAGCAAAAGGTCAGAATACAGTGGCCCAAAATTAAACTCAGAGAGGCCCATGGGGAAAAATTAAAGACACAGTTGTAAACAGCCAGATCACTTCATTTGGTGAATTAATAAACCAGACTGAATGTTCTTGGAACAATGAAAGAGATTCCTTTTAGCTCCACATAAAATATTTCAGTCAAAATAAAATACCTCAATTTCTAATCATTAAATTCGTAAACGTTTCTAAATTAAAATTAAGAGATCTAATCTCAGATTACCCAACCAGATAACCTGTGGCATACTGGACCAACTACTGCCGTTCTGGGAAGGACTTCAACCAGGATATGGCAACCTCAAAGCATCCAGCATTCATTCAAACCCCAACATGCTCTAGCTATTAATGTAGCTGAGACCCCTGCCAGGATGTGGCCACCCCAACCCATGCTGTACAACTGATGAAAGCAGCACAGGGGCCCACTGAAGACATAACAATTGAAGATGTAATAATTGCATGAGTCTTGCTACGTGACATCAAAAGCTCTCCCACACTCATGCTCTCATGTCTTCTGTTTGGTCAGTATTTCAACAGGTAAGCAGACAAATATTTTCCTCCGTTACCTCAGGAAGAGAGATTTAATCTTTTTCTATAATTAAAGGTTAAAGGATCTTTTAATTACGATTTAAATTACTTAGCTATCCTTCATCCTACAATATGTAAAGTTACCAAAGGTCAAATGATAGTTAACCAAACCTGCACAAGCAAACAGAAAGGCCTGTATATCTTTCTGAAGACGCCCAGACACTTGCCCTAAACATTGGGGACTCGCTTCAAAAAATTTTAAACGGGCTTTTAATAAGACAGGTGAAGGCTATTTTTACCAATGCAATATCCAGAGGCGCGTCCAGCTACCGGTGCGGATAGACGGGAAGGAGAGGGTTCTAACTTGAACACCGAGACAGAAGGAGGACGCGGCTCGTACCCCTGACACTCACCGCGACCGAATGATCTGCCCATAACTTCTCTTCGGGGAACGCTTTAAAAGTTCTGAAACGGAAGCATCGGACCTCACCGGCCACGGCACGTTATTTACGTCCGGGACGGAGCCCCGCCGGAGCAGTCGACCCCGACCCAGAGTCGCCCCTCCGCCTTCTCCTCGGTACGTACCAGGCTGGCGGCGCTCGGCGGACCCCACCGGCCGCCCCGGGCCTTGGTGGCGGCGTCCTCTTCCGCTGCGGGCCCGGGGGCTGCCTTCCCCGCGCCCGAGCAGTGGGCCCGCGGGCTGGCCCCAGGCAGCCGCAGGCCGAGCGCAGCCGGGCGCAGCCACCAGCGCTCCGCCAGGCACCCCAGGCAGCATGGCACTGGCGGCAACAAGGCCCCGCGGGCGCGCCCCTTGCCCGGCCGCGCTCCCGGCGCCCACACGGCTACGCGCAAGGCACCCCACGAGGTGCGCGCCACCCGCGAGGCCAGCATGGCCCTGCGGGCGAGCCGCGGGGACGCAGGCGGCGAGAGCTCAGCAGCCCGGGGCACCGGCGAGTAGCTTCCCCATCGAACCCCAGCAACACCGGAGAACCTCGACAGCCTCCATACTGGTTCTCAAGCCTCAGCACGTTCGGTTATACCAGTGGCCTGGGCCGCCAAGAACGGAAGCCGTCGCGACGCTTTTGCGACACCGTCGCCGCTGGCCTTCCCAGCGCCGGCGGCGGCGGCGGCGGCGGGAGTCACGTGCCGTTAGGCCCAGTGGGCTGCCGGGTAGCGGTCCGGCGCGGCGCCGCAGTCTGCCTACAGGCGGGATCTGGGCTCCGTGGGGAGGCGAGGAGAGGAATGCGCAGGGCAGGACTACTGCGCGACCGCTGTGGCCGGGAGAGGGCGGGAGACATCTCGCCCCCCTGCCGGAAACCCGAGGTGTGCGCGGCTCTGGGGCACAATCGCGAGAGTTTCACCTATTTCTAAAATGTCTGATACAGAGGAAGTATTTAATGCCAGCTCTCTGTTCTTTTCCCTCTTTTGAGCGTTGCATATGCCCCAAAATATGGATGTTAGAAAATGTCAGTACTAGAAATTACTGATCGTTTACCTGAAAAAAGCGTTTACTGTAGCCAGGCTAGAGTGCATCATCCCGTTTAATCTTCCCAGCAACTCTAGGATGGGTTCCATTAGTATCTTACTTTTACTGATAAGGAAATGTTGGCTTAGGGAGGTTAAGAAACGTGCTTATTAGAGGAATATCCAAAATAAGAATCAGCTCATCGTTAATTAACTGACAAATTTTATACATTAATGATTAATATAGAAGTAATAAATTATATTGATTATTGCTATACTGTTATTAATATTTATTAATATTGCAATGTTACAGACCTGTTTTCTTGTAGAGTCTATGTCAGAGTGAATTTGAATGGTTCTTGTGGCCTCTGCAACATCCCCCTCAGCCGTGTCTGTGATGACAGACCCACAGTGAAGTTGATCTTAAACTTAGTTCAGGTAGCTTAGGAAAGACCAGTTGAACCTGAACGTCATTGTAGAGCTGAGTATTTATCAAAAGAAATCTTCAGCTTCTTACACACATATTGAAATGCTGATATTGAGAGAAAAATTAAGTGTTTGTACTAGCAATGTAAAAAGGATAATTCTTTTAAAAAAACAATGATATTGGAATCAAATACCTACAATTGATACATAGACTTTCTGGATAATCCTGTCAAGGGGGAGTGGGCAGTATTTCAGTCTCTTACCCCTTCCACTCAGGGACCTGCGTTTACTCTCCGTTTACTCCCTCTTTCCACCTTCTCCTAATTTAGGACACTTTCTCATTGTCTCTTGGGATTTTTTCTTCTCTGTGCTCCATAATCTGTCAGTCCTGCTGCATCTGCCTCTAATAGTTGCTATGAGGGCATGATCTTACTTGCTTTTCTCTTCATGTTTTTTTCATTTCTTGCTCTGATAGTTTTTATTTCTATTCCTTTTGGTATTTAATCTTGTTTTTTCTAAATTCTAGTTTAATGTTTAATTATTTATTCAACTTCTGTACTATCAATTTATGGTAATCTAGTTTTATCCAGGGCCATCAAGAATGATACCATCAAGAATAACACCTGAGCTCTTCACTTAGTTGCTTTATTGTTTGGAGATAGCCTTTTGGCTCATAGGCAAAAAATAGTCACAGAAATTAAACCATGAAATATCATTTATGGTTTTCTGTTTAAAATACAATTTTAGTCGTATGTATTTTTTGTATATTTCTATGTATGGAATTACATTATACTAAACTATAAATTTTTAAAATAAAACTTTTGTCTGTGTAGTGATTTCATTACGTTCTTCTGCTTCTCACTTCAATATAAAATTAGAGAAAAAATTAACCCCCAACTAAAACAAAACTCACACTTTAAATATAGTAAACTAGGAAATGGGGAGGTGTTGGTTAAACGGTACAAATTTCCAGTTATAAGTTCTGGGGCACTAATATACAGCATGGTGACTATAGTTAACAGTACTGTATTATATACTTCAAAGTTGCTCAGAGAGTAGAGCTTAAATATTCTCACCACATACACACATACACAAATAATTACGTGCGGTGATGGAGGTGTTAACTAACCTTACTGTGGTAAACAATTCCCAATATATACATGTATCAAATCATCATATTAAATTTACACAATGTTATATGTCAATTAGATCTCAATAAAGCTGGAAAATGTTTAATAAAATATAGGAAACTATTATATATATGTATATATATGTAATACAGAAAGTCAGCTTTACTATGGACTACTGATATTACTACTAAGTCTTTATGAAGTAGGGCAGTTAAGTGTCTGGCATTTTGGCCTAAAGGTCAATGACAGCTCAATACATAGAACTAAAAAGTAACAGTACTTCCAACAAACCATTTCCTTAACATTTTAAGACAGGAGAACATGCAGCTACCAGTCTTTGACCTCATTTTCTAGAACATGACAGGTGTCAACAAATGAACAGATTAACCTGGGATGAAGGGTGGAGAAAATGCAGAAACCCAGTAAAACAACAATCCCAGATACAAGCTGTTAGGATACACATACTAAATAGTAGGAAGCATATTTGCTAACATTCAGCTAGGGGAGGGCAGGGGGCAGAGGAAACCTAAAAATTCTACAGTTAGTATTTGATTTATAATAAGTTAATTCCCTGTTTTATAAATTCTATACGTTAATTTCTATCCAATAAGATTAACTAAATAGGTGGGCAGCTCATATGTCTGAGGGATTGGGAATCTCTGTCACTGGACTTTTTCCCAAAATTAGGAAAAAATAATTGGAAAAGTAAGCCTGTAACAAGAATCCAAGTAAGTATCCATAAATAAGCCTGTTGCTTGAAATTAATTCCAATTTTTATCTCTTCACCCTTTTTATTAGAATTATTTTTTTAAAAAACTAGTCAGGTGTCTTATCCCAACTTCTGTAGTCAATCATGTAAATTCTAACAGAACAAAACAGGAAAAGAGAAAGGACTGTAAATAATTAACCTTGAATAACTAGCCAGTTGACAGTGTGCTTAAGTTACTTCTTTGAAAGCATAAATGCTAACAACAATAGCTACTAATATCTACTGTGCAGTCACAGCGGAGCTATGGAGCTATACCGTGTATGGCTTTTTTTTTTTTTTTAATAAATTTATTTACTTATTTATTTATTTTTGGCTGCGTTGAGCCTCCGTTGCTGCGCGCGGGCTTTCTCTAGTTGCGGTGAGTGGGGTCCACTCTTCATTGCGGTGCGCGGGCATCTCATTGTGGTGGCCTCTCCTGTTGCGGAGCATGGGCTCCAGGCACACGGGCCTTACCAGCTGTGGCATGCGGGCTAAGTAGTTTTGGCTCACAGGCTCCAGAGCAGAGGCTCCAGAGCACAGGCTCAGCAGTTGTGGAACACAGCCCGTGGCAGCTGTGGCACACAGTTGCCCCACGACATGTGGGATCTTCCCGGACCAGGGCTCGAACCCGTGTCCCCTGTACTGGCAGGCGGATTCCCAACCACTGGGCCACCAGGGAATCCCCTGTGTATGGCTTCTTATCTTTTGACTGATCCTTTGCTGAGGAAGTTGTGAAAGTAAAAATGTTGCCCCTAGAGGGTAGTATTGTCTCGCCACTCAGGCTTTCCTTGGTTAGCTGCAAAGCGGTGCAGGTGGGACTGTGCTGAATATAGGCACATCTTACCTCTGCTAAAGATTCCTGGATCCTGGTTTTAGGCTTTTGAAAGTTCTGCAACCCACTCATTCTTTCCCACTTGTCACTTCTATTTGAAGCATAAGCTTTTTGAAAAGAAAACTATCCCAAATCTCTTCATTAATATTTTCTGTTAATAGTCTATTGATAAACATAGAGATATGTTTACCCTCTTCTTATATTAGACATACAACAAGGTATAGTGTTTGTTACTTATATTAAGTTGTTCGATCTGGGATACAATAAATTTGAGCCACTTTCTGTTTCCTGGGACCAGAAGAAAATAATTATAGTGCAAAGAAAATAGCTCTGCAAGTGGATGGGTCTTATATAAATAATAATTAGAAGTTAAAGCCAAATCAGGAAAATGCAATTATTTCTCTCCTCAGGAATCAAGGAGAGTTAATTTTTGTAGGAGTGAGCTGTAATTACTCATCCTAACCCCAAAGGTATTTTGAATACTTAGTAACACAAATAAGGTACAGGTTTAAACCACTGTAATAACTACACGAACTAACAGTCTAAACAGGAAGGAATGAAGTGATTGGGTTTAGATTTGAAACACGTGTACCCAAGAGAGGGCATTAGTGGTAGGGTCAAGCTCTTCAGGGCCTGCAGAGATGAACTCTATAGAGTCTAAACTCTATATAATTTAGATTGCTCTTTAAATTATTAAGAGATTTAAACAAGTCTTTTTTTGTCAATTTCTAGTGCCAGCCTTTGATTATTCCTTTCTGAGAAAGTATTGATGCTACTAGAATATGTGAACAAGTCTTTAGCAAAGAGTTTATAAAAACTCATATAAATGGTTCATTTCTTGTAGGAAGCTTCAAAGGAAGTAAAAACAGCCACACAGGCAGGCATTATCTACAAACAAGGAAGTGAAAGAGTTGGTTTTAATACTTTTGTCCTATTTTCCCTTAGTAATAAAAAAAAAATTTTTTTTTTTGGCTGCGCCGCACAGCTTGTGGGATCTTAGTTCCCTGACCAGGGATTGAACCTGGTCCCACAGAAGTGAAAAAGCACCGAGTCCTAACCACTGGACCACCAGGGAATTCCCAGTAGTAAAATATTTTTAAAGGAACCGCAGAATTTTTAACAGTAGTGTATGACTTGCTTTATTTTTTGTTCCATTTCTCCTTGTCAAAAATTCAAGTATCTTGTTTTCTATAGCTTAGAGAGACCTATTTTAATGTTATCATCTAACTATCCAATCCATTTCAGAAGTGACTGAATTTGAAAGATGATAAACACCTCCTTCACACCCCCCTCCCCAATGGAAAAAATTTAAACCAATACTGTGGATTCTTTCAGTGGTTTACTTCTGAGAGAAACCTTCAAATATGAGCACAAGATAATTTTTTTCCTCCACAGAATACTCAGCACTTTAGTTAATTTTAAAGGGGTTATATAATATCTGCAAATTGAATACAAATTTGAGAATTTTGTTTTTTAAAGTGTTTTTGAATGTGGTAAATATTCTTCAGCTACTGATTTCCTATACATACCTCATATTCCTTGAAAACTTAACAGTTTGTTAGTCCTCATATTTTTAGAAACCACGTCTCCACAAAACTCAGCATTAATTTTTTTTTTTTCTTTTGGCTGTACTGCGCAGCTTGCAGGAGCTTAATTCCCTGACCAGGAATGGAACCCTGGGCTCTGGCAGTGAAAGCACCAAGTCCTAACCCCTGGATCACCAGGGAATTCCCAGCATTAATTTTTTTTCAGATAAATCAGGTTGTTTAATAACTTTAATTCTGGAGCACATGTTCATATCTAGGAAAAGGTGGTGTAGGGCTGAGCAGTTCAGTACTAGTAGAAAAAACAGTTGTGTTTCTTGGTGAAATTTGAGTTAAACTATGACTCTTCTTATATTTTGAACAAAATACAGGGCTAGATCCCTTTTGAAATATTTTTCAATCTTTACCCACTCACTAAAACTGAGATTTTTACCCAGTAAAACTGGCTGTTACCGAAGTATATCAACTTGTATACAAATCAGCCACAGTCTGGAATAGGTTTTCTGATACTAAAACCACCCTCTGATATTTGGCTACCGCCACCTCTTCTATTTTTTGTCAATTCCAAGCCCATTTTCCAGGAAGCAAATTAAACTAAACATATTATTTCCTTTCTTCCACAATTAGAAAATTCTTCTATACCACTCATGTTTAGATTCTAGGGAATCCACATGTCTCTGTTCTCAGAGAGCTTACATTGCAAGCTGTCTGGACTCCAGCCCCTAAAAGATCAAAAGCATCTTCCATGGAATGTTTTGCAGACTTCCTATATAATCCAATGAAAGCTATTAAAAAATAAGCAATACAAATTTTGGTAAAATTTCAAGGGATTTCTATAGCCCAGGAGACCTACTCACCAACCCCATGGTCATAACCATTGCGGGCAATGCTCACTCACACCTCTGTGTTCAGAGCTCAGGGGGTATTATGGGCTCTTTGCCACGTTCACATCTTGTGCTTGTTCTCTATGGCCCCTAATTTAACATATTAAGCAGAGAAGAAAAGGGGATAACACCTCAGCTTTTAAAGGTGTCAACCTAGCGACCAAGAAATCTCAGTGCCTCCCTCTTCTTTATTCATCACCTTGGTGAAGGGGTGTGTCCTTCATCCCACACCCTTCACTGAGAACCTCTCATAGTCCAGCTGCTGTTTGGGTAACCTCTGATGATACAGAAACTATAGCCAAAAAAGGCATCTTTCTTACTGTCTCACAGTGAAGTTGTCAATAACAAAATGTGAAAAACTTCCACAACCGAAATGTTAGCTAAGAGTCTTTTTCACTGAGAGGTTCTCCAAACATTCAGTGAGTGGAGACAACAAAATGCATGACTTGCCTCTTTTTTTTTTACAGCTGGTTTTCAGTGTCATGACTAGATATCAGCTCCTTTTGTTAGAATACTCTTTATATGATGTTGTATCACTGTCCTACTGCTATTGCAACACCTTACCACAAACTTAGTGCCTTAACACAAATTTATTATCTTACAGGTCTGAAGGTCAGAAGTCTAACACGGATCTCACTGGGCTAAAATCAAGGCGTTGACAGGGCTGTGGTCCTTTCTAGAGGCTCTGGGTAGCATCTGTTTCCTTGCCTTTCCCAGATTCTACAGGCCACCCACATTCCTTGCCTGATGCCCCTGTTCCTCCATCTAAAAAGCCATCAGGGTTGCATCTCTTTGTGCTTATTCTCCATAGTCACATCTTCCTCTGACTGACTCCATCTACCTCCTTCTTCTACTTTTAAATTCCTTCTGATTATGTTGAGCCTACCTAAATAATTCAGAATAATCAATATTCCAGTTTTAAGACCAGCTGATTAACAATCTTAATTTTCCTTTGCTGTATAACCTAACATATTCACAGATTTTGGGGACTAGGATGTGGATGTCATCGGAGGGGGGATGACATTTTGCCTGCCAAACTTGTGAATACAGTGCTTCTCAGGACTGAGAAGGAGAGCCATTTTCAATACTTTAGATAATAGACCTTCTATGAGAAAGAGAAGTTTTCAGGCTATCCAGTGTTTTCAATATATCTAGAAGAGGTCTGTTGAAATTATTATTCGTATATGGAAGTAAGGCTAAGGTTCTCTAGTCTTAATGAATTATTCAGTGACTTTGCAAGTCTGTGTATTAAGAATAGTTTCAATTTAAATGTCAAAATATCACTCAATTTTTTTAACCTTTTCATTTATTTTTATGTCTATCTTATCAAGATACATATATATATATATATATATATATATATATATATATACACGGTAACTAATTCCATTGTGTAGAAAAGCTGATGATGAAAATAAACATGTACACTCTACCTTTCGACCCCTAGGCCCACGCTCCAGAGCAAACCTGGTATAGCTTTTTTTAGTTCTTCTGATAGTGACCTCTATAACTTCAAATAAAACTAGTATGTAGTTTTTGTGAATTAATATTGCCTCATAACTTTTTAAGTATATAGTAGGTGAGCTGGGTAGAGTGCTTTGGATAAAGGTATATCAGTGAGGATTTAGTTACGGGAAATGCAGACCATTCTCGGCACATTAAAAAGAAGGATTGTAAAACAGAGATGATTGTAATATTGTTGGAAGGGCTGGAGGAGTGGGCTGCATGCTGGGTCTCCAGGGCTGACTCCCAGAAAAACACTACAGGTCTGGCTTGCCAGGGGAGCTTCTACCCCCACAACAAGAAAGGTGGAGAATTGGGGCCCGCCAACGTCACACAACTGCCTCTTAACAACTGCTAGAATGCTGCTGCAGAGAAATTAAATTAAATGTCTCCTCAACTACATGTGCCAGCAGAAAACAGCAAGCAGGAGGAAGATGGCTCCCCAATTCTACCTTCCAAATCTAATCAGTGGACTCCAATTCACACTCAGAATTCAAGCAGCAAAAGGACATTGGGAGGGAATTCCCTGGTGGTCCAGTGGTTAGGACTCTGTGCTTTCACTGCCATGGGCCCGGGGTTCCATCCCTGGTCGGAGAACTAAGATCCCACAAGCCACGCGGCACAGCCAAAAAAAAAAACTTTGGGAAACGTTTCTTTGCTTTCCAACCTCTGCATTATAGGAAGGCACACTAAGAGGATGGATTGGGTTTTGGGCATCAAAATCACTTTATTTACTACCATCCACCTCTTTGGCTAGTCAATATGCATACATGTTCATTCTACCCATTCATAAACATCTGTATAACAACGGCAACTTAACATGCCAACGCAAAAACCATATTTCCCTTCTTTATAAAAGGAAGCTATAAAGATCTATCACTCACTGTGTGGTGTTTATTCCTACACGCTGCTTGATAACCTCTCTCCAAAGGACTAAATTGTCAAGTTGACTACTACCAATACATTTTATTTCAAATAATAGGGGAAGTAAGGGGGGAGGCAAGTATACAACTATACTTCAATTTAAAAAAAGAATTAGCATTACTAGCGTGACCTTTAGAAAAACGGAGGTAAATGGGAGAACAGTTGAGACTGAACAGAAAAATAGGGCATGTGGAAGAGTGGAACAGACGCTGCTAGGTTTTAATATTAGAATTGCACAACAGACATCCCTGGCGGTCTAGTGGTCAGTGGTTAAGACTCCACGCTTCCACTGCAGGGGGCATGAGTTTGATCCCTGGTAGGGGAACTAAGATCCCGCATGATGCACAGCATGGCCCACAAAAAACAATTAAAATATATATATATATAAATAAATAAATAAAATATACTTTGAAAAAATATTAGTCTTGCACAGCTATTTATTTAAAATTGTTTTCAGCAGCTAAGATGTTAAGCTTAGTATGTCAATATATGGATGGAAACTAGACTTTTGGTGAGCTTGCAGTAGTATATACAGAAGTCTAATTATAATGTTGTACACATGAAACTTATATAATGTTATAAACCAAAGTAAAAAAAAAAAGTCAATATAAAAACTTCCAGGGCTTCCCTGGTGGCGCAGTGGTTGAGAGTCCGCCTGCCGATGCAGGGGACACGGGTTCGTGCCCCGGTCCGGGAAGATCCCACATGCCGCGGAGCGGCTGGACCCGTGAACCATGGCGGCTGAGCCTGCGCGTCCGGAGCCCGTGCTCCGCAACGGGAGAGGCCACAACAGTGAGAGGCCCACGTATCGCAAAAAAAAAAAAAAAAAAAAAAAAAAAAAAATCCAAATTTTTCGGGAATTGAAAGTTGGTTTCAATTTATTTCTAAAAGATTCAGTTTTGTGTGGCAGAACTATTTAAACATTTAAAAGTAACTTTGTGAATGCTTACCCAGATGCACATGTGATATGCAAAACTATGAAATATTTATAAGAATGAAAGGTCAAAAATAAAACTATAAATAATTTCTAATTATATCATTTAGATAAAATATAAACAATTTATTTTTAGCCTCTTGGAGAAGTAAAAAATTAACACATGACTTTATCACTTCTTAAATTAGTTCAACACTCTTTTCCTATTACATTACTTTTGGGATGTCATTTTTCAGATAACATTTTTTTTTTTTTTGGTGCATATTCTTCATAATAAACCCAGGAGGGCCTGATTTGGTAGCTCTCTTACATAGTTTGAAGCTGGTACACCTTTGGGCCTTTTTTCAAGAGGTAACCTTGGTCATTTAGTGATCCAATAAAATTTTCGAAATCAGCTACCTGGAAGAAAATATCAAAAGAGTTAGCTCATTAAGTAATATACAAAAATATGATTTTTAGAATTAATCTCTCAAACAGTAATATACAATTGTCAAGTTTCTTATGCAAATAAAATTATTTGTACTCCTTACAGAAAAAACTGCCAACATATAAACCTTGGAATCTATAATGCCTAGCTAGTCAAAAATAACTCCAGTTTGCAGAGAATCTTTTATATTTGTTTTAGCTTAGCTTCAAAATAAAAATTAGACTAACTTTTGAAATTGAGTGAGCAATTCTCCATATAAACTGTTTTACGTGTTTAAAGTGCTATTACACCCATTTTCACTAAAACTTTTAAGTAGGTAGAGCAGGTGGAATCATGTCCATTTAACAAATGAAAAAACTGAGGTTCAACAATTTATAAGGATGATTTGCCCACAGGGATTGTCAGGATAACATAGAAACTGAGTCTTGCTATGATGATGTTTTCCCCTATCAAGATGCTGAAAACTCTTTAGTAGGTATGAATTTTAGATAAAAACTGTTTTTTTTAAGCTCTGAGCAGCTAATTTTATATCTTAAAGAAAACAAGCCTGTATTTTTAAGTACTCCAAAAACACCTATTCTGTTCTTTTAATCCAAATCTTTTGATATTTAAATGTTCTACTATATTAATAAAGGCCTCCTGAAATTATTATAAAAAGATGTACTAATTATCTGGTTTATCATACCTGAATGTTTAGCTCTTTGGCAATCTGCCGAAGTTGATGAAATTGAAATAAATTATTGTAAGTTCTTTCAGCAATGTTGTTGAGAGCGGAAATAAATCTTTTTGCTGTTGACCTGTTGCTCATTCCAGAACCATGCTGGGATCGTTCAAAATCTAGGTTCCCAAATTCATCAGAGTAAGTTCCTAACATGCTTATGGGAGGGAAGAAAAACAAAGTTACCCAAAGTGGCACAGCTAGAGAAATTTTTGTCCCAGGCCTCCAGGTTATAATAAGAAAAATGTGGAAGTAGCCCTGAGGCTCACGTAACAAAGATTTAAACATGTATATTTATTGAGTGGCCACTGTGTAATTCACTAGGTATGAACAGTTTGGGGATAAAAATATTTTGGACAGTTACCACTTTTAAGAAACTCCCTATATTTGCAAAGTGAAATGCATAAAAATACAAAGTTGATAGGCTACAATATAAATACCTGGAACATTCTTTTTGATTCATGAAAAAGAAATTCTAAACATACTAAATTTAGGCTTTACTTGGTAAAGATGTGTTTCAGCTCCTAGTGTAGCATTTGGCAAATAAAAGGTGTTGAAAAATACTCTGGAAAATGAACTAGAAAGGTTCTGCTGAGTTGCAGTAATGATAGATATTAAAGGATATGCCTATTACTCCAGCTCTCTGCTGCTTTCCTTCTATTTTCACAGTATCATCAAGGAAAGAAATATGTACTTGACAGTAAATTTTAGCCAGAAGTCTGAAAGTACTAGTTAGACATACAATTAGCCAGCCCTGTTGCTGATTCCCTGCCTGAATTCTCTGCCTGTAAATGAGACATATGTAGTCTCACAGCCAGGCTCATAGGCAAAGATGTTATTTAATCAGGAATTAATTAATCAAATATATATCAGTCACTTCCGAGGCAATAGACTTATCGTGGTGAACAAAATAGGTGCAATCCCTGCCTCTAAGGAGCTCACAGGAATGAGTTTAAAGGGTTACTAAAAACACAGCTTCATTTTGTTCCCTGAATAGATAGGAGACCACATGAAAGAGAATAAACTGTACAAATAGGAATGAGTCATCCAAGATTGTAATTGATAAAACAATTTGATGAATGTGTGTTTCCCCTAGAAATATAGTATAATCTTATTTATGATTAACTACTTTACCATATAATTTACCATATACTTATCTCTCATAAAACAGTTATCACAAATGCTTTAGGCTAGTATGTCAATTATAATAGCTAATATTTACCTTAATTATATTTATTTACCATGTGCTATTCTATTTAGTCCTTCCAGCAACCCTATGACTTAGGGACTATTCTTATTCCCATTTTATAGATGAAAAAACAAAGTCTTGGAAGGTTAAGTGACTTGCCAAAGTTACACAGCTAATGAGTGGCATATCTGTGATTTGAAGAAAAGTATGTAAAATATGAGTTATTTTCCTTAAATAGAAAAAACTCTCACAATGATCTCTTACCCTTTGAAGGTGGCTCTGTTCTCTTCTGCTTCCTAGTTTATTTCCAATTTTAAGAGAAAGCTTATGTGAACTGTTGCCCATAAATACGTGGTTTTTATAGCTATGTGCTCTGATAATTGTGATGTATTGTCACAGTTTAGATTTTTCTTATTTAGGTTTCTGCTTCCCAGTTAAAATGTAATTTTACAGGTTCCAAACCATGTTAAGGGCAAACATGCAAAAGTTGAGGAGACAGAAACTCTGAACTGGGGACTTCCCTGGTGGTCTAGGGGTTAAGACTCTGTGCTTCCACTGCAGGGGGCACATGTTCCATCCCTGGTCAGGGAACTAAGATTCCCTCAAGCCACATAGTGCAGCCAAAAAACAAAACAAAAACAAAAGAAACTCTCAAACGGAAGATTTAATGAATGAAAAATGATTACTAAGATCAACCTTACCATTAATTCAGTACATTTACTGAGGGCCTACTGTGTGCTAGGCATCAGTCTGAGCCCTGGGAGTACAGTGGTAAATGCGACAGATAAGGTCCCTTCTCTCAGAGTTTACACTGAGAACAGAAAGCATGCTAAGTATCACAAAGCAGATAGTTCACGACCTAGTCTCAACGTGTTTAACTGGGTCTTGATCTCTACCATGGAAATAATGCCAGGTAACTCCAATCATCTGGAATCAAACTAGCCTCTTTTTTTCCTGAAAATTTTTATGAAAGTTAATAAACACTCAAGCAATTCAGGGAAACAAACTGGAAATCTCATGTGGGTGCTATTTACACTTAATAATGAGAACTCTTTTTTCAGGAGCCCTGAAGAAAACTGACAGCCTGAAGCTAATTCAGTTTTACCAGCAAGGCAACTTGGAGAAGTAGAAACAAATACAAGTTCCACAAGGAAAAAGCACATGTCAACACTGTCTGACATGAGTATTCAGACATGCAGAACTATTCATAAATGAGCACTGTAGTATTTTTATTGAAAAGGCAATTAGAACATAATATACCTTGCTTAAGTACAATGCTCAGATATGAGAACTAATCCATGGTGTCCACAGACCTGGGGATTTATTGTAGAGAAACACCAGCTTGGCTGCTTGAGGCAAAGTTTGGGGTCTGAGGCCTTGGGAAAGTGACAAAGGGTAAAGCCTCAAAAAACAAATGCTACAGGTGAAGGAAAGTGGCTGGGGTAGTCTGACCCTTGATTTGCTTGACTGCCAACAGTCTATGAAGTAGAAGCACATGACACTCTTCAGTAGAGCGAGGCACCAGAAAACCCAAAGAAAGGGCGAGAGAGCATTAAAAAGAAAAGAAAACCAGGAGTGGCAATCTTGGCTCCACTCCCAAAGGTGAAGCGCTTAAGGGTAGGATGCACAGAAAGAGAAAGATACACATACTCAAGATTGTGAGCAAAGAGGCAGCTTCTTGTCATTAAACGAGAAGTCCCTGTTGTTGGTGCTTGTTTTCAATTAGGAAAAAATTTCAGAATCCAAGATTTCTAAAATTTTGGTTGGGTTCAGTGACTTACTTTCCTAGTGAAAAAAGGATCTGTATTAGGACTCTCAGTTTCTTACTGGTCTCGTCTCCCAGGAAGTTAGACCTACTAGAAGTCAGGCAGGCAGCTGGTTTTTGTGGCCATTCCTTTACTTCATATGCTGGTACACTGAGCCCTGGCAGCATGTTGTATGAGAAAGTCTAGTAATTCCTATCTGTTTGCTTATAAATGATCAACTGGAGGGTCTCCAGCACAATGAAGCCAGCCTGGTAAAATTTTCACCTACAAGACCCCTCGAACCCTAGTACTGAGTCATGTAAAAGAGAAAATTGATGGTTCAAGTGCTGTGTGATGCTAAACCAGTAAGATATTAAGATATAGAGGGTAATATGTTAGGAATTGGTCGAAAGGGTTCGTAGTCATTAATTGTTAATAATTTTATTCATTATGAGGCAGTTAGTTACTCTGGGGTCAGCAATAAGAAATTAAAAGCTGTCAATCCTTTTTTTTTTTTTTTTGGCCGCACCACACAACATGTGGGATCTTAGTTCCCTGGCCAGGGATCGAACCTGCGCCCCCTGCATTGGCAGCTTAGTCTTAACCACTGGACTACCAAGGAAGTCCCCAGAGAGGAGATCTTTAAAGTTGTCATCACAAGAAAATAAATTGTAACTGTGCAGTGATGAATGTTACCTAGACTTACTGTGGTGATCATTTTGATATACGAATATCACATATATATATAAAATCATTATGTTGTACACCTGAAACTAATAATGGTATATGTCAATTATATCTCAATTGAAAAAAAAAGGTACAGAACAGAGTAAGTTATATGCTATTTACAAGAAAGTAATGGGTGTCCTGGTAAAGAGGTAGGGTAGATGGTAAACAGGATGGAGGCAAGCCTTCTCAAAGTATGTTTTTCAATTGATTTTAGAACTATGTGAATGTATTACCCATTCAAAAAAACCTTTTTTTTTAAATGTAAAGATTATTTACACAGGAATATTTTAAACCAGTAAAGTACAATTTGTTCCGAGGAAAATAAGTGATCGAATGGGCTAAATAAAAATAATTTTGCTTAAATATATAATTTGAGATGGAAAGATGACCGGTATTTCACTTAAAACAGCATTTAAAATGTAATCTTACCTATATTTCATAATTTCTACTATGTCCTCAGCATCTTCTTTGGTTGCTTCCTCTCTCAATTCCAACCTTGCTCGTGCCTGTGAAAGAAAACAACCATCTTCAGATAACAAAAGATAAATGTATTTAACATTGATTGAGCAGGTATAGTATGTCTAAGTTTATTTCATTTATTCATTTTACACAAAACTTTTTTGGGAGGAGGGGCTGTAGTATGAAAAGTCACAATTTTAAAAAATTATCTGAAAACTTGAGTATGAAAATTATCACCCATTTTAAAATCATTGTTATCTACTACAATAGATTTTAGTACATAAAAATTTTTTGAACATCTTTCTGAATGCTCATTCTAGAAGATCTGATTATGAAATAGACTTGCCTTGTACTTTCAGGAAATCATGCCTAACTAATTTGTTAAAACAACAAAGATGAGTTAATCAGATTCTAGGAGCAAAAAACCTCAAACTCTGATCCAGCTAATTTTAACTGCCAGAGTTCTCTTAGCATTCCATAATTGTGAATAGATGTTACTGCCGTTAGGAAAACAGGCACTTACAGACCTGTCGTATATGAAATCAAATACGCCTAAGATATTTGACACATTCCATGTTCCCATATGCTCCCTTTTGAATCCCCAAATCCTTAGTTAACCTAAGCAATCTTCAAACTTCAAGAGTCTCCTAAGTGTCATTAAAGGAAAAAAAAACCCATTGCATAAGTAACTGGTCCTGCTTCAAAAAAAGGGGTTAAACTTTGATTGTTAAGTATATAACAACCCTTTAAAAAAAATGTATCCACCCATTTCTAATGTCTCTCAGTGGGAAGAAAAGCAAATCATTCCACAGAAAATTGAGAGAAATCTTATTACCCTCTACTCCCTTTTTAAGCCAAAAGAATGTGAACTTAAACTCAAGGAACCTCTGCTAGACGAATCAAAGATTCCAGCTGCCTAGTAGTGATTGGTGAGCTATTTAACCGCTGGCTCTGTTTCCGGAGCTCAAGGTAAAAATCCTGAAGAATTTGAGTAGCTTCTGTGGATAGCCTTGGAGAGACATACTGCCGGGCATAACCAATGTACTTTCTCAATAGCTGGTGGGGAATTGGATCTATTGTTTCTCCAGGAACCACCTAAAGCATGATAAAAAGGCCCAAGATTACAAGGATAAGTAGCAAATAAAATCATTCTGCTAAAATAACTTGCTTAGACAAATAGACCAAATAAGCCAGACACTGTAGTTCTAGCTCTCGGTGTAGTTGACTTAGATTATTTCAACTGAACTTTATATAAACTCTAGTATTATAATATAAAAGGTATTTGCTATGGAAGTTTACATACTACTGCTCTACAACAAGCAACACATTGAACTCTGGCATTCAAACAAAACTGAACTGAATGATTAAGGAGAAGAAACATACCTTTAGTCTTTCTGATAGTGGTTTATCAGAAACCACTTCAAGTATAGAGGTATTTGCATCTTGACTATTCACACGAGCTACTGTGGCACTGCTGACAGCTCTCTGCTTTCCAGCCCTTATTGCAATCACATGTTCGGAGAGTAAATGATCATGATCCTCATTTGGGGTGTCTAACAGGATAAAGACTAAATCAAATCTGGATAGTAGGGCACTCCCCATTCTAAAAGGGTGAAAGAAAGAGGAAACAGTGATTGGAATTAAAACAAACAGAAAACCTAGAAAACTGTTTACTCACTTGCTTACTAATCCAAGTTCCAGGTAGAACTTAAAAAAAGAAAATGAAGCTTTAGGTTAAAGAAACAAACAATAGCTTCTGGATTCGATATACCCACCAACTCCAGAGACACACCAGGTCACATGTGCACAGCCTTATATGTCCCTATATCGGTATGTTGAGGACGCAGCCTTATCTCACACCATCAAAACCACTAAATTCTTCTCTATGTTCTATATCACTCCCTATGATTTAGGATCATTGAACTTGTAAGCCAGAATGCAACATGATACATCAAAGGTTATCTGGGTGAGTAGTTCTTAAGCTTTTATATTTCCTGTCTCACCAAAACACTGAGTCTCTCAAAGTACCTATGCCCATTTAGAAGCAAAAATACCACTTTTTCTTAAAGGGGCATTTATATGTCTATTAACCATTATAGTAAAAGTGCTGTGTTTTACTTAGTCATTTCTAAATTTACCAACCAGATAACTCCTTTATTTGAGACCAACAAACTGAAATCCAGAGAGGTTAAAGAATTGGATCAACATCCCAGTGGTACCACTAAAAACCAGAATCCAAGTTCCCTGGATCCTTGTTCAATAAGATCTTTCTGATCTTTCCAATACAGGACTTTCTCATTTTACTAAGAAACACTAACAGATGGCTTTTTTGGTGGTGGTAGTACAGAAATACCCAGAATCTCAAAGTACAATTGTGTTTTTTACTATGTACCATTCCTACAATAAAAGTATTTATTATTAAATATTAGAAAATTAGCTTTTTGTTTCCCACTAGAATTTAAAGTTCCAGTGTTTCACACGAGGCATCTTTTTGTCTTTTTCTCACTTGTGCATCACTTGAGTCTATTTTCCCCTCCCCATACATTTTGTCCAACCTGTACAGAACAAATGAGAAGAGAAAGCATACACACATCCAGATATAAGCATTGGTTTTGGAAAAAAGTGGGACCCACATACACAGGTAAGTGTGTAATGTGTTCCTGTCACTTAACCATAAAGCACAGACATGTTCCCCTATCACAGTACATACAAAGCTACCTTCGTTCTCCTAATTGCTACTTTCCACAGTACAGTCTTATATAGTTCAAGCACTTCCTTATCGATGGGGGCACTTCAAGTTATTTCCAATCTTTGGCAGTGATAAACAATGCCGTAAGACCCACCCTGTCAAAATATCTTTGTGCATTCTTGTGCCTATTTCTGTGAGTATAATTCCTAAAAGAATTGGCTGGAACAAACAGAATATACATTTAAAATAGTGATAAACATGTCAAGCTGTCCTTCAAAATGCTAAACTATGTATGTGAGAACCCATTTTGCCACCCCATTGCCAATAATGATTAATATTTAAAATATTTGCCAATCTGGTAGATGTCAATAGCACTTCATTGTTTTATTATTTTATTTTATTTTGGGCTTGCCGTGTGGCATGCAGGATCTTAGTTCCCTGATAAGGGATCGAACCCGTGCCCCCTGCATTGGGAGCGTGGAGTCTTAACCACTGGACTGCCAGGGAGGTCCCAGCACTTCACTGTTATAACGTGCAGTGTTCTAACACATTTTTGTCCATTTATTGGAAACTTGCAACTTCTGTGAACTCTCCATTTATGTCCTCAGTTATCTTCTTCATATCTATAGGCATTCAATATATTAAAGTATAAATATTTGAAGAGGCTTACTTTAAATTCTCAGAAACTGTTTTGGCTTTATTGTAGTGTCCTCCTACTGGATTAGCAGCAGCAATAATGGAAGTTCTTGCAGGAAGGCTGCAAACTACGCCAGCCTTGGCGAGACTGATACATTGTTGTTCCATGGCTTCTAACAAGGCTTGATGTTGATTCCCCATCTTATCAAATTCATCTATTCCACAGATACCTACAACCACAGTAAAATAATTCAGACAAAAAATATTCCTTTCGTCAAGTTTCAAACCTGACAAGATAGAAATTATTCCACAATAAAGCATATTTCCATTAGTTTCCAACAGTTAAAATTATAAAATGTCATACAGTACAAACTTTGTGCTTGTTTTACAGCAAATAAAATATTTATCTTATTTAACTGTTATATAATATTTACTCATTTAGCATTTTCCTTAGGCAAGGCACTATGTTGTGAGGGTTACAAAAATGAAGATATGAGAGTGACCCTCAAAAAGCTTAAAGGCTTAAATTTGAACAGATAAGATATATACACATTTAAGATAGTATGTTTTAACAACTATAATATATATGCATAATCATATGAATTTTCTGGGGGTGGGGTGGAGTTAAAAGAGGAAGGGGAATCTGGAAAGGTTTCAAGAAAAAGGTGCTATGTGAGCTGGGTCCTTTGGAAACAGTGGACAACATGATTTGGGAAGGAACACAAAGCCTCTAAAGTCAGAAGTCTAGAGTGCGGTTCTCAGCAATGCCAGGTGTTGACTGTGCAACTGTAGAGTTAACTGTACACTTAACCTCTTTAAACATCATATGAAGACCCCACTGAATGGGGAGGATTGGCAGTAAGGAATATGTTTTTAGATTCCACCTGTGCTGTCCAAATGACTCTTGGAACAGACTGTAAAGAAATTAATTGAAAAGGAAAAGGCTTAAAAAAAGAAAGCCCCCAAATTATTATTTGCTTTGGCCTCTTACCTTGATCACCAAGTACCAGGGCACCAGCTTCCAAAGCAAAATCTCCAGAGGAACTATCTTTTGAAAGAGTTACAGTCAAACCAGAGGTGGTTGTGGTATTACCACAAACATACACGCCACGTGGAGCAACACTGCACACTGCCTAATGAAACAAAGAGTTTAAGAGAATCAACCAAAGTAAAAGAGAAATAATAGCTATAGTAGTTGCTCACAAATATTAGCTGTATGCCAGGTATTCTTCTAAGAGCTTTACTGTACAATCTTCACCACCACAGTAAGACGAAGGTAACACTCCTGTTACTGATGTAGAAACTAAGGTCTGAAGAGAGTAACTTACACAGCTATGAAGGTGTGACGTCAGGACTCAATCAAACCCAGGCAGCCTGATTCTGAAGTCTGTGGTCATGTGAATACCCTACACAATTCCATTTTATGCTTCATTTTCAAGTTCAAATAGCGAAAATGTAAGTACAAGTTTAGTTTCAGAGACTCCAATGCTTCTTTAAACATCAGGTAATAGAATGGCTCAATAGTGCTCACCTTCTGAGTAAATAAGATACGGCACGACAGAAAAGTAGTTAAATGACACAACAGCTAAAAGCATGGATCTCTGGAGTCAGGCAGACCTGTTTAAATCCTGGCTCTACCATGCATCTACTGGTGTGCTGCTCTTGAACCTCTCAGAGCCTCAGCTTCCCTATATTTTATCAATACTGCCTTGAGGAATGAATGAGATCGTATATGCAAGGCACTTAACCCGGTACCTGGCATACAATACATGCCCCGTGCAAGGCCGCTGTACACAGCTGTGCACCCCACAACCTTAGGAGACAGCACTTACACTGCTATCTATGTCAATAGTGTGCTCTGGACTTGCGTAGCACACAACCCAAGTGATGCTTCGGTGCTTAGCTAAATAAATGGTAGCTATCACTATTTTTGTTACTTGTAATTCCTTAGTTGTTAGTTTGAGAGTATGATGGCTTGCTAAATGGTCAAAGGAAAACATAATTTAAACATATAAACAACTCATAACTGTTAGTGTTAGCCTAATTTTTAAAAACCTTGGCTTAGTGGGGCTAGCAGACTTACATGCAATTCAGATCCCCACATGCACTTTTACATGCATATTCTACCTAAGTATATCCTGTTTTCATTTTTACTATCAACTCTGTTTCACCTATAACTGGGTACCCTGTGCCTCAGTTGTCAGGCTTATAGCATGGGTTCAGAACAGAATTAAAAAAAAAGTTGACCCAACTGGCCAAAATGAACAAAACTGGGAAACACAGGATTAAATAAATATCAGATTAGCAATTAAAATGATAACTGATTTAACACTCAGCCATAGGTAATAAATAATGACTCTGACATGAAGGACAGTAGGTTTATAATACAATGAGATCAAGAGTTTTCAATCCTGGATGCACTTCAGAATCACCTGTGTTTATAAACATGTAGATGCTAGGACCCTAACCCAGAGATTCTTAATTCTTAATACTGGGGAAGGCCACGGTATTTTCGAAAAGCTCCAAAGGCGATAGTGATATGCATTGCTGGCTTACCAGGTGTCACTCCAAGGAAACCAGAAGCACTCCAACCAGCTGCATCTTCTAGGGCCAGCATAAGCCCTGGAGGGGAGAACTACTAGGCTCTGATTGGCACAGCCAAAATCATCTTGGGGACCAACAACAGACTGGTCATAGAAGTTTCCTTGTTTTAGACTCAGAAAGAAGCAGTGGAGGTGGATAGGCCAGATCTCTTACCTTTATCAGACTATTCTTAAAGCCCAATACAGTGTTTATGTAGCTGTATGAAGAGATAACGGGTTACCCTGCTTTACTTTCTTGAACTATTCTTTTCATAGGTGAGGTCACAACAACAAAGACTAGCAAAGCAATGCTGGATACAAAAAAGGGGGTTAGGAAAATGGTTAATATTTCACAATAGTTGACATCTTAACAGAGCAGCATGCTTGTGCAGCCTGAGTGACAGGAGACTGGCTCGATTTGAAAGGATGGCCAGATACAAGTTATATATTACTCACACAAACCCCAACTCACTCACAGTACGTGACAAATAATACCCTCTGGAACACAAACACTGCATGTTTTAAGAAAATTCACTTGTGAATTATTCATGCATTTTATAAGCAAAAGGTCAAATACTAAATGTCTGATTTTCCTACCTGTAGCATCTGACTCTTTCCTAAGCCTGGGTCTCCAACAATAAGGACATGTGGGTCTCCTCGAATTGGAATTCTGTTTTTGTCATCTGCATATTTCTGGCTTCCTCCAAAGAGTGCTAACGCCAAACCTGCTTTAACAAGCTCAGATGTGAAAGAAGAGAGAGAAAAAACAAAAACAAGTGAGAAAAACATAAAGATGACTAGCAAAAGGGGTGCTCCTCTGATGTTTACAAAATTTGTGTGTGGATTCTTTTTTTTAAAGCATGATTGAACTCTGTTTTTTTTCTTTTCCTAAGAAAAGTAAGTCTAAAAATATAAACTTCTTTAATGTAGATGATTAAAAAGCTTAAATTAGAAAGCATATAAAATCAGGTATCTTAAAAGTCACTGACTGAAGACATACCTTGCCAGGCATTGACTCCGTTCCACAAAACTGAGAAACCTTTGTTAGTTTCTGCTTTAACATTTACACTGTCCAGAGTCACTTTAAAAAAAGACCATTCCTATTAACTCTAATTGGTAAGCAGCTCTGTCTTACAAGGGACTGTAGTTTCTCTCTCATATCATCCATTTATGGAGAATAATGATTCATATTAAAATATAAGGGACCTCCTTGGTGGCGCAGTGGTTAAGAATCCGCCTGCCAATGCAGGGGACACAGGTTTGAACCCTGGTCCGGGAAGATCCCACAGGCTAAGGAGCAACTAAGCGTGTGTGCCACAACTACTGAGCCTGCATTCCAGAGCCCGCAAGCAACAACTACTGAGCCCACGTGCCACAACTACTGAAGTCCACGCACCTAGAGCCCATGCCCTGCAACAGGAAAAGCCACCGCAATGAGAAGCCTGCGCACGGCAACAAAGAGTAGCCCCCGCTCACCACAACTGGAGAAAAGCCCATGCACATCAATGAAGACCCAACGGAGCCAAAAAAAAATTAATTAAAAAAATACTAAACTTAATTGCTTTAAATAAATAAATAAAAATAAAATATGAATAACTGGCCAACAGAAATGACTATTTTTTGTGAAATCTCTATATACTATTTTTGCCAAATTTATGTATTTTTGAGCAAAGATGAAGTAAAATACTTACTTCATGACCAAAAATGACAGGGCAAAGCGAGCTGAAAAACAGAATATGACTTATAAATTCTAACTTACATTTCAGTGATACACTAGAAGATCTACTTTACAATTTGCTTAACTTGCTTTATTTAGCATCAAAAGAAAATAGTAAAAAATAAAAAATTTACATCTTCTCAAACAACTCAAGAAATTTTATTCTAACAGTAAATTTATCAAAATTCTTAGTTAATCTATAAAGGGAGGAATGTTTTAAAAAGTGTGCCTGTGTAAGGGAGACAGGACACTTGTAAAGCATTTACATTACTAGCCTTTAAAATGCATCATAGGGACTTCCCTAGCGGTCCAGTGGTTAAGACTCCACGCTTCCAATGTAGGGGGTGAGGGTTCTACCCCTGGTCATGTAACTAAGATCCCTCATGCCACACGGAGCGCCACAAAAAAAAAAAAAAAAAAAAGATCATAATCATGGTCTTCTACTTTTAGGCTTTAGGATACCGAATTACATTCTATTTTACATGAATAGACATCTTTAGATCTGTGCAGCCAAGTCACTAAAAGAAGGAGACTAAAGGGTCAACTGAGTACATAATAAAGGGATAAAATTTCAATTTTTCAGTTCAAAGAATCAGAATAAATAAGGCCACATATGAATACATAAAGTATTATGTTGAATATAAAGAAGTAGTTCCCATTTATCAAATACATAAACAGGAACAAAAAGGACAGGGAGGAAGAGATATAATCAGAGTTAACTGTGAATCATTATCCCTGTTAATACATGTCAACACAGAAGTTGGTGTCCTGCCACTTCCCCTTGGCAATCATTGTTCAGCGTGCTCCTGCATGATCACTGCTGGCCTCTTACCGAGCGCCTGCACCTGTCTGCCAAAGGGCTTTCTGTGGCCGCAGAAGCATCATCAGCAGGCAGGCTGGGCGGGCCAGAAGTGCTCGGGTGTCTAATATTCTCAGGAGCAGCCCCAAATCTAGGCCCTTAGATGGAAAAATACTGAGGCTAGCTCTACAGTCAAGTGTCCCAGAGGCCTCAGAAGGATTAAGCCCTTATTAAGCCTCCATTAAGGTACCATACACTAACTGCCCTCCCCTCTCTGTCTCACTTCCTCATGCCCCTCCCAGTATTTCTGGGGATCACCTCCCAAAGAAACTACATTTATGCAAATCACTGCTTCTGAAGGAACCTAAACTGAAACAGCCTTCTATTGTCTTCTCCATTCTCTTTTCATAGGCCTCAATTTGTTAATCTAGCAAGGGTTGACAACATTTTTCCTAAAAGGCCAGAAAGTAAATAGTTTCAGTCTTACTGTCTGGGTCACAACTACCCAACTTTTGTCAAAGCCAACAATGAATAATTTGTAAATAAATGGGTGGGGCTGTGCTCTAATAAAAACTTTATTTACCAAAACAAGCAGCCTGCCTAGTTTGCCAACCCCTGCAAGATTCACAAATGGAGGACCATGAAAAATTCAAGTTTTGATGTTGGAATCACAAACTTAGAACTAAAAGGTAAAAGCAAACTGTAGGAAGGAAACCCAGGTTTTTCATACTAACTTATCTTCCTTAAGTATGACAGAAGAAGGACCACTGCAAATGTTCATTTTTATTTATAACTGGTAAGAGGTACCAATCAAAGAGGTGTTTTGGTCCTCAACCAGGGTATTCCTTGGTCACCTGCTACAGACCACTCACCACTCCAACATTTATTACCAGATCACATCACCACCCTAGCTCATCCTAGGTTTGGAGGGCCATCTATTCAAAGGACATCTCTGAGGGTTTAAAGACAAAGAACCCCTGAGGAACTCTATACTTTTCCCAGCTTTCTAATTAACATATTAAAGGAAAAAAGAGTCGTTTTAGGCTCTTAGTTAGGGCCAGTGACAAGCCCTTAGCTAGGGACAGTGTCACTGCCTTAGTTAGGAGTAGTTTTAGGCACTTAGATAGGAACAGTGACAAGCTGTCCCTTAGATAGGGACAGTGACAAACTTCTCCTACAGCCCAAAGCCTAGGTGAAGAGAAAAGCGTGACAAGATCAATTTTTCTAATACAATGCACTTCAAAACCTCAGTTCTTTACCTCTGTTTGGCACAGCTACTATTCAGTCTCTCTCATTTTCTCCTATTTCTTCAAAATTATCCAAAAATTTGTCAAAATATTTCAAAATAACAGCACATTGTGTTAATTACGCTAAGTACATCATGAAATCTCATTTAATCTTCAGAACAACATTCTGAGGCAGGTATTGTTATTTCTACTTTAAGAAGGTAAAAATGAAGGAGAAATTAACATGCCCCAGATCATATTGGAAGTGGCTGAAGCAAGATTCTAACTCAGGTTTATCTTCTAGAAGAGGCTCGTCATCACTAAAGCAAAAACGCCTCTACACTGCTTCTTCTCTACTGCGGGACAGTAACACGGAAATAAAAAAATATTCTGAAATACTTATCAATAGTAAGTGACTTCGATGTGAATCTATTTCTTGCTTTTTTTTTTTTTTTTTTTTTTTTGCTGTACGCGGGCCTCTCACTGCTGTGGCCTCTCCCGTTGTGGAGCACAGGCTCCGGACACACAGGCTCCGCGGCCATGGCTCGCGGGCCCAGCCGCTCCGCGGCATGTGGGATCTTCCGGGATAGGGGCACGAACCCGTGTCCCCTGCATCGGCAGGCGGACTCTCAACCACTGCGCCACCAGGGAAGCCCTATTTCTTGCTTTTTAAAAGTAAACAAACAACCCCCTACGTACAAATAGTTGAAATGACTCTGTAATTCACTGTCCCCATGACTCTTCCGTCGAGTAACCAGACTGTGTGATATAGTAAATTTTCCTTATTGTTTCAACTAGAGATCAGCAAACTTATCTGTAAAGGTACAGACACATAAATATCTGTGAGCCATTCTCTATCACATCTACTCAACTCTGCCCCTGGAGCTCAAAAGCAGTCAGACACTATGTAAATGGACAAGTGTGGCTGTGTTCCAATAAAAGTTTACTTATGGATAGCAAAATTTGAACTTCATGTAGTTTTGTGTGTCATGAAATATTCTTTTAATTTTTTTCAGCTATGAAAAGATGTAAAAACCACTCAGCTTACGGGCTGTACAAAGATGGGTGATTAGCTGGATTATACCTCTTCCACCCTGTCCTTTTTGTTTGTTCCTATCTATACAATTGACAAATGTAAAATACTTCTTTATATTCAACATAATACTTCATATATTCATATATGGCCTTATTTATTCTGATTCTTTGAATTGAACTGAAAAAATGAAATTTTATCCCTTCTTTAAATATTATGTATGCAGTTCACCCTTTAAGTCTCCTTCTTTCAATGACTTGGCTGCACAGGTCTAAAGATGTCTAATGAATTGTAATTTGCAAACATTTTGACGAGTTTTCAGTTACTGGTAGCCAAGAGCACCCCCAACATGCACATGATAAAATAAAACTTGAGATAACCTCATACATACTTGACAATGAGTTTAAACAGGTTTTCTTCAGATTGAATCTCCTGGATGGCATAAAGGTCCTTAAGTGAGAACTCCATCAACGTTCCATGCTTACACCCATCCTCGGAAGCCTTTGTTTTCTGTCCTTTGCTATTGCTAACAGAATTTGCTTCAATGTACAAAAGGAACATGCATTTGTCATTCTTATTTCGAGAACCTGTAAATTTCAAAGTATGATACACAATAATTGGTATTTTCATTTTCCTTACAAAGACTGAAGTAGACTGTAAAAGAAAGGCATGGTGAGCTATAAATAAACTTTTATTTTAGAGGAAAAGTTTCACCTATATAAGAATCAAGTTCTTTAAATTAATGGAAATTCAGAAGTATCTTAAAAACGGAAAAGATGAATGCTGACAAACTACTGAGCGACAACAGAATTGAGGAAAGTTATACCACACCTTCCTCAGCATTTGAGACTTTGACAACTCCAGTGATAGTCACTGTGTCTCCTGGGACACAGCTATCCACAAGATCGTGAACAAGCTCACATTCTATTGTTCGTGGAATCCGACCTGCTTCTCGCTGATCATCAGACATCAACTCCTGGATTCTAAAAAGTTAAACAATTTTCAGTCAGTACATACACTGACTTTGGGTTATTTTGTCAACATATTAACTATTCACGGTCCACATGGTGCTGAGCTAGATAAAGGGCAGTTAGTTAAAAAAAAAAAGAAAAGGTTCAATGGTATATCTAAAACTACTTCAGCCATTTCCAATTAAAGATAGCAGAGGGACTTCCCTGGTGGTCCAGTGGCTAAGACTCCGCGCTCGCAATGCAGGGGGGCTGGGTTCGATCCCTGGTCAGGGAACTAGGTCCCACATGCTGCAACTAAGAGTTCGCATGCCGCAACTAAGACCCAGCACAGCCAAATAAATACATAAATATATTAAAAAAAAAAAGATGGCAGAATGGGCACATGCATTTGCCTACCTTCCCTCTAAAGTGTCCACCAAAATAACAGTCACTAAAAGAGTGAAGAGAAGTTTTGGGGCATGCAGAGGTGCCGTCAACAAATAAGAGACATTAATGAAACTTTATAAAACAGCAAATTGGAAAGTATTGATGGATAAAATCAAATGAATTCCAGAATACACACAGGAAAAATTTACAAGGGTACAAGAGAAGTGGGAGCCAATGTTCTCAGCCCTAGAGAGGCTTCTAAGTTGGAGGTGGCAGGAATGGCGAGTGGGAGCAGATGGCTGAAACAAAACAGGATAATCAACTGAAAGACAAGTCGCAGAATAGCTGTTCAGAAATTATTCGGAAGGTGGGTGCGTAGGTGGGTAGAAGAAGAAGGAGAGCATCCCAGGAAAGCCATCAGGCTTCCCCACCTGGCAAAAACCAGAGCACTGTTTTAAGGAAACAGAGGCATCTACTCTATGAGGGGAACTAAGGTGTCCAGAGAGGATATCAGAGCTCCAGCATAAGCCTCCTCATCCTGGCATTTGAGGAGCCCAAGCCAAATTCAAAAACACATTCATAAAGCAAGATCTGGTCGTCAAAACCCTACCCTCTATCTAGGGATGAGGCTTTTTGAAGAAAAACTCCTACCTAAAAAATAGCAAAGGAAACCTATCTTACCTACTCCAAATAATTTCTCATTCCTCATCAGATATTTGAGGATGAAATGGCAATAATTAAAGAAGGAGAAAAGCATTAAAAACAAAGAAAAAACTGCTTCAGAGTTTCTGAGAAAATGTTACCATCATAAAATAAGAATGAGCTGCTATGAAAGAGAAGCTATTGGAAAACAAGTGTGAGATCAGAAAAATTAAAGATATGTTTATAAAAATCAAACACTTACAGAAGGGATACAAGCAAAAGCCAAAGAAATCTAGAAAAGAGCAGCATAAAGAAAACAAAGGGTGAAGGACAAACAATTGAATGGATACACCTGATAAGAAGCCCAAAGAGAGAAAATAGAAAATAGATATTCTAGAGTTGAAGACAACTCTAGAAGAAAAGGGCCAATCAGTATCAAGCAGGATGAAGACGTGACTAGATAGACTCAGACGTTTTCAGAACACCATGGATAAAAAGATTACGAAGAGTAGGAAAAGTGCTAAACAACAAAGTTATAGTCCAAATACGAAGCATGTTAAAATATGGGATAATTCAGTGGAGTATAAGAAAAGAATCCTTTTTGATTTTGATGCTTGGATCATTTTCCTTTAAGGGGCAAAAAAGCCCAACAAAACAAAACAACCCAGTGACACAAATTACACTTCTTTCTCTTGCCATCTGATCACCTGACTTGATTCTTTGTTGAACAATATTTACGTTATCATAAACATGTAAGTGCTGTTTGTTGGTTTCATTAGATATGACCTATGAATAAAACATGGAAGATAATTCTCATTAGAAAACAGAAGTAAACCTTGACAATTTAAAAGCAACGTCATACTGAGAAAAGGTGGAAGGGGAGAAGGGACAGCAGGTACCATGTCTCTAACATTCTCAGCTCACAGAGCGGATAAGTAAAGTGAAGGAAGAGACATAAGAATGTTGTCTAGAATCATGTACAAGGCAACAAGAAGTTGTGGGAACTGTGGCCTTCTATGCTGATTGAGTGTTTAAAAACATACACATTACTTTAAAACTTTTTAATTTAATCACTTAAATGATGAATGTAAGCACAAAACCTGCTCCATGGTTACCCACTACTTTCACCCTCAATGCATATTTAAACACTGGCGAACTGCAATGAGAAGTGTCAGAGTGACACAACATGCTAAGATCACCTTGCTTTAAAAAAGTATATTTTTAGGGACTTCCCTGGTGGCGCAGTGGTTAAGAATCCACCTGCCAATGCAGGGGACATGGGTCCGATCCCTGGTCCGGGAAGATCCCACAGGCCGTGGAGCAACTAAGCCTGTGCGCCACAACTACTGAGCCTGCTCTCTAGAGCCTGCAAGCCACAACTACTGAAGCCCGCATGCCTAGAGCCCGTGCTCCACAGCAAGACAAGACACCACAATAAGAAGGCGGCACACTGCAACAAAGAGTAGCCCCCACTCACCAGAACTAGAGAAAGCCCGCACGCAGCAACAAAGACCCAAAGCAGCCAAAAAAAAAAAAAAAAGAAAAACAGTATATTTTTAGACTTTTCTTATTAAAGGAACACATATTTCTATGTGTCACCTTTGTAAAAATTTAAAAACACAGATAAACAGAAAGAAAAAAATAACAATTACTTTCATCTGACCTCCCAGACAGTATACTCTCAACATGTTTTTGTATTTACCAGTGTTTGTTTTTTTTTAAATAAAGTCAGTATTGTACAGTAGAGAACATTCTGTGACCTGCTTTATCACTAAATTCATTGTAAACATTTTTGGATGTCATTTCAAAACACTCTCCTACATCATCATAATTAGTGGCTACACAATAATTCATAGTACCATCCATTTTATAATATTTTCTTCAGATGTTTAGGTTATTCTCCATTTTTGGTTATCAACACTGTGAAAACATACTTTCAGCAAGCTATTTCTGCACATGTTGTGACTGTCCTCATCAAATGAACTTCTAGAACTGGGACTGCTGCAACTGTAAGCCTTCGATTCTGATATACACAATAAAGCTGTGACCTTGACTCATCCAAACATTTCAATGCACTAGTTGAAAAACAATAACTTAATTCCTTATGGCCATCCAAGCTAAGGCTCAGAAAAAATTGAAACTGAGTTTACTGTATATGGCCGGAAGGAGGCCTTTCTTGTAGAGCAAAAAATCATTTTATATACCTATATAGCCATAGAATAAAACAATTAATTATGTAAGCTAATATTGCATTAACGAAGTTTTACTATAACTAACTCATTTAAAATGAACCGGAACAATACCTTACTTTTAAAAACTCAAGAAAAGGACTTAAATGTCTTCCTTTTCTCAATCATCTACCCCCCTAAGTTTGATTTCCTAATATTAGGAGATTACCATTCTAATCCAGTTAAAATATTTAAGCCTATTTTTAGTCTATTTTTACCTGAAAACAAAGAAATTTTGTTCAAATAATTAAATCACTCTGAATTTTCTATGCATGTACTGTGAACCTTAGAGCACCTTTGAGGACATCACCACCCCCTTCAGTGGTGGAAGTGCTATAGACATGGGCTGGAAACCAGGCTCCCCCACATGATCACACTCAAGAGTTTTAAACATGTCATCTTTTATAAAATGGAGTGTCTGTAAAGATCTCAGCATAGTGCACAGTTTATTACTGTATGTATCGGTCTTGGTTTTTATAGGGCATTAGGTCAAGCTAGGACAGGGTTTGGTAGCAATCTACTTCACTTTTCCCCTATGTTCTTAGTTTTTAAAGATCATCTGTTTCAGCCAAGTTTCCTGGATAGCACCCTGACTTCAAAACTACCCATTATTTTATATTTAGGGATGAGTTATGGGACTACAGCCAGAAAAAAATGGAATAAATTGTTAAAAATATACACACATAGAGAAAACTATCTGACTTAAAAAAAAAAGTTTTTTTTAATCACCTATAGAAAATGCCTCATGGATACTGTGAACATAAGATGAAACATATCTATTTCTAAGGGATTCTCTATTTTAAAACTTCAAAACAATATTATTTCTAGGATATCACATTATGGAATGAAACATACAGCTTTGCTTATATATACATCCAATTCAATGAGTCACATAAATGAGATATAAAATGATTTCTCAATAGCAAAAGGACATAATACTTGTACATTAAATCCTTTCTGGAATCTGATAGAAAACAAATCTCAAATAAAGACAATTATCACTCCAACACGTAACTCTGCACCAAGTAAACCTTATCACAATCTACAGATAAGAATCAAAGTATAATACAGGAATACTGTAGATTTACTTGGCAGTATGAGGGCTCTAAAACCTGCCTTTTATTTAATAGTCCGATTGCTTACTTGATTGACTGCCAGTCCATCGTAACTGTGAGAGGAGAGCTTCGGAGAGCAGTAAACGACTTCCCTCGACATGCAGGCACAGGACACTGCAACAAGATTAATTCTCATTTAAATTTTGATAAACTACAATCATACCTCAGGAAAATTCAAGTTAAAATGCTTCATTTAGTAGTGGTTTAAAAGTTGGTCCCAGAATGGTATTAAAGTAAGATGAACTAAAAGCTGCAATGACTTTCTATTTTCTTCTGTATTGATTTTGTTTTTGAGGCACTTTTTCAGCTGGTCCCTCTTGATGACTGCTCTTATTCTTTCTGCTGTGGGTATGCAAGTCTCTTTACACACCTGTCACACCAAGCACTTATTCCTTCCTTTGTGCCCAAGTAGTCTCCCAATCCTTGAGCATCCCCTTGTATCCAGTCCCACATACCCAGCCCCAATCCTCCCCTTTTCAAAAGCCTTTCCTGGGTCTTCTTTAATCCCCAATTCTCCTATCTAACCTCCTTTTGCACTGTTTGTATAGTATAATATTTATTGTACCACACAGGCAGTCCTCAACATGTAAGTCAGTTGTGTTCAAGTTTTCGTAAGTCATTTGTTTGCTGTTTGTACCTCAAGATGCATTTATAAATACAGAGACTGTGGCAGACTGTGTTTTCCAAATACGGTTATAATAGTATCACCCTTCAAACCTTTCTAGAACCTTGCCACTCCCCTATAAAGAGCTGGAGTCTAATTTCCCCCTCCTGGGATGTGGACAGGCTTGTGACTCACTTTGTAACCAACCGAATGTGACAGAAGTAATGCTGCCTGACCTCTGAGGCTGCTTCGAAAGAGGCAAAGCCATTTCTGCCTGTCAGCTGGACCTCTGTCTCTTGAAGCTATTGGCAGTCATGTGAGCAGAATGAGTGTCCTGAGCTGCCATACTGTGTGCAAGAAGCCAAAACCAGCCCACACAGAAAGACAACGTGGAGGAGAGATGCTGGCCAGTGCCCAGTCAGTCCAGTCAGTCCAGTCGCTTGCTATTCCAGCTCCATAAGAGACCAAGAGCCAGAAGTACCCAGCCAACCAATTCTTCCAAACTCCTGACCCACAGACACCATGTGAAATAATAAAATGATGGTTGTTATTTTGAGCCACTATGCTGTAGGGTGATTAGTTATGCAGCAATAGTGACTGGAACAGAGATCAGCTGGAACAACTGTCTTTCTGATCACTTTGATTCACTGAAGTTCAGACACGAGTAATGAAGTCAGCGTTACTACCTACTGTATTAGAGGGCATGGAAACACCTTGACATAATAATGTTTACAGAAAATATCCGATTTAAATCAGGATTTAAATTCTGGCCTCTCCAAGGAATTCCCTGGAGGCCCAGTTGTTAAGACCGTATTTTCACTGCTGAGGTCACAGGTTCAATCCCTGGTCGGGGAACTAAGATTCTGCAAAACGAGCCAAAGGGGGGAAAAAAAAAAATCTGGCCTCTCTGACCTAAAGGCAGTCCTGAATCTTAAGCCCAAATAGTAGGTGACACCCATTTACCAACACCATTGATTATCAGAACCAGTGGCTGAATCTAACATACTTTGTTCTTCCTACAAGAGAAGGAAGCCTTAGGAATTTCAATCTTAGTAAAAATGTAATAAATGTTAAACTTATTAAAGTCTAAGGATGATAAAGGCAACTCTGGAAAAGAAGAATCGGTATGGCAAGTCTTTCTACCTTATCAGAAGTTTTAATAAGGTCAATGTAAATAGGATTGTGTAGACCTGGTACAGGACCAGTGAAATAAAACAGACTCACTATGTCTATGGGAGCACAGTGTACTACAGATGATGTATTACACATCAGTAGAAATAGAGGGCTTAATTAATAAATGGCGACAACTGGCTTTCCACCTAAAAGAATAAAATTAGATCCTTAGCTTTATGCCATTCACAAAATTAAATTTCAGATGGACGAAAGATCTAAATAGAAAAAACAAGACTTATAAGTATTGGAAGAAAATGTAAGAGAGATGTTTATAATGAGTGAGTGAGGAAGGCCTTCTTAAGCCATGCAGAAAATGTAAAAGTCATAGGAAAAAGACTGATCAATTTAACCATGTCAAAATGTATTGATAAAACTCTAAAACAAAAAATGTACCACAAAGTTAAAAGATAAACTAAAGACTGGGAGAAAATATCTATAATGTAAGAAATCAATGCTCAGTATCTAGAATTCATAAAGAACTCCTATCAATAGTATAAACAGAAAAATGAACAGAAAATTCAATAAAGAAAGAAACTGAATGGCCAATAAAGATGTGAAAAGATGCTCAAACATAACAGAAATCACAGAAATTCATATTAAAAATGAAATACCATTTTACACCCATCAGTGTGGCAAAAATTTAAAAACCTAACAATACCAAGTGTAAATGAAAATATGGGGAAATGGTAATCACTTAACACCACCAGCAGGGGTGTAAGTTGGGACCAACATTCTGAAAAGTACTTTGGCAACATCTAAAAAAGTTAAAAATAAGCATAGCATATAACCGAGAAATTCCTCTGCTAAGGAGACATGCACAAGAATGTTCTCTGCAGCATTATTTGAAATTGTGAAAAACTGGAAACAGCACAATGTCTGCCAAGAGCATGGATAAACAGTGGCTATTCATTTACTCCACACAATAAATGAAAGAATTAGATATAAGAATTAGATATAATTATATCTAGAAAGAATTAGATATAATTATATCTAATTAGATATAATTAGATATTAAGACAGGTAGAACTCCAAAATAACCAAATGAAAAAAAGCTGTAATTTGTTACATTCAGTGTATCATTTACGTAAACATAAACAAAACAAATCCTACATATATAGTCAAATATGAAAATGCAGACTTGAGGAATTCATGCTGATTTCAGAATAGTGGCTCTAAGGGTGGAACAAAGTTAATGGAACTGAGGAGGAAACAGAGACTTTACCTTTATAACACTTAATATTTTTTGTAAAAAAATTAGCTAAATATTTGCCAACTCATAATGGTAGTACACAGATATTAGTTACATTATTCTCTACACTTTTCTATAGTTTTAAAATTTATAGTTTAAAAAAAATTAACAAAAAAGGAATGCATCATTTTCCAACAGCAGAATAAAGGAAAGAAAACAATATGTGTACCTATTAAGTCAAAATATAAAAATATGAACGGGAAGAATACAAATTAACTTCAGGATAATGACTGTCTCTGGGAATGGTACAAGCAAGGAGTAAAAAAGAGACAAAAGCTGTACCAGTAATGCTTTACCTCTTTCAAGATACAGCTGGAGCTGGCAAAATGTAAATTCTGAGGGGTGGGTAGAGATGTTTCGTTTCTTTATTTTCTGTACCCTGAAGTATTTTATAATTTAAAAACTGAAAATAAACAATAAAAATAAGCTCTGCATTTAGAAACACTGGGAAATGTTTTCTGTAAACTGATTTGCCTTCTTTACCAAGATAAAGAAGGAAGTAGTTAAAGAACATGGTATCACCTTTGTGGGAAGATTATATTTTCCATCTGGAAGAGAAAAACTCTGAATTTCTCCACATGCAGCACAAAGAAAAGCCATCTTGGTACAAAGAGGCTTTATATTACTGACGCGAACAACTGTGCCTCTCAGAGCAATGTATTTTCCATAGTAATTTGCTCGGACATTCTTGAGCTGTGTTAAGGGCTCATAGTTGTATACCCTAAAAACAAAAACAGGAACATATTTATCTATACATTTACAATGAGCAGAAAGCTGAGGTTGTCTGCATTTTCACAAGTCCCTTTTAGAAGCAATTATGGAATTCTCAAACCATATCACGCCCATATATATCAGGAATTTTACAAGTATTAAATCATTCTTAAAAAAAACAAAGTTAAATCTTCCCTTTTCCTCTTGTCTCGTTGGCTGTTCTCTAGGGAAAAAGGAAAAAAATAATGCCAAAAGGAAAGTCTCAGATTCAGCAATTTCTGAGTCTCCAACTTCTTTTTCGAGAAATGTTAGGAAATGTCTTTTTTAAATTCTAAGGAAAAAAAAACCAAACAAACAACCTGGATGATTACCTTATTCATCTCTTCTAATGAGAATTTAAAATCTTATAATACAATAAAAAATTGAATTCAAGAAAAAATTCCATTTGTTCTCTGTGTTTAATAGAAATCTAATAATATTAACAAATTTTAATCACACCACTTAGTGTATCACATGGATTATTAAATGTAAATAGCAGGGTCTTGATAAGCATACATCCAAAATCAATGCTTACAAAAATTTGCAGGTTCACAAATCAACTTATTTAGGCAGAAAAAGCTTATTTCTATCATGATCTCTTCAAATTCAGCAGGTTCACTTGGGTGTGATGACCAATGAGTTAGTAAGAAACTCATATGCTTTTTACTGATTTCTTTGGGTTTATAAAATGAGGTTCTCACTCTTAAATAGTCTTTAATGCCTGTTTCTGAATAATACTTCAATACCAGCAAATTCCTCACCTTGTATGAATGTGTGGCACATTTACCATTGTTTCACCATTTCTAGACAATCCTTCTTGGGCTTGTAACTCAGCTGCATGCCTTTCAAGATCCTTAGTTAACACCTAGACAAGACAGACATTTACTCAAAAGTTTGAAAACAAGATATCCTCTTGAAGCAGAACTCTTTTATAGAGAATATGAAGTTAAGAATATAAACAGTTCAGAAGAGCATATTAACAGAACTCTAACTGCCCTTTAAAATTCTGATATTTAATTATGATTACTTATTTTATAGTGGATTATGTTTTACCTGGGATTTTGCAGTCCTTGGGCTGGAAAACTCCAGCATCCCTGTCTGCTACCTTCTGTCTCAACTAAACCTAGTATTAAAAGTCCTTACAGTAGCCCCCCAAAGCTATTCTGGATGGATTCTGGAGAAAAAATATCTTCTACTTCTCCAAATTCAGTGATTAAGATAAGGAAAATAAAGATGACTTTTGAAATAACCAATATTTACTTCCTTGGCATTTGACATTAAGTAAAATAAATATTTAACATCTACTTGTGTACAAAGCAGTATGCTGCCAGTCTGAAAAAATGAGATGCAAATATGCAGCTATAATTGCTACCATAAAGATTTATAGACAGAAAAACCATGTGAGTTTTGAAAAGGGGTCATGAGAAAGGTTTCAGAGTGACAACTGAGTTAGGCCCAAGACATTTGGACATGTGAGGCAAGGGGCATTCTATGCCAAATGGACAGCACGTGTAAGAATCCTAGAGGAAGCTTAGTTTAGCTGGATGGCAGTGAATGAAGGAGAGCAGGGAGAGGAAGTTGAACCAGGTTATGGAAGGCTTTCAGTGCCACACAAAGGGTTTGGATATCATTTGGCAGGGAAGAGTCACCACAGTTTCCAAGGACAAATCGTGTTTTACCACATATGGCAACAGTTAAGGAAAGATAATGAAGTCTTACGACAGAGGCTGTTAAGGATGGAAAAGAGGCGGATTTAAGAGATATTTTAGAAATAGAAGTGAAAGGATGTGGTAATTTAGACATGAAGAACTAATGAGAAGGACTTCCCTGGTGGCACAGTGGTTAAAAATCCACCTGCCAACGCAGGGGACACAGGTTCGAGCCCTGGTCCGGGAAGATCCCACACGCCGCAGAGCAACTAAGCCTGTGCGCCACAACTACTGAACCTGCGCTCTAGAGCCTGTGAGCCACAAGTACTGAGCCTGTGTGCCACAACTACTGAAGCCCGTGCGCCTAGAGCCTGTGCTCTGCAACAAGAGAAGCCACCGCAGTGAGAAGTTCATGCACCGCAACGAAGAGTAGCCCCTGCTCACCGCACTAGAGAAAGCCCGCACGCAGCATAGAAGACCCAAACACAGCCAAAAATAAATAAATTAATTAATTAATTTAAAAAAAAAAAAAAGAACTAATGAGTGAGAGGAGTCTGAAGACAACAGCCAAGGTTCCCAGCCTTGGGTCACTAGCAGTGTATACATATTTGCAACGAATCTTTGTAATGAACCCTCACCTGGATACCCTGACCTCCTCTGCTTTATGTCCAGTCCTCAGTACCACTTTAAGACACACCCTAAACCCCACCATGCCTATGACGTCTTCCTCTGACAGGATAGCAACCTTTCAGTTCTAGCAAAAGTCTGTTGGTAAAAACTAAGAATCTTTTAGAGAAGGTACTGTTACTGTGAAATCTTCCTTTAAAATTTTGACAAAAGTCTCACAAAATCAACACTTACCTGATGTACTGCCAGACCCATGCACGCCAGGGTTTTGTCAGGTGTATCCCTTAATTCATTTGCTATATTTGGTATCAACTTAGCTATTTCATCATCTTTTGTCAGTTCTTTAAAATCCACCAAAATACTTCCCTTTCTTTCTATTTCATCCTATAAAATATTAAGGTATGAAAATAATGATTGCTTTTTTACCATATATGAGCATTCAATCACATACTTTGAGAAAGCATATAATGTTAATATAGTGATAATATCAGCTCATGCAGCTCAATATTAAAAAAACAAACCCAATCAAAAAATGGGTATAAGACCTAAATAGACATTTCTCCAAAGAAGACATACAGATGGGCAAGAAGCACATGAAAAGCTGCTCAACATCACTAATTATTAGAGAAATGCAAATCAAAACTACAATGAGGTATCACCTGACACCAGTTAGAATGGGCATCATCAGAAAATCTACAGACAACAAATGCTGGAGAGGGTGTGGAGAAAAGGGAACCCTCTTGCACTGTTGGTGGGATTGTAAATTGATACAGTCACTATGGAGAACAATATGAAGGTTCCTTAAAAAGCTAAAAATAGAATTACCATTATGACCCAGCAGTCCCACTACTGGGCATTATGCCCAGAGAAAACCATAATTCAAAAAGACACATGCACCCCAATGTTCATTGCAGCACTATTTACAATAGCCAGGTCATGGAAGCAACCTAAATGCCCATCGACAGATGAATGGATAAAGAAGATGTGGTATATATATACACAATGGAATATTACTCAGCCATAAAAAGGAACGAAACTGGGTCATTTGTAGAGACATGGATGAATTTAGAGACTGTCATACAGAGTAAAGTAAGTCAGAAGGAGAAAAACAAATATCGTATATTAACGCATACATGTGGAACCTAGAAAACTGGTACAGATGAACCGGTTTGCAGGGCAGAAATAGAGACACAGATGTAGAGAACAAACATATGGACACCAAGGGGGAAAGGTGGTGGTGGTGGTGGGGGGGGGATGAATTGGGAGATTGGGATTGACATATATGCACTAATATGTATAAAACAGATAACTAATAAGAACTTGCTATATAAAAAATAAATAAAACTAAATTTAAAAAGTTTTTTAAAATATGGTGATAATAAGTACTATAAGTTTTGTGCCAAGCACAGTTCTAATATTTAAAATATATTAACTTATTTATGTCTCTTAACAACCCTTTGTGGTAGGTATTAATAATACTCTCATACTCTCATACTCCAACACAGTCCAGTGTCTATAATCACAATCACTAGCACCTCAAATACATTGTTCAATAAGATGACACATAAAGGTGGACTAGTAGCTTTGTTATGCAAGAACCTTACCTTATCGTATAAATCAATATGCCTTGTGAAAAAATTTTCAAATGCTTGAATCTTCTCAATAAAAGGAGAGCTGTCACTGTAAACTAATCCAACAAATATGGCATCAGCACTAATAAAAATTACACACGTACAAGCGTATTTTTCATGAGACAGAAGAAATACTATATACATGGTAGATGACTTCTAATTGCTGTACATTCTGATTACATTTAGATAAGAACTGGTATAGAATGTAAACATAAGATTCTAAAACAAGTTTCGGTCTGCATAATCTGAAAGGCAGATAGGAAGTGTCTCTCTCTAAAGGCACCAATAACTGAAAATCTTTACATTGAGCTGTGACACCGAGTGAGATCTACTAGTTCAAACAGCTTACATAATAAAGCGAAAACTCAAGCTGCATAGCTTGGGTTCTTGTGATCTCCACAGGGAGATCAGCTCCATGCTCTGTGACCACCTAGAGGGGTGGGATAGGGAAGGTGGGAGGGAGACGCAAGAGGGAGGGGATATGGTGATATATGTATACGTATAGCTGATAGAGTTTGTTATACAGCAGAAACTAACACAACATTGTAAAGCAACTATACCCCAACAAAAATGTTAAAAAATAAATAAATAAAATATGTTGAGGTTTAAAAAAATTTTTTAACTCTTATTTCTTTGCAAAGAAAATCCTACTAGTCCCAATAGCCATTTGTCAAATCCCTTCCTGAGATCAGGAGAGGCAGACTACCACCCGACTCTGGTCCCAAAACTGTAAAGTTATCTTCCACATTGTAAAGTTCTATAACATTTTTGAATTGGTCTCCCACAGAGAAACAGTACAATGAAGCAGTTTGGAAGTACAACTGGCCAAAGGCAACTTGTGAACTCCATTTTTAGAACCAGTCCAAAGATCACTTCTAGTATTCTGAGCTAACTGCCAGGGAAATACTGTGGGTGTTAGTGGCTAATGCATCCTAAAGCATCAAAAGACACATCAACTATGAAACCTAACATTTCTATACACCAGAGAAAAACAGACTTTCAACACAGAAAACATGTGTAAATCACTTCATTCATTCACAGAATGAATGCTGAGTGCCTGGTATGGGGCAAGATCCTTGCCCATAAGCAGTACAGTCCGGAGGATAAAAAAAACACAGATATACATGAACACAAAACCCATATCTCATAACAAACAAATAATATTATCAGAGCATGGGAAAGATGATTCTCCAAACCCATACAGACAGACGTATGATGGGAACTGATGTTCTGGATTACAAAAAGGAGATTCCTTAACTACGTTAGTACACAAACTGTGTTGGCTGTTGTCTCTTGATTCCAAGCCTACTCTTCTATGTTCAGCTTTGTGATTCTTCAATCAAGATCTGCACAAGGAATGTCCCAGACTCCTGTAAGATTCTGACAATTAGAGGCAACCTTAGAGACTGGCAGGTGGCAGGAAGGAAGGAACTTATTCTTGTTTCCAATTCTTTTCAGCATCTCTCCAGCTACAGAGGATAGCTACAGTTCTAGCCTCCAGCTCTAAGCACCAACCATGCCACTCTCCTGCCAGAATTACCAGCAGCAACCTGCTTAATTCGCCTCGGTGGTCTGAGGACAGCTCTGAAAGATATCCTTCAGAGGTCCAAGCACAGCTTTGTGGGGTGACCCTCAAAGGTCAAAGCCACAGCTATGCTGTGGCTCCTCCTTTCAATTCTTAGGTTCTGATAACCTCAGCACTACTTATCTTTTGTTCCCTCAGGCATAAGGGTGGTTGTTGCTTTCCAAAGTTAACACTATCTGGGAGTTTACCTCAGTGTTCCCTTTTTGCTCTTTCAGTCTTCTATCTGTATACCCAATTCCCTGTATTAAATCCTCTTTCTGAAATACCTAGTGTGGTTTGTTTTTCTGACCTATAGAAAAATGAAAAATTATGCTCTTGAAACATAAACATAATTCAATTGTTTGGGTGAACTAAGATTAAAGAAGAGGGAATATATATATATATATATATATATATATATATATATATATATATATATGCCAAATGAACAGTAATATGAGATGTAGCATCCAAAAAAAGTTAAAGAAAATAAGACTTATGGTACTTTTTGCACTTTTAACTCTACCTTCTGACACATAAAGCTTCCAGCCTTTATATGGTATGAATTGATCCAACGTTGACTGTAGCAGCAAAGAGTGTGGGGTTTGTTCTGAAAAAACAAACAAAACCACAAAAACAGAATACTAGGTTAATAGAAACAGAACAAACATTTTTTTTTCCTATTTGCTTCCCCTTATAACAACGAGACCCTGACATGTTATTAACAGAATATCTAAGTTACAGATTTCAGTAAGAATTTTGGATATGAACATCCAAATATTACCTTAAGGGTAATGTCAAATAAAAGACAGACAAATTTGAGTTAAACTGCTTTTCATGACAGGCATGAACAGATTCCTTCACGAAGGAAAAAAAAAATTGCACTATCGTTGGTCTCCCCTACCAGGATGTTTTCCTGTGGCTTTATTCAGGTCACGTCTATGCTCTAGTTCTCTCCATTTTCCTGAGAAGCTCCCACCACCTCTTCCTCTTTTCCAGCTTTGAAATCTTCCCCGTCCAAATCCTCCGCCTCTGTACTCTCCATTCATGTCTTTTAAAAGATAGAGATTAGGAAAGTCCTCATCAAAACTATAGGAGAAATAGTGCCCCTAAAAATGTATTAACATAGTAAATAAGAAAAACTAATATATATTATAGTTTGAGACCAGCAATGTTGCACAGCATGGTACAAACCCCAAACACTCTGCAGTAATTCTTCTAATCCTCATCTCTTTTTAAGGCATACCACAGATGTTTAACCAAGTATACTGAATGCTTACGCCTTTTCTTATTTTTGTCATGGGATTTATCATGGGATAAAAATAAGAAAAGGTATAAGAAAAGGTACCATACCTGTTTTCATGGAACTCCCACAATAGAAATGAAAATAAGACAGGTAATTAACTCTAAGATACCTCTGTAGTGTTGTGAGACTTATTACAGGGCAGCACTGCCTGAACATTATCCTGACCTGTGACATTAGGAATATATCATCATAGCTCCTTATATATAGACAATCCAGCTGTGCCATATCCACTTTTATCAGCTATACATGGATATCCTTTTTTTAAAAATTAATTTACTTTTTTTATTTTGGCCACACTGCATGGCTTGTGGGATTTCAGTTTCCCGACCCAGGCCACGGCAGTGAAAGCTCCAAATCCTAACCACTAGACCACCAGGGAACTCCCTGGATATTCTTACATAGGTATCTAAGACAGATCTTTCTGCGGAAGTACAGGAGTGGGACGGGTACATACATGTTTCAACCTTTCTTTTCCTGTAGGGGCCAAAATGGAAAAGAAGTTAATTTTCCAGATTTAGAACGACTGTGTTAAAATGACAATGAAAGCAAGATCATTTCTAGGCCAATACTGATAGATGGGTTATTTGCAATTTTTAGATAAATTTGTTGAAATGCAATAAAGTTTTTCTGAAAGCATATTCATATTTGTTAATATCATTTTGGGGGCTAATTATCCCTTGCTGCTTTTTTCTACTTTGTACATGGTGAGATACTCATTTAAAAAAAATTTTTATTTTATTTTTTGCCATGCCGTGCGGCTTGCATGATCTTAGTTCCCTGATCAGGGATCGAACCCGGGCCCACAGCAGTGAAAACACTGAGTCCTAACTACTGGACCACCAGGGAATTCCCAAGACTCATTTTTATTAAACTCAAACCCATAAAGATAGTTCCTGGTTGAAAAGCAATAAATCAAAATATAAGTGATCTTTAAAAATGGGTTTTAAGGGGCTTCCCTGGTGGCACAGTGGTTGAGAGTCCGCCTGCCAATGCAGGGGACACGAGTTCGAACCCTGGTCCAGGAAGATCCCACCTACTGCGGAGCAACTAAACCTGTGTGCCACAACTACTGAGCCTGCGCTCTGGAGCCCACAAGCCACAACTACTAAGCCCATGTGCCACAAGTACTGAAGCCCACGCGCCTAGAGCCTGTGCTCTACAAGAGAAGCCACCGCAATGAGAACCCTGCACACCACAACGGTCGCTGCAACTAGAGAAAGCCTGTGCACAGCAACGAAGACCCAACGCAGCCAAAAAAAAATTTTTTTAAATGGGTTTTAAAATAATTCATGTAAGTAGAGCACAGGGCAGTGAAACCATACTGTATGATACTGTAAGGGTGGACATGAAATCATGCATCTGTCAAATCCCACGAAACTATACAACAAAAAGAGTGAATCTTAATGTAACTACGGGTTTTAATAACAATGTATCAATTTTGGTCCATCAATTGCAACAAATGTATCACACTAATGCAAGATGCTAATAATGGGGGAACTGGGGGTGGGGGAAGGGAAGAGGACCTATATGGGAACCCTGTACTTTCTGTGCAATTTTTACAACAATAGTTGTAAACCTACAACTATTCTAAAAAATAAAGTCTGCTGAAGAAAATAGTTTACTCGTACAACTCAATATCCAAAAAAATGAACAGAGGACTTGAACAGGCATTTTTCCAAAGAAGACTTAGAGATGGCCAAGAGGCACATGAAAAGATGCTCAACATCGTTAATCATCAGAGAAATGCAAATCAAAACCACAGTGAGATATCACCTCACACCGGTCATAATGGCTATCGTCAAAAACACAACAAATAATAAATGTAGGGGAGGATGTGGAGAAAAGGGAACCCTAGCACACTGTTGGTGGGAATGTAAATTGGTGCAGCCAGTATGGAAAACAGTGTGGAGCTTCCTCAAGAAATTAAAAATAAGGACTTCCCTGGTGGCCCAGTGGTAAAGAATCTGCCTTCCAAGGCAGGGACGCGGGTTCGATCCCTGGTCAGGGAACTAAGATTCCACATGGCGCAGGGCAACTAAGCCCCCACGCCACAACTACTGAGCTCACGCACCTCAACTAGTGAGCCTGCATGCCGCAAACTACACAGCCCACACACTCTGGAACCCGCGCGCCACAACTGAAAATTAGAGAAAACACGCACGCCACAACTCGTGAGAAGCCTGCGCACCACAACGAAGAGCCCTCGCACCGCAACTAAGACCCGACACAGCCCCCCCAAAAAAATTTAAATGAAGTATAATCTATAAAAATTGAATCACTGTGTTGTACGCCTGTAACTAACATAACATTATAAATCAACTATACCTCAATAAAACAGTTCATATCCTAAGGATAAAAATAAATAAGAATATATCCATAGACTGTAGTGCAATTCATTACAAGACAGCGTATCCGCATCTTTATTTAAAGCGATTTAAATTAGTAAATAAGTTAATAACAAGTTCATGTTATGGGCACTAACAGGGCTTTGATAATCATCTAGACCACACCATACGTTAAGAAACTGAAGACCAGAGAAATGAAGCGAACTGATCAAGATCAAAGTTGTCTGTTGACAGTACTGAGCTCAAACTTCGTCTCCACATTCCCAAGCTGAAGTGCTCCTTCGACAATGCTACGTGCCGTATCTTTTTCAAACGAGGTAATATGGTGAGAACAACTAGTAAAAATTCCAACATAAATGCAAGAGGTAGGACTGGAGAATGGGTAAAAGCCACCCGTCGGGCTTCTATGCTTGGTTAAATACCCCACTTCATTTACGTCTCCTCAAGACTAAGTTCTTACTTGCAAAAGATGGAGGTCCCAAAACTCTCTTAGTTCATGGCTGGGCTGGTTCTCCCTTCCTCTCGGGGGGGAAGCACGACGGGGCGGAGAGGAGACTCCGCGGTCCGAGCTCCTCAGGTGTCCCTGCCCAAGCCCCGCAGACTCTTCACCCTCAGCTCTCCTGACGTCCCCGCGCGGGATCGAGGCTCATCTGTAGGAGCGGCTTGGGGACCTCAGCTTCTCCACCGAGGCCGCACAGCGGAGCCGGAAAATGTCTAGAGCAGGGCGCCACAACAGCTCTGCTAACCAAACCCCAGTTTTCCAAGTTCTTTTTTGGCGCTTCTGTGACGCAACTTCCGCCCGAAGCTGCGGCGAGACCGGAGGGGCGTGATGGAGGGCAGCCAATCAAAGAGATCGGCCTGACGGAAGCCTTGAGGCTCCCGGAAGCTGTCCTGAGGTTCTTACCGGAAAGCGGAAGCGGCGCGCAGCACGTGGGGGCGGTGCCGGTCGGAGGGCTTTGAGTCCTCTTGATTTGTGGGAGGTGAGGCTGCCGGCGGCTACACCCTACACCCCAGGGCACCGGGCAGAGCGCGGGGAAGTGGAGAGAAGCTGCGGAGCTCGGAGACCGGCTGAGCGTCATGGAGGGCTCTGAGGAGCAACCGGGCCCACGGCCACCGCATCCCGGGGACCACCGCATCCGCGACGGCGACTTCGTGGTGCTGAAACGGGAAGATGTGTTTAAAGCAGTGCAAGTCCAGCGGAGAAAGTAAGTCGGGTCGCTGGCCTTAGGGGTTCTCCGCCCCCATGTTCTAGACACCCTCTCCCTCCAGGGTTCCATTCTTGGATTCCCAATCCATTCTGGATTCCCAATCCTCTCCCTCGTTATCTCCTCTCGGTTCTTCCCACAGAGACCTTTGCCCCCAGGATCCCATCCTTGGCTCTCGAGATCTCCCTCACTCCTTCTGTCTTCCTACAGAACTCCCCTCCGTGATCTCATACTGGCCCTCTATCTTAAGCATCTCACTTACACTTTCCAGGGTCCTTTTCCCATTCTTGGCCCTCAGATGCTCCGCCCCTCTCTCCAGGCCCCCACCCCACCCCCTGTCCTGGGGTTCTTGCCCCAGGTTTTGAGTTATTTTCTCCTGTCTTCTCGCAGAACCCACCCTTCATCCTCTAGTCTCATTCTTGCTTTCCAGAGCCCCCCTCATCACAACTTTATTTTGTATTCTTGAAACCAGTGCTTTTTGCTTTTCAGAATTTCTGATTAGAAATGTGTAAAGTGCTAATACGAATTATTTAAGCTTTTTAATTGATGTATAGCAGTGCAGCAAAGTCCTTAGGTTATACGTTCGATGAACGATTCCATGTGCAGATGAACCTTTGGTTTTTCTTTCTCGTGTTGTCCTTTTAAGTTGCTTGATCGTGAGATGTGGTTGTTTGAGTTTGCTTCTTACAAATGTGCTCTTTTAGATAAGAGCTTTTCATTCCCAAGGAGACAGACAGTTACATCTTTATTTCTAAAAAGTATTCTTTAGACATTTATTTTGAAACACTTTGCATCAGTTTTCTTGGCAGAAGCCATAGCATTAGTTTCCATTTTGTTTAGAAAACGACTCTTTGAGCTCAACTACATCCCAGGCCAGACTCTCCCTTCACTGTTTCCTCGGGGCTGCACTCATCTGGTTGGGCAGAAGCAATCCTGCCTCTGTGAGCAGACTCTGCACATCCCCCTCTTCCCCAAGGAAGGTGTGGCTCCATGTCCTTCTGACTGGGTCCCACTTTCCTGACTAGGGCAGTGACCTCTTGTCAGGCCAATCAGTTTGAGTGACACACCCTTCTTTGCATATCAGACCAGCTGCCAGGGGGTAAACCCAACCCAGCTCAGACACAGTGTTTTGCTAGCACTGGGCTACTCTAAGGATGAGGTGGGGGAGGGTACACATCTGGGCTGAGCTGAGTTTCAGCTTCTCTGAGGGGATTCATGTCAGCAAATATTTAGAGTGTCTGTTATGTGTTAATCACTGAGGAGCCAGCAAAGAGCAAGAATTGGCCCTGTCTGGATACTTAGGATCTTGGAGAAATTCACTCAGGTGGTTCAAGTAAGGAGACTTAATGAAGATGTGACACATACACATACAGAGATGTGACAAGGTTTAGAGAACCAGTAGAGACTGGTGATGCATCCAAGGGTCTAGAATTGTAGGAAGCCTTCATTCAGCAAGGGAGCCTGTGTGATGCGGTCTGTGCATTCTGTTATGGTTGGCCTCTTGGGGCACAGAGAAAGAAAGAGAAGGTGTAGGATGGGGCATAAAGAAAATGAACCAGTGTACATCTTTCAGAATGCAGAGTTCTGTTGATATGGGCCATGTCCTGAAGCTAAGCAGGGCTTCCTGAGATCCATTTGTTCTTTGCTGGATAGACCGTGTGGTGCAGTGGAAAGAACCAGGCTTTTAGGTCAGGCAGACTTGGATTTGAATCCCAGCTCCTAGTGTGTAACTGAATCTTGGGCAAGACACTTTTCCCTCAGTTTCAAGTTTGCTCATCTGGAAAGAGCTGTGTCCCAGGATTACTTAATTGAGAATTAAATCAAAAAGTATGAAACACCAGGCACATACTACCTAACCCCTGATCGACACTCGGTGGGTGTTAGTTTTTGTCTTTTGAAAGGAAAGTTTCTTTTGTTTTTGTGGGCTTTCCCTTTTAAATTGTAAGAAGATAAAAATCTGGGTAATGGGAAAAGCTGAGATTGCCTGGGCCTCAGTAGAGCCTCATCAGTGTTAGGTACTGTTTACACATGTGTAGATTGTCAGTAATGTTCATATGTAAATATCATTTGCTTTTACGGGATGATTTTCAAAGAAAATGGCCAGTCAGGCCAGGGAATTTGTTAAATCCCTGTCATCTCAATGATTGTTCAGTTTTGAGATTTTCTTGTGTAAGTTACAAGAGGCGTCACAGTGTGTGTCTCAGTGGCATGGCAATCTTGCTGCTCAGGAAATCCGAAGTCTGCGAGTTTGGACATCCTGTCAGACAGTGCAAATTGGAGCCAGACCAATGCCTCGGAAGAGGAATGTCTTCTGTCCTTGTTTCTCATTCCAAATTCAGTGTTTTTGTGCCTTCTTTATTAATTTTGTGCAGTGTTTTGTGTTTCTGGCCCCAACCCAATCCTCTCTAGTTCATTTGTCGGTTCATGGTCAGAGATAATGCTGCTGATCATCCTTTAGGGAGACTGATTATGAAATAACCTAGATTGAACAAATCTTCCCTATACTGAATACAAATGAGATTCAGCTAATTGATTGCATTTCTTCCCCAGAAAAGTAACTTTTGAAAAACAGTGGTTCTATCTGGATAACGTCATTGGCCATAGTTATGGAACCACATTTGAAGTGACCAGTGGAGGAAGTCTTCAGCCTAAGAAGAAGAAGGAAGAGCCTACTTCAGGTGCACTGTACTACTTAGGATGTATGAAATAGATGCTCTTGAGCTGGCTACTCAGAAACCTGTCAACTCGAATTAATTCTAGAATGCTAGCCCAGGCTGTCCCCAAAGAAATCTAAACTCATAATCTAAGAACTGTAGCTTGGTGGAATTAATTAGGGTCTGCTTTTGGCCTTCAGATACCTGGGTTCTGACTCCTGCCCATCATTAACCAGCTCTTCGACCTTGGGCCAGGTATTTGATGCCATGAATCCTTGCAGCTTCATTGTAAGAGTGGGTGTGGAGCCCTGTTGGTGTCTAGAAGTTACCAGCTCTTGAGGTAGTTAACATATAGGGTAAGGATAAGAGGTCTGGCTTTGAATTCAACTGACTAGGTTTAAGTTCCAGCTTCATCACTTACTTTGTAACCTTGACCTAGTTATTTGGTTTCTCTAAGTTTTATATTCTCATCGGTAAAATAGGGCCATAAATACGTTTATTGCCCAAGCTGTGGTGAGTGTTCAATCATATGACACAGAGGAAGTTCTTAACAGTGCCTTGCCTGTTAGAGTAACGACCCCATAATTTTAGTATTATTGTTAATTAAAATTAAATACTTAAATTTTTATCAAAATAAATGTGCTTAAATATTTTATTAATAAAATTAAAATACTTAATTATTAAAATTAAATAATTAAAACACTATTGAAGTTCTGGTTCAAACCAGTTTATTAATTACTTTTAAATCAACATTCATGTTTTTATTAAGCACCAGATATGTTCTAGACATGATTAAGCAGTGCAATTTCAGCAGTTCCTTAGATAGACTATCCCATAAAATTTATTTAGCAGTGGGGAACACCAAAAATAAGCAAACAGCATAATTTCAGATGGTGATGTGTGCTGTGCAGATGATAGAGCAGGGGGGTGTACTGAAGGCTGATTGAAAGACGTGAAACTTGTCTGAGATGGTGAGCTCAGCCCTGAGTGATGGAAAGGATCCACCCACTTGGAGATGTCACGAGAGCATTCCAGACAGAGGGAGCAGCAAGTGCCAAAGCCCCGCATTGAGACCATGCTGCTGTGTCTAAGGAACAGAAAGAAGGGCAATGTGGCTGAGTACAGGGGTTGAGAAATGAGCCCTGGAAAGGTAGCCAGGGGCCAGGTCATATACAACCTTGCGGGTCGTCTTTGAATTGCTACTGGAAGCCACTGTGGGTTTGTGCGTTGGAATAGATGAGCCAATTTGCATTTTAAAAAGAGAACTTTGGTGTCACGTAGATTGTAAGGGGACAAGAGTGGGAACAAGAATATGAGTGAGTGGCTTGGGGTAGTCGTGACAAGAAAGGATAGTGGATTGGGGTGGGGGCAGTGGAACCGGAAGGCCAGATTCAAGTGGCTGATGGGCTGGATGTGGATACGAACTTAGAATAGGAAAGATTTTTAAATAATTTCAGATCATACATGTCATAGAGCAATTTTCTTCCTTAGAGACCAAAGAAGCGGGCACTGATAATCGAAATATAATCGATGATGGGAAATCTCAGAAACTTACTCAAGATGACATAAAAGCTTTAAAGGACAAAGGCATTAAAGGCGAGGTAAAATTCAAAGGACTTTTTTTTTTGTTTTCATTTGGTATTTAGGAGATTGCTTGCATTTTAAAGTAGACTTCTCCTAAGGTAAAATGTAAAAATACTGTACACTTCTGTTAAAAATAGCTTGAAGTGTATATGCAATTCAGTATATCAAAGGTATTGTTTCTTATAGGCAGGAATGTAAGTGAATGACATTACTAATAGTGTTAGCAAAAGAGAATTTGATAACTTAGTGCATCTCAGAGCTTAACTTTGTTCATTTTCAGTAACGTTTTCAGCCAGTGTCTTCAGGACTGACAGTTTTCTTTACCTCTTTTCTCCCTTTATTGTATGTCTGTTCTTTTACTTTGATTTAAATGGAGTTTAAAGTACTTACATTTTAATACAAATTCTAGATAAGAGTATAAAAATACAAAGGTCACCCATTTGGACTTCTGTGGAAAAGGGCCTGGAGAATCAGACCTTTGGATACATTCTGGGGTAAGAAACCTTTGAAGTATCTGTGCTGTGAAAATAAAGTTTCAGGAAATCTGCTTGCTCCTTTTCTTGTAGGAAATAGTTCAGCAATTAATTGAAAATAGTACAACATTCCGAGACAAGACAGAATTTGCTCAAGATAAATATATAAAAAAGAAGAAAAAGAAGTAAGTAATTTTTGTTTTTAAAAGGATGAAAATATAAAATCTTTTTATAGATTTATAAAATATATTATTAAAAATAAAATATTTTTAAACTAGCTTTTTAAAATTGATGTTCTGTCTTTCCTTCCCCAGATATGAAGCCATGATTACTGTTGTGAAGCCATCCACCCGCATTCTTTCAGTTATGTATTATGCAAGAGAACCTGGAAAAATTAAGTACGCTTTGTTTCCTTTCAAAAGTGTAATTGGGGGAAAGTATATCTTTAAGAAAGTCATGATTTTAAGTAAAATGAAAATCTTGCTCATCTGCATAAAGTGTCCTCCTACTTCATAAATTGTAAGTCCTTTTTTACTATTGCCTCCAAAGCAATCAATAATCTTACCAACACCATTTTTATGAAACAAACAAAACTTGAAAAATTATGATTAAAATAGCAGACTTTGCTTAGCTATAAATGAATGAATCATTTTTTTTCCTTAGCCACATGAGATACGATACACTAGCCCAGATGCTGACGTTGGGAAATATCCGTGCTGGCAATAAAATGATTGTGATGGAAACATGTGCAGGCTTGGTGCTGGGTGCAATAATGGAACGAATGGGAGGTAAGATTTAACGTTTTCACGTTCATTAAAAACCTACCATGATTCGAGACGAGGGGTCTAAAAAACTCAAACTCATGGAAAGTGAGGTTGAGTTACTGGAAGCGAGTGAAATGACTTGGGTGTGCCTGCACAGCTCCAGTCTCTGGGACCTTCCTCCGTAGCCCACAGCTCCCAGCCTGAGCTGTGCTGGCACTCCCGACGCAGTGTCCTTTCCAGCTTCTGTGTCAGTGGGGATGGTTCTGAAGCCTGTGACTGGCTAGGACCTCCAGGACCGTGATTTCAGTTAAACTCTTGGATAGCTGGTGCTCATTTTACCGGCCTGAATTGAGAGTATAGGGTGGGAAGAATACTAGGGATGTATTCTGTACTAGAAGAGTACAACACAGCCTGATTTGTCTGCCCTTTTTATGACCCTGTTGAAGATAAGAACTTCTAACTACCCTGTTTAAAGATTGGACTTGGGGGATGCTGAGAACCAATCACCAATCATGTGACATACAAAATTTATATGATCACAGGGTTTTACTGTAGTGTCAAGGGGGGTACACTTCTTTAAGACTTCCTGTGTACCTGTTTGGAATTCTGTTACCCCCACTGGGAATACGCATGGACTCCAGATGGACCCCCAGAGGAGCTGCATCACCTTCAACCTCTGAACAGCGTAAAGCAGAGAGACCTTCAGTCTCCTTACTGTGGAGTACCCCAAGGGTTGCATAGTCTAGAGCTGCCTCCATTGAGCAGATATTTGTTTCTTTTGTCTGTTCAGGTTTTGGCTCCATTATTCAGCTGTACCCTGGAGGTGGACCTGTTCGGGCAGCAACAGCATGTTTTGGATTTCCAAAATCTTTCCTCAGTGGTCTTTATGAATTCCCCCTCAACCAAGTGGACAGGCTCTTAAATGGAACATTTTCTGCTGAGATGTTATCTTCAGAGCCAAAAGACAGTGCTTCGGTTGAAGAAAGTAATGGCACACTGGAGGAAAAACAGACTTCAGAACAAGAGAACGAAGACAGCATGCCAGAGGCCCCAGAGAGCAATCACCCAGAAGAACAAGAAACAATGGAAATTGTCTCTCAAAATCCAGACTATAAGGAGCCTAAAGAGAGAGGAAGCAAAAAGGATTATGTAAGAATGTTAAGAGTTCCCACTACCCTCAGTACCTTCCTCAGGCTTCATTTAACTTCATGTAAGCCCTGAGATTTGATTTGGCTTTGGAGCGTCAGCTTCCAAGGTAACAAATATCAAAACAGAGAAAAAGTGTGTGTGAGTGTACACACGTGTGATTTAATCTTTGGGATGGAGCTTTAGGATACAGAAGCATTGTATAGGTGGCTGCATGGTAGTTTTATAACCAAAGGGCTCTCTTATGTGTTTTCAGCTTCCTTATAAATGATCTCCTCCTGTTGCCTTAGTCCAAGTTGATAAATATTATTAAAATGTTTTGACAGACCAGTGTTTCCATAAACCCGACTGAATGACCTCAGTATGTTGGTATCTTATTTTTCTTCTTGAAGATTCAGGAAAAGCAGAGGAGACAAGAAGAGCAGAAGAAAAGACGTTTAGAGGCTGCTGCTCTGCTGAGTGAAAGAAACGCAGACGGGTGTGTTGATGAAAGAACACAGGCGACACCTTGGTGCTCGTGGGCCCTGCTTCAAGCAGATTAGCATTCTCTGTCTGCTTGTCTATTTCGGTTGTAATGAGGGCAAACATGATGATCCTGTCCTGGGTTTTTAAAGAAAGGAGGCTGCATCTGCCAGAGATGGGAAATTGATTATGCTGCTTTCAGAGTTTTAGAAGAAATTGAGATTTCTCCAATGATGGCACATCAGATTGGGCTGTGTAGTCCCGCTAGGTGCAGGTTGGGGGGCATTCCAGTTGATGTGATACTGCCTGAGGGCATGGGCTAAGGAAAACCTGACAGGAAAGGCAGATTCAGGTATCTGCAAAGCCAGTATTACAGTGTTGTTTTTTTTAAATCAAGACTGTCATCAGAGTTGCCAACTCTAAGTTGGCCGCTTGGAGTTGCCAATCACCATGAGAGTTTATAATCCAGTTTGTGTTTCCTAGAAAGTAATAGCTCGTGATTTTATTGTTGGACTCTCTAGAATGTTGTATTTAAAGTGCTTCCTTGTGTGAGTCATGCAAATAAATACGTGATATTTTAAATGCATTTTAAAACCTATGCTCTGCTTTGGGGACATAGAGAAATAATTTGTCTAACATTTTCCTTGCAGTTTAATTGTAGCTAGTCGTTTCCATCCCACTCCACTGCTGCTGTCTTTGCTGGACTTTGTGGCTCCTTCAAGGCCATTTGTGGTCTACTGTCAATATAAAGAGGTAATACTGAAACAGAGTGGACAAGAATTCTTGCATCTGAATGTTGATTCTCAAATTGCACCCTTAAAATAATTATTAACAGAACTCTGTTTATGCCTTTAGCCTCTGTTGGAATGCTACACAAAACTGCGGGAAAGAGGAGGGGTCATCAATCTCAGGCTGTCTGAAACCTGGCTCAGAAATTACCAGGTATGTGTGCTCACAGCCAGTCCTTGGGAGCTGCTCTCCCGGGTCGCTGGCTCTGCACAGTAGTGCCAGAAGCTGTTAATTAGGGATCTCCCTGTTTCTATCTATAGAGATGAAAGAGTCTCACGTCTATAACTCAGAGAAAGTGCCCTGACCTTTCCGGACCCTTTTTTCTTTTTTCACGTCATGGTCTATTACTCAGATACCCGAGTCCAGAGACATTTAAAATGCAAACAACTATGGTTCATGTTTCCCCAAGGCCTTGAGATCACTGTAGAGGGAATAACTGATAATAGCAAAATCCCTAGGCTAACAAGAAAGTGACCCTTTCCTTTCTGCTGGGATGTCTTTGCAACAAGTGTTCGAGAGGTCCTGGTGGGCTCCGTGTCAGTTCATGTCCTCTGGAATGTATATGCGAAGATAGAATTAAAAGTGTAAGAGAAATGCCTGTGAAAGATAAGACAAGAGGGAGCAGGATTAGGCAGGGAGAGCTGTCAGACCGTGATACAGGTCTGATGCCTGTGAAAAGTGGGAGGAAGGAGGGGAGGGGAGGAAGAGCATGCAGTGCTGCTCTGGGAAAGTCTCAGCCAGGATGATGAGGAACCCCAGAGCAAAAATTGCCCATTACAGGAGTCCTGTGTTGGACAGAAATGGTCTAGTTGTGGTACCCATGCTCAGTTATCAACTAGGAATAGCCTCCCTGGGTGTGAATCTCAAAGAAGCAGCAGCTAGAGGCATTCTATTGCTTCAGCTCACAGCCAGTTCCCTCTTAGAGATCTGGGGGTGCACCTCCATGGCTGTCACAGGCCCTGCCCTGCTTCCTGGACATCTTACTTAATCCAGGACACTCTGCAGACCTGGGAAACCCTGTGCTTCTTGGTAGTCATCTTATTTAGCTCTGGGAACAGGAGAGAAGAATTTTTGACAGAATTAATAGAGTGTTGGAGAAAGAAGGCTCTGGATGTATGTCCAGTAGCTACTTCTCCATGGACCCAGCTCCACTGTTGACCATGAAGAAAGAGGGAGAAAACCAGGCCCAGAGCACTACACAAACCAGTTGCCCTTTCACCCCCAGAAACTTGCTTCAGGTTTAAGAGAAATGGTTTCAGTTTTATATTTCAAAAGAAAATCACTTAAACCAATTTCTACGCTTTTATCTGCACTGTCATGTGAAAGACGGACCTCTTTAGGAATTGGTCTGATTAAATTGGTCTCTCTTCAGGCAAATCTGTGTCATTTAAATGTTCGTTTCTGGCATGTGTATTGTTAACATGGCTTTATCTGCTTAGGAAAACATGAATGTCTGTCTTTCTGTCTTGATTAGGTTTTGCCAGATCGAAGTCATCCCAAACTACTGATGAGCGGAGGTGGGGGATACCTTCTCTCAGGCTTCACTGTTGCCATGGACAACCTTAAAGCAGACCCCAGTCTCAAATCCAGCACCAGCACTTTAGAATCACACAAGACTGAAGAGCCAGCAGCTAAAAAACGGAAGTGCCCAGAGTCTGACTCAGCCTTTCAAAAATTGCTTTGATTTTTGTTCTCAGACATTATGCAGTTAGTAAGTAAACTTTAAATGCCATTACTAATTGTGTTTTCATATCCTAAGAATGAGAACGTGTCTATACCCCTGTTCGTGGGAAGGACAAGTAAGCCTTTTGTCCACCTCTGACACAGATTGGTTCTGTCTGTCAAAACCTCGAGCCAGAATACCCAAGCCTGGGGTAAGCAGTAGACTGGTATATGGCCAGTTGTGTTTATTTCACAAAAATCCTCTAAGTACTTTTAGTGCTCTGTGCAAATATCTTGAGAATTTAGAGATCAAAGAAATATATTTATACAAAGCTTTGTTTATATGTTAAGCCAAGTGGAATAACACACCATCAGTGAAACTTGAGTACTGAAACGAAGGAATCTGTGGAAGAAATTTCCTCTGTTCATTATGTTCTCTTCAACCTAAGCAATATGAATGTGTGTGAGACTTACAGTACCAAAAATGTCCACCCTTTTCCCTCCAATGGAATAAACTTTAAAATTTTTTATATTTTATTATTTTAATAGTTGATGACCTAGAAAAGATCTGAGTATTTATTTTACTGCTGTTTTTGTCAGTAGAAAGGTGTTGTAGGGTACTTTTTTGAATTAATTTGCCAGTCCTCTCATTCTTTGTTCCAAATAAAGTGACTAGAATTTTTGTGTACTATTAAATGAAACAGAAATGTTTTTTTTCCCTCCCCAGAGGCTTACGGAGATAGATAGATACATGTATGTGGATGTTGGTATATGCGCATACATACATACATTTATATGTGCACACACATCCACATGGAGACAGAGAGAACACACTGTCCATGTGAACTGTAACAAAGTTTAGTGCAGGGCTTAGACCAGTCCTCATTGCATTAGTGTCACTTCTTGTCAGCAGTATTTTAAAGTGCCTTTTTTTGGTGATCATTAGTGCTGGTTTGTTGAGCTCTGGCATGACTAGTGGTTAGCCTTTCTAAGCTCTGAAAAAGTGTAATTAAATTATTTGGTCATCTGCAGCCAAGAGAAGTGTTTAGAGGAAGCCACGGCTCTCGCCCATTGAGAGTGAGTCTTGCTCACTAAACATGCTCATCGTGTGTATTGTTCATGTTGTTATAGAATAGATGCAGATCATCCAGCAAGGGGCATCTCAGAAGAAAAAAGAAATGGCTTTTTCCTAATAGCATGTACTATTCTAAAAATGGCCAGTGTGGTTACCAGCAACTACAGTTTTGATTCCGTTTTCTTAAGACAATTGCTTTTAAAGAATAAAAGCGTTTCCTACTATGATCCGTCTGACTTACATGAATGATGCTGTCAGTGATGCTGCATTCGTTGGCTTTCAGCCGACTGTGACACGTGGTCTTTGTGAGAAAACATGCCTGGATCGGCACATCACTGAACATGTCCTTGTGGACAGTTGTCACTCACATGCAAGCAGTCAAGCTTGGTCAGAGAGAACACAATATATGCACAGACTAGATTCCGTAGTGGCTGGTCTCCACTGGTCACTGTTGTTAGAGCCATCTCCTACTTGAAACTCAACCCGTTTTCAAGTCCCAACTCATTCCACTCATTGTGGGGGTCTGCACTGCCAAGGCCCTGTGCGCCCATATAGCTGCCCCTGGAGTTGACATGTGGACTTTTGCACCAGGTTAACTCAGAGTTAACCTTTACTTGTTATGTTGTCTCATTCATGTAATTTACTTCATCTTTGAGTACTGATGATTTAATTCAGTGGTTTGAAAATTTAGTGTGCACCAGAATCCCCTGGGGGGGGCTTATTCAAACACCGATTGCTGGGCTTCACTGAGTTTCTAAGTATTAAGTCTGCAATGGGGCAGGAAGTTTGCATTTTTAAGTTTCAGGTGACTCTAGTGCTGCTGGGCCGGGACCCACTCCTTGAGAAACACTTCTGTGTATATACACACACATCAAGAGTGTCTTGTTTATAAAGTGGACATCCACCTTTGGAGCACATGAGTGGGTAATTCTGTGACTACTAGACATCCAGTCACCAGGAGAGCTATGTGAAATAGCACTTTAATGAATGGCCATCAAAAAGTAAAGACAAAATCATTATGTAATGTCCATCTTACTTCTCCATTGGATTAGGGTACTTGGAAATATACAGTGGTGCCAGTTAGAAGATTTTTTAGCATAGAGGTACATTAAAATTGTATGAAGTTTTATTGAGTTGTAATTGACATCATAACATTGTGTAAATTTAAGGTGTTCATTGTTGATTTGATGCAGTTATATATTGCAGAATTATTACCACCATAGCATTAGCTAACACCTCCACCTGTGACATACCATTTGGGTTGGGGGCGAGAACATTACAAATGTACTCTCTTAGCAACTTTCAAGTATATAATTATGGTTAATTACAATCACTATGCTCTACATTAAATTGCTGGACTGTATTCATCTTATAACTGAAAGTTTGTGCCTTGTGACCAGTATCTCCCCGTTTCCCCCACCCCCCAGCCCCTGGCAATCACCATTTTACTTTGTTTCTGTGAGTTTGATTTTTTTAGATTCCACATATAAGTGACATCATACAGTATTTGTCTTTGGCTTATTTCACTTAGCATAATGCCCTCAGAGTCTATACATGTTGTCACAAGTGACAGGATTTCCCTCTTTCTTGTGGCGGAATAACATTCCATTGTATATATATGCCACATCTTTATCCATTCATCTGTTGGTGGACACTTAGGTTGTTTCCATATCTTGTCTATTGTGAGTAATGCTGCAATGAACACGGGAGTGCAAATATCTCTTCAAGATACTGATTTCATTTTCTTTGGGTATATATTCGCATACAAAAAGTCTACGTTTTTACACACCCCCTACATTTTGTATTTTTGATGTTTTGTCTTTTTCATGTTGTGTGTCCCTTAATTATTGTAGTTATATTTATTTTTAATACTTTTGTCTTTATAAGTGACTTACCCACCACTATTACAATATTAGCGTATTCTGAATTTAACTATATATTTTACCTTTGTCGGTGAATTTTATACTTTCATATGTTCTCATGTTACTAAATAGCTTATTAGTAGCTTTCACTTCAGCTTGAAAAACTCCCTTTAGCATTTCTTGTAAGGCTGATCTAGTGGTGATAAACTTCAGCTTTTGTTTGTTTGGAAAATTCTATCCTTCGATTCTGAAGGACAACTTTGCTGCATATAGTATTCTTGGTTGGCAGCTTTTTCTCTCAGCACTTTGAATATATCCCACTTGTTTCTGGCCTGTAAAGTTTCTGCTGAAAAATCTACTTGTAGTCTTACGGGGTTCTCTTGTAGGTAACAAGTTGCTTTTCTCTTGTTGCTTTTAAGTCTCTCTCCTTGCCTTTAACTTTTGACAATTTAATCATAATGTGTGTCAGTATAGGTTCATCTTATTTGGTACTCTTTGAGTTTCCTTTATCTGGATGTCTGGTTTTTTTTCTTCCAAGTTAGTTAGGGAACTTTTCAGCCATTATTTCTTTGAATAAGCTTTCTGCTCCTTTCTCTCTCTCCTCCTAGGACCTCTATAATGTGTATATTGGTCCACTTGATGGTGTCTCAGGTCTCCTGAGCTATGTTCACTCTTTTTCATTCCTTTTTTCTTTTTGTTGCTCTGACTGGATGAATTCCACTGGACTGTCTTTGAGTTCATTGCTCCTTTCTTCTGTTTGATCGAGTCTGCTATGAACCCCTCTGTTGAATTTTTCAGTTTAGTTATTGTATTATTCAATATTCAGTTATTCTGTTTGGTAGTTATATTTTCTATCTGTTTTGAAGTTCTCACTTTATTTATGAATTGCCCTCCTGACCTTGGTGGGCATCTTTATGACCATTATTTTGAACTCTATCAGGTAAATCACTTATCTCTTTCATGAAGATCTGTTTCTGGAGATTTTGCTTGTTCTTTTGTTTAGAACATATTCCTCTGTTTATTTTCCTTCACTCTCAGTCTTGATGCCTGCACATTAGATACAATAGCCACCTCTCACAGTCTTGACAGAATGGTCTCAAATAGGAGATAAACCTCATCAATTAGCCTGATCTGAGCTCTTGGTTGTCTCCCACGACTTTCTGATCTCCAAGCTACTTGATGAGCAACTGATAAGCTGTTAAGTACCCCTGACTTTGTTCTTAGTGGCTCCCAGTAATTGAGGGTGTGCCACGACCCATCAGTATCCCAAAGGGGAGAATTGCTGTCAACACCTAGATGCAGGCTGATTAGAAGTGGATCCTCAGGCAGCAGCTGGGAAAGTATGTAGTTAAGCCCTTTCCAGGGGGAAACTGGGAGGTGAGCATTTTTTGCCTGCTCCCTCTACGCTGAACCCAGATGTATAGCTGCAGGGGGTGCTCCTGCACCCATATAAAAACTTCTTTGCTAAAGTCCTGTGGGACTCGTGAATGCAGTTCTCATTGGCTATTAGATTTGGGGTTCTTGGGTGGCAGCTGGGATGCCAGACATGCATACAAGCTCCTTCCAGAGAGGTTGGCAATCGGATAATGTTGGGGCAAACCAGAGGTGGGAAGTAGGGAAAGTGCTCATAGACTCCCGTGGCCCTGGATCACAGCCAGTCCCTGAATGTGTGCTAAATTAGAAGCCTAGTGCTCAAGGAGCAGCTTGTAAAGTGTGCAGTCACACCCTTAGGGAAAGGCTGGGAGATGGGTGTTGTTCTTTGCCACTTCTGCACTGAGCCCTGGGGGGTGGCCACAGCAGCAAGTGTTTAGTTGCCATTAAGAACTGCTACTTTGTTTGCTACAGTCCTGTGGGTCTCATGGACCTAAACCGCCTTGGCTTTCAGAGCTAGGTCTTTAGGAGGCCCGTTCATTCCTTGAGTGGGACTCTTAAATGTTGGGGTGCTATGTTGTGGTCCAAACCCTGTGCTCCTCAGGGAGAGGCTGGGAGTTGGGGTTGGCATTTCCCTCTCAACTGTACAGTGCCGTGCCAAGGATGAAGTTGAGAGTGTGTCTCAGCTTCTCTTACTGGATTTGATGTGGCTTTTCTCATCTGTCTGATGTGTAGGAATCACTCAGCTAGTTTCTGGATTTCTCTCAGAGGGGATTGCTCTGTGTGTAGCTGTACGTTCGGTGTATCCGAATGAGGGATGAGGGAGTTCAGGACCCTTCTATGTTGCCATCTTGGTCCCCTCTCTCATATGAAGCAGATTTTTTTTTTTTTTTTTTTTTTTTTTTGGCCGCGCTGCTTGCGGTATCTTAATTCCCCGACCAGGAATCGAACCCAGGCCCCCTGCAGTGGAAGCTAGGAGCCCTAACCACTGGACCGCCAGGGAATTCCCTCATATGAACCAGATCTTAATGGGTAATCATTCATTTATTGGTTGTATATGGAAAAGCCAAAAATATATTCTTTTTTAATATGTATAAACTTTTGAAGAAAAAGTAAGGTGTGTACATTTTGTTTTAAAGCATTTGTTGTTGGAGATTGTCATGCTCAGTGAAATAAATTAGAGAAAGACAAATATCATATGATATGGCTTGTATATGGAATCTAAGAAAATGGTACAGGTGAACTTGTTTGCAGGACAAGAGAGAGAGTCACAGACGTAGGGGGCCAACTCATGGTTGCCAGTGGGGAAAAGGGCAAGGGGGAGTGAATTGGGAGATTGGGACTGACATATGCACACTACTGTATATAAAGTGGATGACTAATAGGAACCTACTCTATGGCACAGGGAACTCTACTCAGTGCTCTGTGGTGACCTATATGGGAAAAGAATCTAAAAAAGAGTGGCTTATATGTATATGTGTGACTGGTTCACTTTGCTGTGCAGCAGAACCTGGCACAACATTGTAAATCAACTATACTACAATAAAAATTAGTTTAAAAAAATAAAGCATTGGTTGTAAATATTGCAATAGCAATAGTAAATACTAAGAAGCATGTCCTAAAAATCTGATTGTTAAAATTCATGTTGTTCTAAATGGTCCTGATTTTGGACTCTGTTTAACTAGTGCTAGAAAGGATCCAATTACATCTGATATCTTTACTAGAAATAGAATGTTGCCTCTGGGCTAGTATTAATTTTTGTAAAATAAATTACAGATTTTTCTTGGCCTTATGTAATACAGGTCAGATGGCAAGAAATGTGAGTACCTGAAGAGCAACTGATAAGCTGTTAATTACCCCCATTAACATTTATTAGGCACCCACTGTTTTTTGACCCTTTCTGAGGAAGTGCAAAAGCTTTGAAGAATAGGAAATTAATGTGATGTACTCCCCCCTCCAGTTCATTAGTAACCTGGGCTTCTGGCATTTAGATGAGGTATTAAAACAGGACTGGAAAGATTTAGACATTTCATTTTCACATTGCCAGAAAGTTAACAAGGTACTAAAGAAAACTTGTTTCAAAATGTGGGTGGCCTCAATATGTTGTATGTTGTTATCATTCTAAACCAGCACACTTGGAAAAGTAGAGAAATTCATCCAGAGGGCGGAGGGAGTGAGAGTGAAAAGTCATTTGCCTTCTGGGAGTACTTTCCACAAACAAATAAGTGTAAGTAAGGTGGCCTCTCACAGTTCTTTTCCATCACCTGTGAGTGACACAGAGTAGCTGTAAGGCGACAGACTCAAGGAATAGAGGAGACAAAAATAAGAATATGCCTGCTTTAAACCAAGTGTCAGCAAGCCACAGCCCACAGCCCCAATCTGGTGCACTGCCAGTTTTTTTGTATGGCCTCAAGCTAAAAGCTGGTTTTTCCATTTTTAAATGTTGAGGTGGAGGCAAAAGAAGAAGAATTTTGTGATATGTGAAAATTACGTGAAATTCAAATTGCAGTGCCCATAAATGAAGTTTTATTGGAACACGGCTAGGCTAATTTGTTCAAGTATTGTCTGTCCATGGCTGCTTTCTGCTATGGCCAAGCTGAATAGTTGTGACAGAGACCATATGGCCTTCGAAGCCTAAAATATGTTCCATCTGGCCCTCTAAGGAAAAGTGTGCTGACCACAGATTTAAGTGAAGCGATGAATGGAACAGGAGGGCAGCATTTCGGAGCGTGGGGGGTACAAACAGAGCAGTGGCGCTGGGGCCCCAGGCACAGTCAGAGGGGCAGTCCCAGAGGGGATGGCTTCGTCCCAACGGCTGGGGCCCCAAGAGCACTGGGATGCTATTATCTGTGAGAGAGAACTGCAAACTCTCCAAGAATATGGAGATACAGGATTAATCTCATTTGGAGAAGAGGGTATGGCTCGACTAAGGTAGATGCAAAGACACAGGATTCTCTTGGATGCTTCAGTACTTGATAGTGAAATCGGAAATGGCAGAATTTGGTTTCCCTAACATGACTGGAATTGATACAGCTTTCCAGAAATATTATAGAGAAAGAAGGTTTATTAAGTTGAAGGTAGAAGACTTTTTGAATCTTTCTGCAAAGCTGCCTCGATTTCATACTAGTATTGCCAAAGGGACTATTGATGCCATAAACCGTAATCCTAACAATGCAATTGAGAAGGTGAAGCATTATGTGAAATCTCTTTCCAGAATGTTGAAAAGTGAAAGACTTTTTTCTAATAACCTAATATAATTTAACCAAGGAATCATTGCTAAATGAATTCAGTGAAGGATTTGAATTTCTCAAAGAGCTACCAACACCCAAGTTCATCTTTGGAGGCAGATCTGGAAACAGTGTTGCATCACTGGTTTTCCAAAAAATGTGAGACTTTTTATTGGACAAATTCAGTTAGCTTTTTTAAAGAAACTCCACAACAAAGTAAACCTGACACAGAAAATCCAAGGGTAAATAAATGCTTAGTAATCACACAGGATGCACACGTTGTATAGATAGAACAGGTTAGTTTAAAAAAAAAAATCATGAGCATGTAAGTGGTTGGGTTTTAGAGGTAAACCAAGAATAATTAAAATGTTTCTTTTGTATTTAAAATGTAAATATTTTTCTTTCTGATTTAAAAAGAAATATTCCTGTAACTGCTGAAACAGTTAAAAACTTTAAAGCAGTAAGTGAATTTACAGGGAAAAAAAAAAAGATGTAAAGTGAAATTCAAAGCTCTTTCTCAGCCCTCTAAACCTATTGGCAGCATTTGACCCCTCTCCGTGTGACGGTTTCCCTCTCCTGGTTCCCTGCTTCCTTTTTAGCCTTTTTTTCCTCCATCTCTGTTGCTGGTTCCTCTTCATCTCTGAGATGAATGTTTAGGAAAATATCAGTGTGCCCCAGGGCTCAGCACCTGCACCTCTTCCCTTTTTTTGTCCATACTTGCTGCCTGGGTGTAGAATGTTCAAGGGATTTGGGAACTGATAAAAGAAAAAGATAGAACTATGAGGTGGCAGGAGTGCATACCTACTTTTTTGGGTGATGATGAAGCTCTGCACGTTTGCAAGGGTGGGGAGGGAGGAATGTTCCTCATAGCAGGAATCTGTCCAGAAGCTACACCAAGGGGGTTGCTACTCAAGGGGAGGAGGGCAAGAGAACTCCCAGGGAGAGGGGAGTCGGAGTGGAGCCTTTGGTGTCTAGGTAATGCCGCTCAGCAGCACGGCAGGGAGTCGCTGAGTCAGAGAGGTCCAAGGGGCAGGAGTCTCACAGCTTATAAGGATTGAGGTCTGTCTTGTAGTCGCATGGCTCTATCTTATCAATGGCCAGCAGATGCTAAGTATAGTTTGGCAGAGGTATGCAAAGCAGATGGGCCTTGAATGTCCAAAAATGTGCTCCTTTGGGCTATGTTTAAAACGAATGGATGTATGAATTTTTTTTTTTTTTTTTTTTTTTTTGATGGTACACGGGCCTCTCACTGTTGTGGCCTCTCCCGTTGCGGAGCACAGGCTCCGGACGCGCAGGCCCAGCGGCCACGGCCCATGGGCCCAGCCGCTCTGCGGCATGCGGGATCCTCCCGGACCGGGGCACGAACCCACGTCCCCTGCATCAAAAGGCAGACTCTCAACCACTGCGCCACCAGGGAAGCCCCGGATGTATAAATTTTGAGTCTGGCACTGACAGGCTTTTGAGCTAACAGTTCTCAGCCTACAGTGAAGAAATAAACAACTTTGGGGCAGATATACAGAGGTCATCTTTGGCTCATTTATATAACACTAGGTGATCTCACCCCATTTTGAGGCTTTATACACCATCTTTGTGATGGTGACTCCCACACTGTGTCTTTAGCCGCCCTCTTCCTTGAGCTCCAGGCCCATACACCCTACTCAACACTTCCACTGGGTGTCTAGTCACATCTCAAACTTAACAAATCCCAACCTGAGTTCCACATACCTCCCCTCTAAGCCAGTCCCTCCTGCAACCTTCCCCACCTCCCCTCTTCCCAGTTGCTCAGGACTGAAACCTTGGAATCATCTTTGATGCCTCTCTTTCCCTCCTGCCACACCAAATCCATCGGCCCTCCCTGCCATCTGCCTCCAAAATAGATCCTGAGTGTGACTACTTTCTCCCACCCCCAGTGCCACCACCCTGGTCCAAGCCATCACAATGACCCGCCAGGATGTTTTGCAGTGGCCTCCTTGCTGGTTTCTGTGTTTCTGCCCTCACTTCCCCTACAGCCTTCTCTCAACCCAGCAGCCGCAGTGTTTTTATCATGTAAAGCAAATCATGTCAGTCCTCCAGAGAACTCTCCAAGAGCTAAAGCCAAAGTCCTTACCAGGACCTACAAAGCCCTGCATGATCTGGACCCTTCCACCCTCTCTACCCTCATCCCCTATGACTGGCCCCCATGCTGCCTGCTTGTTCTTCTTCAAACGTGCCAACCACATTCCTGTTTCAGGGCCTTTGCATCTGCTGTTCCCTCCGCCTGAAGTGTCCCCCAGGTGTCCATGTGGCTCATCCTGCTTCCTTTTGGTCTTCACTTTCTCATTGAGGCCTGTTATGTGTCCAAGTGACTAGCTCCTGAGCTAAAAATACTAATTGTTGCATTTAGTTAATTATTTAGCACCTGAGATCTCCCAATTATACATATGTTACAATGGTATGTTGTGGATTTTCATTTTGTAATGATAGGACGCTTTCTCCCCTCCTGTCCCATCACTTGATAAAATATTAGAGACTGTGACAATTAAATACTCAAGTAAGAAAAGAAAACTGTAAAATAACTATAGATGGCTGCCTCTGCAGAAGGATTTGGGAGGAGGCGGGCAGAGGCCATTTGTTTCTCATTATATCAGGTACATAGGGTGCCCTAACAAAGTACCACACCGGGGTGACTTAAAACAGAAATTTATTTCACAATTCTAGGGGCCAGAAGTTCCAAATCAGGGTGTCAGCAGGGCCACACTCCCCCTGACAGTTCTAGGGGGGAATCCTTCCTAGCCTCTTCCAGCTTCTGATGACCCCAGGCGTTTCTTGGCTGGTGGCAGCATAACTCCAGTCTCTGCCACTGTCTTCACATGGACTTCTTCCCTGTATGTCTGTCTTCACATGGCATTCTTCTCTGTATGTGTCTGTATCTAAATTTCCCTCTTCCTATTGGATATGGGCCCACCCTAATGAGCCCATCGTAACTATTACAGATCGCATCTGCAGAAGCTCTGTTTCCAGATAAGGTCATGTTCACAGGTGCCAGGGATTAGGACTTCAACATATCATTTTGAGGCACACAATTCAACTCATAACACTCACTCAATGTTTTGCCATCAACATATATTATTTTGATTAAAGAGGGAAAAGACAGTGACCCGGTTAGTCCTTGACTCCTTCTCAAAGAGATGGTGGCACCCAGAGGTCCTAACTGCACTCTGCTGGGCACTATGGCTCAGGTGGGATTCTCTTGGATGTCTCCTGCAACCTAGATAGGTCATTCGTGCCTGCACATTCCCCTGCCCTGAAGTGTCAGCAAAGTAAGATGAAAAGCTGTGCTGGAGCACAGGGCCTCACCAGGCAGTGGGCCAGGAGGAAGCTGTGTGAACCATTTCCAAGCCTGGGGCACCATGCAGAGCTGTGCTCCATCTGCCAGCAGCTTCTCCTCATGAGCAGTGCCGTGTGTGTGTGTGTGTGTGTGTGTGTGTGTGTGTGTGTGTGTGTGTGTGTGTGTGTGTGTGTGTGTGTGTGTGTGTGTGTGTGTGTGTGTGTGTGTGTGTGTGTGTGTGTGTGTGTGTGTGTGTGTGTGTGTGTGTGTGTGTGTGTGTGTGTGTGTGTGTGTGTGTGTGTGTGTGTGTGTGTGTGTGTGTGTGTGTGTGTGTGTGTGTGTGTGACTCGCCAGGCTGGCATTTGATGCATTGCAGTGTTTCTCTCATCCAGTAAGTAAATCCCTATTCATTTTGGGCCCCTTGAATTCTCTTTATTTAGGAAATGATTTTGTTTTCTACTGGACTGCAGTAGAGAAGGGGAGAGACATATTGCGTTGCATGTATTGCAACGTGTTAAGCATTTCCCAGTATCTTCTGTCAAGACACAGTAACACAAGAGATTATAACTGCAGTGTATTACAACGTGTGGTTACATTATTTACCATAAGACGAGTTTGAGCCTGCCGTTGAATGGTTTCTTAGGTTGGGCTTTCCCAGAAGCAATCCCTGAGATGAGAAGTTGAGGACAATCAGTTTATCTGGGAGGTGATCCCAGGAAACACCAGTAGGGTCACCAGTAGGAGCAGGACAGGGAGGTAAAGAGAGCCCATAAAGGGTGCACTAGAGAGCAGGCCACCTGGGGCACCTGGGGCTCAATCCCCCGGGGAGTTCTAGGAGGCACAGAATATGCGGCTCAGAGTTAATCCACCTGAGGGGTGCGGGAGCGGGCCTGCTTGTTATGGGTTGAATTTTGCCCCCAGAAAAAGGTATGTTGAAGTTCCAACCCCTAGTTCCTCCAAATGTGACCTTATTTGGAAATAGGATTGATGCAGAGGTAATTACTCATCCTGGAGTAGGGTGGGCCCTTCATCCAACACGACCGGTATCTTTAGAAAAAGAACATTGTGTGAAGAGGAGAGGGTCATAGAAAGAAGATGGTCATGAGAAGATGGAGGCAGAGATTGGAATGATGGTGCCACAAGCCAAGGAATGCCTGGGGCCACCAGCAGCTGGAAGAGGCAGGAAGGACATTCCTCTACTGACTTTGGAGGGAGTGTAGCCCTGCCAACACCTTAATTTTGAGCTTCTGGCCTCCAGAACTGTGAGAGAGTAAATTTCTGTTGTTTTAAACTACCCAGTTTGTGGTACTTTGTTATGGCAGCCCCCAGAAACCGGAACGATATTTGTATCCTAACTCCTTGTCCCACGAGGACTGCCTCCAGCAGCCACGACCCCTAGCACTTCCCACTCGCCTTTGGGAGCAGCCCGTCATGATCCCATGGCTGGAAAAAATACCTAGAGAGACAATAAGCAGCCTTTTAGAAGTGTGTGTGTGCCCAGATTTAGAACACTTTTCTGTCAGATTCATCACACTGATTCATCGCACTGGCTTGCTCTCCATATGACAAACTGACACCCTCCTGGAGAAGTATGTCACCAAGAGTTAACCTGACCAGAATCTGGCTAAATTATCACAGGCAAGTCTTAACTTAGTGAAGAGGAGGAGAACCAGGCCTTCCAGATGAATAAAAGTCATGGGTGATGCCCGGAGGACAACTCTTTACCTGAACTGCCAAAACAGGAGTAATCAACCAAGTAGAAGCCACCATCTGTGAGGAATGAAATGCCAAGTAAAAGAAGGGAGAAGGGCTACTGTCCGTTGGTCTTGCTGTGAGAAGCTGCAGCCATAAAAATGGTAGCAGCCACTGTTTCCTGCACCATTGCCTCACACTGGGCACTACTCCGAGTGTTTTGCTTAAATTCAGTCATCCTCACCAACAACCCAATGGAACAGATATCCTTGTTTTACTGATGAATCTGAGGCCCAGAGAGGGAAAGTAACTTGCCCAAAGTCACACAGTTACTTAGAGTCAGAGCCCTGCCTCTGAAAGCGCAGGCTTTCTCTAGTTGCCGTGAGTGGGGGCTACTCTTCGTTGCGGTGCGCAGGCTTCTCATTGTGGTGGCTTCTCTTGTTGTGGAGCACGGGCTCTAGGCGCACGAGCTCAGTCGTTGTGGCGCATGGGCTTAGTTGCTCCGCGGCATGTGGGATCTTCCTGGACCAGGGCTCGAACCTGCGTCCCCTGCCTTGGCAGGTGGATTCTTAACCACTGCGCCACCAGGGAAGCCCCCTCCACATTCTTTGATTTCAGATGTTTGCTCTTTTCCTTTTTTTTTTTTTTGTTTCTGTATCCAAACACCAACCAACCAAACAATCTTAGTGCTATATTTTAGAATTTACTTTGAAGAATGGATCTAAAAATCACACTCCTCCCTATTAGCCCAAAGGAAGCTGAGAACATGACACTTTTGGCCTCAGGTGAATCTTTTATTACTTCAAACTGAGACATTTTTTCAAGGACAGTAGCACAGTCATTGTCACAAGCATGTTAATATATCTATTATTTGAAAAAGAATATGCTACAAGTCATGCTATTCATATTTTCAATAACATTCTGGCAAAAATGAAGGACATTTCCAATCGTGTCAAACATTTGATGAACAGTAAATTCTACCTTCTGCCTTTGGGTAAATGAATGGGGTCTTTCAGTGAAGTGGTGGAAAACAGATCATGTGAGGCTGCTTTTAAAATTTGCCCTTTGCTCCAATGACCATCAGCCCCTTCGGTTACCACTGAATTTCTCAGCTATTTTCTGTAGTTCCAAATCCATCGCAGCCAAGTTTTCAAGTTCTTTTTCCTAGAAAATACAGAAAAGTAGAGGCATGAGGTCCCAGATCAATTTAGTTCTTTGCAGTTTTAGGGAGTATGAACAGAAAGGGGAATTTTTGATATGTTAGAGGCTCTAGGAGATACCCGACATCAGTGGTTTTCAAAGTGTGGTTCCTTGACCAGCAGCATCAGTATCACCAGGGAACTCGTCAGAAATACAGGTTCTTGGGCCCCACCTGGGACCTACCTACTGAATCAGAAACTCTAAGGCTAGAAATCCCACATGATTCTGAGGCACATTCAAGCCTGAGAAGCACCAACCTACATAATCAATATTGGGGGGAAAAAACATTGTTAAGGAAGGTAAAGCTCTGGTAATGTTACTTCTCCTACACGTAGATGTCTGACTGTTCTAGGCCAAGAGATGACAGAGATAGAACTAAGCAACGAACTTCTGTATCACCTGTTCTTTTCTACCCTGGGAAATAGTGATGAAAAGCCAAATGACCAAGGAGAAGACACTAGACCAGTGGTTTTCAACCTCGGCTGAACATTGAAACCACTGGGGAGCTTTAGAACATCCTGATGCAGCCGAGGTTGAGAAGCACTGCAGCACTGCAGTGGGAGGAAGTGGACAGGGCTGTGGACAATGGCTAGATGCCAGGTGGAAATCAAACCCAGAGGCTGTCTCCGCTCCGTTACTAGGCGTACAGTCCCATGGTGATTAATTCCCATCCGTATCTCCCCATAGTATCAGATAGTCTTGTATATAACATATTAAAATTAACCACCTGAAGTTAGTTTTAAGCAAAAGCCCCACGCCATACCTCTTCCTCCGTCAGAGCTCCTTGGCCGGCCCTCTCCTCTTCATTTTCTGCTGCGTGGCGACGGCGTATCTGCTCCTCCGAGCCATAGAAGTCCGGGAACTCAGCTGACTTCTTCCTGTAGTGAAGGAGCCGGTCCAGTTCGGCCACTCTGTCATACTGCCTTTTCAGATCCAGTTTGGGGGCCAGGTTTCTCTTCTCATACCCCCAGTTTACATCCTCCTCAAAGGGCTTTTTCTCCCACCAGTCATAGCTGTATTCTGGGAAGAAATTCTTCTCATTCAGGGTCAGCCCGTTCTCCTCTTCACCCTCAAGAGAATTGTCATCCATGTGGTCTTTTCTCTCAAACCGGCTGCTCTTCCACTGGGGAGGGTCGTCGTACGGACCCACGAGCTCCGCTAACCTCTCCTTGTCGGTGATGCGATGGGGAGCGTACTGTTTGCCTCGAAGCCTAGCTCCTTCCCTGTTCTCTTCGGCGTCTTGCGGGTCCCCCCGCTGCGGCCACTTCCCTCGGGCTCCCTCCTCACCCCTTTGCTCATCATAGTCGAGGTAATCTCGCAACTCGCCTGGAGGATGCCGTCTCGCCTTGTCCGTCTGGCTTTCCCGAACACGGTGGTGCGCTTCACCCAAGAACCGTTTCTCTTCCGTCTGGTGCAGAGTGGGGTAGGCTCCCGGGTCCCCTCCCCGGGCTCTGTGGCGGGTCCCCCCCTCCTGGCCTCTCTCTTCCTCGCTCTCCTCGTCACGGCCGTGCGCCACGCCATGCGGCTCTAGGCTGAGGCCTTTTCTCCCGTCCTCCTGCTCTGGGCTCTCCTCACTGCCAGGCCTGGGAGCCCGGTGCTCTTCACTTCCTTTGCCCCCATATCGTGCCCCCTCCGGGTCCCCGGGAGCCCCGGCAGCCAGGTGACTCCGCACTTCCTCCCCGTATTCGGCTTCTTCCTCCGAAGGCCTGGAGAGGGCTGGATGGCGGGCTCTCTTTTCCCCTGAGCCGCCTGTGCCCACGTGCGGCTCCTCCCGGGAGTACCCCCTTCCCTCAGCGGGAGGACTCCCTTCCTGAGAGGACCTGTCGGGCCTGCTCCTCCCGTGGTGGTGTCTTGGCCTCGAGCGTCGCTTGTCCGCCTCGGGGCTGACATCCTCCTCGCTCTCCTCAGGTCCTTCCCGGCGCTCGGGGTGGCTTTGCGGCTCTCGGGGCCCATTCTCCTGGCTCCCGGTCTCCTCTCCGCTCTCCTGGCTGCTCCTCTCCCGGCTGTGCGACTTCTCCAGGCCCCCCGCGGACTGCGGACCGTATCTGGACGCTGACTCGTCTTTCTTAGCTGGAGTCTGGTTTCTGTGGCTGGGAAGGGCAGTTTGCGCCTCTCCTGCCCCTCCAGGGTGTCTCTCCTCACGGCCGTCTTCCACACGCTCCCTCTTCTGATATTTCTCCGCCTCTTCTTCCTCCCTGTCGTGTCCATTGTTCTTCTCAGAATGGCGTGTCTTTGCTTCTTTGGCCACTTGGCTGCCTTGGGACTCGCCTGCCCGCTCTCGGCTGTGCCCACCGCCCTCTGTGTCTGTCACTGTCTGGCCTTGGGCGTCCCCCTCCCCTGCGTCCTCCCTACTGGAGGTCCTGGGGGCTTCTGAGGCATCAGCTGGGCCTCTTAACAATCTCACTTCAAACCTTGTGTTTTCATTTTCACTTTTCTCTTCATCTTTGAGCTGTTTTCCACCTATAATGAAAATAGAAAAGAGTAAGTATCACTTCAGAATTGTTTGTGGTTCAGTAAGCACAGCCTCAGTGATCACTACAAATCCTAAAGATCCTGAAAGTCCTTGGGTAATTTTTTAAGTTAATAAAGAATATACTCAGATTACTTTTAAAAGAAATGGTATGGGGACTTCCCTGGTGGTCCAGCGGTTAAGACTCCACACTCTCAGTGCAGGGGGCCAGGGTTCGATCCCTGGTCAGGGAACTAGATCCCGCCTGCTGCAACCAAGATCCCGCATGCTGCAACTAAGATCCAGCGCAGCCAGATAAATAAATAAATATTTTAAAAAAGAAAGAAAGAAATGGTATGAAAACTCCTTAGCTGTGTTTAAATCTGATAATAAATTCTCTGCATATTTATTTTTTCATAACACCCAACAAGCATCTTTCAATGACCAAATTGAAATCCAAATATAGGTTTATAAAATACTAGAATTTAGAACCAGAAGACACCTTAGAATTTGTCTATTTCAGCCTCCCCTTTTTGTGGACAGAGACACTGAGGCTCAGAGAGGTGTAATTCAGGACCATTATTTCCATGTTTGCTCTAAGTAGGGGTTTAAAAGTTAGCATTGTGTAAATGGTTCCCACTAGAATCCAGCTCAATGAAGTTAAATGCCCAAAATGGGAAATATCAGATTCAACCAAGGATTAAAAATTTTGTGTTAGTTTATCAGACTTTTATTATCCAATCAACTGTGTAGATGCAACTTAGCAGTGAGTGACAATAAAACTTAGTAATTGGTGATAAGCAGGGTGTTTGTTTCTTCCCTGAGAAAACTGCACAGCAGTGGAAAGGACCATGTCCTTCCCTCATTCAGGTCCCATCCACCCCACATGTTCTCAAATGTTGAGAATGAACTTCAGTAAACTGAGTTATCTTTGTATTGCACAAATCAACACTAGACAGTATAACCAACATTTTAATTGAATGCTATTTTTTCTCATCTTTTCTAAATGTTGACAGCATCTTCACTAAATCCTCCTTAACTCAAGGGCATCCTGTGAAAGAAGATATGCGGTTGACACTGTCTGAGTTGTTAGCTGGGAGGGCTTGGATTTCAACTGATGTCACTGAGTTCATATAGAACACCTGAAGCCAAGGCTGCTCACAGCTCTAGGCTGACGTCTGCGCCATCCATGGTGGGGGCCGCCAAACCTTTGTGGCTACTGAGGACTTGAAATGTGGCTGGTCCAGACTGAGACATGTTGTAAATGTAAGAAACCACCAGATTTCAGACTTCAGATGAAAAACAAGAATGTAAAATGTCTCAAATTTTCATATTGATATGTTGGAATGATGATATTTTGGATGTATAAGGTAATATATATTATAAACATATTGTAGGTACAAATTATATATTGAATAAAATAAATTGGACAAAATTAAATGTATTATTAAAATTAATTTCACCTGTCTCTTTTTACTTTTTTAGTGTGGCTACTGGAAAATTTGAAATTATATTTGTGGTTCACATGATATTTCTATTGAATGGCTCTTGATGAGTCATTTTGAACTGATATTTGCAAAACAGAAAAAATTGGTCTGTTTTGTAAAAATGTCCAGGAAATAGCAGACAGTCTATTCGTCTCTGCTTAAAAGCCCAGCCTGGCATGATCATATGTTCATGTTTTATGAGGCAACTGAAATGTCCCTGACCTTTCACACCCAGACACCTGAGGGCTGGCCCTTCACCGGTGCCTTTGCCTTTTAAGAGCCAGTTGTGGTGTGTGCAGCACTGAGGCACGGCTGACCAGGTATGCACAGGTAAGCAGGGAGGCTTTGAGCAGATACTGATGTCATCCAGACAGAATCTCAGCTTCCCGAGGCAGAGGCTGTGTGGCCCCTTTCCTACTGCCTGCTGGTCAAGAAGAGAAGTATTTTTATTTTTTCCAGGTTAAATGTATGCTGCTTGTAGTAGCTTGCCTGAGGCTTAGCACTTCCTCCTAAATTGAGCTTTAAGTCCCCTCAGGTGAGATCTCAGGAGGGCTGTGATCAGCAGCATACAGTCTTGTCAATCTGTAAAACCAAGGTGTGAAGCTCACTCTTACTTCAAGTAAAAAGGGGAAAATGCACCTTCCATCCCTAACTATCATGTTGCCAGAGATGACCAGATCAAAGAGATTCTTATACCTGTTAAGAAATTGGACTATGAATTCCCTAAGGTCTCTTCAAGCCATGAAACAATGATTCTTCCCTGCTCCCCAAATGTTTGTTTGCTCAGTAAGCGTGTGCTCACTCCAGAGATGTGCTGGAGAGAGTGGGAGTGGAGACAGAGATGGGCTGGGGATGGGAGGGAGGCTACGTGAAGGAATTCATCCAACTTGTTGGCAGAAAGATCCACCAGTCCTGTGATCAGCATAAGACATTTCAGCATGAGAGAGAAAACCAGAATAGGACAGAAGCTTTGTCGCCTGCCAAATCAGTAAACAAAGGATGTCCTGGCCATCTAGGCACTGCAGCCACACCTAACTGTGTACCCAGAGGGGATTCAGGATGGAAAAAAACAAGATAATTAAGATTCGTATCAAAGGAATGACTTCAATAAGCCCAGACTCCTGCATCTTCCCATACATAGAAAAGTGCTAAATTCCTTAACTTAAGATGTCTGGTTTTCTTTAATTAACAGTAATATTTTGATGTTCTGACTATCTGGTTTTTTATTGCAAGAATGCCTGTATATCCTGGCTCCTCCCTTACCTCTTCAAAACAGTCCCTCAGACTGTGTCTGAGAGGTTGTCCCCTGGAATGTATGTCCATGGAATAAAATATAAATCTCAAATTTTAGGTTGTGCTTCTTTTTTTTTTTTTTTCAGTCGACAGAAGTTATGAACTGGTAGCCCAAAGGTGAATTCTATTTGGCCTAAATAACATTTTTAGTAAATTTGAACTCAGAGGCAATAGTTAAATACTAGGAGATATTGCTTAGATATCCAAATTTTAAATTATTTTGAAAAATCCCAAGATCTGGTAACAGAATCTATATTTCTCTCACAATGGGTTTCAAGCTGAGAAAAACCTATTCCTCCTTAGAAGGGGCATGTATCCTCCAGTTCGTGAGTCACTTCCTGTCCTGTTTTATTCCTTTCTCTTATGTGTTTGTCTGGCCCTAGCTGGTGTTTGAGTCTGCAACCCCGGAGGAGCTCAAATCTCCCTGATCTCAGTATTTAATGGCTCTCTGGGTATGATGTCTCCAAGGTCCTGATAGACATGGGTCATTTGATTTTGACCAGTTTTCCTGGGGCTCTCTCAAGAGACTCAAAAGACCCCAGGGCACAATCAGTGATGAGCAGAGGCTAGACTCCTATCTGAGAGCTAAGAATCTGATCTTGGCAGTTAGCAAAGCCCTACAATCAACAACTCTTCCTAAGCAATCTTGGTTCTTTGATGACCTAGTATGACAGACCCAAAAATTCTGCATCCATCTGGTAAACAAAGAAAGGGGAAGGGAGATAACGAGATGGGTTTGCCCAAAGGAGCAGCATTTAGTCCCTGCCTGGAGACCCACCCTGCTCTCACTCATTCCCTGCAATGGCTAATAAGCTCATTCTAACAAGCTCATTCCTGTAATTGCTGGAAAAGAAAGTTGGGGAGAAATTCTGAAAGAGGCATGTAGGCTGGGAGTGGTAGAGAAGCTTCCTTCCACTGTGCATGGGTCTCCTACAGTCTCAGGCCCCCACACCTACTTTGGTTATCCTGAAGCCCCCAATAGTGGATTGAGTCCCCCCAGGTTACTCTTTTGGCTAGTCACTCATACTTGTTATAATTTTATGCATGGGCCTCATGTGCAGCAACAGGAAGAGAGTATTATCTTGCAATAGGAGATTTTGAAGGTGAAAAGAAAAAAGAAAATCCACTGTTCTCAGCCTGACTAAAAATTTAAAAGCAGAGAAAGGTGTTGAAGAGAACAGAGCTTTTCGGATTTGTCTGAATCAGTTTGACTTCATGCTAAAAGAGATGCATAGTTTTTGTTTTTGTTTTGGCCATGCTGTGCAGCATGCAGGATCTTAGTTCCCCAACCAGGGATCGAACCCATGCCCCCTGCACTGAGAGCACAGAGTCTTAACCACTGGACTGCCAGGGAAGTCCCAGAGATGCATAGTTTTGTAAAATTTACCTCTTCATGTCAACTTCCAATGGATACTGCTCGTATCACTGTTCAAATTTTGTTTTCAACATAAGCTGTTTTGTATAGAGGAACATTCCAGTCTAGACCCAGAAGACCATTGCTCTGACTCCTTGGATGCTCTAAGTCTACCCCCATCCCTTCCAGTTCTCAGGCCGGGAACTCCTGATACCATTTGGTAGTACCTCTCATTCTAACAAGCCATGTATTAAAATGGCTTAACCAATCTGTCATGTAAACAGGCCAGAAGTTTCCCAGTCACCTTTCCAAGCTTCTAACTCCTCACTGTCAGAAGAGTAGGAGGTAAAGAGAAGAATAATTTCTGTCTCCTATCCTTTCATCTTCCATTGCTTCCAGAACACTTCGCCTCCCCGTCTAATCACAAACGAGCACTTCCCGTACCTCCCTCCACCCAAATGAAAGCCTGTTTTAAAATTCCAAACTCTCAAACCAAGGAATTTAAGAACTATATAGACAGCTCACAGACTATCATTGACTTCAACTCCCTCATTTTACTTTGAGGAAATAAACCCAGAGAGGCAAGGGGTCTTCCCCATGGTAACACGGCTATTAAGTGGCAGAGCAGGGTTTGGAAGCCATAGGTTATCTCCCCAGATACTGATCTAGCCTGTAGTCTTCCCACTGCATCATGCCTCTGGTTCATACGGAGGTAAAGTGGAAGGCGAAACAGAGGGAGCAAGAGAAAGAACTACTCAAGGGACAAAGGTCTCCTGCAGTGGAGGATACTTACTATTCTTCAGGACTTGTCGGCACTCAGGGGTGATGGGTGGAGTGTTGGACTTCGACAAGGCATTTGAGAGGACCTCGATGATGCAGCGAGTCACCTAGGGGGAAACCAGAAAGCAGGCTGGCAAAGCTGGTATCACTGGAATGCCCGACTACTTAAGCCAGAGCTGCTGTCAAGAGAGGCTTGGCTATGTGACCTGTACCGATGCAGACACCTTGGGTCAGGAATGTAGACTTACATATAGGACTGTAATGAAACCTCCCAGGCCTCCCCACAGAGCAATGCAAGAAGGCACTGGGTCAAGACTATCCAGAGAAGAGAAATAAACACCCATTTCTGAACAGATTCAAAGGAAAACAGTGTGATGACAGCTATCCTCAGGGGCACTAAGACATCCAGGAAGGAGGTAAAAGCCCAGGGCAGGAGGGACATCACTCGCTCCCATTTCCTCATTGTTGTTTGTCTATTTTTGGTTTTTATTTTGTTTAGTTGGATGAGATAGGGGATGAGAGAATCCAGAGTCTAGATATAAGTCTGGATTCCAGACTTCCATTTCAACTTACCATTTCTTTTTTTTTTTTTTTTTTTTTTGCTGTACGCGGGCCTCTCACTGCTGTGGCCTCTCCCGTTGCGGAGCACAGGCTCCGGACACACAGGCTCCACGGCCATGGCTCGCGGGCCCAGCCGCTGCGCGGCATGTGGGATCTTCCGGGATAGGGGCACGAACCCGTGTCCCCTGCATCGGCAGGCGGACTCTCAACCACTGCGCCACCAGGGAAGCCCTCAACTTACCATTTCTTCACTGTGGTTCCTGATGTCCACTGGCAAAGAACTGACAGCTTTGAAAGAAAAAGAGAATGGGAAGTGAGTTGATTTTGGGAAGCTGTGTGTCCCCAAACTCACAAAATCACCCCACCCCCAGCATGTTACTTGGAGGGAGGGTCAAAGGCAGAGCTGAGCAGAGTGGAGATCGTTGGGGATGTCTACCCCAGGGACCACAATTGCCCCAGTTGCACACACACACACGCACACATGCACACGCGCACACACAGCTGTTTCCCCTAGCAATGTCATAAACATGATCTGAAAATGAATGCTATCTTATATCCAATATAAATCAAATCCACACAAGGGGAGCTTCTGGGATACTGGCAATGTTCTGTTTTTGATCTGGGTGCTGATTACACAGGTGTGCTTAAGGAGGGAAAAATTCAGTAAGCTGTATACTTATGATCTATATGCAGTTTTCTGTACATATATTATATGTCAATAAAAAGTTTAAAACAAGCCTAGTTTAAATGAAACCGGAGTGCCCTCCTCAACCCTTCTGCCTACTCAAAATGGGTAAAGATCTGTGATTCCCTTTGCCTTTTCCTGTCCCCAAGAAAATATTCTCCCTGAAACTCACTTCCTTTACAAAAATGTGGTTATGATTATCTTATATAATTAATTACCTCGTTTTACTCCCAAGCCTTTTCTTGGACAAGCACGCTTATGTGTCTGTATCAGTGTTGTTTCCCTTCCCCCATGTTGTCTGCAGCCATGTAAAAAATATGGGAGGTATCTAATTTTACCAGGACATCGTCGGGTCTGCAATATCATATGCAAATAGGTGTTTAATGGATGGTTCATGAGGATATTGCAAAAAGATAAATTTTAATTTATTTAAATTAAATTTCATGAGATTCTGTTTATTTTAAACCAGTGATTGAAGTGATTGAAGTGCCTTTGTCATCTTAGGAAATGCTTCAGGGGTGTTTTTAATTTTACAGTGCTTTTTTTCCTTTTGCAAAGTTGCTTTGATTCTTTTATCTTTCACTTTGACTTTGTTTTTTCTAAGCCCTTTCCACTGGAGAAGCTCAAAGCATTTACATATAGGCCCATCTCTACAGTTCTCCTGACACTCCCTAGAGGAGAAACTGCTATTATGGCTGGAGAGCTCAGTGCAGAAGATTCTTCCAGGTCTCTGAGACAAGTGAAGAGCTACTTGGAGCAAGAGCAAAACTCTCAGACATCAGAGATGGAAGCTGATCAAATGTTGTTTCTTATTACCAGCAACCTGACCTTTCCTCCCCAAATATTTGTTTTCCAATCTCTTTACCTCCTCCCAATCAATTACATATCATAGGGCTCAATCTAGAAATAAAACTCCTATTTCATTTGCTCACCTTACTGAATTTTCCTTTTCAAAGCACAACCTGGGATCTACTTCAATTGTTTCAATAGGCCCAAAGTTATGCAGCATGTTAAAATCATTGGTAAAATATTTAAGAAGCGATTAACAAGGTATGACCCCACTATCTTCCTGAAATGTAGTTCAGACAAGATCTGGATGGCCACCTTTGGTACTCAGGGTCCAATATGCTGGGCCATTATTTTATCCCCAAATGGCTGTTATTTGAGAACATTCCCACTTTGGCACTTATTCTTCCCACCTGAGATCTGTAAAATGCTCTGAAAAGAAATAACTGAGAGAATTACTTCTGTCATAAACTAGAAAGTGCCTTTTAAAATTCTAGCTTTACTAAGCTTTCTTTGGTAAATGCAGTTTCTTGCTAATAACTTTTCTTTTTCCACAAATGTTTAATAGGTATTATTAACTACTGATATTGCTAAAGTAGTAACAGTCATCTGATTTGAGGGGAGAGGAATATTTTTCTTTTGTGACTCTAAACAATTTGTAGCTCATGTTTTTTTTTGTTTTTGTTTTTGTTTTTTTTTGCGGTACGCGGGCCTCTCACCGCTGTGGCCTCTCCCGCCGCGGAGCACAGGCTCCAGATGCACAGGCTCAGTGGCCGTAGCTCACGGGCCCAGCCGCTCCGCGGCATGCGGGATCCTCCTGGACCGGGGCACGAACCCACGTCCCCTGCATCGGTAGGCGAACTCTCAACCACTGCACCACCAGGGAAGCCCTCATGTTTGTTTTTACAGAACAATCCTGTTTCCTAATTGAGGCTCTTCAGACATCTTTTTGATGGAAAGGAACTAAGGTCTCCTTATGAAAGCATATTATGCATCTAGTGAGACATCTAAGTTTCATTGTATTTCTTCCAATAGAATCTGTGGCAGCAAAGTGATAACCGAATGTATCTTGATACCTCTAAAGTAGTTTAACTTATTTTTGTAAAAGTTAACATTAAGGGTGCACAAAAGAAAATCCAATAATTGTGATAAAAGTGAAGTAGTCAAATGGCAGAAAAATTTTCAAATAATATCATATGATAAATCTGAGAATAACTTCCAAAGTATTAATATTCCATAAGACTACCAAACTAAGGTTTCATCCCAGAATGAAAATACAGCTGTAAAATAACATGGTACGCAAACTGTTTTTTTTTTTTTTTTTTGGCTGCTTTGGGTCTTTGTTGCTGCGCGCAGGCTTTCTCTAGCTGTGGCAAGCGGGGGCTACTCTTCGTTGCGGTGTGCAGGCTTCTCATTGTGGTGGCTTCTCCTGAGAAGCACGGGCTCTAGGCACATGGGCTTCAGTAGTCGTGGCACACGGGCTCAGTAGTTGTGGCTCAAGGGCTCTAGAGCGCAGGCTCAGTAGTTGTGGCACACGGGCTTAGTTGCTCCATGGCATGTGGGATCTTCCTGGACCAGGGATCGAACCTGTGTCCCCTGCATTGGCAGGCGGATTCTTAACCACTGCACCACCAGGGAAGTCCCCGCTAACGTTTTTGAATGCAGAAACCATCTTACCTAGTATATATGAATAGCATGTAGCTTCTTCACTCATATTAATTTTTAGAGTGAACAACTCCTGTAGAAAGGTGTAGATCTCCCTTCAGAAACTCATAATGGTAGGAAATGAGCCAGATGGTTTCTGCAGGTTTCCTGTGATTTTGCTAAAGAACAAACTCTGCTTGAAGGCTACCATGTCTAATATCCAAGCATTTGGGGGAGGTGGGAATGGGGAATGACTGCTAATGCATATGGAGTTCCTTTCTACCATGATGAAAATGTTCTGAAAAGTGATAATCTGTGAATGTACTAAAAATCACTGAATTATGTACTTTAAAAGTATGGATTTTATGGTGTGTGAATTATAGCTCAGTAAAAAAATTTTTTTTAAAGAATATAATATCTTGATTTTAGTTGCTGTTAAAATATAAACCCTTCTTAAAATATTATCTTGCATAAGAGCCATAAATATTTTACCACTATAGTTAAATAAGCCTTATAAATGACATTGTTTTTGTGGTCTATAGCACAATGTATAGCACAGATTTAGCTTGTTAAGCAATTCCTTTCTGAAAATATTTTTGACCAGGAAGGACTCTAAACGTTCATTTGGTTTCCTTTAATTAAATCGAGAACATTTATAGGCAATTTGTAAGAGTGACAAGAATTTTAGAAAATTCTGAATGTATGTAGTTTGCAATAAAATAAATTACCAGTGGCTTTCATTTTCTCTTTGGGATCCCGTAATTGCTGTCAATGAAACCCTCATATTCATGGATGGCAATGCCTCAACTCTAATTAGGAATCTCAATCTCAGATAAGAACAATATTCTATGAGGTCATTAAGACAGCTAAAAGAACCCCTCCAATTTAATCTGGTGGTGGCATATTTACTTCTCAATGGACTCATGGATTTTATTTCAACACACACACACACATACACACTTTTTCCTCAAATCTCCAAAGACCATTTCTTTGAGATTCAGAGTAGTTTGAAAGATCAATCCCACAATTTTCCACACATAAAGAGGCACTGTCAAATATCTACTACTTAAAATTGTATCTTCCCAAATTGACTAAAACGATTTTTTTTTTACTACTCTAAAAATATTTTTCGTGCTTATTTTATACTCATTATTTTTCTGGAATACAAAGGTCAAAATATTTCTTGCAGTTTCCATTTATAACTTAAAGATGGATTAACTTGAATGTGAAATTACCTCTCCCCAGAGGCAGAAATACAAAATACAGAAAAATATTACACTAAACCTGTGCATACATATACCTGAACACACATATATGAATGTGTTAAGAAAAAAGATATATCTTATCTATATATATACATAAGAGACTTACTTTTATCTAATCATGTTTAAATAATAAAATAATAAAATAAATTATACAGTTGCCAACTAATATAATACATGTTCTCCTGTCTCTCCGTGGTCATCTGGTTTTAAAAAGCCAAACAAGCACTTAATTACAGGTACAGAATAAGACTATAACAGCATCTCTCTAAACAGGTAAAGAGGCTGTGACATTTTAGAAGTGAGCACAAAATGTGGGGTTTCCTTGGAGGCGCGGGCACGTCTTCTTTATATCTATTAAAACAGACTCTTTTGGTTGGGCTAGGAAGCTCTCTGGCTTTTTCCAAGTCAGACGTTGGGGCGGGGAGTTGAAGGGAAATACCCAGGGAAGAGAAGAAAGTAAGAACCTCAAGCAAGAGGGAGACACCATCCACTCAACCCTCCCCGTCTCCCAGTATCCGCCAGTCAGGATGCCCAGAGCGGCCGGAGAGGCAGAGGCTGGCGCTGTCCGCGGTGCTGAACGTCCCATAGTGCCCACTCACCCGCCATCATCGTGGCTCCCAGGAGGCCGAGAAGCACCACAGGCTGCATGGCCCGGCTCGCCGGAATCTGCGCAGAAGAGGGCTGCGGCTGGCGGTGAGCAGACGTGGACGGAAGGCGAGATGAAGATACGCCGGGAAAATAGCCTTGTATCCTGGTCCCCGCGGTGTGGCGCGGTTGGCGCAGGCCCCGCTCTTTTAAAGAGCAAGCCGGGGCCGCAGGGCCGGGAGGGGCGGGCACCCAGGAGGCGGCGCCCCCTCGCTCAGCCCTGACGTCATGAGGCGGCCCCGGGGCGGTGGCGCAAGTAGGCAGAAATTTACGCCAGTCCAGTCGCCTTGGTGCTCGGGGTCTTGAGCGGGGGTGGGGAGTTAGGCAGAAGAAGGGGTGGAAGGGTGAGGGGAGGTAGTTAAAATGAGTCGGGGGGAGAGGAGCCAGGTCCTGCTTAGATTGTTCAAGCCTATTTCTCATCTCCCCCGCACCGCCCCACCCCCCAACCTCCATATCTAGAAACATGTGTTTGAGGCTGTGTATGTCTTTTCACTGTTGTCAGTTGGTCGACAGCCAGTTCCTACATTCAGACTTACTTTTCTTTTTTCTCATTATTTTATAAACCTTTTATAATTTCAGATCACCATGTACGGGGAGGGGGGGGTGGGAAGCCTTTGGGTAGATTTCTCAGGATTTCTCTCAAATCAGGATGACAGAGGAAATCAATATTTTCCTTAGGAAACAGGGCTTTAGAATAAACATGGTATGAGATAGGGGTATAGTCACTCTTTTTTTTAAAACCCTGTCATCACCTAATTGTTCTGGGAATTTTTTTTTCCTGAAATGACCATATTTCCCACCTGCTCTGTAGTTTAACTTTGAAAAAAACCTGGAGTCCATATGTGTATGGGTATGTTTCTGGACTGTTCTAGAATATCAGTCCATTCCATTTTGGTGGTCTATTTGTTTATCCTTGGAGCAGTACCATACTTTCTCTATCACCATAGCTTTTAAATAAATCTTGATATCTGGTGGAAAAGGTCTTCTCACCTTGTTTTTCTTTGGGATGTTATTGGTTATTCTTGGCCCTTTGCATTTTCATATAAATTTTAGAATCAGTTTTCAATTTTCATGAAAAAGCTCTGAGGATTTTGATAGGAATTGCATCAACTCTATAGATCAATTTGGTAACAGCTGACATTTTTAATCTGTGGATCAATTTGGGAACAGATGACACCTTTACAAGAGTGGGCTGACCTAGCTTTTTGATTGCTGATGTTGTTCTGGATATAATTTTATCTCAAGTTGTACAGAATACTATTACTATAGGAAAAGAAAAGAAGCCATAGGGAAGAACATTTCTCAGGAATGCTCTCAAGGAGGAATTAAGGAGGAAAGCATATCTCCCTTAGGAACCAGGGTTCAGAAAAAAACATAGCTTTGCACATGGCTCCTGAAGTAGGTAATCCATCAGGACCCAGCCAGGAAAATGAAACTACCAGAGGGAATTTAATACAGGAACTAATACTCAAGGATTAGAAAAGCTGAAAAACAAATAGGAGAAAATGAGGAGACCCAGAGACTGTTAACTGCAGGCAGCTGCTACGCCCCGAGGGAATGGTGATAGGGTAAAGAAAGGATGTATCTTCACTGGACCCCAGAAACATGGACCGCCTGGTAGGAGTGGGAAGCTTTATAAGCTACAAAGGCCATGGGGCCATGGAGGAAGGGAGCTAGAACCACAGAAGAGAAGCAGCCACGGCTAGAGATGCATCTCCTTCCTCCCAAGAAGAGAAAGGGGGATAAAAACCCTGACTTCTCCTTTCTTTCAGTGCAAGTACCTCTTAGTGGCTGAACATACTTGGGAAAGACTGACAGGGAAGACTGTAAAATTTAGTTTGCAAGAGCCAGTCTCTCCAGCAATACAGAACGGAGGAAGGAATCAGGAAGCAAACAGACCAAAAAATGGCATATAGTTCAAAACCACAGGTTAGCAGTACAGGTTCTGAATTTAGATTTTTCTCTCAAAATTTATGAATTCATTTCATTTGCATATATAAATGCTTACTATTATATCAAGCACTGTAGTAGATACATATTCCACTGGCTATAGCAGATTACAGGGTTAATCCCAACATTAATGGCAAAAGGAAATATACTCCTCCCCCTGCTCTAGCAGAGTTCACTAGTCAGAGAGTAAAGATGGGAGAGGTGTAGGGTAGACTCCAGGTCTACAGAGGAAGGTGAGAGAACATGGCATGCCAGGAAAATGGCATTACCATGGAAACTGATGCCTTGCAGATGTACATCTACAGAATTCTCTGTGTTTGTGGCCAATAAGATAAACATTTATCTCTGTGACTTTAAGGTTTTTTCCTAATAAAGACCATGTCAATAAGTAGTTTTCCTTAGATAATTTGATCCTACAATACATTTAGTACTTGGTTTCTTATGTCAGGTTAGATTCCTAATATACTTTGACATAATTAAGAAATCACAAATCAAATCTTCATGTTAAGAGAAGATAGAAACTATTTTTTTAACCCACTAAATTATGGGTAATATAACTCCATATAGCTTGCAAGAAGACATATATTAACATTTCTAAAAAGAGGCCAAGAGATGGGGTTTCCCTGGTGGTCCAGTGGTTAAGACTCCTCGCTCCCAATACAGAGGGCACGGGTTTGATCCCTGGTTGGGGAACTAAGATCCTGAATGCTGCAGGACACAGCCAAAAAAAAAAAAAGAGATCAAGAGATAGAGCTACAACCCTTCAGGTGTGACAAAACAGGGAATCTTCCTCTTCAGTTTGGGGTTTGCAGAAAATTAGATGAACAGGTGCACTTATTTGTTTATATACTGGAGAGAAAGCAAGAAATAGATATTGAGAACTAGGGGAGATAACTATGATTTGGGTCTGATGGGTTGATAAGACCATTAGGTGCTTGACAAATCTATTATAGTTAGCAACATATCACATGGTAAGGATCTAGAATGAAGGCTGCTTGCTGGTCTCTCATATGTTCCTCCTCCCAACATACACACACACACACACACACACACACACACACACACACACTGCAGCAGATGCTGCTGGTTTTCTGCCCATTTCCTTAATTTCCCTCAGTCTTACCATTTTGGAGCACACTGGCTTGATTTCCAATGGCCAAGATCTGCATTTCTTGGCCTGATAGCTCTCTCTGGTCACCAGAGCAAACAGAGCTGTGCAAATGGCAAGTTGGAAATGCTGAGGAATCAAGACCCCCAGGAGCAGCCCTCACCCAAACATGAGGTGTATAAACACCCCAGATTCACAGCTCCCTCAGAGGTATGTATTCCACATAGGCCCTGAGAGTTTCCCAGCGAGACTGAGCTTAGTTAACCACAGTGGAAATTTTCTTGATAGCAAGCTCTTTATGGCTGACTTTCCTTTCCTGTTTTTCTTCTCTACTCCCCACTGCTGTTTCTTGGAATTATCTCCAGATAAATTACTTGCAGTCAAATCTTTGTCTCAAGGTCTGCTTTTTTGGGAAAGTTGGACGATGACACATACATTCGCAAACATATAGCAGGATGTTAAATAGAATTTTTCTTATTATGTCTGACTTTTGACTGAAGCCTCAAAGCTAGGCAACATGGGTTTTAAGTACTCACACGCTTCAAAGAGAGGAGCCAGTCACATTTCTACAAGACTTGTTAACAGGGGGCCAAACTGGCACAGTGGGTATTACTCACAAGTCTGTGTAAGGGAACACTACAGATACAAACCTAGAAATGCAAAACTATAAAGGGACTGGCTGGAGAAAGAACTTTTTTGAAGAGAGTTTGTAGGGAGCCCTGTACTGTTTCATGATGCTTCTTCCTATCTCTGCCAAGTTGGGGGCCGCAAGAAGCTAACATAAAGTGGAGTTGTCTGCAGGAAGGGAGACTGAGATCTCATTTCCTTGCCAGATGCTGGCTGAGCTGCAGAAACCCACAGACTCGCTCCAATGCCAATAGAGGAGAGTGGGAAGGAGATCACAGGGCAGTTTAATCTGTGTCCCCAAGAGTTTGAGAGTGAAGTGAGCAAGGTGGAAGTGGGCAGGGGGTCAGCTGGGGCAGCCTCAATGGCAAGTTGAGGGGAGAGGACAGTGGCTGGAACATCTGCATGTGCAGAGTTTTCCCTGGGCTAAGTGGCCTCCACAGAATGCTACTGGTCTCAAGTCACCCCAAAAAGCCCCTGCTTGAAGGAGCAAGGGGATCCCCAAGATGTGCTGATAATGGTAGCGGAGAGGTGTTATGAGAGGTCAGAGAGCATCACTCTTGTCAGGGACTGGGAAATCAGAGAACATTAAATAGCTTCACGGCACACTCTGTTAATGAGACTGTGGTGCAAATAGACCCTCTGAGACACGCCAGTGAGAATCCGAGTTGCTGCCGCTCTGGAGAAGGGGAACCTGGCAACGGCGAACAAAACTACACAGGCACCTGCCTTTGACCCAGCAACACCAATTCAAGGAATTTACGCTAAAGATGCAGATTGAACAATGCAAAAGCACACATACGTGAGATTATTCACTGCAGCATTGTTTATCGTTGCAAAGTGCTGAAACCTTCCTGGGGCCCAATGGAGGACTCTAAAGAATCCACAAAGGTCCCTTGTGAAAGGGCCAGCCAGCATGTGGAGCTGTGCCATAGTAGAGGGCACTGAAAACCAACAGAGGACCACAGACAACACTGGCCGTCTCTGAACCCTCCTCCATCTCTGTCATCCTCCTCTTCGGTCCAGACTTGAAGGAGCTGAAGGGAGGGGTAGGATAGGAAAGAAAGAAACAAGGGAACAAAAGGAGAGGCCAGCCCTTTCCTCTTCCCCATGACTTGTTCCAGGTCAGGCAGCAGGTGGGAGTTAGAGGGGCTTTGAATTGGGTGAAAAGTAGAAGTTTGGACTATTGTAGTAGTCCAGAGTTAATGAAAAGCTATTGTTTCTGCCTGAGATATGGTTCAAGGGTCAGAAAAGGAGCTTTGACAGAAATGCTTGCAGACAGTTGTAAGAGAAGATTGAAGCTGTTTCCTGAGTGTACCCGCCAAGTTCATCATGTTCAAATGCGTTATGTGTAACATAGGATAGAAAAATGCTTGCACATTGTTTACACATATGAGTACTGTAGTATAAGGGGGAATGCTCCAATAGGACCAGAAATCATGAAGAATCCTCGAGAGATAAAGGCAGCTGGGTAGAGAGTGAAGGAGAAAAATCACAGCTCCTAAGATAGGACTAATGCAAAAAATCAGAGGAGGTTTGGAGTTCTGTCAAGCCCAGAAGCAGGGGAGGAATGTGGGTGTGAATATTGAGGAGTTTGAGTGGGGTCCCTAGTGGAAGCACACACAGATGGTGTGGTCCTCCCCTCTTCCAGCACTTGTGCCAAGCAGTAAGTAGCAGAGATGTCAAGACCTGCATCCTGTTCCGTTGGGTTCTTTCCACCTCTTAGGAGCAACCTCTTTCTATCTCTGATACCTTGATGTCCAGGGGCCTATTTCTCCTCTTTTCCTAAAAAATCCTTCTCTATATGACACTCTTCATAGGGATTTTTGAAGTTTGGTTTCATTCCAAAATATGTATCTCAATTTGTGGAATTTCTAGCAACAAGCCAGAAATAATGGTCATGACCTTGAAATCACAGTAACTTCAGGCCAACATGTCTGATACTGGAAAGCAGAAGCAGTCCTGTGCTGATTGTTTTGAAATCTCCCTCGTGTACTCTGTCTGGCCTTTTTCTCTGTGCTCATCCTCAGGAGTCATGAGCTGTAAGTTGGTTCCATCTCGTGATTCTGAGAGATCTGGTGGACTTAATAAGCACTCTTTGCTCTGAGAGGAGGCATTCTTTTGGCGGTGCTGAATTTTAAATTATTTATGATGAAGATTAGAGCTTACCAACTCCCAGGCAGGCCTCTCCTTTACAAAAATGTATTCTGTAGAAGTAAACTCCAGAAAAAAATCCATGTAGGCTAATTACAGTTTTATACCTATGAATATTTTATTTCTCAATAATTCATAATGGTCCTCAAGGAGCCATTACCACTAAGTAAATATGCATAATCAGAAACCTCCCAAGACTCTAATTGCCCATATTCTTGTTCTGGGTAACATGTATATATATAGTGGGCCACTTATCAGTTTTATTAAAGGATTGTTCTCCATCTCTTTCTCCCACTTTCCTAGCTGCTTTCCTTTCTTTTGCATTCACTCACAAAGCTGAGAAAACACACCGAATAATATTATCCTGCCATAAAAACTCAGTACTGCCTAAAACTAAGTTACCAATGGATGGGCCAGTCTCAACGTTTTTGTCTTTTAGAAGGCATATTATCCTATTACATATGAAAATAAATATTGGAAGACTTACTGGATTTGGTCTTTTCCCCCCAGAAGTAAAGTGAAGGCAGACTTCATAGCTCACTAAGGAAAGGAGAAAGAACCTTTGCAGGCATATGACCCAAGGGGCAAATAGGTACCCGGCTCCTGCAGACTAAAGCAAAAGTCTCAGGGTTCATCAGACCTGAATCTTGGGCCAGTTTCTAGCCTAGATGTGGAAGAGGAAGTAAAGGGGCATCCAAAAGTCCCCACTGAATCTATAGCCCAAGGAGAGGTTGAAGAAAGGCCAGAGCAGCCCGAAGAAAAGCAGTTGCTTCAAGGGAAATGGTTGAGTCACTGAAAAGTGAACTTGAATTACCCCCACTCCGGAATTCACCCAAAATGCCATGAAATGGATAGACAATATTTCTTCAAAGCTAGAGCAATGGTTTGTCTGCATAATAAGTAAGTGTTTTATTGTGATACTCTGGACACTGTTTTGACAGTGGGAATGTAGAGCAAGAAAGAAAACAAGAAGAGTATATAAGAGACAGAGTGTCATACACACAAGTTCCTAGCCCCTGCTCTAAGTAAACCCACACAAGGGTGTTTTTGGATGCTGCTACCTCTTGATTTGAGGTAAAAGGGCACAAAGAGGGACTTCCCTGGTGGTCTAGTGGTTAAGACTCCATGCTCCTAATGCAGGGGGCCTGGGTTCAATCCCTGGTCAGGGAACTAGATCCCGCATGCTGCAACTAAGAGCCCGCATGCCACAGCTAAAGATCCTGCATGCGGCAACGAAGATCCCACATGCCACAACTAAGACCCAGCTCAGCCAAATAAGTAAATAAATAAATTTTTAAAAGGCACAAAGAGGCAATGAAAAACTCAGAGAAGGCATTGAAATGCCAAGTCAGTCAGTGGTCCCCAAGCCTCTCATTTCCATAACCTCTTTTCCATTTCTCCCAGGCCCTCTAGACAAAAGGGAGACACCAAGATAACTGGGAGGTGAGGAAGAAGTAACCTGGGGACGACGCTCTGTCGCTTGTCATTCTGCTCTAGAGTAAGCATCCAGATGACCCAGCTTCCATCATCTTCCTGTCTCAGTACCTGATAACATCCCACCATACCAGTTCTAAAAGTGAAGGGGTAATCTGTACAAAATGTGCTATTACAAAGCGCTAATGAATGCTGGGAGGCTCCAAACAAAGCCAACATTACTCCTGGAGGCATTTCAGAGCAACATGTCCCTAGAGACCTCCAAAGGGAGAGAATCCATGAGTACAATGTCACACACAGCGAGAGGTTCCCCAGGGACCCACTTCAGTTAAGGATCTTCTCAGGATCTCTCAGCTCATACCTGTGGGTTATGGCCCACTTGGTGAGCCAGCTCTGCTCTTGCCTCACACGGAAACAATAACTCCCATAATTATATTCTTGGGGTGAGGGTGGGGCTGCTTAAGTGGACATTTCTGTGAACACTGCAAAGTGTGTGGTGGGAAGCCCTTCCAGAACTCCTGGGAGGAGGGTGCAGGCCTTTTTTAATCTCTGTCCCCTGACAGCATTTGATCCAACTTCAGTGGGTTAAGAAGGTTTTCGTCTTGGGGTGTCACTTGATTGCCTCTGCTGATTTCAAGTGTCCACAACGAATACACTTTACCCTGTGCCTATGGGCTCAGCCTTGCCCGAATCTTAGGACCCCTCTTAGCCTCTGTTAGGAGAGATTCACAGAGTTTAGCATCAGGCCACGTTTCTATGTGGTCGGGTTCAATCTGGAGTCTGACTTTTTGTGACTAGTCTCATTTCTGATTCGTCTCTGACCTGTCCTCAGCCAGCTCTACTGTAGCCCAAAACTGTATAATGTATGATTAAGAGTTTGGGACCTCACTCCTGTAAATGGTGTCTCCATATTTTCAGGTGCTCTCAAGACTTGGGGTCATCCTCAACTCCTCTATTCTCTCACACCAATAGCTGATCTTTTAGAAAATCCTGAAGACACTTAATTGAAAATAAATACAGAATCTAACTGCTGGTTTCCACCTCTAACTACTACTACCACTACTACAAGTCACCACCATCCCTCAGCTAGCTAAATGAATGACCTCCTCACTGCTCTCCCTGCCTCCACTCTGGTCTCTTTATAGTTCATCCTCCATATAGTAGCCAGACAGAGACTGAAATGTTTAGTCATGTCACTGCTCTGTTCAATATGCTCCAGTGGCTCCCATTTCACTCACAACCAGCCTTTCACGACTTGGCTTCCTTTACCCCTCTCACTTCTCGTCTCATGCACCCTGCTTCAGCCACACAGGCCTCTGTGCTCTTCCTAAAACATGCCAAGCATCCTTCTGCCTCAGATCCTTGGCGCTTTCTGTGGCTTCATTGCCACCTTTTCAGGGAGGCCTTCCCAGACCTCCCCTCTCCCACTTTGCCAGGTTTCCTTATCCTTTCTCCAGATTTATTGTTCTCCAAAGTACTTACTACCACTAATAAAACAGCACATTTATTTTACTTATTTGTTTGCTGCCTACCTCTCCCACTAGATTGCAAGCTCCATGAGGGCAGGGGTTTTTGCCCTTTTCATTCTGTACTCTATTCCTGGCACCTAGAACAGGGCCTGGTACATTGTGGCTGCTCAGTGCATGCTGCTGAGTGAGTGACTGCTGAACAACCAAATGTGGGAATCATCATTAGGGAGGACATTCAACCAATAGGGGGGTGGGTCGTCTACTTTTGAGAACATTAAAACTATGACACTGTGTAGCATTTACTGGGTTAAATTCAAATGTTAGATTATTTTTAAAAACTATTCAATTATGTTCATTGGCATTTACAATGTTTGGATATTTGCTGTAGGCTACAGTTTTTCGTAAATACTGCTAAGCTGTATGTTTCTTATATATTGAAATATTTTAAGAAATCCATAATAATGAGTAAAGAATTGCTATTTTTTCACTTTCAGTTTCTAAAAATTAATAGTTTTTGAAAAGTTAGAAACACTACAACGAGTGAGGATACAAAAAGTTTACTGAGAATTTGTTTTGAAACTTTACCCAGAGTCAGTCTTGTTCCTGGAGGACAAGTAACAGTTTCCAGGAGGCGTGGGCTTCTACAGGAAGCATAGATATTTAGTAAATGTCATAGGAAGCCACAGACAGTTGCTTTTGTTTGTCTTGTCTCCCATGTTCTCAGTTTCATTTAAAACATCATTTTACTTTTGCCTTGGCTGACAAGTCAGCTCATATGCCCATGGGGGCTTAAAAGAATGTGGCAACCTGAGTTGCCGTTTGGTTGTAGGATAAGCAGTTTCTTAACTACTCTGAGGCCCAAGTGCCCAGGGTGAAATCACAAGATCTGTGGCTTCCCACGTGCCAACTGTATGTTTTCCAGCCCAGATGAGTTTAGGTGGAGCAAGATGTGATCCAACCATACCAAGTTCTCAAAGGGCAGTGACTGCTCTCTTGAAAGTAAATTATTCTTTATCACAATAGTAGAGACAATTGTGTCTGCAGCAGATGCCCTCTGGTCCTGGGGGCTGGCAAGCAAAGAGAGGGCGTGAATGAAAATCATCAAGCACATGCTTAACTTCTCACCTCAAGCCAAGTCAAAATGGAAGTCTCTTTGGCTTCTTCTAGCAGGAACCAAAGTTGTCCTTTGAAGCCAGGACAAAGCCAGCAAAGAGTTCACAATTCCTACACTTTAGCAAGTGTCATCGACTGTGGTCATGCTCTGTTCCACTCACATTTTAGTATGTGGCTAGAGGAGGGAAGAATTAAAATTAAATTTTAATTTTAGATTAAATGGACCATTCAATCTGATGTAACATATTTGTATGTGGCCTGTGATACTGTGATCTATAATAAGAAATATACATTTAGTCTCTGTCCCTGTTTCTGGCAAAGAGCTCTTAAAACCCTTGGAATTTCCTAAGAGTGATAAAGTTGCCTTGATATTCAGAACAAACATCTTTTGACTGAGTTTATGTTAAGAAGGTGACTTTTGAAAGCACCTAAGGATGGGAACTGGTTGCTGGGGGAACCAACCACATGACTGGAGAGTTGGAACTTTCAGTCTCATCCCCTGACCTCCAAGGAAGGGAGAGGGGCTGGAAGTTGAATTCATTAATCAATCATGACTATGTAATGAAACCTCCATAAAAATCCCAAAGGATGGGGTTTGGAGAGCTTCCTGGTTGGTGAACCAAAGTGCTTGCATGTGCCATCATGCTAGGCCCCAAACTCCATGAGAACAGAAGCCCCTTTGTCTGAGACTTTGCCTTGTGCATGTTTTCATCTGGCAGTTGATTCATGTCTTTTAATATCCTTTGTAAAAAAACAGAGGTCTAGTGACTAAACTGGTTTCCTGAGTTTTGTTAGCCACTCTAGCAAACTAATTAAATCCAAGGAGGGGGTCATGGGAACCCTTCATTTACAGTCAGTCAGTCTTGAACTTGTGATTGGCACCTGAAATGGAGGGCAGTCTTGTGGAACTGAGCCCTCAACCAATGGCATCTGATGCTATCTCTGGGTTGACGGTGTCAGAATTGAGTTGACTTGTAAGACTCCCAGTTGCTGTCTTACAGTTGCTTGGTGGTGTAGGGAAACCCCAAACTGCCCCCCCCGACCACACACATTTGAATTGGTTCATCAGAATCTTTATGGTCAGAGGAGGGGAGAATTAAGATTAGATTTTAATTTTAGATTAAATGGATCACTCATTCCAATGTAACAAACATGCTCTGAGCTGCTAATTAGATACACAGGTAGATGTAGATGTAAAAGATGTAGGTTACGTAGATGCAGGTGCTGATATAGATGATGTGGTTTACGTAGGTATTGTAGATGTTGCTGTCAATCACATAGATGTAAATGCACATGTAAATGCTGTGGATATAAAGACAGATGTAGACAGAGTAGATTTCAATATAGGTGCAGATGTGCATGGCATAGCTGTAAACATGGATGTAGATTAAATTTTTTCAATCTCAGCACTATTGATATTTTGGGCTGGATATTTCTTTGCTGTTAGGGGCTGTTCTGTATATTGTCCTAGTTGCCAGGGGCACTCTCTCCCCCACCCACAAGTTGTGACAATCAAAAATGTTTCTGGATGTTGCTAAATGCCTCTTGGGTGCAAAGTTGCCCGGGTTGAGAGCCAGTGATGTAGCCAACGTAGATACTGATGTAGATTTAAGCATCAGTGTAGATGATGCATATGATGAACGTGAAAATGTAGCTGTAGATGATATAGATGTAAACATAGATGTAGGTAAAGTGTATTTAAATATGGATGTAGATGATGATGTAAGAGTGGATATGAATGATATAGCTCTAAACATAGATGTAGATGATGTGTTTGATAGAGATAGATGGCATAAATATAAATTTTATGATCTGGGCAGGAAAATGTAGGTGTTAATGATGCAGATGACATAGATTAAGTATAGGTGGTGAGATAGATATCTAGACAGATCAATATAGAAGTAAGTTTCCCAACTTGAATTTAAGTTCTTTGAAGGTGGTATATATTCATATCTCCAAGAGTAATTTGGAGGTGTTCATTAATGATCTGTTGATTGTTTAATTAGTTCTACCACTTAGGAGCCAATGAAGTTCTCTTTAGTATTTCAAGTATGCTTTCTATTAAGAAAAGATTATCTTTAGGAAACTTTGTGGTAATTTAAAACCCCAAGTTATAAACAAATGTATGTGGGTAGACATTTAATACACTTAAAAAAATATCCTTCAGGGCTTCCCTGGTGGTGCAGTGGTTGAGGGTCCGCCTGCCAATGCAGGGGACACGGGTTCATGCCCCAGTCCAAGAAGATCCCACATGCCGTGGAGCGGCTGGGCCCATGAGCCATGGCCGCTGAGCCTGCGCATCCGGAGCCTGTGCTCTGCAACGGGAGATGCCAAAACAGTGAGAGGCCTGCGTACTGAAAAAAAAAAATCCTTCATATATTTTCCCAACATTTTATTATGAAAAATTTCAAACATGCAGAAAACTTGATAAAAATTTTTATTTTTGGTTGCACTGGGTCTTCATTGCTGCATGCAGGCTTTCTCTAGTTGTGGCGAGTGGGGGCTATACTTCGTTGCAGTGCATGGGCTTCTCAGTTGCGGTGGCTTCTCTTGTTGCAGAGCACGGACTCTAGGCGTGCAGGCTTCAGTGGTTGTGGCATGAGGGCTCAGTAGTTGCAGCACGCAGATCCTAGAGCACACGGGCTTCAGTAGTTGTGGTGCTCAGGCTTAGTAGTTGTGGCACACAGGCTTAGTTGCTCCACAGCATGTGGGACCTTCCCGGACCAGGGATCGAACCTGTGTCTCCTGCATTGGCAGGCGGATTCTTAACCACTGCACCACCAGGCAAGTCCCTTGATAAAAATTTACAAATAAGAGCTGTATACCCACCAGCTTTTACCATTAACATTTACTATCCTTACTTATCTCATGTCTATCCATCTAGCCACCATCTATCCATCCATCACCTCATCTTACTTGTTGATGAATTTCAAAGCAAGTCCTACTTATGTTTTTAATTGATTTCTTAGAAGACTAAATTCCTGAAAAACTACTTACTTCCTATATTTAAATACTATAATTTTACTTGTGATGGTCATAGGTCACTTGGGATGTTCTGCAGAATAAATCTTTGTATTTATTTAGTGTTGAGAAGGTCACCATGACATTTACTAAAAATTTGAAGCTGAAATTCAAGCAAGGATAAGCCCAGAGTTTATTAAGGAGAGACACTGAGAACAGGGAGGCTGTGGCATTTCTCCCACCTCTCTTTTGGGAGAGTCTTCAGACCAAGGGTAAGCAGCTTCCTGTCAGGAATGGTTTAGTGTGGTGTTGCCTGAAGGCAGAGAAACTTCCCAGGTGATCTATTAAGGTCCTTTTCATTAGAGCCAACTGACTGAGATCTCCCAGTCTTTACTAAAGGTTGACAATCAGGGTGGAAGAAGAAAAAAAATGATGAAAACCAGAAAGACATCAGATTCAAGCTATCCCTTCATTAATATAAGATTATACATCAAGCCTCAGATGGCCTTTCAACTCACTCAGTGAATCTTGGTAGGATGTTCATACACCAGACAACAACTGAGTAAATGTTTCTGCTCTCCCTGAGGTCCCAGCCTTTCTTCCCAGACATCGCCACGTTGCCAACTCACAGCTGGCTGGCCCACAGTTTACACTGATGCTATCCATAGTCCTAAAGGAATCTGACCTTTTCCTTTGGAGATGAGAAATACTATATCCCCTCAAGATCCCATACCCCAAACTTATCATGTTTAGCAAATAGTAAATCTCTCCAAAACATCAAAGCTGACAGGGACCTGTCTAAAGTTCATTGGCTGTGGACTGTGGCATTTTCAAATATCTAGGATGTTACTGAATGGATGGAGGTTGGAGTCAGTCAGTCAGTGAGGTTTATTCAGTTATTCCAGGGCTGTGGTCAGGGTCTGAGGTGTTAGCATGTTACCAGACAGGGAGGAAGGAGGACTAAACCACAGGGCGACCCTGTGACATGGGTGGAGAGCTACTGAACAACGAGTAGTGAAGTAAGCAATCTGTATCAGTTGGAAATTTGGTTTGGGGGAGGCAGAGGATGTGCATCTCCCAGTTGATTCTGGGAAGATTTACTCTGGGCTCTGAATGGATGGGAAGCAGAAAGTGTGTCCACTAGTCTGGAGGATGAGAGAACACAGTGTAGCAGATGCTGAGGATACCCTGCCCATATCACCGTGGGCCTTGACATTTTGTGCACAGCAGACTGACTTCCAACTGCTGGAGGGCTTTGTCTGGTGCTTTGGGTTTGCTCTGCCTAGACACACAGCAGGCCAGAAGTGCTGGGGAGTTAGTGCCTTCCCAGCTGCAGCCTTCGACCAAACACTGTGGAACTGGTGTTTTTATACCCCAGCTCCATAACTCCTTGTTCAGGATAACTGAGGCTTACATTCTGCACTGCCCCCCGCCAGAGTCCCCCAATAGGGTTGAGTTCCAATTGTCCACAGTGGCATCTTCCTTAAGCAAGCACCTCCTATTGGCTTCCATCCCTCATGTCTCAGTTCCCCACTCCCCTACTCAAATAAACTACTTGCACTTGAACTTGTGCCTCAGAGTCTGCTTCTAAGGGAACCTAAACTAAGACACACAAGCAGCTGACAAATGCTTTGAAGATCCCTCTGTCTCATTATTTTCTCTCTTGTAATCTGTTAAGACGATCAGAAAACAGAGAAGACAGGGACTGCCAAGCACTCTTACCTCAGCCCAGGAAACGCAAGGACATCTTTTCCTGGTAACAAAAAAATTCTTTGCCTTTGGGAACAGCTGTCACAGTGTCAGTTCTGGCTTCATATTACTTACTCACACAATACTACCTCCCATTATAGAATTTGAGAGCCATCAGAAATACACTGAGAGAACAGTGGCAGAATCCTAGCTGTTGCCTCAACAAATCTCCTATGTTCCAGCTCATCTCTGCCCCAATCTGATATGTAGCAACATGAAATATTTTCAAATGCAAATCCAGTCACTAATGGAATCCTTGTAGAAGAAGTTTTAATGCCCTTGGAAGTCACTGCTCACACTGAGCATCTGAGTAAAAGTCAGGTGGACAGATCGATCTTCAGTGTTCCCCCAGAAATTAGGCCAGGAGACAGTCATTGGACTACTAGGACACAAAAGAAACTGTTTCTCCTTCAATGAGGTTAAATCCTTTGCAAAATCAGCACTTAGAATAGTGATGTTTGTCTGGGGATGTAATCCATTTTCTGGAGGTGGTAGGAAATATCTCTATATTTCATAGAATTAAAATAACTCCTGTTGTCTATGTCCTTACACTAACAGAACTTCAATTGTGGAGATAAAGTGTCATCTGCTATCATGGGAGGATAATTAGCATCCTAAGGCTCTTTCCTCTATGATGTGGGTCATGGTGGGAAGCAGGATTCACTTCCTACTGTAGAAGCAAGCCAAGCCAGATGGCCCTTTCCCTGACCCCTGGCTGAAGAGGACAGTCACATTATCTAGCCTCAGCAACTCAGGTGTTCCCACCCCGGATTTTTAATTTAGACTCAGGGACAGTTCAGAATTCCATGGCAGCAGAGGCACTTGGGCTCTTGGCCTCAGCTGTGGTGGTGTCCATCGGCCAGAGGAGCAGCAGGGCCAGGGTTAGAGACATTCAAATCAGTCCGTCCCTGCAGCATGACCTCAGCTGTGTTCCTGCTGCCCAGCCTCTCTCAGATCCTGCCTGTCCTTAAAACCCAGTTATCCAGGCTTCTGGTCAATTATGTTAGCTCCCATTATCCTTCTACTAAAGTTAGCCAGTCTACTCCTGTTATGTGCCATCCAGAACCCTGAGGGGCACAGAGAGTGATATCCCCAAGTGTACAGAGTCTCCCCTGTAGGTCAGAGACCTAGCTCTTGTCTAGGGGGCATCTAGATGTCTAGATAACTAGTCAAAGGGGCCTTATCTCCTTCGCTGCAGGGAGCTTGATTGCATAATTGTTAAGTTTCCTTTCCTGTTCTAAAAGTCTATGACTCTACATGGAGTGTTGGACAGTGAAGACACAAAACTACTTGAGCTTCTGTATCCTTAGTGGTAATAAGAGGGTTTCTGGAAAAGAAAAATGCCATTGTGTGAAGTCCACAGATGGATCTGGTCCAAATCGAACAATCAAAGGGTATCTCAAGTCTATATTGTGCATATGTCGCCAAATATCTCAATTCTATATCGTGCATATGATTGTATCTGGTAAACATTGTCTGGGGCATATCAAGGCAAAGGAAACCCATAGTTCAATTAACAATGTTCACAGGTGTCTGTTATATGAATGGTCCTATTGGAGACAAAGAATCAGAGATGTTAAGACAGGGAGAGTGACTGGCACTTTTACGTACTCAGTAATGTGAATGACTTTGTAGCCATGAAAACAGTCTGGAGAGTGGGCAGTGTGGTCATAACATGCATAGATCATGGAGTTTGGTGGGGAGAGTAGAGGTCATTTGTTTTTAAGCCCTTCCCATGGGCACACTATAAAAATTTCAGGAAAAACCCACTTGAAACATTATGAATCAGGGAAACTTTTGTAGTTAATGATAAACCAATCTAGAGAGTGGTTCAAAACAGTCTTTGAAGGAAAGGGAGACGATTATAGATTAAAAGAGGCTTAAGAGATATGTCAGCCAAAAGCAATGGTAGATCCTTGTTTAAATCCTGATTCAACTAAAACTGTAAGAACACGGACTATTAGATGATGTTAAGGAGTTATTGATGATTATCTTGGAGGTATTAGTGGTTGGTGGTGTGTTTTTTTTCCCCAAGTCCTTATCCATTAGACATACATGCTGAATCTATGGGTGAAATAAAAGAATGTCTTGGATTTGCCTTAAAATACTGTAGCACAGTGTTACTGAAAGTGTGGTCTGTGGTCCAATGGTGTGCTATTAGTCTGTGGTAAGTGCAGACATTGACAATGAGTGTTTAGAAACTGTGACAGAACTTTGCATTGTCATGGCATCCAAGCAGCTATGAGTGGACTTGTCTCATTGACCAGCGCAGAGCCCAGTTGGGTATTGTTGAACTTGCATGCCCAACTGCATGTGGTCCATGACGGATTGGAAATTAAACAGAAGGATTCTTCACCACAGATAGCTTAAGAAGAATTGCTTTAGCACACACACAAAGAGGGGCAGGGGTGGGTAGAGATAGATGAAAAAGAATGGCAGAAAGTTGATGACTGTTGAAGCTAGGTGATGGGCACATAGTACAATTCTCTCTATTTTTGTGAAGGTTTGAAAATCTACATCATTTGGTTTATTAAATAGTTTTTAAACACCCAGCCTGTTAATGGAGATATTTTAAATACATACATTTTCAATGCATATATTTATATCTAAACATATAGTATATATGTATGTGTGTATTTCAAATAAAATAATATAGAAATGACACAGAATTCATAGCTCACACAGCTTACATAACATATGTAACTTTATTTTACAGAAATCTTAGGTAAACAAAGTAATTTCCTGGATCATAAGCTTGGTGAGCTTTTATTTTATATAATTATAATAAACAGATTATATAATAAACACCTTAAGGCCAAGGATCCTGTGAGACATCACTTCTGTTCCTCCACAGCACTCAACCCACAGTACTGCAGAGTTAGTCGTCTCTAATAAACCCTGGCTGATAGGCTAAACTCAGGAACTGAATTGTTATGAAGAGTGGTTTAACTCTCCATGCACTAACAACACACCACTCAATCAATTTGAAAATCAGTTTCCTGAATCCACCCTCACAGAGATTTGTCACGGAACATTTGAGACTGAGGAGGACTTGGAGTTTTGCTAATGTCCTCATTTTGCAAATGGAAATGAGGGTCAGAGAAGTTGTATGAGCCTCACTGGATATTCTGCTTGTTAGTGGCAGTGCTGTTGCTTCTGATGCCTACAATTGGACTGTTCCTTCTGCCATGATGTTTCTCAGAACGTACAAGTCCACCTCCCACCCCCTGCCCCTTGCTCCTGGTTTAAAATTATATGGTTTCAGTTGTAGGAAAGAGAAAGAAGTTGTCAAGCTGACTCCACCAGGAGGCTGAACAAGAGGTGCGACTATAGAATAGGTTCATGTAATGGTCAGTATTTGCCCAACACTGCTCTGTGCCTCTGGCCTTCAGGAACTTTCTGTCTATACGGGGAAAACAGATGTACACATGTTAATAGAGGATGGTCCTGATGTGTAGGATTAAAGCATAAATGAGTAGCTGGGTACAGCCGTGGGTGGGGGGTGGGGCTGGAGAAGGGAGGAATATCTTGGAGGCCATAGAGCTTGGGCATGAGGTCAGAGAACCAAGGAGAGGGAAGAATCCTAGGGTTAGAATCACACAGACCTGGGTTTGTGCTTCACCCTGTTGGTATTAAAGAGCTTGGGAGGTTTCTGTGGGGAACAGGATGGGATCCAACACTGACTGGATTTAGAAAGACCAATATGGTAGCAACAGTGTGTGGAAGTGTCTGGCAGCAGGGAGAACCATGAGGAGGGCCTAAGGAGAGGAAAGCGTGGAGCAGGTGATGGCAGTAGGAAGAGAGAGAAAAGGCAGATGTGAGAACTTTGACTTTTAAGTAAAAAAAAAAACAACAACACCCAAAATCCCCCCAAGACTATGTGATGTGCCAGATGCTGTTCTAATACCATACAAATCTGAACTTATTTCAACACCCTGAACTAGTATTATTGTTATTCCTGTTTTACAGATGAAGAAACTGAGACACAGGTAGGTTAAGTCACATGCTCAAGGACACACACTGATAAATGGTAAAGTCAAGATCACACCCAGGCATTTTGGCTGCTGGGTCTCAGCTCTTCACCACTGCATGCTATAGTGAAGTAAAGGCGTTAGAGGTTAAAGTCATGATGACTCCATCATGACTAAGTGACTTAGAAAATGTTAATGCCATTGACAATTTAGATACATTAAATGAGAATATTAGCCTGAGGGAAAGCAGATACATATACTTGGATTTTATATATTTTGTTTAAGTGGACGAGGCTGCATCTGAGTAGAATGTCCTGTGGGAAATTAGAACTACAGGACAGGAACTCAGGAGAGATGTGGTTGTTAGTTCCTTTCTGCCAGCACTTGAAAAAAGTTGTGCCACTTCATTCTGGCCTCCATGATTTCAGATGAGAAATCTGCTGTCATTTGAATTGGTATTTGCCTGTAAGTAATGCATCATTTCTCTCTTGTTGCTCTGAAGATTTTTTTCTTTAGTTTTCAGAAGTTTAATTATGATATGTTTTGATGAGGAGTTTTTTAGATTTATCTTATTTCAGGTTCACTTAGCTCTTGAATCTGTAGGTTTCTGTCTTTCACCACTACTTCAGCCATTATTTCTTTGAATGTTTGTTTAGTCCTACAGTCTCTCTTGTCTTCTGGGATTCTGATGATATATATGTTAGAGCTTTTGTTACTGTCCCACAGGTCCCTCTTTTTCCCTAGTCTCTTTTAGCTCTTTTTCAGATTGAGTGAATTTGATTGAATAGTCCTCAAGTCCAGTGATTCCATCTTTTGTAATCTTCACTTTACCATTAAGCCTATCCTGTGAGTTTTTTATTTTAGTGGTTGTACTTTTCAGTTCTATAATTTTCACTTGGTTCTTTTTTGTAACTTCTATTTCTTTGCTGAGGTTTTCAATTTTTTCATGTTTCTGGGGATTTCATAATTGCTTGCTGAAACCATTTTATAGTGGCTGCTTTAAAATCTTTGCCAGGGCTTCCCTGGTGGCGCAGTGGTTGAGAGTCCACCTGCCGATGCAGGGGACACGGGTTCGTGCCCCGGTCCGGGAAGATCCCACATGCCGCAGAGTGGCTGGGCCCATGAGCCATGGCCGCTGAGCCTGTGCGTCTGGAGCCTGTGCTCCGCAGCGGGAGAGGCCACAGCGATGAGAGGCCCGTGTACCACAAAAAAAAAACACACAAAAAACAAACAAACAAATAAAATCTTTGCCAGATAATTCCAACAAATGATTCGTCTCACTAGTGGTGTCATTTGATTATCTTTTCTCATTCAAGTTGTGATTTTCCTGCTTCTTGGTATGACAAGTGATTTTTTTATAGTATTTGGACATTTTGCATATAATGTTAGGAGACTCTTGATCTTATATAAATCTTCTATTTTACTAGGCAGCCACCCTTTTTAGTTTTTTCTTTAAGGTTTACTTTTGTAGGCTATCATTTCAATGACAGTTTAGTTTTCTGAGCCCTTGCAATGCTGTTCTGATCCACATTGTTCTTCTGGCTCTGCTTATGCTCCAACTGGATCCCTACACATGATGCCTACATGAGTTAAAGGTGCTTCCCTGGGCTGCTTGGTGTCATTAGGCAGATGAAGGGAGATGCCCTGGGTTACCTTCTGTCACTGCATAGAGGCTGGAGACACTGAGCCTGCTGGCACTACTAGTGAATTTGGAGGGGCTTGCCTGTTGTCACCTGGTGTGGGACAGTGGATGAGCTTGGCTTCTGGGTTTCTCTGTTTCCACTGATGTGGGCAGATTGGGTTGACTGTTGTTGGGGGTTGGAGGGTAGGGCATGGGATGGGTTGGCCGACGTGCATTTTGCTATTACCACCACTATGGGCAGATCAGTCTGCTGCTGTCTGTGACTGTGGGGTGAAGGATGGGTTGGAAATTCATTTCTGCTTCTTGCTGCTGCTGTGAGCGGGTTGGGCCTGCTGCTACCACAGGGTATGAGTCTCCCCACTAAGGCTTTGCTATCATTGTCTTTTCCAGGTCCTTTAGCCAGAGAGAACAGGCTTTGCTTCCTTCCTCCTCTCCTTCCTTCCTTCCTTCCCTCCTTCCTTCCATCTCTTTCTTGCTTGCTTCTTCTTGCTCTTTCTTTCTCTTTCTCTCTTTTTGTCCATTTTTTTTTAATCTGTTGTCTGTTGTTGGTTTCAGGTTGCAGGCTGGCTGGTACCCAGGATCTATGGAAGATAAAAGAACACCCAGGGAATTCACCATGGTGTTGTTCTTCAAGACATGAGGTCCCCAGCCAGTCCACTTTCTTCTTTCCATCTTTAAGAGTCCTTCAGAGTAGGATTGTCTGTAGAAGTCTTTCCATGGCATTTGGTTGTTTTTAGATGGGAGGAGCCAGGAAAAATGAGTCTATATCATCTTCTCCTGGAACTGGAAGCTGCCTCAGGATTTTGAGTAAATGTTTTTGTTTAAGCCACTGTATTAGCTGCTGACTGCTGCTGTAAAAAATTACCACAACCTTAATGGCTTAAAACAATACAAATATATTATCTTGGGGCTGCATTCCTTCCAGAGGCTCTGGGGAGAATCCATTATTTGCCTTTCCAAAGAATGCTATCTGTGGTCCCCTTCCAGCAATGGCATCACTCTGACCTCTGCTTCCATCATCACATCTCCTTCTCTGACGCTCAAACTCCTGCCTCCCCTATATAAGGACACTTGTGATGATATCAGGTCTACCTGGACAATCCAGGATGACCTTTTCATTTCAAGATCCTTAACTGAATCATACCAATCATATCTGCAAAGTCCTTTTTGCCACATAAAGTGACATATTCCCAGGTTTCAGGGATTAGGTCATGGACATCTTTGGGGACCAGTCTTTTGTTTGTTACAAAGCTAATAGATGTACTTTTGGATATAGATTCCCCAGCTCCCCAGCTCTTCTTCACAGAGGCAGCAAGAGTTATGTTTCTTCTGCATGTCTCCAAAGATATTTTATGCATCCACAAACATTTCTCTTTTGCCTCCATTTCCCCCACACAAATGGTAATTTACTGCATAGACTCTTTTTCTCCTTGCTTTTGTTTTCCAGTTAATAATAGAGTTTGGAGATCTTTCCACATCAGAATAAAAAGAACTTCCTCATTCTTTTACAGCTGCATAGTGGTCCATAATGTGGATATGCCATAATCTATCTAACCACTCCTTACTATGGGACATTAAAGGCTCTGCTGGGATTTGAGGGGGTGACTAACAATGGCCTTACTTTCAGGGGGGGAGGGTGCTAGTCACAGTCATGGCTGAAAGGGGCTTCAACTGAGCAGCAGTAGGGTAGAGGCCAGATTAGAAAGGGATGATGAACTAGTGAGCACAGAACATTACTGCCATTCTTACAAATTCACAATTTCACTGTGCTCTATAATTTACAAAGGGCTTTCAGGCACATTTTATATTAAGATATGTTGAATATTCATTAACTTATGAGAGCCTCATAAAGACTTTGAGACATAACAATCACCTATTATGTATAATTTGCAGATAAGTAAATTCAAGCCCAGAGAGGTTAAGTGACATGCTTGGGGGTGAATAGCAGCAGAGCCATCTCAGGGTCTTCTCTGTTTCCAAATTCCGGCATCTTGTGTCTTAGCTATTTCCTTGGTCCAGAAGGTGGAAGCAAAGGGAAGAAGAGGAGCTGGACAGAGCTAACATCATTAAATGAAGGTTTTGTTTTTTTTGTTTTTTTTTTGCTGTGTGTGTGTGTGTATGGGTGCGTGTGTGTGTAAGTTTTTTTTTTAAGATAAAGGAAACCTGGAAATACATGATGGAAAAGTGAGAGGAAATGGGAGAAAGCTGAGGATACAAGACAGTGGGGAGAGAATGTGAAAGATCAGGGAAGGGTTAGGCAATGCATCCTTGAGCCAGGAGTTCTTGAACCAGAGTATCTGAGAATTCCACACCTTATATCCAAATGGGCCACACACCTTCTAGAGAGTCAGTGGGGCAAGCATTAATCAGGATCCCAGGGGTATCTGGCAACGGTAACCAGAACACTTTCATAGCTCGAATACACATGAATTACATTCTCATAAAATAATAAAGTGTGCTTAAGGCATCTGACATTAAGCTGCAAATGCTGAAGGAGGCCAAGGAAAAAATAACAGTGACAGAGGGGTCCTGAGTCTTGTGTCTTCTGTGAATGCGCTACCCAGAGAGACCGCAGTTGGAAAGGATTCACTTGCGTGGATTTGTAGAATTCTTGCTTCAGCTGCTGGTAAAACCACTTTCTCCAATGCACAGCTTTCAGGTATTTAAGAAAAAAGCAATGAGAGAATAAGGCCAGTGGGTTGCAAGCAGGTAAGCAGGCTTGAGTCTGGTCCACAAGCCTATTTGCTGAGAGAATCATTTATCCCAAAGGGGCTGTCATTTGGGTCTCCTTAACATGGGCTTTCTCCATCCAAGCAAGAAACTGGCATAGGTCGCCACAGAAATGACTGCGCAGAGGTAGTCCAAGCCCGCAAGGGACAGTTTGGGTTTTCTGAACACTGTGTTTTTCTGGTAAACGAACCATGAGGACTGATCAGCTCTGAAAGGTCTAAAACCATGGCCCATGGACCAATAACATTCAAGGATGTGGCCATAGAGTTCTGTCAGCATGAGTGGGAATTTCTCGACCTTGTTCAGGAGAAGTTGTACTGGGATGTGATGATGGAGAACTATAGTAACTTGGTCTCAGTGGGCCATTCCATTTCTAAGCCAGACATAATTGTTTTATTGGAGCAAGAGAAAGAACCCTGGATGGTTGTGAGGGAAGAAACAAGAAGCTGGAGTACAGATTTGGATTCAAGTTATAAAATAATCAGCGATAGAAAAACTTTTATATCTGGAAAACGTTCATCTCTTTTTCTGCATCAGAGAATTCATAGTGGTGAGAAACTCTATGAAGATAAAGAATGTGGGAAGGCCTTTAGTGATGCTTCAAACCTTGCTCAACATGGAAGAGTTCATATTGGAGCAGATAGCCAGGACTCCAAGATGGCATCAGTTGTACCACTGAAGGAGAAGTTCCTGGATGTCAAATTAGGGGAGCTGCCACACTGGATACTAATGCAGGATTTCATCCTTAAATACATTGCTGGAGCATTTCAAAGAGGTTATTACCGGTATTACCACAAGTATTTTAACGTGAAGAGGGGAAGTGTTGCTGGGCTTTCTATGGTGCTGGCAGCTTATGTGCTTTTCAACTACTGCCATTCTTATAAGGAACTTAAACATGTGAATTCCCTGGCAGTCCCGTGGTTAGGACTCCACACTTTCACTGGCTAGGGCCTGAGTTCAATCCCTGCTCACGGAACTACGATCCTGGATTTTGGGGTCTTGGTTCCCCAGCTGGGGGTCAAATCTGAGTCCCTGTGGTGGGAGTGCCAAGTCCTGACCGCTGGACCACCAGAGAATTCCTGGCCCCAGGGAATATTAATTGGCATGAGCTCTTCCAGAGGTCCCCATTTCAGCACCAAGACCTGGCTCCACCCAACAGCCTGCAAGCTCCAGTGCAGGACGCCTCATGCCAAACAACCAGCAAGACAGGAACACAGTCCCACCCATCACCCATCAGCCTAAAGTTGTACTAAGCTCACAGACACCTCAAAACACACCCCTTGACATGGCCCTGCCCACCAGAGGGACAAGACCCAGCTCCACCCACCAGAGCACAGGCACCAATCCCTCCCACCAGGAAGCCTACACAAGCCCCTGGACCAATCTCACCCACTGGGGGCAGAGACCAGAAGCAAGAGGAACTATGACCCTGCAGCCTGCAGAAAGGAGACCACAAACACAGTAAATTAGACAAAATGAGATGACAGAGGAATATGTTGCAGATGAAGGAATAAGGTAAAAAGAAAATAAATCTTCCATAAACATGAGTAGCCAAATGAGTACCACTGAAGAGGACACACTCTACATTCCTGACCATGACCTTTGCCTGGCAGCCCAGAATCCTTTCATATCCTAATGGAAAATTAACAATAAAAGATGACTGGTTAAAAAAAAAAAAAGGATCTCTCTCTCAGCAACTTTCAAGTATGTAATACAGTAGTATTAACTCTGCACACCATGTTGTATGTTACATTCCCATGACTTATTTTATAATTGGAAATTTGTAGCTTTTGACTACCTTCACCCATTTCGCCCACTGCCTCTGGCAATCATCAATATGTTCTCTATCTACGGCTTTGGTCTCACTTTTGGGGTATTTTTTTTTAGATTTCACATATAAGTGAGATCATACAGTATTGGTATTTGTCTTTCTCTGTCTGACTTCACTTAGTGTGATGCCCTCAATATCCATCCATGTCGTCAAAAATGGCAGGATTTCCTTCTTTTTATGACTAATATTTGACTGTATATATGCCACATTTTAAAAAACCCATTCATCTCTTGATGAACTCTTGTTGTTTCCATGTCTTGGCTATTGTGGGTGGTGCTGCATTGAACACTGGGTTATAGATATATTTTCAAGATAGGGATTTTGTTTCCTTTGGATGGATGCCAAGAAGTGGAACTGCTGAGTTATATAGTAGTTCTAGTTTTAATTTTTTGAGGAACCTCCTCACTGTTTTCCATGGTGGTTGCACTAATTTGCATTCCCTCCGGCAGTGCATAAGGGTTCCCTTTCTTCCACATCCTTGCCAACACTTGTTATTTCTTGTCTTTTTGGTAATAGCCATTCTTACAGGTGTGAGGTGATATTTTATTGCAGTTTTGATTTGCATTTCCCTGATGATTAGTGATGTTGAGCACCTTTTCCTGTACCTGTTGGCCATTTGTATGTCTTTTTTGGAAAAATGTCTATTCAGATCCCCTCTCTATTTTTTAATTGGGTTGTTTGTTTTATTTTCTATTAAGTTGTATACATTTTTGAAAATATATTGTGGATTGTAAATCAACTATACTCCAGTATAAAGTAAAAATTAAAAAAAAAACAAAAACAAAAAACGTGGGCTTTCTCTGAATGTAAACTTGCTCATGGAGATTGTGCTCTCTGACAGATAGGGAAAGTGGTTTTCCCCTGGAAAAGAAAGTAGAGTCTGAGAGAGTCAGCCACTGCAAAGTTACCTGGGAAAATGGGAATAGAGAGAGGAAAGGAATAAAAAAATGTTTTGAGTAAAAATGCAGACAAAAGCAAACTGGCTTGTCATTTACTTGGATGTACACAAACCAACATGTGAATGAAATTGATCGTATCTGCTTCATCTTGCTTCCACTGAAGTATTTTAAAGTAAATTACAACCATCAAAATGTTTTACCGCTGAATGCTTCAGTACACATCTCTAAAAAATACGGACATTTCCTACATTTTATTTTATAAATATAAATAAGTATCACTGTTTGCCAGTCTGGACGTGCTAGGCATGGGTGAACAAGATAGAGCTCATGTTCCTTTGGTGGGAGTGGGAGATAGAGAGGTGGGAAGAGACTTAAACCATGTACCACATCGTTACATTTGTTTGGTGTAATCAAGTTATGAAGGTGATGCTCTGTGCTGTAGCCATCACCTATGGAAGGTAGCCCCTCCCATAAGGGAAGGTGGGAGGGAGTGGTCCCAGAAGGCTTCTCTGAGGAAGGCACACTGTGGGTGACCCTGGGGTGGGAGGAAGGCCAGCATTCTGGAGCAGGGAGCAGAGAAGGATAGCTTGGGGTTAGGTATGGGCTCTGACACCACCTCCACTACCTATTAGTTCTCTGTGCCTCTCTTTCCCCATCTGTAAAATGGGGCCAGTAACAGGGGTGTTTGAAATGATGGTTGACACTTATTAAGGAATCCACAGTCCTACCCAAAACCTGTTGGTTAAGGAGATGGCATGTTGAGCAACTGAGAAGCCACTGTGGCTGCAGCAAAGAAAGTAAGGGTGAAGCCCTGGGATGGGCAGGACCAACTGCTAGACCAAGGGCAGCAAGAAGCATGGAAGGCAAGTGGCAAGGTTGGGTCTATATTTTTAATTTTTCAGTTACTTATTTCATTGCAAAGGTAATACATGCTTTAATTTTGGACTGCCATGTCCCCCCACCTTTGTTAACACTTCACGGGATTGATCTTTTCAATTTCTTACCAATCATATATATTCTAAAATGGCAACACTTTTTAGAAACTGCATTTCTTTTTTCTTGGCTGTGTTGCATCTTCATTGCTGTGCACAGGCTTTCTCTAATTGCAGCGAGCAAGGACTACTCTTTGTTGCGGGCGTGGGCTTCTCATTGCAGTGGCTTCTCTTGTTGTGGAGTGTGAGCTCTAGGCGCACGGGCTTCAGTAGTTGCCCTGCATGGGCTTCAGTAGCCCTGGCGCGCAGGCTCTAGAGCTCAAGCTCAGTAGTTGTGGCTCACAGACTTAGTTGCTCGTGGAATGTGGGATCTTCCCAGACCAGGGATAGAACCTGTGTCCCCTGCATTGGCAGGCAGATTCTTAACCACTGTGCCACCAGGGAAGTCCCTAAAAACTGCACTTCTGTGATAACTTACATCAAGCGGCTATTCATACTGTCCATTGAGAAAAAATTGCACAACCTAACAGTTTGGAGTTATGTTTTTATTCAAGGAACTTACTGAGGACTATAGCTTGGGAAGGCAGCCTCCCAGATAGCTCTGGGGAACTGTTCCAAAGAGCTAAGGGAGGAGCCAGGATATACAGGAGCTTTTGCTGAAAAGCACAAAACAAAACATGTAGTTGAACATCAAAAGATTACTGCTAATGCCCCAAACCAGACATTTCAAGTTAATGATTTTAGTGCTTTAGTATGGGAAGATGCAAGAGTCTGGGCTCATTGAAATTATTCCTTTGATATGCACCTTAACTATGAAGGGCCAGCATCTAGTTTTTCTCTGTCCTGAGTTCCCCTCAGGGTGCACCATCAGGGCAGCTGCCTTGGCTGAGGGCGTGATGGCTGCAACAGTAATTGTTTACTGAAATGCCAGGCAATGCTTTTTGTCCACAATATTTACTGACAATTTGCATTTCTTCTGTGAAGTACCTGTTCATACTCTCAGTTCATCTTTCTATTCATTTGCCATTTTAGCATTTATTTACAGAAACTCTTCATATATTACAACATTAAACTCTTGTTTGTTAATATCTGAGCAAATTTTTTCTCAAGTCTATCTCTTGTCTTTCAACATTTCTTTCCTTCTTTTTTAAATAAACATTTTTTTTCTATTATTAAGATTTCATACATAGAAAAGTAGAAAGACTAGTGAATCTCCATATACTCATTACCTAGATGTGGTAACTGATAACATTTTGTCATATTTGTTTCATTATCTTGTTTCTGATAAAGTATTTTAAGTATTATAAAATTTTTTTAATTTAATAAAAAATTATAGACATTAAGACATTTACCCTAAATCCTCCAGTATACATCTCTATTTTTTTTTACAAAACCATAATACCATTATCACATATTTATGATATCTTTCAAAGTTTTTTACTTTTATGTAGTCATAACTGTCAGTCTTTTATTGTTTTGCATTGCTGTTTTAGGAAGTGCTTTCTCATGCAAAGATTATTAAAAAACTTATCTTTATTGTCATCTGCAATTCTATAGAGTTTTTTTTTTGCACTTAGATCTTTAATCATCTGGAATTTATTTTTGTATATATTGTGAGGTGGAGATCTCACCATTTATAGAATATTTAGGTAGTTCAACATTTACCAGAGTTTTGAAATGTTGCCCTTAACACAGACTAAGTTCCCATGGGGACTTCCCTGGTGGTCCAGTGATTAAGAATCTGCCTTCCAGTGCAGGGGATGTGGGTTCAATCCCTGGTTAGGGAACTAAGATCCCACATGCCGAGGGACAACTAAGCCCACGCGCCACAACTACTGAGACCGTGTGCTCTGGTGCCTGCATTCCACAACTAGAGAGAAGCCCGAGAGCTGCAATTAGAGAAGCTTGTACACCGCAGCGAAGAGCCCATGTGCCGCAATGGAAGGATGCCACATGCTGCAACCAAGACCCAAAACAGCCAAATAAATTAATTAATTAATTTTAAAAACTTCCATGAATATGGCAACTTATCTTAATTTTGCTTAAAATCTTAAAGTCCCACTGTCTTTAGAATAAAATTCTAATTCCTCATCTGGGCTTAAAAGGCCTCCCCCTGCTTACGAAACTCATCTACCACTCTGCCCTCTGCAGACTGTGCTCTAGCCCCAGGGACCTCCTTCCATCTGGGCACTCAGAGCTCATACCAGGCTGTTTCACACTGATTTCGCATATGCCATTCCCTCTGCCTGGATGCTCCAGCCTCTGTGCGGCTGGCTCTGGCAAACTTTGCAGCTCTTAGTTCAATGGCACTTCTTAGAGTCCTTCTCAGACCACCCAGTCTAAGCACCCACCCCAGGCACTACTACATCCCTTTTATTGCCCCAAAGCACCTCTCACTATTTGAAGTTACCTTGCCTTTGTCCGTCACCCTCACTAGAGGGTAAACTCCATGACAGCAGGAGACCTTCCAGGTCTGGTTCCCTGCTGTTGGGTCAAAGAAAGTAGACTTTCATCATTTTGATAGAAGTCGCCAAATTGCCCTGAGAAAAGCTTTGCCACTTTACTTTCCCCTTGATAGTCAATCAGAGCACTTGTCTCCCTGTACCCTTGCCAGAACTAGCGTCCTTCCAACTTTTTACCACCTCCAAAATACAAAAATCAAGAAACAAAAACAGACAAACCCAAAACAACTAAGGGTATCTTATTTAAATAAATTAAAATTTAACCTCATAAATTGCAGTTCTTCATGTTTGAGTATGGTTGTTATGCTTATTAGACATTTTTCCCCTCATTTTGATCTTGTTTATGACCTTAAATATTTTTTGCCTGCAGAATTTTAATATTTCTAAAAAGTCAAATTTATCACATTTTTCCTTCAGGATTTTCAGGTCTTGTGCCATTCTTAGAAAGATCTTCTCTATTCCAAAATAGCTAGATAGCTCTTTCCATATATGTATATGTATACACTCATTTTCTATTCTAACATTTTTATGATTTTATTTTAAAAATGTGAACTCTTTAATCCATCTGGAATTCATTTTGATATCAGGAGTGAGGTGAAGAATCTAACCTTTTTTCCTTTCCTCCTCCAGGGTGGGGAGCCAAATGTGCTAAGACCATTTGCTAAAAAATCCACTTTTCCTCATGGATTTGAAATGCTACCTTCATCATATATTCACTTTCCATCTACATTTATATCTATTTATGGGCTGAACTATTTTTCTTTCTTTGTTTTTCTTTTCTAGTTGCTTTAATCACTGTAGAGTTAGAAACATTTTCACATTTGACAAGGCTAGCTCCTCTTTAATTTGCTAGCTATTGATGCATATTTTGCTTTTTAAAAGGATTTGCACTGGGAATTCCCTGGTGGTCTAGTGGTTAGGACTCTGCCCTTCCACTGCTGGGGTGGGGGTGGGGGGCCCAGGTTCCATCCCTGGTCAGGGAAATAAGATCCCACAAGCCACGTGGTATGGCCAAAAAATAAAATAAAATAAAATGATTTGCACTACGGCTATAGGGTAAAGAGAATGGAAAAGGTGGATGTGGCTTCACCTGATGGAACTTCCTTGCAGTATTCCAGGAGAGAGATGGTAGAATAGAGAATAGAACACAGAAGTTACCATAGATTACCCCATTGTATTCCAAATTTTAGTCATTTTCCAGTATACCACCTTTCATAATTATTGATATATCTAAATGTCACCTACACTATTAAGTTAATTTTTCACTACTTCAACTCATTTTAAAATTTTAAATACTTACATTAGGTGTATCCTATGTAATATCTGTAAAAGCATAGATCAGACATAGTAGTTATAATATTTTATAGTTATAAATGAATAGATAACAATGAAAATAAACATTGTCCATCTAGCACCTAAAGTTCTTTTGTGTACAACCAGTGGTTTGAGAAACACTGATCTGAGCAAACCATTCTGATCAGTTCTTTGAAAATCTCCACTCAGCCTGGGCTGGCTGGTAGTGCCTGCTGCCTGAGCAGGACGCTGGTTAACAGGTGGGTTCAGTTTGCAAAAATCTTCAAGATGTTCACTTATAAATACTTTTCTGTGTGATTATAACCAATAAAAAGTTTAAAAAGTAAGTTTTTAAAAGTTTTAAAAGTATCACTGTATTGTTTTGTGCTAATTACCGGTAATAAAATCTATTACATATATAGGTCATGCAAAGAAACAGATTAATGAAATGAATAACAGTTACACAAACTTAAAACACTGGTAGCAGTTCTCTTCCTTAGAATTCTGAGGTTTCTGCAAGCAAATCCATCCTCCCATAGATCTCTGAAATGGGCCACAGATGATATCCTAGATAGAATGCTCAGAGGATCATAAGATGTCAGTGAAGTGATGTGTAGGGCAGAATTAGACAATGATGCCAGAGGCCAGAGCCTTAATATCCTTATCTCTTAGTCTTTATTAAAGGTAAACAGTGATAAATGGAAAATGCCATCCTAACTGCATGAAGATCAAATTAAGGAGCGAGATTGCAGGGAATCAAATATTTTGTACTGACCTGTCACAAGCACTTACTCAGAAACAAGTAAACACACACCAGTCTTTTTTTACCCTAAGGTGATCCTGGTTTTTAGACTTCTAAATTCTCTGCTTTCAGAGTTTACCTTTTTTTCTGAACAGCCACAGCACTGATATTAATAAAGTTTACAAAGTCACTGATATTAAAATCTCACTGCCAAACAGAAGCTGCTGCTTCCCAGCATGGAAATTCAAATAGCTTGTATCTTTTGTCCTTCAAAAACAGTATAAAATAATCTAGTTTCCTTCTGTTGGTAGCCATGGAAACTAAAGTCCAATATTTCGGTGACAGAATCATGCTACAGACTACAGCATTCAAGGGCATCTATGGATTTGCTACACATCAATAAACAATAAAACTAGCAACTTCAAAATTCAACCTGTAGATTTTCAATTATAAGTCCCCCTGGTTTCATAATTATTGGGTGGGGGGCCATTGAAGTGGAGAAAATGCAGATGATTGCTTGTCAGAGGAAGATCTGGAGTCTTGTTTTCTCAAAGACATGTTCATTTCCTATTTCCTTTCTGTTAGGTCTCCTTCCAGTGGTGCCTGACCTTCGAGGTGGATATTCTTCCTACCTCTAATCATCCCAAAGCTGGAAGCCTGACTATGTAATTCCCGACTTTTAAAAGGGCTTCTCTCTCCAGTCAAGCGTCCCTAAGATACCCGGCCTGAGAGGGTGCCCTCACTCTTAACATACACATGTAGGCTGATCTATTTGCATAATCTGCTTTCTGGAAATCTTACGGAGTCTTATGCCAATTAAATTTCATCCAGAGTTTCTCAAAATCGAATTGTTCAGTATTTCCAGCTTCTCTCACTGTTCCCCCAGTCAAGTGATAGAGCCCTTTCTGTCGGTACAATTTGTTCGAAGGACCTTCGAGAGAGGGATTAGCGCGGGGATTAGCGCGAGGCTTCTGATTACAATTTCAGGGAGCTCAGTGCAGGGAGATGTCCTTCTACCAACCAAATCTCAAACGAATATTCGGGACACAGCTGAGGAGGAGAGGACCTGCCATCACAGGCCTGCTCAGGCTATTTAAAGCTGCTCTCCATAAAAAAGAATGAAATAATGCCATTTTCAGCAACATGGATGGACCTAGAGATTGTCATACTGAGTGAAGTGAGACAAAGAAGGACACATATAATATGATTTCACTTATGTGTGGAATCTAAAAGAAAGGGTACGGGGACTTCCCTGGTGGCGCAGTGGTTAAGAATCCGCCTGCCAATGCAGGGGACACAGGTTTGATCCCTGGTCTGGGAAGATCCCACATGCCGCAGAGCAACTAAACCCATGCGCCACAACTACTGAAGCCCGTGCGCCTAGAGCCCATTCTCCACAACAAGAGAAGCCACCGCAATGAGAAGCCTGCACACCACAACGAAGAGTAGCCCCAGCTTGCCTCAACTAGAGAAAAGCCCGCGTGCAGCAGTGAAGACCCAAAACAGCCAAACGTAAAAAAATTAAATAAAAATTAAAAATATAAAAAAAAGGGTACAAATGAACTTATCTACAAAACAGAAATAGAGTCACAGATGTAGAAAACAAACAAAACAAAGGGGGAAAGGGGGGGAGGGATAAATTAGAAGATTGGGATTGACATATACACACCACTATATATAAAATAGATAACTAATAAGGACCTACTATACAGCACAGGGAACTCTACTCAATACTCTGTAATGGCCTGTATGGGAAAAGAATCTAAAAAAGAGGTAATATATGTATATGTATAACTGAGTCACTTTGTTGTACACCTGAAACTAACACAACGTTGTAAATCAACTAAACTCCAATAAAATTTTTTTAAAATTATAAATAAATAAAGCTGCTCCCTGGCAAAGCAAGGGAAGGACAGGGGTGAGGGGCCAGCCATTCAGAGGGTGACAGAGGGTGCTGGCAGCAGGCAGGCAGAAGACAAAAATAATGAGAGGAACGAGTCCACTTGGGCAAAGGATTCCTTTTTCTTTTCCACCACAAATTGACAAGCCTGCATCCATCAGCCTAGCTTATCATAAGTGAGCTTACACATACTTTGGTGGGTGGTACACAATTTTTTTTCTCACCTTTAATGTTTACAATCTGGTGGAGATGAAAAGACTTTTTAAAAAAAATTTGCAAATCTTAGCTGTCATTTTAGATGGTTCAAATGTTCCTTCCATACCCAGTTAATGTTATAAAACAGGAAACTCTGGTTTTGGAGAGGCAAAGGTATGATTAAGATGTGATGCACTTTTTGGAACCATATTTAAATCTTTGTATTATTGGGGGACGTACGTTCCCAATCACATGGTCACAGTTTTACAATTTGTTAAAATTCTTATACTCGATTCAGCATAAGGCTTTGTTCCCTTCAAAAAAACTCACTGAGGGCTTCCCTGGTAGTGCAATGGTTACGAATCCCCCCGCCAATGCAGGGGACACAGGTTTGAGCCCTGGTCCGGGAAGATCCCACATACCGCAGAGCACCTAAGCCCGTGCTCCACAACTACTGAGCCTGCGCTCTAGACCCCGCGAGCCACACCTACTGAGCCTGCGTGCCACAACTACTGAGGCCCGCGTGCCTAGAGCCCATGCTCCACAACAAGAGAATACAACACAGTGAGAAGCCCGTGAACAGCAACGAAGAGTAGCCCCTGCTCGCCGCAACTAGAGAAAACCCCCCATGCAGCAACGAAGACCCAACGCAGCCAAAACTAAATAAGAATAAAATAAATACATTAAAAACAATAAAAAAACCTCATTGAACGGAAGCCTATTCTCTTAGGTCGGCTTCTTCCAGAAGTAGAATCTGAGTCAAGCGTTCAGGTGCAAGAGATTTACTAAGGAAACGCTCCCAGGAGACACCAGTGAGTGGGAGAAGGACAGGGGAAGGAAGGAGCCAGGCAAGAGTGAGCTTTCACGTGAAGCCCCAGCCTTGGCTTGGTCAGGAGGAGAGCTCTGGAACTTGAATCACGCCTCAGAGCATGTCCTTCCTGGAGATAAGGAAGCTGGACTTTCAGACTCCCAAACCAGTTGGTCACCAGCCTTAGGTCAAAGGGTCGGGTAGGAGATGGGGTGGCCATGGAGGCAATAAAACCCCCAGACACTGCTGGCTCTCCATTCGGGCCGAATTGGCTCCAGGACCAGATCACAGATGCCAGCCTTTGCCTGCAAAGCACTTAGCTGGGGGTTGGGCACACAGAGCTGGCAAGAGACCTGAGGGGTTCTGGGTGATGCACCAACAGTCTCAGCCACAGGGCTACCCCCCATATGCTTGCTCTCACCACCAGGCAACAGTTATGGGTCTTTCATCAAGTTCTGCTGCAAGAGGAAATGAATAATTTCTTTTGAAAGTCCTGGGGTCAGCTTTTCATCCTCCAGAGACGCACTTCCTTCTCTGGTTGGGTAAAAGTGGGCGTCCCTGGAATGCTTCTGTAAGATGGAGCAGCCGTCCCGGTTGAAGATGACCCGCGCCATTTGAAAACTGCGGAGGGTGTACTTTTGGTTCTCCTTGGCCTTCAGTTCATTGATTTTCTGAGACAGGCACTGGTAGACAGATGTGGAGAGTGAATTTCCAGAGGCTGGCTGTGGATGGCCAAATACTTCATAGAATCTGTCCAGAGATTTCCGAAGTCCAGCATCCTCTGCCTTGGTCTCTGGTGGGCCCTTCCCAGAAGGGTCAAGCCAGGAGTTCTCAGAGGTCCAGGAATCATTTTGTTCAGTATTTAAGTTACTACTGTCTGCAAGACAAAACATATTCCAATACTCAGACACATATTTTAAAATATCAGAAAGCAAGGCAAGAGCAGATGATGTTTCTTTTCAATGTAACACACTCACTATTCCTGGGTAACTGGCAATGGACAGAATTAGCTGATTTCAGAATCTGTTCCCACTATCCCGGGGTTCTGCCACTTGTTTGCTCAAAGTAAGATACTTGCATGTGTCAGGGGTTCTTAACCTGGGAGTCCTTATATAGAAATTCAGGGTGGCTGTGAACTAGTATGGGGGAAAAAAATCTTATTTTCATTAACCTCTACCTGAAATTAGGAATTTCATGATGAATGTAGGCAACAAACTTATTAGCAGCAGCACCTGTAACCCTGTTACCAACAGATCACAGTTCTTTTCATTTCATATTAGAGCTTGTTGAAGATGTTTTAAAAATACCATTTATGCTTATCATTATGCTATAGAACAAACTGTGTCCCTCCAAAATTCATATGCTGAAGGCCTAATCCTTAATGTGACTATAATTGGAGATGGGGCTTTTAGGAGGTTCTTAAGGTTAAGTGAGGTCATAAGGGTGTGGCCCTAATCGGACAGGACTGAAGGCCTTATAAGAAGAGGAAGAGACCCCTCTCTCTCCCTATTGCCTCCTACCCCCCACCAGATGTGCAAAAACCAAGGAAAGGCCATGTGAGCCTGTGAGGACACAATGAAAAAGTGACCTTCTGTAAGCCAGAAAGAGAGTCCTAACCACAACATGACCATGGTGGCACCCTGATCTCAGACTTTCAGCCTCTGGAACTGTGAGAAAATACATTTCTGTTGTGTGAGCCACCCAGTTTACAGTACTTTGTTAGGGCAGCCCGAGCAGCCTAAGACACACTACTCTGAAATCACCATAGTTATTAGTTCGGACACTAGATCTTATTATGTAAGTCAATAAAAAAGCATTACAGGGCTTCCCTGGTGGCGCAGTGGTTGAGAGTCCGCCTGCCGATGCAGGGGACACGAGTTCGTGCCCCGGTCTGGGAAGATCCCACATGCCACGGAGTGGCTGGGCCCGTGAGCCATGGCTGCTGAGCCTGCGCGTCCGGAGCCTGTGCTCCGCAACTGGAGAGGCCACAACAGTGAGAGGCTCGCGTACCGCAACAACAACAACAAAAAAAGCATTTCATATTCTTTACAATGTCATATCTTTGTTCTTTAAATATTTTAATAACTACATTTCAATATTTTTTCCTTAGTAATCCCATATGTTTTACTTCATGCATTTAAAAACATTATTCTGAGAAGGGGTCGAGAGGCTTCACCAGATGCCAAAGGGATCCATGGCACAAACACAGCAGTGACCCCTAATGTAGACGATTCTGGGCATTTATGCAGTTCAGACATTTTCTTTTCTACCCCCTACAATAATCCTATAGACTCTTTACCTCCAAATTAAAATTACCACCTTTGTGCTTTTTAAAGGAGGGGTAACAAACTAAGTGATTTAATAATAGACAAGAAGAAACCAGAACTGAAGACAAACCCTAGTTCTTGTAACTTTCTGTAACAGAAAGATAACTTTCTGTACCTCTCTGGACACCCTAATTCTTAACATAGGAATCTCTTAGGTCTTTTGAAACAGAATGTTCCTATCGATGTGTTCTAGAAAAGACTTCATACAAAAAATTAATTTGCAAGTTGTAGAATTCCTTATAAAACTACCAGGTTTATTCTTTAAAATTTCACACTTTAAATCAAAATATATTTTCCTTTTTTCACTCTGACATAAGCTTTATTAAATTGCTAACTTTAATTCCACACACACCCCACCCTTGGTAATTCAACAAGTAGTTATAATAAAAAATATTTGTACTTGCTAATGATGAGGAATGTTGAATGATGCAGTGGGTGAAGTTTTAGAAAAGGAGGCAGGATTTGGGGTTTTGACTCTAGTTTTACTACCAGGTAGATATGACACCTTTCTGAGCTTCGGCTTTCTCACCTACAAAACAAGAGTTTTACTAAACAATCTCTCGCCTAGACCTTCTATGGTAATACAGGGAATGGAGAAGTATAATCCAAAGCATTAGAGTATCCAAAAAGAATGTGGACACACGTTCTGTGAGACACATGCAGGGTCACACGTGGACAAGCATTCGCTGACTCAACACACATTTACAGAAAGGTGATGATATAAATGTAACTCATTACAAGTTGCTACAAGATAAGCAGAGAATGCTGAAGACCATGTTCTTCACCTGAGATAGTTAGACCTTAACTAGGAAGAGGGGACATACTTCTAGACATCAAACAACTGGAAAATACTCACAGGATATACATAAATACACAAAGATGTGATGACATTGATTGGGGACAGTGTGGATGCAAAGACAAATGCAGAGTAAGGGAAAGATCAGCGTGTAGCAGAATTAGTGAGGAGTGCCTCTTTGGAGAAGGCTACGTGCAGTCTTATTAGGAAGGGACCAGAATCAGAAACTGTGGAAACAGGAGGGTTAATGAACAAGGCCATGTGGCAAGAAGAAGCAGAAACTAAACTACTCCATGGCTGGTTGTCATTATCCCCCTCTGCCAGCTGGCTGTACCTTCAGCAGCCTGAGACCCAGCCTGGAGGCAGGAGAGAGAATTCACAGAGTGGCCAGACAGGCTCCTGGGACAGACAACAGCGACCATGCTTTTTAAAGAATTCAGTGGCAGGGATAGCTTACATTACACTGGATTTCAGCAAGCCTAGTTTATGTCCCAGGCCCCTCAAGCCTAAAAAATAAAATAAAATTTTTAAAAGAGGAAAAGAAATTTCCTTTGCTGCTGCTATGCCCAGAGCTCCTGCCTAGTTCTGCCTAAGTTCCTCCCAACAAGCCCATTGCTGAACTGCAGGCTCCTGGACGGGCAGAGGGTGAGGGAGGCAGAGGCTGGCCTCTTTAGAGTCCTGAGTCAGAGAAACTGCAGGAGAGGGCTTCCTGGCCACCTCACTTGGAATGCTGAACACACTTTCCAATAGCAACTTTCTTATCCACATAGGTCAATAGGTTCTACAACGTGGAAGGTGATGTGGATAGACAGAGTGGAAAGCTGGGGATAATCTAAAGCAGAGTGATGTGTAACACAGTCTCCAAAGTCAAGCAGACCCAAGTTCAAATCCCTGCTCTGCCAAATTCAAGTTGTGCAACACTAAGTTACTTAACATCTCTGAGACTCAGTCTCCTGGTGTGCAAAATGGAGACACTACCAGTTATCGGCTCATGATTCTCATGTTGTGAGAATTAACTAAGATAATATATGCAAAGCACTTAGCCCACCTTGAAGAATGGCTGATTCCAGGCTGGTGATAAGAAAGTACAAGATGAGCCTGGAACATCTCACCGTTCTCTAATGCTCGAAGAATGCTGGGGGCACAGCAAGGGGGAGCTGAGGCCGGCTCAGAAGGGATGACCTGGCCAAATCTGGAACAACTTGAGCATCAAAATAATGAGAGTTAACAGATTATAACCCATTTATTAAAACAGAAAACCATGAATCCATAAAATAATTGAAAGTTTGAAGAGGAATGGGATACTTACAGCCTCAGAGTACCTCCCCATAAGATACTTATTAGTTACAAAGGGAAAAAGAATAACTTTAAATATAGTGGAGAAGTGTGGCAAATATCACCATCCACAAGTCCCATCAGTAACGGGACAAATCAAAATCATGTGCCACCTGACCAGGTGTAACGGGAAGACCCAGCATCACTTCTTGGATAGTCCTGCCAAAGGTGAATCACCTGAACCAATATGAGGAAGTGGCAGACAAAACCAAATCAAGAGACATTCTACGAAATAAATGGCCTGTATTCTTCAGAAGTGCCAAGTTCATGAAAATCAAGGAAAGGCTAAGCAGTTGTTCCAGACTGAAGGAGACTACAGAGACAGGACAACTAAATGCAGCACATGATTTCCTCTGGCTCCTTTTGCTCTACAGAACATTCTTGGGCCCTGTGAATGGGGTCTGGGGATGAGATGGTAGTAATGTGTCACTGTTAATTTCCTGATTTTGATGGTTTCATTGGGCTTTGTAGGAGAATGTCCTAGTTTGTAGGAAAATCAAGGATGGTGGGCAACAGGTTGGTGGCTTACTCTCAAATAATTCATGAAAAAACTGTTACTTGTACTTGCAAGTTTTCTGAGTTTGAGATTGTTTCAAGAAAAAAATTAAAACAAACCTCTGGAGGAATAATTGTTAACATTTCTTTGGTTGGCCTACTTTCAAATTAAAACGAACAAAACAAACTTAGTCCAGGGCTTGGCAAATGTACTTGCCTAATGAAGGTACTGCCATTAGAGAGGCGAGGGGAAAGGGGAAGGGGAAGGGTCGCATCATGGCAGGATGGGGTGTTCCTTCCCACCTTCTTCCCCACAGATGATCTGGTCCTGGGGGGTAAGGCAGGAAGCCAGAGGCTGAGAAGTGTCCATGGGAAGAGTGGGAGAGAGAAGGAGAGCTCAGCAGTGACACTCCAAGTAGCAGGGCCTGTACTTATTAAGTAACTGGTCAATAACTTTGATATGCAGATTTAAACTTTTTCATCTGTGTCTCACTGTTATATTTCATTTAATTTTTGAAACTCAGTATCCATGAAAGAACCTAAAAAACTAGCCTGTCTCCTCTATTTTACATGCAGATGTCAAGTAGACAGCAGCTCATCTTCAAAGAAACCCTCCTTCCCCTTTCCAGAAGAGTAATGACAATACGCATTGAGTTATTTACTACATCCGTTCTTTTGAACACTGCCTCCAGTTCATTTCGGACTTTGATTTCCTTTGAAAATTTGCTCTATTTCCAACTACAAAGCCATCTCTCTAATCATGTGGCTCGTGTGGCCTTTTGGGTATATTAAATGTTTGGGTAAATTATTTAAATGTAAAACATTTAATTTAAACATTTAATATGTTTGGGTAAATTTAATCTAAAAATTCATAAGAGTTATTGTACGCTGTTCAGTTGCTAGGGAATGTACTGCCATTCATGCATGCTGCACAAAGCAGGTGTCAGCACTCAGTCAGCATTGACTGTGCTCCCACTGGGTGTGAAGCACGGTCCTGGTGGAGTAAATCCAACCAAGAATGAGGCTCTGAGGCATCTAGGCTGTCTTCGTCACTCCATCCTGGGAGGAAGGCATCCAAATCATTTTTAAATGTTTTTATTCTAACATAAAGTAAGCCATTTCTTGATCTGTTCTCTAAGACATGAACTTTTCGGTCAGCTCTATCCTGTTGCTGTTGCAGTTGAAGGGTTTTGTTTTGCTTTGATTTTTATTTATGTGTAAAGAAACCTGCTGCAATGATTTCACAGATGAGAGACAGGCAGAGAGATACAGGGGTTTAAAAATTTGCACAGCTAGTTAGTAGTGAGGCTCACACTTGACATTGGGATCCTGACATTTCATTTCTCAGATAATTCAAGGATCAGTTTTGGCTTGCAAACAACTCCTTATTTTTACATTGGCTCATACGATTTCTTAGCTACTTGTACCCACCATTCCCTTGACCCATCTCCAAAAAAGGTAAACATTTCATTAAAGAATTCCCAATTAACATTTATAGAACAAATAAAAAACATTATATCATGAAAAAAATTATTTAAATTTAAATTTACCCAAACATATTAAATGTTTCTTCACCAGTATACAAAGCCCATCACTTCTCTTCCTGATGCACCTACACATGGACGGAAGATGGATCTCTGATAACTTGGTCAGTTCCTGCTCAGTGGAGCATCCTCACAGCTATATTCAAACCCCACTTTATTCTACCTGTTGTTAGAGCTCAGACCTGTAGGGCTCTCAACTGGGGACTCTACTCTAGGGACAGACAGGGGACATTTTTTTGGTCAGTGCTTGGAAAGCGCTACTTGCATTTAGTGAGTGGGATCAAGGATGTAAACATCCTACAATGCACAGGACAGTCCCATATATCAAAGAATCATCCTCCCCCCAAATGCCAGTCGTGCCCTCCACCCCCAGAGAGCAACACTGGCTCAAAGGATTCTGGAAGGAGCGGGAAGTGAATGCTGAATCCCACTGAGTTGTAATAGATTGATTTGCCTTGAGCTCCCCAAGGCACCTTTGCTACTGAGCCCTGCATAGTGAAGGCCCTTCTTGCTGGCACCTATTTGCACCATGGTTTCCTTCCCTCTCAGACCTTGAGATGGCTTTTTTTTTTTCTCAGTAAGGGCCCCAGTCTTAATGATTTTGGCATTATATAAATTGGGTGGAATTTCCCTTTTTATTTCAATATGCTTTCCATCATGAATAGATTTCTTTAGGATTTGCAAAAAGAGAGAAGGATGGGGCTTGACGCCACAATGCTCTTACATGCATTGCTTCCAGGTCATCTATCCACCAGAACATCCGTTTGTTAAATTTTCTTTTGACCAAAGAGAGGAGAGATAACGTATAGATATTTGAGATTCTTATAAACCTAAAACTATGTTTATATCTTGAGGAGTTACAGAGGTTATTTGAGTTTAGTAATCTGAGATAGTGAATTAGCGTGGAGCATTTGAGATTCATGGCTGCATTCTGAGATGAATACCATTGGCCGTCAGAAACCCAGATATTTGATGGGGGTTTCTTCCAGTGACACTTCTGTGCCTACTCCTGCGGCTGGTAAGTGCACAGCGGGGTTTGACCTCTGCGGCACGTTTTAGCTTCTGTCCTTAACAGGTTCCCTTTCAATGGGCTTGACGTCTAACTCTGCCTCCTCCAGGCAGCAGCATCAATAGCCGCCCACTCTGCCTATTTGTCCAGAGTTTCTTTTACCAGCAACTGCTAATTGGGAGGATCTGTGGCTTAAAGGCTGTACAGAGCTGAAAGAAATCTACTCTAAGACAATAAAAATATGGCAAATTATCAGGATTCAAGGAAAGAAGGAACATGTGCTTTGTATGGTCTTCTATGTTGCTTGGAGGGGAAGCTGCCCCTTTCTCAGGGCACTGCATGGCACACTCCCAAGGGTGAGCCTGCTGCCTTGGTTTGTCTGTTGGAGGCTCTAAGAAAAAGTCACGGGCATGAGAACAAGGTGAATGGGAGGAGGGCACTTTGGAGGCACTGACTCATCTTCTTCCTGACAGCAGTCAGAGGCCTCCCAAGGTTTCCGCATGGGTGAGCTACCAATTTTAGTATATTACGGTTTGTGGTCCAAGGATGTGGGGCACCACTCTGCTAGGCTGCATCTTCCTTCTCACCTACCTTTCCTTCATATCCTCTCCTATGCCTCTCATGCCTGCCTCCCCACTCCATACTTTGTGGAGGAATAGAGAATTGAGCAGGATCACTGGATGGACAAGAATAAGTCCTACCTCCAGCCCCACAGGCCGCAGGGTGATGATACCTCTGCATCCTGGCTTCTTTCCTGATCCTGGAAACGCATCAAGAATGTTCCCTCTTCAAAACCTTCCCACTTGTTGTTCCTCCCTGTGGAACATGCCTTTTCCACATATCTGCACAGTTGGTTTCCTCACAACCTTCAGTTCTCTGCTCAGATGTCACCTTCTCAGTGAGGCCTTCTGTATGAGTCAGGATGGGCTAGGGTATGCTACTTAACAAGCAAGCCCCACATCTCATAAAACAACAAAGGATGGTTTCTTACTACTTGCACTCTGTGTCAGAGTACAAGTGGATCTGTGTCATCCTTGCCCTTTCCCTGGAACCCAGGCCACTGGGGCAGCCACGACCTCAACATTGCTTAGTGACTATAGCAGAGGGAAAAGAGCACGGTGGAGCAGACCGTCACCAGGAGAGCTCTGTGACTTCTGTTCACATATCATTGCCAATGTTAAGTTGTATGGCCAAACCTGATTTCAAAAGAATGAGGAAGAAAAATTCTCCTGTAGGGAGAGGCAGAGATTACTGGTGAACAATAATCTAGTCTGCCATACGTTCCTTGAGCACACCATTTAAAATTACATTTCCTTCACTCCCTAGACCCTGGCTGTCCCTATCTCCCTTGTCTGCCTTAGACTGTCTATATAAACCTAATAGTACCTAATAATATATGATTTGTTTGTTTATTGTCAATCTTCTCCTACTCAAGGTTTTTTGTCTCTCTTGTCACCTGGTGTATCCCCAGGGCCAGCACATGGCAGATACATTTAAAAATTTTTGATGTTCTGTTTTATTTGATGAGTTTTACTTTCAAATGCACATGTAAATGTGTGTATTACTAGGGTGACCACTATTCACGAGCGTGACTGGGGTGTTTGCCCAGGAAATCCCCAGTTTGTGCCTATTGTCTCAATTAATTATTAATAGCACCCTTTTTCACTCTCAAAAGGGCCTTGGATTACACAATCCACTAGGTGAATACATGAATCGTGATAAATTACATATATAAGCTGATGCTGGAGGAGGGGGCAGATATATCTTGGTCAACAGTGAGACGTTCCACCACACATACCTGGGGCGGGGCAGGGGAGTTGAGTTTGATGCCAGAAATAATCCCAGTCTGTGGTATAGATAATGTACCTACAGACTTTTTTTTTTTTTTGCTAAACCTTCTGTGGATTTGTTCTACTATACTCCAAGACCATCCTCTTTTCCTTTCTCCTCTTTTTCATACCTGGTATTTCTCCTACCCTCTTGCTGTCCAAGAACCTTTTTATTACTGCCCTGCAAGTGAAGGGCCTCAGTTCACCCTACCCCATCAGCAGCTTGCTTAGATTCCTCTTTCTGGCTTCATCTGACTGTCCCCCTCCCCTTAAGGTATAACACCAGCCCTGTTACTTACTTCCTATCTTATTAATAAGTAAAATTAATGACAAGAAAAATCAATCAGCTTAAGCCTCCTTTTGCCTGATGGTTTATACACTTTATAATTTGCTGCTGTTCCTTTAAAGGACAAAAACCTTTAAAGGGAGCCCAAGGAGGTGTGGACATCAAGATATTTAATCCCAGTTAACACCTCAAAGGATGGATGGTCTGATCAGGTGCTTTTGAAACCACAGTCTAGGTCTGTACTTACTTACATCTGAAAGTAAAAACTGGATGAATCACCCATGCTGTCACCTTTCATCCTAGTGACGAACAGATGCAGTGGGCAGAGGACAGAGACCTCCAAAAGGCAACTGCTGAGAAATAAAATGAATGCTGGAAAAATACAAAAATATGTGTGATAGGTGAACAGCCCTAAAAGTAGGTGCCCAGGGCAATTAATAAGGTCAATCTCTACTGTCTGATTCATAAGCTATCTTAATTTTACCTTGGCATTTTGTTTTTTTCTAAAGAAATTAAAATGTTCTGAAAATTACAGGGAACTATAATATCCAAGTTCACACCACTCCAGATTGACAATTAACATATGTCATATTTGCTTCAAGTCTTTTTTCCTATTAAAGAAGAACTAAACAATTCAATTAAAGTTGACATAGAAATAGAAATTCCTACATAGAAATTGATTCCTTCCAGCCCATTTTTATACCTTACATATATACGTATCCCTAAGCAAGACAGAGTGTTGCTTTATGTGTCATGATCTTTTTAATCTTATTTTCAATATACAAAGTTTTGCTTTTTTTCACCCAACCTTATGATTTTTTACTTCTAGCCATTATTGATATATATATATATATATATATATATATATATATATATATATATATATACATGAATTTAGGGACAGGCTGCATTAGTTTTCATCCATTCTCTTGCTGAAGGACACGTAGGTTGTGCCTAATTTTTCACTATCACAAACAAGGCCTTAGTGAGCCTTTGTGCACTTGTGAGACTTTCACTGGAAATACATACAGGAGTAGAATTGCTGAGTTGAAGGAAACATGCGTTTTCAATTTCACTAGATCCTGCCAGATCACTCTCCAAAGTGGTTGCAGCATTTACAGTCCCACCAGCACTGTCTAGTTTTTCCTGTTCCTCCACAGCTTTGCCAAACCCTGATATTGTCAGACATTTCAAGTGGCATCTCATTATTGGGTTCACATTTCTCTGATTACTCGCATGGCTGAGATGCTCTTCATATACTTATTGGCCACTTGAGTTTCCTTACTGTGAACTGCCTGTTCATATTCTTTACCATTTTTCTTTCTGTTTTTTTGTCTCTTTTCTATATTCTTTTTAACGGCATAGAAAATGAATTATAAAGAAAACAATATCTTTGTCTGAGTTTTCTCCAATTAATCTCATGACTAGTTTTTTTCCAGTCTGAAGGGGATTTAAAAAAAAAATGTGAGGATGAAAAAAAGACTTCACGAGAAGCCTCAAGTTCTGTTTTTGTTTTAATGGCAAACCTTCTAAAGCAAAACAACTCTCTTGGTGTCAGCTTATCATTACCAAAAAGTGATATTATGTTTCTACTCGATTTAATAAAAAAGTCATACACCAAGCCTGATCCAGGGGCAGGGATCACATCGAGCTTACCGAGTCTTATTTTCCAGGCAAGAAAATTAAGACAGGACCAAGTCTCCAGAGTCATTTAATGCAGGGATTGGCAACTAGAACACAAAGAAAGGCTAATCTGCTCATTAATTTTCTTAATTAAAATCATTTTCATGTAACTATCATTTGCCATAATGAGGATCGCTGTTGGTTTTACATGTTGGTGATGATGAGCCAGGCAAGGGGTTCAAGAGCCTCCCGAGATGATTCATAATTGACGTTTAGAGACCACAGGCTTGGATCCTAGAAATGCATAACAATTCTCTTCTTTACTATGAGACTGAGGATTAGCCTGAGGCTTGATTTAAAACAGCTTGGTTTTGTATTTTTGTTAAGTAGTAACCAAGTTAATGGGACAGAGAACCTGGCCCTTTCACAGCTGGAAAAGCCATGGGGAGTTACCTTGTTCAACTCTCTCACTTTCTGGACCAGAACTGTTTAGCTAGAGTTGGAACAAGAACTGTGGTCCCCACAGACATAGAGAATAGATTTGTTGCCAAAGGGAAGGGTGGGTGGGGGAGGGATAAACTGGGAGTTTGGGGTTAGCAGATGCAAACTATTACGTATAGAATGGATAACGACAAGGTCTTACTGTATAGCACAGAGAACTATATATAATATCCTGAGATAAACCATAATGGAAAAAAATATTTTAAAAATGTATATATATATGTATAACTGAATCACTTTGCTGTACAACAGAAATTAACATTGTAAATCAGTTTTTTCAATTAAAAAAATTGTTAGAAATAAAGTACTGTGATCCATTGATTGTTAAAAAAAAAGAACTGTGATCCATTGACCCCGTCCACGTCTGGGTATGAGGAGCCCTGAGAAGGGATGACCAGGAGAGGCCATCAGACAAGGGACCTAAGCTCCTTCAGGAGCCACTGCAAATTAGGAGCTTCACAGTAACACTTAAAGCCTTTGTTTTAAAGTGTTTTTCCCCCAGGTGGTTTTTAAAATCTCTTTTACATGGGATGTTTCAGCAGATTTGTTTGAAATCCTGGCCTAGATAGTAAGGAACAATTGTGAGCAGAAAAAGCAAATGATTTGGATTTCGGTTGCTATGGCAACGTTACCATTTTTGAATATGGCTGTTTACTTCAGCAGAGTTGATTTAAATTTGAGCCTCTAATTAAGATGATGCTTGAAACTTTAACCTTAACCCTCACTGTAAGAAAAAAGTCAGCACTTTAAAAATGATGCTTGAAGTGTTGCTGGAGACATATTTAGCAAGAATATCATTCCCCTTTGCTGGAGAAGCAGAAACCCAATCCGTTTTCCTTGAAAAAGAATGAGGGCCTACTCACAATCTGTCCAAATCCACAAGTCAGTATTTCCTAGTTTTAAGATTTAAAGAGGAACAGAACGGAATGCCTGTCAAAACTGAGCCAGTTCCAGTGTTGACACCAGCAGTAAGACTTTCTGAGAGTGACAGACAAGGGAAGTCTGATACTTCTCTACACATAGCAATATTTTTGTTAGACACCTATTTGTGTAAACAGATTTCACTCCACATCAAATCAAAGTTAAGTACATCTATGAAGTGACAGATTGAACTGGAAACAAATACTCCAGAATGTAAAAATGTAGCTGAGTGTTCCCCCTTCAAAGGAATCACCCTGGGGAGTGGGGGGCAAGCTCTTATTTTAAAAATGTTGATGTTGCTGAGAACATTGTGGAGCCTCTTAGAAAGTGACTTCGCTTGCTCTGGAAACTTTTTTTTTTAACATCTTTCTTGGAGTATCATTGCTTTACAATGGTGTGTTAGTTTCTGCTTTATAACAAAGTGAATCAGCTATACATAGACATATATCCCCATATCTCCTTCTTGTGTCTCCCTCCCACTCTCCCTATCCCACCCCTCTAGGCAGTCACAAAGCACCGAGCTGATCTCCCTGTGCTGTGTGGCTGCTTCCCACTAGCTATCTATTTTACATTTGGTCGTGTACGTAAGTCAATGCCACTCTCTCACTTCGTCCCAGCTTACCCTTCCCCCTCCGCGTGTCCTCAAGTCCATTCTCTACGTCTGCGTCTTTATTCCTGTCCTGCCCCTAGGTTCTTCAGAACCTCTTTTTTTCCTTAGATTCCATATATACATGTTAGCATATTTGTATTTGTTTTTATCTTTCTGACTTACTTCACTCTGTATGACAGACTCTAGGTCATCCACCTAGCTACAAATAACAATTTTGTTTCTTTTTATGGCTGAGTAATATTCCATTGTATACATGTGCCACATCTTCTTTATCCATTCATCTGTCGATGGACACTTAGGTTGCTTCCATGTCCTGGCTATTGTAAATAGAGCTGCAGTGAACACTGTGGTACATGACTCTTTTTGAATTATGGTTTTCTCAGGGTATATGCCCAGTAGTGGGATTGCTGGGTTGTATGGTAGTTCTATTTGTAGTTTTTTAAGGAACCTCCATACTGTTCTCCATGTGGCTTTATCACTTTACATTCCCACCAGCAGTGCAGGAGAGTTCCCTTTTCTCCACACCCTCTCCAACATTTATTGTTTGTAGATTTTTTGACGATGGCCATTCTGACTGGTGTAAGGTGATACCTCATTGTAGTTTTGATTTGCATTTCTCTAATGATTAGTGATATTGAGCATCCTTCCATGTGTTTGTTGGCAATCTGTATACCTTCTTTGGAGAAATGTCTGTTTAGGTCTTCTACCTATTTTTGGATTGGGTTGTTTGTTTTTTTGATATTCAGTTGCAAGAGCTGTTTGTAAAATTTGGTGATTAATCCTTTGTCAGTTGCTTCATTAGCAAATATCTTCTCCCGTTCTGAGGGTTGTCTTTTCATCTTGTTTATGGTTTCCTTTGTTGTGCAAAAGATTTTAAGTTTCATTAGGACCCACTTGTTTATTTTTATTTCCAATTCTCTAGGAGGTGGGTTGAAAAGGATCTTGTTGTGATGTATGCCATAGAGTGTTCTGCCTATGTTTTCCTCTAAGAGTTTTATAGTGTCTGGCCTTATATTTAGGTCTTTAATCCATTTTGAGTTTATTTTTGTGTATGGTGTTAGGGAGTGTTCTAATTTCATTCTTTTAAATGTAGCTGTCTAGTTTTCCCAGCACCACTTATTGAAGAAGCTATCTTTTCTCCATTGTATATTCTTACCTTGTTTATGAAAAATAAGGTGACCATATGTGCGTGGGTTTATCTCTGGGCTTTCTATCCTGTTCCATTGATCTATCTTTCTGTTTTTGTGCCAGTACCATACTGTCTTGATTACTGTAGTTTTGCAGTATAGTCTGAAGTCAGGGAGCCTGATTTCTCCAGCTCCATTTTTCTTTCTCAAGATTGCTTTGGCGTTTTGGGGTCTTTTGTGTTTCCATACAAATTGTGAAATTTTTTGTTCTAGTTCTGTGAAAAATGCCATTTGTAGTTTGATAGGGATTGCATTAAATCTGTAGATTGCTTTGGGTAGTATAGTCGTTTTCACAATGTTGATTCTTCCAATCCAAAAGCATGGTATATCTCTCCATCTGTTGGTATCATCTTTAATTTCTTTCATCAGTGTTTTACAGTTTTCTGCATACAGGTCTTTTGTCTCCTTAGGTAGGTTTGTTCCTAGGTATTTTATTCTTTTTGTTGCAATGGTAAATGGGAGTGTTTCCTTAATTTCTCTTTCAGATTTTTCATCATTAGTGTATAGGAATGCAAGAGATTTCTGTGCATTAATTTTGTATTGTGCTTCTTTAGCAAATTCGTTGATTAGCTCTAGTAGTTTTCTGGTAGCAACTTTAGGATTCTCTATGTATAGTATCATGTCTTCTGCAAACAGTGACAGCTTCTTCTTTTCCGATTTGGATTCCTTTTATTTCTTTTTCTTCTCTGATTGCTGTGGCTAAAACTTCCAAAACTATGTTGAATAATAATGGTGGGAGTGCTCAACCTTGTCTTGTCCCTGATCTTAGTGGAAATGGTTTCAGTTTTGTACCATTGAGAATGATGTTGCCTGTGGGTTTGTCATATATGTTCTTTATTATGTTGAGGTAAGTAAGTTCCCTCTATGCCTACTTTCTGGACGGTTTTTATTATAAATAGGTGTTGAATTTTGTCGAAAGCTTTTTCTACATCTATTGAGACGAGATTAGCTAATCCAGCAGCACATTAAAAGGATCATACACCATGATCAAGTGGGGTTTATCCCAGGAATGCAAGGATTCTTCAGTATATGCAAATCAATCAATGTGATAAACCATATTAACAAATTGAAGGAAACTTCTTTTGGATGTCCTCATTGGTGGCAAATCTCCATCCACAGAGGACAGAATTATCCTTTTGGAAAATGTCAAGAGGCATTAGGAGTGAAATCTGATAAGTAATGTAGGTGATCCTGCAGGGTAACTGGGCATGGGTTAAAAAGCAAGGTTTATCTCCAAAAGGAAATTGCTTTTCTTATGTTTCGCATGCTGGTTCTGAAAGTAGTTCTCACAAAGGAATTCCAAAGTCAGTTCTATGTAATAGCAAGCAGCATGGTTTCAATGTACATATATGTTCAAATTTGCTGCCTTCAAGGACAGGCTAATGCGGATATAAGTTCTGGCTATTGTAAAAAAGCTCATAGTCATAGATTAGAAATCTGAATATTTTTGTCCTGACAGATAAGATGTTGGCGAGCGTGGACTTTGTATTTAGAAGACTTGAGTTTAGTCCTACCATGGCCACTTACTGCCTATGTGACCATGGGCAAGTTACTTAACATCTCTGAATCTCCATGTCTTCATCTGTAAAATGGGAATAATAGCTCTGCCTCATAGGACTCTTGTAAGAATTAAATGATTTTTTAGTATAAAACCTAGCATGTAGTAAGTGCTCAACAAATATAAGCTACTTTATAATTATCACAGTGACAAGAGTAGTATCAGAAGCAGAGTTGTTACATGTAGGTATTAAGCTATTTGCCATTTAGCATCTAGGACTTTTTTTTTTTTTTGGTCACGCTATGCGGCATGTGGGATCTTAGTTCCCTGACCAGGGATTGATCCTGAGTCCCCTACACTGGAAGCATGAAGTCTTAACCACTGGACTGCCAGGGAAGTCCCAGCACCCAGGATTTAAAAAAGTGAATTGTAAATGCTCCTGTAGGTCTTCTCTGCAGTGATAAATTAACATTATAAGCAAAGTCTAGATGAACAAGCATTCATTCCTGACTGGAAGGAACATCACTTTTACTTACTGCTCCATCCTGGTGTCAGAGTTATTGGGATGAATCATAGTGAACATTGCCCATCTCACAGCAGTAGGACTATGATTACAGAGAGGCCCCAAGTGCATGCTCTGCAAAGCAAACACAGTCCCACTGTGGGTGGAAACAGCAGGTTCCTCAGCGTGTGGGCATGTCAAACACGGAAGCCCAGGCTGGTGGAGCCCTCATCTGTCCCAAGGAGCACCAGCACCAGAGTGTGGGTGGGACTGAAATGACTCAACCTCCAGGGAGTCTGTGGGGGTGGTTGTTTTAGAAGTAGATGGAGATCAAGTGAAGAACTTCAGGGAAAGTTTAGGTTAATAAATACATATGAAAGAGAAACAGGTTACATTAAAAATAAAAAAAGATTTAGAAACTAGGAAGAAAAGATCTGGGTTCACAGAATGACTGCTGGCTGAGTCAGAACTGTAGTGCTGAGTTAAATTTTAAAAGGCAAGATGAGACTGGGAAATACAATGAGAACAATTATAGGAGATAATTCTTAATTTCCTTCTCTTCTCCCTTCTCTCACTAACAGCTGATTCTGAAGAAAGGCAAAGCTTTGTGCCTTCTCTTCTGTAACAAATAACTTCAGAGAACACAGAAAACTCAGTGGAAGTGGATAAAAGCCATCAACAAAATTTTTAAATAGCATAATATACAACCTATGCAGAAAAGGCCTATAAACAGCAGAGAAATGAAAGCTAAGGCTGACTGAATGACAGAAAATATGGGCTGTGAGGGGTTTAGGATGTATTTGTGTTGAAAATGTTTCTAACATGGAAACATGAGCTAGAAGGGCTAGAAGTGGGTGCAGATATGGAATTTTGAATTTTCACCTTTACAAGGATATGACAAATCCTCCCTGTGACCAAATATCTAAAAATGCTGGCTAAGATATTTTTTAAAAATCTCTTACAGTGCATGACTAAGCTGGAATAAAGTAAAGAAAGTCCTCAGAGACCAAAAGGAAAACAAGAATGGGTGTTCCAAGAGGTAAGTGAATCCTGAGCTGGTGCCTAAACCTAGCATACCAGCTTTAATGGTCACACAGCATTCAGGACACAAAGTCTAGGTCATGGCCAGATGGGGTGCTTGAAAGGAAACTCACTGCACAAGGCCGAGAGCCCTGTAGCTCCACCCTCAGAGAAAAGATGGACTAGAAAGAAATGTGCCTTGGAAAGGGTTGTAGGAACTTCCCTGGTGGTCCAGTGGTTAAGACTCCAAGCTTCCACTGCAGGGGGCATGTGTTCAATCCTTGGTCGGGGAACTAGGATCCCACATGACATGTGGCGAGGCTAAAAATATTTTTAAAAAATAAAAAAATAAAAATAAAGAAAAGGGTTGCACTAAAAAAACTTGTCTGTCTTGGCTTTGCTCTGAGTGGAGAGAAAAAAAAAAGAACCATCTCTCCAGAAATATAACCATGAGCCAGACCTCACATATATTTGTGGCCTGAATTGAGACTATTCTGTAGTCTAAAATCCTCTATGCCAGGTATTTATTTTAATATGGTTCCAGATTACTGTGCTCTCATATGTTTAGAGAAAGCAAATGCAAACCCTTTTTAGAAGACTGTACTCTCACTCCAAATCTCAAAAGAAACCCTACACACAAAGTTCCATGGAATATGAGTTTACAATAAAAACAACACTCACAAAATACCTATTTAAACAAGGCACCTTTGTTGGGAGGGAGTAAAGAAAAAGCACCAGCACTAGAATGAGACTAACAGAAACAGATTATTTGAGTTAATAGAATATAAAATAAATGTGCTTTTGTTAAAGAAATAAAATAGGGATTCAGAAGTTTGACTAAAGAACAAGAGACTACAAAAAATAAACAGGTAAATTAGAAAAAGAGGTAAAAAAGCTTAGAAGAATGTAAAATTATAATAATAGGTATTTATACCTCAGTAGATAGGTAAAACAGAAGATTAGACACTGCTGGACAGAGAATTAGAAAATGGAAATCAGATTTGAAGATTTACTCAGAATTTACCACAGAGACAGAGATGGAGAAAACAAAACAAAACTGAGATGTGTAAGTCAAAGTGAGATGTTCTAACGTGCATCTAATGGGAATTTCAGAAAAAGATAATAGAGAGAATGTAGGAAAGGCAATGACAATAAGTTAATGAGTGAGAATTTCTTAGAACTGATAAAAGCATGAATTCTCAAATTTAGCAATCACAGTGTTTTGCAAGCAGGATAAATAAAAAGAATTCTGTGGCTAGGTACCAGAAAAAAACTGTAGATTATCAAAGGCAAAAATCAAAATCCTAAAACCAGCCATAAAGAAAAGACAGATTACCTATAAATGAATGATAATTAAGTTGACTGTTGATGTCTCAATAGCAGCAATGCAAGCAAGAAGGCAGGAGAATAATATCTTCAAAGTTCTAAGAGAAAATAACTGCCAACCCAGGGCCACTCAGGAAATGATGAGGAAATTAAGACATTTAACTGGCCATTTAACAAAATCATAAATGTCATAGCCAGACTGCCCTCATATCCAAAGCTCATTCTCTAAGAGTGCTTAAAATGGACAATATTCATACCACCTAAGTCAATTTATGGAGATTTTATCTTAAGGCAGAGGAATGAGCTACATAGAATTTTCATGTTTTCTATTCCTTTTGGTGATTCACTAATATAGTTCAGCTATCCTTGAAATGGTATTCCAAAGCTAGACTTTGATCCCAAATCACAGGTGATCACCTTAAAAGTGTAGCTTATTCTACATTTTGTTTCCCAAAAGTTTCATTCTGTAGTGAATTAATTATGCAAAATCGTTCAACTTCAAAGTTGTTCTAGTTGGTTTTATTAAAAATGTAGATGCTTTTAATGTTTTGCAGATGTCATTTTCTCTCTGTAATCAACTGTTTCCATATGTTTTTCAAAAATTACTAACTTGATCTTCCTAAGTAAGCTCATGCTGCTACTCTAGTGCCCTCAGTATTGCAAAATTAATTGTGCAGCCATTGGCCTACAGACCAAGCACTCTTTTGGGAAAAAAAGGAAAGTAATTATTTTTACTCTCTCATGATATTCACTCTCTTTGAAGAGATCACATGAAAGAAGAAATATAGCTTAATTTTAAGAAAGCAAACTTTCTTTTAGCCAATGAACTATGCCAGTCATAAGAAGATAAACAGAATAGAGGTGATGACTCACAAACTTATGAGCGGTAACATTTACTGCCTTATTGATTTTTTGTTACCTAAGATCCTTCTTAAAGTCATTTCATCTCACATATAAATGAAACAGTTTTCTTGCATAAACCTAGAAAGTGGTACAAATTTGTAGGGGATTATGAAGAAGGAAAAAGAGGAAAATGACCTAGTTATACTGGTCATTCCAAATAACTAAATTTCTTTGACCTCTGAGTGGCAAAACCTCAGATGCATTTGAAACTTCAGCTCTTTTAAAAGGAGCCCCCCCAGACCCCATGCACACAATAAATCTTTCATGCATATTTCTGTTTTCCTGTACCCTGACCTAGGTAGTAAATAACTGGGTATACACATATGTAAAAATCCACCAAGCTGTAACACATAAGACTCGTGCACTTTATAAGAATTGTATCTCAATTTTAAAAATATCTACATACACAGACACACAGACACACACACACACACACACAATCCCTGTCTTCAATAAGTCTTGAATGTGGCATAGACGTTAAGATTTTTTTTTTTAAAGATTCCCAGATGATTCTAATGTTCATCTAATGTTCAGTTAGGATCAGCTGCCCTAAGATAGCTGGAACATGTCTTGATTAGAATAGCCATTCAGCAAATATTTGGTTCAATAAATGTATGAATGAGTGAATGATGAACCGACAAACTAATAAATATCTATGTTATTCACAGTTGTAGGTATACCATTGTTGAGGCCACAAAAAACCCTAAGAATGTCCAAAAAAAAAAAAAAAGGCATGCCACATGTTTTAAGCACTTTAAATGCCTTATCTTTCCTCACAACAACTCTGTGAGGAAAGTTTACTGTTCCTGATCTTTAGTTGCAGCCAACATCAATCACTTTGGCTACCTTAAGCAGAAAGAGAAGTATTAAGAAGTATAACATAATTCACACCATTGTTAGGAGAACTGCAGAGACAGAATCTAAGCTAAACTTTTAGGAATTACTCCTTAAATCACTAAGCAGAACTGAACAGCCAAAGGGGCTGCTGGAACCTAAAGAACCAGGAAGCTGCTGCTACAGATGCTGCTCCAAGCTTCTCAATCAGGAAGCTGCCTGTCAAGTCAGGAAGCTATTACTACAGTTGCCAGTTTCAGAACCATGCTGCCTCTGCCATTATCCACATCAGCTAGAAATGAAGGTCTCAGCCCCATCTCTCTTCACACATAATCTAAGCCTGAATTCAGAGGTTTATGGGAATGCATTTGATTAGCAGATCTAACTCACATCCAGAACACTAGCTGCAACAAGTTCTACAAGTGAAAACTGCCACTCTCTGTAAGACAAGAAATGATGCTAGGAGGAGGTAGGAATGGGCATTAAGTGGGCTAATTAATAGACTCACAGATAATAAAACTGAAGCACAGAGATTAAGAAACTTGGTCAAAGACACATAGCTAGTAAGTGGCAGGGCCAGGATTCAAACTCAGGAAGTGGCCCCAAAGACTAATAAGGCATTGGAGAAAATGATAATAATTCAGTGCACAGGCAGGCTCATGGGTGTGAGGTTTCCAGTCCTGACATACAAACTTTTTTGCTTATAAAGAGCAACTTCTAATTTACTATACTTATTAATCCCGACATCACCTCTAGAATTTTAAGTCTGGTAGTTTCTCATCTTCAAAATTCAAAAATATATCACTAATTTATTTGACCATTTTAATTTTGGTCTAGAAAGTGTTCTTAAGTGTTTCAGGGTGGGGAGGGGGCAGGGGAGAAAGCTGAAAAAGGTTATGGCACCAACTAGTGACGGAAGACATCCATACTCAGGCTTCAGTGACCACCTCCAACTCCAGCTCCTCATATTACTTCCATGGTACAAATTAAAAGAACATTTAAAAGTATCTTGAAGTTATTTAGGACTTTCTAATGGAACATCTTACTGATTCTACTTTCATCAAAAATTTTGAGAAACTATATTGCATGAAGTAGAATGATGGTTGTTTAGCTTCTGCTTGGAAAGCTGACCATTATACAGCTCTTATGGACTGGAAACCTTGAGAGTAAAACTGCGGTGTATTCTCTGTTATCTGGAACTGTATTTCCACACATCCTTAGCACAGTTCCATCTGTCAGTCTGCCTATCCCTCTCTCTCTCCATCTATTCACCCACCCATCCATCTCTCTATGAGAATGACCCAGATAGCCGAATAAAAACACTAAACTGTATCCAAAATAAATATATCAATAAGTACGGACTAAGGCTGAGAGGAGTGAGAAGGGTCATTTCCAAATCATAGGATGGAAATGTTGAAAGTTCCCCACAGAGGAGAATGTGTCAGCTACTTTTTAAAGACTATAATTTGGAACAGAAACCCTTCTGGGGTGGGGGAAAGAGGAAATGCTTCATCTGACATGACAAGTTATAAATCACAAAACTGTCAGTTTGGGAAGGGTAAATATTTGCTGAAGATTAAGCACATGGCAAAGGTATGTCATTAAATCTAAAGTGATTAAAAAGCTCAATTTGTTACCACATACCTCTACTCCATCTTTAATGAGCACACAGCCTCAATAACCATGAGCTGTAGTCTTATCTATCTCCACGGGTACAGAAGGAAATGATAAATGTTTTCAGCATGACTTCCAACAAAGTGAGTCTGAATTAATTATTCCGTATGCAAGTGCAAATGGATTTGGTTAAACAAATGAGCCTACCCACCAAAGACATCAGCCAGATACTGGACTGAATTCATGTTAATCAAATGTACATCAGACTGAATCAGTGACGTGCACAGAAGTAGGACTGCTCAACACTTACATTTTATTGATAATTCCTAACCAACTTTTATGTTTATAAAAGTAGTATGTGTTCAGAGCTTTTAAAAGTCAGATGAGGCTAAAAGTCTGACAATGAGCAACAATACTTTGGAACATCCCTGGTGGTGCAGTGGTTAAGAATCCGCCTGCCAATGCAGGGGACACAGGTTTGATCCCTGCTCTGGGAAGATCCCACATGCCACGGAGCAGCTAAGCCTGTGTGCCACAACTACTGAGCCTGTGCTCTAGAGCCCACAAGCCACAACTACTGAGCCCATGTGCGGCAACTGCTGAAGCCCGTGTGCCTAGAGCCCTTGCTCCGCAACAAGAGAAGCCACTGCGATGACAAGCCCGCGCACTGCAACAAAGAGTAGCCCCCGCTCGCCGCAACTAGAGAAAGCCCGCACGCAGCAACAAAGAGCCAACGCAGCTATAAATAAATAAATAAATAAATAAATAAACTAGCTTAAAAAAAAAACAATACTTCCCTGCCTCCTCCATCCTCCTCCCCATTCCTCAGCGTCTACATTCCAACTTGCTGTTCCTCCTGGTTTTTAAAATCTTTTTATGTCTAATGACCATGATCCTATATGATAACTTAGTCTTAGACACTATATGTTGATATCATTAGGCCTCATCACATACACTTACACATGCCCCTGTGCATAGAGACTTACCTTCCCCTGTTCTCTAAATACAATTATGTCACATTTTAAAATTAAATCAACATTCAGTGTTTAAGTTATTATAACTATATAAAGTTGATCACTGCTTTATTGTATGATATTAGTGTTTCTGTGCTCAATAGTTATTTCTCTTTTGCATTTGCTTGCTTTGCTTTGTAACTATCCCTAACTCTACCTACACCCCCCAAGAGCCTCTCAGCGTAACGTCCACATGTCCACCTGGCAGAACAGGCTTTCAGTTCCCCAGCCTCCTGAGCACTTGCCTTTGCAGCTCTCCACCCTCCAGCTCCAGGCCTGATCCACGGCTGTTACCCGGGTCTCCCCTTTGTTGCTCTCCTAAATTTTTTGTATTATTTCTATGATGACTTCCTCTGCCCCACTTTTTGTTTTGTTTTTTGCAGATTTCTTCTGCTCCATCATCGTCTCTGTTTCTTTTGAGTTCTTTATTTCATATTAGTCTTGGTTTCTACATTTTACAATGGAGGATTTCCACAAATACCTGGTGATCTTTGGCTATGAGTTCATAATTTAAGGGTGAGGTATTAAAACTCTAATTGGAAGCTCTTGCCATGGGTAGGGCTTATAGACTGGTGGACTTCATATAGGGTGACTGATTTTCATTCAGGTTTTCCAGAGATGGATCCTCTCATCTCCGCAATGGCCAGGAAGTGATGCATGAGGATCCTGTTTTAGACAGAAAGGTCCAGACAGTCCTCTTTGATGAGATGACATTGAACTGGGAAGCCCTAAATGCAACGAGGGAGGAAGCAATGTAAATATCTGGGGCAGATGGGTTTCAGCAGAGGAAATGGCAAATGCAGAGTCCCTGAGATAGAAACAGGTTTAGCAAGTATGAGGACCAGCCAGGAGGGCCCTGTGGCTAGAGCAGAGGAAGCAACGGGGAGACAGAAGGAACGATGTGCATTTATAATTTATGGAAACGATTTTCACATAGACCTTGTCAGAGACATTAAAAAGCCTAATATCAAAATATTTAGTGACAGTTTATAAAAACGAATCTGGGGGCTTCCCTGGTGGCGCAGTGGTTGAGAGTCCGCCTGCCGATGCAGGGGACACGGGTTTGTGCCCCGGTCCGGGAGGATCCCACATGCCGCGGAGCGGCTGGGCCCGTGAGCCATGGCCGCTGGGCCTGCGTGTCCGGAGCCTGTGCTCCGCAACGGGAGAGGCCACAACAGTGAGAGGCCCGCGTACCGCAAAAAAAAAAAAAAAAAAAAGAATCTGAACCATTTTTATGGTACTTGACATCAGACAAAAAAGATCACGATGACTTGCCTTTGTTTGGTTAATCAGGCAAGCTTATAGCTATGTGAAATTATTTACCCTTGTTCAACCTTGTGAAGATTGTGAAAATTGAAAAATCTATACCTCATAAACACGTACACTAGAGACTCTGAATAAGATATAAATCTGTCCACACATCTTAGCTAAATCAAAGGAAGCAGCTCATGTTGGGAAAAATCGAAAGCTTAAAAAAAAAAAAACCCAACCAGTTGTCAAGGCAACAAGAAAAAAAATTAGACAGAAAATATATTTTCCATCTCAAACACTATCACATTCGAAAGCTGAGTATCTTCTGGCCCTGCTTTCGAAGTTTTATTTAACCTTTATTCAGTCATTCCTGGAGACGGTGGAAGAATTGAGAATCCACAGAACCTAGGCCTCTGTCAAAGGTGGGGGGTGGGCAGCACACTAGTAAAAAGCACTGTAAGGGGAGGGGAATAAACCCTCTGGTTCACAGGCTAAGGCATAAGAACTACCTTCTTTACTTGAAATTATTCTGCGACTTTTCCTGCATGACACGATTTTGCAGAGAACTTCCACTTATGAGCTAGACACCAAATGGTTATTGAGAGACTGGAAGGTCAAATAATGTGCTGGAGGATTTCCAGATCCTTCCCCTTGAACTTGTATAATTTCAAAGGGTGACTCAGAGCTGACATTAAACACCATCTGTGCTCCTCAACCAGCCACCCCGCTAAAAGCCCTGCCGCCCGCAGGCTGCCAAACACGGTCCCAACTATCCCCTTGCCAGCTTTCTCCACCTGGAGGCTCCAGTCCTTCTTGGGTTCCCTGTGCCCCCTCCTCTATGAAGCCCCCGCAGGTCCCCAGGCAGAGCTGACTGGCCCGCCCCATGCCCCGCAGGGTCCAGTGTGCGGCACCCAGTGGCTCTTCCACATCCTGCTGAAGGCCTGTGCGCAGCCATTTTCTTAGATCTGATTGTGGCTTCCTCGAGACAGGGACCCTGTCCTAGCTACAGTGAGACACTGGGCCCAACACGAGCCTGGGGAAAGTGGTTTTAGCGAATGAGACAGAATGAATTAATATACTGCTCTAGATTTTAATGCTAAAGAACAATCTCAAAACACCATCAACAGGAAGCGGGAAGAATCTGGAAAGCTGGTGGAGGGTAGAGGGAAGCAACTGTTTGTGGCCCCAGCTCAGGCCCTGGCCAGCCGTGTGACTGCTGATCCTCTCTCATTTTCCAAACTGAGTCTGCAGAACGCCTCCTGTGTCCTGAGAGATGGTGGCAGGTGTTCCATGAAAAAGGGGCTCAATTTTCCAATAAGTTCCAGATGGTGGGGTCAAAAGCATAAGTCAGGTCTTTTTACCGTAGGCCTTTGTGCAATAGTGTCTCACCTGGAGGAGGATGGAAGAAAGCGGAGCAGGCCAAGCCCCTGAAAACACTGACTCTCATTTTCATTATTGTTGCTCTTCTCATCCATCTACACTCTGTAGATATTTTTTTCCATAATGACTATAGATTATTTTTAATTTTAAAAAAAGCTATTTTACTAAAGGAATTAGTCAAATTAGAATGAACCTAGTTGGATGAGCTTGTATTTATTTTTCCTGTATTATTATAGAAATGATCATTTTCTAAAGTTACACACTCTTAGTTTCACTATCAAAAAAATTTTTTTTTAACTTTGGAAAGTTATATTTGAAGAAAAGCACTCACAGGATAGGAGAACCTCTCACCCTGGGTGTGGGAAGCCTCCACCACAAACCTTCCTCCTGGCAGGCAGTTCTGTTCCGGCCTCCAGAAGGCTTGGGCTTAGAGGGTAGCTCCCAATCTGCTTTCCCCAAAGCTGTCACTGTGTTCCTGACAATGAGGGCATAAATACCACATCTATGAACACACACTTAAGCAGATATCTGCATTCCAAGGGTCACAAAGATGAAGGGAATCAAATGTAAACACACGTGAAGTTTTGTCTCCTCAATGCCAAGGACAGCAGGCACATCTTAGATGAATGGGTTCTAGGCAAGAGAATTATAGGACCACTCAGGTAACGGAACATAGGCCAAGGGTTAGACAAAATGGAAATGATAAAGATGCAAATCCAAACTTTAGCCTCCTTCTCTTTTCTATAACTATTTCTACAGCTAGCTTTTATATAACTATTCTGTGTGTGTATGTGTGTGTGTATTTCTCTCTCTGTCTCTCTCTCTGTCTCTCTGTCTCTCTCTCTCTCACACACACACACACAGCACAGGACCCGCATTAGATGGACTCTGTTCAGGACAATCATTTATATTAACATGGTGAAGCAGAGACCTAGAGATAATGCAGATGTCACGAGGCCCCCAACCAGAGCTGAGCTGAACAAACAGTGTTCCCATTAAGGTATTTTAAAGATCAAGAGAAACAGTTTTTCAGGGTTACAGGGGTGATTTTTTTTCTTACCAATGAATAATCTCATTTAAATGAGTACCATTTAAATCCTTTAAGAGTCTAAAGAGAAACTAGGGACAATACTCAGAGGAATCTGGAGCAAAAAACTGAAGAAAGGAAGAGGAGAAGCAGGGAAGCCTATTTTGGGACTATTTTAAGAGGAAAAAGCAAAAGTACAACACTGTAAGGTGTGTGCACCCAAGGGCACGACAGATGGGGAGCTCCGGGTGTGACAGGGGGACAGACCCACCAGCCACATAGTACTGCTGCAGGAAGGCAACGACCACCTTGCTCCAGAAATGTAAAGAACAGCACAGCCTTGGACAGCTGCCCAGAAACCTCCACCTGGAGAAGCAGATCTTCTGTAAGATTCTTGAGCAGAGACCTAGGATGAATGGGATGTTAAGGTCTAAAAGATGTTAAACTCTAAGAGATCTAAAAGATCTCATCCTGCTTTCAGCATGAGACTGAGAACAATACTATTAGTAAACAGAATGGCTCTATGCTGGAAGAATTCTAAGTCTTTTCAGTGATTTGGAGTATAATATACCCACCAGCCATGCTAATCTCAAAAATGTAAGCAGTGATGAAGAGAAGCTTCAGTTAAATATCATGAAATACTATTCTACGGCCTAGCGCTCCATCTAAGCTCCCCCTTCACACAGGGAGAGTAAAGGAAACCGAGGCAGGAACACATGCAGTTTCCACTCGACCCAAGAATCCTTCAAAAATGTGGAGAAGTCTCTCCTAGGCTCACTTCCATTCCTCTTACGAAATGAAAAAAAGAAAAAAATAGGGGGAGAGGAGGACAGGGAGCATGAAAGCAATGCATTGTAAGAAAAGAAAAAGAAAATATAGCAAAATTGTAAGAGTTTCTCTCTGAGTGGAAGGATTATGGGTGTTTATCTTTTTCCTCTTGTGCTTTTTTATATTTTCCAATCTTCTACAGTAAACATGTAAACAAGAAAATGTTTAAAGAGAGAGAGAGATCAAAGGGACTAGAGAATCAAATTGAGACGACTCAAAGGAAGCGACACAACTATTGCCACTTAAAAGCAAATGCTGGGCTTCCCTGGTGGCGCAGTGGTTGAGAGTCCACCTGCCGATGCAGGGGACACGGGTTCATGCCCCGGTCCGGGAAGATCCCACATGCTGCGGAGTGGCTGGGCCCGTGAGCCATGGCCGCTGAGCCTGTGCGTCCGGAGCCTGTGCTCCGCAACGGGAGAGGCCACGACAGTGAGAGGCCCGCGTACCGCAAAAAAAATAAATAAATAATTAAAATAAAAGCAAATGCTTGCTCTGTCCTAGGCAGTGTCTCTGCTCATCTTCCTGTTTCTTCAAGGACAACAGTCATTTGTCAAATATTTATTAAATGTGCACCAAACGCCTGACCCTGGATGGAGAAATGAAAGGTGGGGCTGTTGTCCTCAACAAACTTGCAGTCAAGAAAGACTCCAAAAGAAATAAAACACCAAGAGCACTATAAAATGCTAAACCATGTTCTTTTGATGACAGCTATACTCAGAGCTTATAGAGAACAGAGTCAGAGGTGCCATAAAGAGTTCACTGAACCGGGACCCCAGACCTGGCTCCTAAAAGAAATGGGGATTTGGATAAACTCCCGTGGTTCTCCACAAAATGATCAAGGCTAGGTGGAAGTGTCTCTGCTTTCTCTTGGTAGTTAATTAATATGGTCCTGTTTAAAGACAATGCAGGTCTTGTGTGCCCTTGAACCTTTTGTCAAAGGGTCACTGTAAACGTCTACCATTTCTAATGAGATGGCATGAAAATTATAGCAATGTTATATTTGCAAATTGATATGTTTTTAACTTTTTATAAATTATACATATATGAAAGTGCATAAATCATAGCTCTATTCATCTTCACAAACTGAACATACCCGGTATAACCAGCACCCAGATCAAGAAACAGAACAGCACCAGAACCCCAGGAGCCCTTCTTGTGCCCCCTTCCAGTTACTACCCTTCCAAGTGTTACTCTCATTCTGACTTCTAACACCTAGGTTGCTTTGTCTTTTTCATAGTGTATATAAATGGAATTACACAGTAGATACATTTGATATCTGCCTTCTTTCACTCAAACTTCTGTTTGTGAGACTCATCCATGTTGTTGTAGAGAGTAGCAGTTAGTTCATCTTCAATGATGTATGTGTTCCATTGTATGAATTCATGACCATTTAGTTATCCATTCTACTGAAGATGGGCACGTGGGTGGTTTCCACTTAGGGATGTTATAGTTGGTGCTGCTATGACTATTTCAGTGCATGCTTTTCCATGAACATATGGGTGCATTAACTGCTGGGATACAGGGTACACAAATGTTCAGTTTTTAGAAATCCTGCAAGTAGGTGTCATAGCTTATCTGAGAATTAAGGGCCCATCTCTGCTTTTTCCTGTTCCTGGCTCTAATGATGGAGTCCTATATCAGGCCTGGTCCAATCTGATCTATCACCGAAGATGGGGAGCCCCCAAACCATTCTATTTTCATCTACCTTAAAACTACTGTCTTCATAGACATTGCCTATGCCTATTTTTTCCTAAAGAAAAGGCTGTTAACTAAGACGGGCAGAAGAAATTACATTGTTATTAAAGGCAAATTATAAAGGACAAGCTGTCTAGTAAAACACAACTTATAATTACAATTATCTTCAAAATAAATCAAATTATCTGTATAAGCCCAATGACTCACTGGTAAATTAATGAAAAATATGACAGTGCTGAGCTTTTAATTGCTTCTATTGCAAAACCCCCAAACCCAAACTTCAGTTATCAGGCAGAAAAGAGACAATTAGTTTGTAACAGATCTGTCAGTAAAAACCTGTTACAATGTGGACCCAGAGTTCATAGTTTCCAAATTCATGAAGTCCATCTGTCCAATTTTTTCAGGTTTTCACTTTAGAGAATCCTACTTAGATAGTCCCTCCAAACGAATTGCTTTTTGTTTTGTTTTGCTTTTGATCGGGGTCTTTTTTTAAAAAACATTTCCAGTATATAAGCTTCATATGAGCCCTGTTATCTCAAACTCCAAGTTTAATTTCTTTTCCAGAACATTTTTTTCATAATATTAAACCTCAGAAAAACAGCAGATGACAAGATTATTGAGCAATGGTAGGGCTGAAACAAATTAAGGCTTTCAGGCTGTGTTGCTACTTCTGTTTGCAAAAAGTAATCTTTTTCAGGTTATCAAACATCACTTGTGACCTTTAAAAAGAACTCCCTGAAGTCATTCATTCATAATAAAATCTGGTTAGACTATTACAATAGTGAATAATGTAAAATGATGCCAATTTTCAATTATAAGACCTGATAATGCTTATTACACGTCTTCAATATTACTGAATAGGTTTGAAATGATCCAAATAACAATCAAATATATCTTGCTTGGCACCATCAGATGAAGAAACTACAAATAAACACAGTAAGGAAAGAGATATGAGAAATAGAATAATTTCAGGGAAAAAAATTCCCCCAATAGTATATCTCCTATGGAGATGGAAGGAAAAAAGAATTTGCTCTTGGTACAAGATCTACTCCTATTCGAGTAGAAAGGGTGGTTACTCTACTGATGGGAGAGTGGGGTCATAAAGAAATGACCCCTTAAAGCATTAAGGAATAACTTGAAAGGCATGAAAAGGAACTTCATGGGCCCTTACATGGCACCTAGAATCCCTACTCTGCTGGCTTCCTGAGGTTATGACATGCCACAGACCAATATGTTTATTCATTCAACAAATATTTATGAAGAATCAATTATGTACCATACACTGTTCTACAGTCTGGAGATTCTGTGATGAACAACACAGCTATGGTCCCTGCCCTCATGGAGCTAAAGATCTAGAAGAGGAGGTAAGACAAGAAATAGATAACTCCACAGATAAATTCTAGTAAGTGACATATAGGGTGCCCCAGACAGCAATTAAATACTGGATATTGTAGGGAGAGGTGGTCGGGGGTGACTTAGTTACATGCGACATGTGATACCAAGTGTTAACCAAGTGTTAAATATGCTGAATCCATTATTCAGAACTAACACCATCTGTAGCCAGGTAAGTGATGTCAATATTTACTGCATCTTTCCATTAGTCATTTCAATATAACTATTTGGGGGGGCACTTATTTTTATGTCAACCACAAATAAAGGCAGAGTTGAGTATGGTGTCATCTCTCTTCAAAGAGTGGATGATCAAGTCTACAGAGGAAGCAGCCCCACAAATAACCCTCCAGACCACAACATGAAAGGCACTATAATGAAGCTGTGAGGGAGTCTAACTGAAGGCAGGGTGAAGACTGCAGAGAACGAGGGCATCCAGGCTGGACCCTGTGAAAATGTAGCCCTTCTCCAGGCCTAGAAGGAGGGAAGGGCACTCTTGGGAAAGGGAATGGGCATGAAAAACCTTAAAGTGGTACACAGGTCATGGCACGTTTTATGGGCAGCCTGCAGACTGTCTGAGTGGCAGGGGAGGGGACCAGAGTGGTGGATTCCAGGGCCGAGACAGGAGGGCTTATGGGTGGAGAGATGGGTGTGGGCCAGACTACAAGGGGCCATGACTCAAGGCCGAGTGGGGGCTGCAGAGCAGGGGTACCACAGGGCACTATGCAGACATTTTCCACCCACCCCCTTACCTAGATCCACTCTTTACCTGGCTCCACCTTGCTCTGCCCTGGGAGGCTGACCACATGGACTGCACAAATGGGCACCCCTGCCCTCTCTCTTGGGGTTGAGAACCAAAGAGAGGCCTGGCAGGAGATGCAAGGAGGGAGAAAGGTAAGGTGGGACTACTTCCCTGGCTCCCTTCCTGGGTGGTTGCCATGGGCTGACTGCATCCCTCCTCCAAGCTCACAACTCCCGTCAGGCAGCCCACCCACCACGACTCCTGGGAGCATGCTCTCTCAGGCCCTGGCCATGTTTCCCCTTGTGGTTTTCTCACTCCTGCTCACAGCTTTGTACATAATCTCTTTATTAAGCTTCCCTCAAATTACCTGGTTGGGCTGTGTTATCTGTTCCCCACCGAGACCTGAACGGATGCAGTCATGCAGCAAGGAAATCGGGAGGTGGCTGAGGAAGGCATTAGAGGCAAATGCAGAGAGGGAGATGCCTGTGGGAGAAGGAGGGGACTGGGGGATGGAAGGTCATGATGACAGAGAAGAGTGGGTCATTGGGGATGTGGAATGCCAGACTAGCCACAGATTACAGCACTTATGTGAAAACTGCTGTGTGCCAGGCACTATGCCACAGGCTCTAACAAAACTCATTTAACTCTTACAGCTTCCTAATGAGGCATCCCATTGAACAGATGAGGAAACTGAGGCACAGAGAGGGTGAGTGACTTGATTAAGGTCCCAAGCTAGTAAGTGGTGAAGCTCAGATTTAAACCCAGGGAAGTCTAGTACCAGAGTCATGTCCTGAAACCTCTGTGCTAGCCTGACCGCTCTGGCTGGGCAGAGAAGGGCCCTTCAGAATTCAAGATCTTGGAGGAGGCAAGGCAATGGTGACATCAACTCTGGGGAAAGCCATCTGTGTAGATTGCTGAAGTAAGGCTACTTGAAGAAAACCTTGCTACCCTGTACAAACTCTGCCTTAGTGACAATGTAGAATCTTGTGCAGAAATCTAAAAAAAAAAAACAAAAAAAGACTATGTCCAAATAAATTACAGTCAGTTGGGAATTCCCTGGTTAGGATCCTGGGCTTTCACTGCTGAGGTCCCAGGTTCAATCCCTGGTTGGGGAACTGAGATCCTGCAAGTTGCGAGGTGTGGTCAATAACAGAAACAAAAAACCCCACAGATTTACCACAAAACCATAATTATGTTCCTAAGAAACCTCACACTATCAAAACACATATCACATAAATAGTTATTTCAATATGGGAAAAGGAGGATGGTGGTGAGAGCTGGCGAGACTAGATAATTTTTCCTGTAGGAGCTTCGACAATAAAGAGTTTAATTATATTTTGTTTACCATCTAAAAAGAATAAATGCCTTGATCACAGACCAACAGAGAACCAAAAGCAAAACCTGAACAGCACAGAAAAATAACCTGCATCCAAGTTCACAACCAATGAAGACAAAGAAAAGCTGGCCTCGGGCCACTCACATAGTGCGGCCATGTGCCCTGTGCTCCACGGGCAGCCGCTTCCTTCCTCCAGCCCAGGGGGAGCCTGTGAGGGCGCTCACATCACAACCGCTACTGGTCCAGAAAATGCAAAACATGCTTCCAACACACTCAGATGCATAATAACCAGTTCTCAGAATGAACTTACACCGTAAGGAAAATATTGGTCAATAATGTTTGTGTGGGGTCTCCTGCAGCAGATAAAGTCATGAAATCAACAGGGCTCTGTGATGTGTAATTACAGCAGGGCATGTCCCGTGACTTCTTTTAAACGGCATCTCACCATCTCAACTCACTACCTTAACTCAAATAACTTCCATAGCAACAACTTTCCTTTCCTTAAGGAGAAAGAGAGGAAGGGAAAATGCTCCCTAGCCAGACTCGGGTCCGCTTCTGTGGTTGTTCCCTTGACATCAGGGCAGGTTGCCATGACTGTGTGTACACTTAACTTCTTTTTGCAAGAGGGGGCAGCTGGCAGATGACATTTGTTAATCAGTACTGTTCCATACACTCATATTAAAAGGAGCCAAGAAAACCTACGCTACTGTGAATATTTATCCTTTCAGGTTCAAACTGCTAATTTGTTTTAAAGGAGGACACCGTCTCTTTGCTGTATAACAGGAGACAGTCCATAAAGGACTTTGAAAGGGATATGGTTTAGCTGAGTGTATTGCCAATGTTTAAAACTTCCTATTTTCTTGACATCTCAACACCCCTGAGCAGAGGCTGTGAGCACCCGCCAGGCGACCAGAGGCGCAGTGTGATGAGGCTGGTCCCTTCTTGCCCTTCCCTGACTGTGACTGAGTGACATTCAAACACACCAGTAAAAATCCCTTCACACCTTTTGCTTGTGTGGGGATCGTGCCTGAACCTGGGTGCTCACTCTCTCTCAGCTCCTAACCCTCTTGCTGAGTCTGTTCCTCCAGTGCTCCTCCCACGAGGCCCCCTGCCTAGCCTGCAAGCCTCCCTCCTCTAGGACCTGTGAGTATATAAACCCTCTCACTTCGTATGCTTCTCCAAGTGCAGCTGTGCTGACAGCATCCTTAAGGACCCCACGAGGGGCACTGGCTCCCCATTTTCAACACACTAAGCAATCTGGTGTTTCTGAAAAGGAAGCTAAGGCCTCTGATGACTGTGGCAGTTAGGAAGACACAAACTTCAATCCACATTGCAGAAAACTGGAGATTTCATCACTAAACTCTTCCATGGGAACATATTTCCCTTAAAAATGCCAGTTAGGGAAAGAGAAATTTTTTTAGCCTGGATATGGTCAATTTATATACAAATGTATATAATTTTAACTAATTCTATTTCTTAGGTTTCTGATCTATTTTAAAACATTGAATCCAGATTTCTTTTAATATGATTTATCCAATGACTGGTAATATTTCTCTCCCTGTTACCATTTGCTTTCAGCTTACTCAATTCCCTAAGCCCCCTCCTTTTTCCAAGAAGGAGAGGTTCATTTCACTCAAACCATGATCATGGGTAAAATTCATAGTCAAAATTCTAGTCCACTATAAACTACGTTTGAGAGCTACCATAAAGAGTAGCACCTCTAGTCCTCTTGACTAAAGGGTAAAAGTAGACAGTAGATAGCTGTAGGCTTTAGATCCTTGTGCAAGATGGTAACTTGGGCTGAATCTTGTCGATTCTACATTGCTACTGCTTCATTTGGGAAATAACACTTTAGATCAAGGCAAAAAGTGGATACACAGGTTAATATTTCATCCCAGATCTCTACTGCAGTGTTTAAACGATAGCTCTTCAATTATGGTGGAAGAGGAATATTAATTAATTCATTCATTGTTGAACACAAATTTCTTGAACAGCGGTTATGTGTCAGGCATTATTCTAAATGTTGAGGATACAGCAGTGAAGAAGAGAAACAAACAGCTTGCTCTCATGGAGCTTATGTTCCCACTGGTAAAACAGACAATAAACAAGCAAAGAGAGACTTTAACTAGAGACAGTGATAAATCCCATGATGAAGATAAAGTAGAGGAAGGGGATAGAGAATGATGCGGATGGGGAAGCCAGGTTGGATAGGGTAGGCCAACAAGTCTTCTGGGGAGTCACATTTGAGTAGAGATCTGAAGGAAGAGAGGGAACAAACAATGTTCCAGTGGAAGAACATTCCAGGCTAAAGGACCTGTAAGTGCAAAACCTCAGAGGTGGGAATGAGCTTGTGTGTGGCTGGTGAGAAGTGGGTGAGGAGGAGGGAGCATAGCCAGGCAGGGAGGGGCCAGATCACGTGGAGCCCAGAGACCAATGGAAGAGATTTGGATTGTGTCCTAAGTACACTGGAGGGGTTTAAGCAGGAGAGTGAAGTGGCAGAACTGAAAGTTTACAAAAAGGTTGCTCTGGCTGCTGCTGGAGAGTGGATCAAAGAGGGCAAGAATGTGCCTGGAGGCCAGTTAGGAGGCTACTACGGAGTTAGTGCAACATGGCAGCTTGGGCTTGGGTGGAGTGATGAAGGTGGTGAGACGCTGCCGTACCCGGAACACATCTTGGAGATAGAGCCTGTGGGACTTATTTGCGCTGGACACAGAGGATAGGTTTGGGGCCTGAAGAACTGGGTGAAGAGAAGAAAATTAGGAGGGAGGCTGAGTTGTTTGTTTGTTTGAGGGGGATCAAGAGTTCTATGTGAACTTAAGTTTGAGGTACTTATTAGATGGCCATCTAGAGCAACTGAGTAGGTAGCTGAATGCACGTGTCTGGGGCTCAGGAAGAGCTGGCACCAGAGAAGTTAAAAGAGATCACCGAGGGACTGAGGCAGAGGGGGAAGGGAAGAGGCCTGATGTCTGAGCCTGAGATGCTCCAAGGGGCTGGAAATCAGTTAGAAGAGCCAGAACCCAACAAAAGGAGCTGAGAAAGAGCAGCCAATGAGGAGGAGGGAGAAGCAAGAGGAAGGAGTGTCCCAGAAGCCAAGTGAAGAACAGGTGTCCAGGAAGGGGGTGAGCAGCTGCATCAACTGTGCTGTTTGGTTAAACACGATGAGGACTGAGAACTGGCCACAGGATTTGGGAGACAAAAGGCACCACAAGTCCACAATAATAGCAGGGGTGCAGTGTGTGGAGGTAGGGGAGGGGAGGGCTGGTGGGGAGGGGAGGCAAAAGCCCGACTGAGTGGGTTGGAGAGAAATTACGAAGAATGAAGAGAGTGTGTCAGACAAGCTAGACTCCTCTTTCACAGCCCCCCTTTGCTACAAAAAGGAACAGAGAAATGGGGCAGTAGCCGAAGAGCAATACGGGGTGAAGGGAGGATTTCTTTTTCTCAAGATGAGAGATTTTACTCTGGAAAGAATGACCCCGTCAAGAGGGGAAAATCAATAATGCAGGAGAGAGGAGATAATTGGAGGTGTGATGTCCGTGACCAGGAGAGAGGAGTGGGAATTGCGTACGAGTGGAGGGAATGGCCTTAAACAGGAGCACAGACTTAGTCACTGTAACAGACAGGGGCCTCTGGGGACAGAGGCAGGTGGTAGGAGATGAGAGGGTTCTTTTTCTGCTGTTTGAATTTTCTCAGTAAAATGAGAAGCAAGAAGCAAGGTTTATGGCTCATAGGGTGATGCTTAATAGAGACCGAAATGACCCTGCTTCCTCTAGACCCGGGCAACAAGCAGCCGATGGTCCGATGGGGGCACCAAAGTCCACTGGGCAGCCCAGCTCCCCACGTGAGAACTGGCAACTGCCAAACCCAATACTTTTTCTTTGTTTCTTTTTCTTTCTGTCTCGCTCTTTTTTTTGTTTGTTTGTTTGTTTTGTGATTGATTCCCATTGCGGAGTTTACTCATGTTGTAAACTGAGCTACAATTTAGTTTTAGCAAAATAATACAGTGTATAACATTTAAATTAATGCTGTTAATTTTTTAGTTTTGTCGTTTATTGCTTTGGTTTTTTAATTGTATTAAGCACAGTTAGCCTAAGGAGCTTTTTTTTTTTTTTTTATCTTAAGCATTCTTACCGCACACACACAAAACTTAAATTAACTCTGTGAGGTAGTGAATGTGTTAATTATTTTGATCTTGGCAATCATTTCACAGTGTACAAGTATATCAAACCATCACACTGTAAACTTTAAATGTATACAATTATATTATTGTCACTTATTTCTCAATAAAGCTGTAAAAAAAAATGCTAAGCCCATTTCTAAGAAGAGGAAACAGTTGGGAGAACCTGACTTAGCAGCCAGGAGAAGGCAAAAGAAGGCAAATCTCTGAGGAATCAAAACCAGGCAGGGAAAAACTACTAATCCTTCAGCCACACTTAAAAAATTAAAAATATTTGATCCATTTGCTTTCAATTTCCCTAGTGAACCTTTCCTACTTAGTGAGAAAAATATTAATGTTCCAATAGGGAAAATAGGATAAGGACATTTACAAAGAATTCATAGGTAAAAAACGTGAATGGCCAATCCATACGAAAAAATTACTGCATTTCACCCATAGAGGCAGAAAGTAGAATGGTGGTTGCCAGGGGTGGGGGTGAGGGAAATAGAGAGTTAGTGTTTAAAGGGTACAGAGTTCCAGATTGGGAAGAAGAAAAAGCTCTGGATTTGGATGGTACATAAAAAAAATTCTGGATTTGGGTGGTATAAAAAGTCCTGGATGGTACAATGTACGTATTGCCACTAAACTATCCATTTTAAAAAATGGTTAATATGGTAAATTTTATGTTATATGTTATATACCACAAATTTAAAAAAAATTGCATTTAATTGGTAAAGAAATGCAAATTAAAACAACGAGATGGGGACTCCCTTGGTGGCGCAGTGGTTAAGAATCCACCTGCTAATGCAGGGGACACGGGTTTGAGCCCTGGTTCGGGAAGATCCCACATGCCACGGAGCAACTAAGCCCATGTGCCACAACTACTGAGCCTACACTATAGAGCCCGCGAGCCACAACTACGGAGCCCGTGTGCCTCAACTACTGAAGCCTGTCCGCCTAGAGCCCCATGCTCTGCAACAAGAGAAGCCACCACAATGAGAAGCCCGCGCACCGCAATGAAGAATAGCCCCCGCTCGTCGCAACTAGAGAAAGCCCGCGCGCAGCAACGAAGACCCAACGCAGCCAAAGAAACAAAAACAAAAACAAAAACGAGATGACAGTTTGCACCCATACTCTATCCTCAGTGAGGTCACCGGGTGGGTAAGACCCTGTGGAAAAGGTGGATGTTCCCCAGGATGCAGGTAGACCAGCCCCCCCTCCCAGCTTGCTGGGTGGAGGATAAGCAGTGTCACCTTCCCAGAGGGCTATGGGACTCAAATGCTTTGACACTGTAATTCGGCTGTCAAGAGTCTATTCTAAAGAAAGCATCAGTAGCCAGGCTCAGAATATCCAACTAAGTGCATATGTATGCATCCACTGTATGCTGGAAGGCCAGGAGGGCACCACCAATGGATGACAACTTGGAGGAGTGTCTGGAAGACACAAAGCACAATGGGCAAGACAGACCATAAAACTCAAAGGTGCTGGACACCCACACCCCACCCAGCTGAAAGAAAATGGAATGCAAAAAGTGAGTTTTCTAGCAGAATCTGAAATGATCCTGCAGGAAGAAGCAGGAGGAGCTGGAAGGAGAAAGTGTGGGGAAGGGAGGAGGAGGACGTCTGTCTGGATATTATTTAAAGGGATCAGTAGAGTTGAGCCAGGTCTCCCCCATCACACACCATAAACATGTTCCTTCTCAGAGCTGCCAGCTCTGGTGTGTGTCAGCAGGATGCAACACAAAACGCATGCAACACTGATGTGCACAGTGGCATTATCTGTAAGAGTAAAAATATTAATAATAGCTGGCAAAAATGGTTAATAAATTATGGCATATCTATATAATGCAATATTTTTCAGCAATTAAAAATGATATTTTTGAATTTAGATGATATCAGAAAAGGCTCACAGTATAATGTCTAAAGAAAACAGACAATTGGCAAAAACTGAATCAGGTCTGTGGAATAATCCACAGTGGAGCTCTGTATAAATGTTGATTTTTCTGATTTTGATAATTCTACTGTAGTTGTATAAGAGAATGTCCCATTTTAGGAAATACACACTGTACTGAAGTATTTATGAGTGAAGGAGCATTATGTCTACACTTACTCTCAAATGATCAAGAGAAAAAATAATATAATTCTCAAATGAATAAGAGAATGATGAAGCAAATGTGGTAGAATATTCTCAATGGGAGAATATGAGTGCAGGGTATAATTTTTTAGAAAGGCAAATAACCCAATTTAAAATAAAGAGCCAGTGATATGGACAGATAATTCACAGGAGAATAAATTAAAATATCTAAGAAAATTATATAGGATGATGCTCAAACCTTACTTGTAATCAGAGAAATGCCAATTAGAACAATGAATTCTTGTTTTTCACCCATATCAGTAAGGATGTGGGAAAACAGTCACACTCAGACATTTTTGGTACAGGCTTTTGGAGTGTTAGCAGTACTTATAACAAATTTGGAAATGTGCATGCCCTTTGATGCAGTAATTCCATCTTCTATGCACCTATTCTACAGAATGAAAAAAAGCAGCATGCAAAATTATACGTAGAGAATGACCCTTATTTAGTTTAAAAAAAAAAAGAGCTACAAGTAAATCACAAAAATGGTAACAATGATTAAGGATTATCTCCAGGTTTTAAAAAGGAGATGGTTTTCTTCTCAGCATTGCTTTTAAAAATGTATGAAATACTCAGACAAGCAGGAAACATGCAAAACCGAAAACAGCAAACCTCCATGTACCCAGCAACCATAGTTAAGTGATGTTAAGAGTTATGAGAAAATAAGTCATTAAATATATTTGAAGACCATCCCAACTTCTTTCCATCCTTTTCATCCTAGAGTTTCTTCTTTCTAAGCTTTTTTCTTTAAGCTTGTTTGTATTTTACAATGTTAACCTATTAGCATTATAACAAACGCGAACCTTTTGAAAAGCAGCGTTGAATGGAAACAAGCAAATCATTTGCACACTGCTCAGAATGCCTGGGAGACCTCGGTAATTCCCTCTATTTGTTATTGGAGAAACTGGGGTACTGTCAGGTACCTCCACTTGCATGCCATAAGATTGGCTAGTTACAGGTCTCTGAGTGGAAACAAAATGCCATTTAGAAACCAGTAGATTTCACATCTGAATGCCCAGGTAACTCTTCAGTGGATCAGTACCTGGTGAAACAGCAGTTGCAACATGACTGAGCGGGAAGGAAGGCCTGTGCAGATCACCTTTCTTTCTAGTACAACCACTTTGTTACTGTTGAAGAATTTAAGTCCTAGAGCAAGCATGTGACTTGCTCAAGACCAGACCAGGAACTCATATAGGGGAAAATAAAGGAAGGGCTCTACCAGCAGCCTGGTACTGGATCTCTCTTTCCCTTTTTGGAAAATGAGGGCTAAAAGGCACCATAGCTTTGAGAAGGTATCCCAGGATGTTCCACTGAAAATAGGTTCCCTCCAGATTTCCCACACCTTGAGCCTGGTCAGTGCCCCCTTCAGTGGACACAAGAGAAGGGGCTTTTCCCTTGTACTGGGTCCCTGGTCTTGTTCAGGTTGAGATTGTTCATCCAAATCCAAAAGTCTGCTTGGTGATCAATCTGTGCTTCTCAAGTATCAGCTCTTTGGCCCTACTGTATGATAAGAAATTATATAATTGGCCTCATTGTTGGGATTTAAGGACACACACATGAACGCACACAATCACAGCCCCACAGCTCTGGATTTTCACTTTATATCTCTCAAGAAGATGAACAACAGAAGCAGTAAATATCAATTCACCTGACCCAACATGATGGACTTTTAAATGAAATGACCACCTGACCAATAGCCCACGTGGTTGCCAAGACTCCAAGATGACCCCTAATGATCCCCATCTCCTGGTATTCACACTCTTGAGTAGCCTCCTTCCATGCTGTAGTGGGGTAGGCCTGTGTGATGCATAGAACATGGTAGAAGTGATGGTCTGTTGCTTCCAAGACTAGATTATAAAAGGCACTGTGGCTTCTGTTTTGAGCACCCTCCACCTCTCTCTCTCTTTCTCTCAACTCACTTGGGGGAGAAGTCACCTGTTATGTCTTGAGGACACTCAGCAGCCCTGTGGAGGGGCCTGGAGAACGGAAAACTCCAGCCAGGAGTGACATGAGTGAATCTTCTTGGAAGCAGATCCTCCAGCTCCAGTCAAGGCTTTGGCTTGACTGTAACCTCATGAGAGACTTAGAGCCAGAAGCCCCCAGCTAAGCCACTCCCAGATTTTTGACCCCCAGAAACTGTGAGGTAATGAATGTTTGTTGTTTTAAGCTGCTGAATTTTGGGGTAATTTGTTTTCACTCCCAATAGGTAACTGAGCTCACTGTCCCTCAATACCCAGTATGCTACAACAAAGTTTTTACCAAACTGTATTTTAGAGGTTAAGAAATGTTGGTCACAGACTTCCACATGATTTTTTTTGAATTTTATTTTATTTATTTTTTATACAGCAGGTTCTTATTAGTTATCTAGTTTATATAAATTTATTTATTTATTTTTATTTGTTTATTTTTGTCTGCACTGGGTCTCCGTTGCTGTGTGCAGGCTTTCTCTAGTTGTGGCGAGCAGGGCCTACTCTTCGTTGCAGTGTGCGGGCTTCTCATTGCGGTGCCTTCTCTTGCTGCGGAGCAGGGGCTCTAGGCACGCGGGCTTCAGTAGCTGTGGCGCACGGGCTTAGTTGCACATTGGCATGTAGGATCTTCCCAGACCAGGGCTCGAACTGTGTGCCCTGAATTGGCAGGCAGATTCTTAACCACCGAGCCACCTGGGAAGTCCCCATAATTTCTTATGTTCTCAGTTGATTAAACTCTGATTGTAAAAGATGTTTCAAAGGACTACAGATTGTTGCCATAACCCAATACCTGAGCAAACTGTGCCTTTCAAAGTAGGACTGGGAAACTCTCTCATAAAGGTTTTCAGGGGGCTGCCTCCCAGCAGGCTCCCCCTGAGCAGGCTGCTGAAATCCTCCATGTGCCTCTCAGATGGCTCTGGATCTGGGACAATACATCAGGCTCTTAGGTATGGCCTGGCTGGCTTTGTCATCCCTGGTCTCTTTCTCCAGGACACGGTAAATCAAAGGCCCCGGCTAAAGCTTATCCATTAAACCCGGAGATGAAAAGAAGACAAGACGAAAGGAGACATAAATAAAACCTTTCCCCTGTGAGACAGCCTGGCAGCAGCCTAAGCGATCATTTAATATCAGCCTGAAGTCACATTTTCCTTTCTTTATTTTATGAACTTTACTTGGACTTCCACAGTCATTTTTTTTTTAAACCTACCCGTGACAAACAACTCTGAGTTTGCTGATAACTATATCACTGTGGGAAAATGTCTTCTAATCTGGACATTTCAGAAATGGGTTGCTTGGGTTTTCTATCCCTAAAGGGTAAATTTAAATTCGAAGACAGCAGAGACTGTATCTAGTTCACACTTTCTCCCCAGGAGCTAGCACAGTGCATTTATTCACCACCTATGAATTTACTTTCCTTCTTTGAAGGCCTATCAGTCAAAGGGTATCTGCTGAGTGCCTATGGGTACAGCATGGTGGAAGGAGCTGTAAGGGCCATGAAACTTAACATGGCATAGACCTGAGGCACTGATAAATACCATCAGGTCCCCATGTGTGTCCACTGGAATTCAGCAGTTCTTTAGGCATAAACACAAACATGTGACTTTCTTAGCAAATTACCTGCTGTTTAAATCGTCTATAGAGTTGCTATGGTGCCTGAAATCAATAAACATTCATTGAGTATTTATTATATGTAATGAAGGCAAAGCAGTTACAAAGGTGAGCATTACAGTTAATAAGCAAAGTTTGAGATTGAAAATAATGGATAAAGGTAAGAGTATAGTGATCTTTTTCCTTCTAATGTTCTGTATTTTCAAAGTATCCTAAAATTAGCATGCATTGGTTTTAAAAATCAGAAGAAAATGAATGGTATTCCTGAAGGGGTGGAATTAGGGGAAAGGGGGCTAAAATATTAGGCAAGTCAGCAAAAATGAGTCAGGGAAAGGCGACCTCTGCTGGTGAACCATTACGATGAAGAGCACGCGCTTTGGAGTGCAGGTCTGGGTTCAAATCTCAGCATTGCTGCAATATTAGCTGTGTCTGTGGGGAGGTAATTTTGCCTTTCTGAGCCTCAGTTTCCTAATCTATAAAATAGGGATAATAGTGTCTTCTTTAGGTAGAGAATGAAGATTAAATGAGATAATACACTGAAGGATCTCAGCTCAGTAAATGGTGGCTATCATTTCTATATTATTATGGGTGACAGTGAGTGATATCTGATACAGCTCTTGGTGTTACTATAGCAACCCCAGATTTCTCTCCTGATACACAGCTGTAGAGCTCTCTCCTACCCCATTCTTCTACCACCTTTCTTTTTTTTTTTTTTACCGTTTTCTCTTCTCTTTTCTCCACTGCTTTTGTCTCTGCCAGTTGGAACCAGTAACACTCACTGGGGTGCTTAGGTTTGCAGGCGGGATGTGGTTTAGTGAAGCAGGGCCAGATAATGTGGTCCACAGTTCCTGCCATCCTGCCAACTCAGTATGTGATCTCAAACCTCTTAATCACTCTTGGCAACTCTGTCATCTAACTTATAACATGGGGACAAGATCTCTGCCTTTACTTACTACAGAAGAATAGTAGAAAAAAAAATCTAAGTAAATAACCTCCAGCAATGACAGACTAACTGGTACCAGACTTGCACTTCTGCTGGAAACAACTAGAAAACAGGACAAAATGTATGGAACGACTGTCTTCAAATATTGGACACGGGTAGTATAGGACTTTGACCTCTGAGAAAAGGGAAACAAAACAAGATGTGCCTGCGACTGCCCCAGCTTCTTGCCTGGAGGCACTTTTTGGACCACAGTGCAGGGAGTGGGATCCAAGCAGAGCACAGCAGTCTCCACAGTGAGGAGACAGAGATTTGAGCTTAAGGTACCTGGAATTTGTGAGGCTAAGTCCTAGAGAGAAGGGAGCTACACAGAGAAAGAGCTCCAGAGACTGGAACAAGGATTCTTTTTGAGTCTTCCACTGAACACTAAGCTGTGCATATTTATGGTGAAACTCCATAAGGCCAGGCAAAGCCAGGGAGGGAAACTGAGCTGAACAACTCCAAGAACTTGCACAGGGCTGGGAGACCTCCATGTTCTGACAACCACAGTTGGAGAGACCTTGTTGAACAGCCAGTGTATTCAGTAGAGACCCAGCAAGGGCACACCTTGGTAGTAAGCTAAACTAAGTACAGAGTAAAGGCTACTCCAAAATCTCTCTAATGAACTTAAAAACAAGCCTGAAACCATCAAGTTGATAAGCAAGTATCTTAACTGCCTGCCAAAACAAACTTCAGTACTTTTTTTTTTTTTTTTTTTTAAATTTTTATTTATTTATTTATTCATTTATTTATGGCTGTGTTGGCTCTTCGTTTCTGTGCAAGGGCTTTCTCTAGTTGCGGCAAGTGGGGGCCACTCCTCATCGCAGTGCGCGGGCCTCTCACTATCGCGGCCTCTCGTTGCGGAGCACAGGCTCCAGACGCGCAGGCTCAGTATTTGTGGCTCACTGGGCTAGTTGCTCCGCGGCATGTGGGATCTTCCCAGACCAGGGCTCGAACCCGTGTCCCCTGCATTGGCAGGCAGATTCTCAACCACTGTGCCACCAGGGAAGCCCTTCAGTACTTTTTAAAGACAGCAAATTCCAGACACTTAACAATGTAATATCATGAAGTCCAACCATCAAGTAAAACTTGATGGAGAAGAAGCAGTAATAGGTATTTTGAAAAAACCTGGCTCATTTCTAGATAAGTCCCAAACAACCATCAGTCCTTTTTGTTTGTTTCTTTCTGCTTTGTACTTTGAGGAAATAGTGCTGTAAATATATGACGATTTCTCTAATTGTTATTTTCTGATATTTGCATTTTCTCCTCTTCCATAGAAAAGTATAGAAGAGGCTCTTTATCACAGAATTAACTTTACAAGCAAAGGAAAAATGTACTAATTTACTCCACTAAAACTAAAATTCCTCCAGCCTCTCTGCACATGTCACCTGTCAGAGGCCTTTCCTGGCCATGGTGCTTAAATTGCACCCCATCTCTTATGCTGCATGCCTTTTCTTCATAGCACCAGCTGATACAGTATTTATTTATTAGTTTTGTTGTATATTTACCCCTTCTGTACCGCCTCCAAACAGGACCCTGGTAACTGGAATAAAAGCTCCTTGAAGGCAGGGTCTTCATCTATTTTGTTCACTATGTATGCCCAGTGACAAGCACAGGGCCTGGCACATAGTAGATGGACAATAAACATTTATTGAATGGATAAATGAACAACAACCACTGCATTTTAAAGAATCCAGTCATCAGGGGTTCAGGTAAACAACCGATTACAATATGGAGAAAACAGAAAAGAACTCAGCATGTTGGTGAGGCATTAACACCTGGTGAGAGAGCTACACATGGAAAAATTACTTCTCATTAACCTAATGATTTGCTCTAGAAAGCAGAGAGACATTTTAACTGAGCTTGAATCTTGGTATAATCTACTAAAAATATGACCCACAAACTTTACAGAAATCTCTCCACCACAGAAAATTTAATCAACAGAAACGAATAGCCAGCCACCCATTCACTTGTTCAAAGATACCAGATTTTTTTTTTTTTTTTTTTTTTTTTTGCGGTACGCAGGCCTCTCACTCTTGTGACCTCTCCCGTTGCGGAGCACAGGCTCCGAACGCCTAGGCTCAGCAGCCATGGCTCACGGGCCCAGCCGCTCCGCGGCATGTGGGATCTTCCCGGATCGGGGCATGAACCCTTGTCCCTGGCATCGGCAGGCAGACTCTCAACCACTGTGCCACCTGTGAAGCCCAGATATGAGAATTTTTAAAAATTGAAGGACTCAAATTTCATGCATCATAATCTCTAAGAAATAGTTATTAATAGTATTTATTACCATTTTCCAGTTGCCTATTAAGTACCAGGGCACAGTAAGCAGTGCTTTATATTCTCTGTACATCAAAGCGTCCTGGCCTATAAACTCATGCTGGGCCATGATGAAATTCTCACCAGTCCACGGCCAAGTGGGAAAACTAGTGACCAGAGACTAGTTATTTGGGGATTAGGTTCTTCTTCCATTTTGGATATTAAAATATCCTTCCTTGGGCTTCCCTGGTGGCGCAGTGGTTGAGAGTCCGCCTGCCGATGCAGGGGACACGGGTTTGTGCCCCGGTCCGGGAGGGTCCCACATGCTGTGGAGCGGCTGGGCCCGTGGGCCGTGGCCGCTGAGCCTGCGCGTCTGGAGCCTGTGCTCTGCAGCGGGAGAGGCCACAACGGTGAGAGGCCCACGTACGGCAAAAAAAAAAAAGAAAAAGAAAAAGAAAATATCCTTCATTTCACAAAATGATGGGGGATTTGTGGAGTGACTGGTATAGGCTGTTTTTAAGATCTTTCGCTGGCAAAATAAAAAGTTGGGCCAATCTCTGTTGGGCCTCAAAAAAAGGAGGAGGAAGGGCCTCCCTGGTGGCGCAGTGGTTGAGAGTCCGCCTGCCGATGCAAGGGGATACGGGTCCGTGCCCCGGTCCGGGAGGATCCCATATGCCGCGGAGCGGCTGGGCCCGTGAGCCATGGCCGCTGAGCCTGCGCATCCGGAGCCTGTGCTCCACAACGGGAGAGGCCACAACAGTGAGAGGCCCGCATACTGCAAAAAAAAAAAAAAAAAAAAAAAAAAGGAGGAGGAGAGAGAAGAGGAGAACCCAAACTGTATCCAAACACTGCCAAATGTCTCCAGGGGACAAAATCACCCCTGGTTGAGAATCACTGGTATGGAGTGAAAACTTGAGTTATCTACACAAGTGAGGGAGCATGGATACATTGTTATAAGACATAGAATAATAGTAATTAGAAGAAAATTTGTCCTGGCCTGTAGCTGGAGCTGCCGAGGGCCATTCTTAGTGGCAGAGTGGCAGTCCCCTCAGGAGCAAGCTGGAGTGTGGCACTGGGGACCCACCTCACAAGAGACACACAGCTTTCCCAACGTGGACGCCGCTAATCAGACACCTGACCGAAGGGATGTGCCCACAAAGGGAAAAGGGGATTTAAGTGTGAACGCAGAACAAATAAATCTAATTCTAAGGATCTGTTTAAGGAGAGCATATCTGTTCCCCACCCCTGTAAATTATTTTTTTATTTTTATTTTATTTTTTAAAATATCCTATTGGAGTATAATTGCTTTACAATGTTGCGTTAGTTTCTGCTGTACAACAAAGTGAATCAGCTATATGTGTACATATATCCCCATATCCCCTCTGTCTTGAGCCTCCCTCCCACCCTCCCTATCCCACCCCTCTAGGTCATCACAAAGCATCGAGCTGATCTCCCTGTGCTACACAGCAGCTTCCCACTACCTATCTATTTTACATTTGGTAGTGTATATATGTCAATGCTACTCTCTCACTTCGTCCCATGTTACCCTTTCCCCCGTGTCCTCAAGTCCATTCTCTACATCTGCGTCTTTATTCCTGCCCTGCCACTAGGTTCATCAGTACTATTCTTTTTAATATTCCATGTATGTGCATTAGCATACGTTAGCATAGTATTTTTCTCTTTCTAACTTCATTCTGTATGACAGTCTCTAGGTCCATCCACATCTCTGCAAATTGAATAATTTCGTTCCTTTTTATGGCTGAGTAATAATTGCATTATTTACATATGTATCACATCTTCTTTATCCATTCTTCTGTTGATGGACATTTAGGTTGCTTCCATGTCCTAGCTATTGTAAATAGTGCTGCAATGAACATTGTGGTACATGTATCTTTTTGAATTATGGTTTTCTCAGGGTATATGCCCAGTAGTGGGATTGCTTGGTCATATGGTAAATTTATTTTTGGCTGCATTGGGTCTTTGTTGCTGCACACAGTCTTTCTCTAGTTGTGGCGAGCTGGGGCTACTCTTCACTGTGGTACGTGTGCTTCTCATCGTGGTGGTGACTTCTCTTTGTTGTGGAGCATGGGCTCTAGGTGCGCGGGCTCAGTAGTTGTGGTGCACGGGCTTAGTTGCTCCACAGCATGTGGGATCTTCCCAGACCAGGGATCGAACCCGTGTCCCCTGCTTTGGCAGGAGGATTGTTAACCACTGTGCCACCAGGGAAGTCCTTATTTTTAGTTTTTTTAAGGAAGCTCCATACTGTTCTCCATAATGGCTGTATCAATTTACATTTCCACCAACAGTCCAGTAGGGTTTCCTTTTCTCCACACCCTCTCCAGCACTTATTGTTTCTAGATTTTTGATGATGGCCATTCTGACTGGTATGAGGTGATACCTCATTGTAGTTTTGATTTGTATTTCTCTAATGATTAGTGATGTTGAACATGTTTTCATGTGTTCGTTGGCAATCTGTATGTCTACTTTGGAGTGGTGTCTATTTAGGTCATCTGCCCATTTTTGGATTGGGGTGTTTGTTCTTTTGATATTGAGCTACATAAGCTGCTTGTATATTTTGATGATTAATCCTTTATCAGTTGCTTCATTTGCAAATAGTTTCTCCCAATCTGAGGGTTGTCTTTTTGTCTTGTTTATGGTTTACTTTGCTGTGCAAAAGCTTTTAAGTTTCATTAGGTCCCATTTGTTTATTTTTGATTTTATTTCCATTACTCTAGGAAGTGGGTCAAAAAGATCTTGCTGGGACTTCCCTGGTTGCACAGTGGTTAAGAATCCACCTGCCAGTGCATGGGACATGTGATCCAGCCCTGGTCTGGGAAGATCCCACATGCTGCAGAGCAACTAAGCCTGTGTGCCACAACTACTGAGCCTGTGCTCTAGAGCCCATGAGCCACAACTACTGAGCCTGCGTGCCACAACCACTGAAGCCCATATGCCTAGAGCCCGTGCTCTGCAACAAGAGAAGCCACCACAATGAGAAGCCCGCACACTGCAATGAACAGTAGCCTCTGCTCACTGCAACTAGAGAAAGCCCGCATGCAGCAATGAAGACCCAACACAGCCATAAATAAATAAATAAATAAATAAATAAATAAACTTAAAAAGAAAAAGGATCTTGCTGTGATTTATGTCATAGAGTGTTCTGCTATGTTTTCCTCTAACAGTTTTATAGTGTTTGGTCTTACATTTAGGTCTTTAATCCATTTTGAGTTTAGTTTTGTGTATGGTGTTAGGAAGTGTTCTAATTTCATTCTTTTACATGTAGCTGTCCAGTTTTCCCAGCACCATTTATTGAAGAGGCTGTGTTTTCTCCATTGTGTGTTCTTGCCTCCTTTGTCAAAGATAAGGTGACCATATGTGCATGGGTTTGTCTCTGGGCTTTCTATCCTGTTCCATTGATCTATATTTCTGTTTTTGTGCCAGTACCATACTTTCTTGATTAATGTAGCTTTGTAGTATAGTCTGAAGTCAGGGAGCTGATTCCTCCAGCTCCGTTTTTCTTTCTCAAGAATGTTTTGGCTATTCGGGGTGTTTTGTGTTTCCATACACACTGTGAAATTTTTGTTCTAGCTCTGTGAAAAATGCCATTAGTAATTTGATAGGGATTGCACTGAATCTGTAGATTGCTTTGGATAGTATAGTCATTTTCACAATGTTGATTCTTCAAGTCCAAGAACAGGGTATATCTTTCCACCTGTTTGTATTGTCTTTGACTTCTTTCATCAGTGTCTTATAGTTTTCTGCATATAAGTCTTTTGCCTCCTTAGGTGGGGTTTATTCCTAGGTATTTTATTTTTTTTGTTGCAATAGTAAACGGGAGTGTTTCCTTAATTTCTCTTTCTGATTTTTCATTGTTAGTGTATAGAAATGCAGGAGATTTCTGTGCATTAATTTTGTATCCTGCTACTTTACCAAATTCATTGATTAGCTCTGGTAGTTCTCTGGTGGCATCTTTAGGATTTTCTTTGTATAGTATTATGTAATCTGCAAAGAGTGACAGTTTTACTTCTTCTTTTCCAATTTGGATTCCTTTTATTTCTTTTTCTTCTCTGACTGCTGTGGCTAAAAATTCCAAAACTATGTTGAATAATAGTGGTGAGAGTGGACAACCTTGTCTTGTTCCTGATCTTAGAGGAAATGGTTTCAGTTTATCCCCACTGAGAATGATACTGGCTGTGGGTTTGTCATATATGGCCTTTATTATGTTGAGGTAGGTTCCCTCTATGCCCACTTTCTGGAGACTTTTTATCAAAAATGGGTGTTGAATTTTGTCAAAAGGTTTTTCTGCATCTATTGAGATGATCATATGGTTTTTATCCTACAGTTTGTTAATATGGTGTATCACATTGATTGATTTGCATATATTGAAGAATCCTTGCATTCCTGGGATAAACCTCACTTGATCATGGTGTATGATCCTTTTCATGTGATTCTGTTTGCTAGTATTTTGCTATTGTTTTGTTGAGGATTTTTGCATCTATGTTCATCAGTGATATTGGCCTGTAATTTTCTTTTTTTGTGACATCTTTGCTTTGTTTTGGTATCAGGGTGATGGTGGCCTCGTAGAATGAGTTTGGGAGTGTGCCTCCCTCTGCTATATTTTGGAAGAGTTTGAGAAGGATAGGTGTTAGCTCTTCTCTAAATGTTTGATAGAATTCACCTGTGAAGCCATCTGGCCCTGGGCTTTTATTTGTTGGAAGATTTTTAATCACAGTTTCAATTTCAGTGCTTGTAATTGGTCTGTTCATGTTTTCTATTCCTTCCTGGTTCAATATTGGAAGGTTGTACTTTTCTAAGAATTTGTCCATTTCTTCCAGGTTGTACATTTTATTGGCATATAGTTGCTTGTAGGAGTCTCTCATGATTCTTTGTATTTCTGCGGTGTCAGTTGTTACTTCAAGGAGAGCATATCTGTTAATGCTATCAAGATTTACTCTAAACAGTAGTTAGTATTCATTTCATGGAATTAAAATGGGTTGCCCATTTTTGTGCAAGCATGTACATTCAGCTCCTTTCTACTATTTAGTTGTACATCTAGTTCTTTAGTGACTTTTTGTAAAGCTGTCACTTTAATCACTTATGAACACAGTTTTAGAAAGAAGAATCCACCCCAACACTTCTCACCTCCTCTTATGAAAAATTCTTTTATAGTTCCACCTCTGGAAGGACATTCTAATGATGCATGTGCCACAGCTCTGTATCTGCCACTATGGAAACTCATTTTAAAATGCCACCCCCCTTAAATTCCTTCATGGCATATTAATTTGATGTTCTAAAACAAATATTTTACCACGAATTAACTCCTAGCAAATAGTAAGATCAACCTAACTAAGCTGACTTCTATAGCCCTTCCGCCATCTGTAAATGTGTTTCTTATACATTCTTAAAGGGATCTTTTGTTAGTCATTAGGCTTTATTATATTCTCCACTAAAATCTACTAAATCACTAATATTTAAAATAAAGCAATATAGTTCTCAAGATATGATTCTATTAATGAGAGTATTCATTCACCAAATGCATTGGGTAAGATACGTTATGAGGAAACCCACTCAGATTGTCTGAGAGTTAAAAAGTGGGGATGACCTAAACATCCACCAACAGACATCACATCAGATAAAGTATGGTCCAACCATACAGTGGAATACTCTGCAGCCACCCAAAATATGAGATTTACATGTACTAAAATGGCAAGATGCCTTAATATAGCATTAAGTGAAAAGAGTAAGATACAAAATGGTATGTATAGTAAAATCCCATTTGCATTTCTAAAAAACAGATATATGAGCTGTTTGTGTTATGTGTAATATATGTGGTGTATGTGTATGTATGTGTAAGTATAACTATATGTATGTATATGCTTATAATTGCATAGAAAATATCTGGAAAGATGCACAGAAGTTATTTATGATGATCTCTAGGGAGAAGTACTGAAGAGACACGAGACTTTTATATTTCATTTCATACCCTTCTGTGTTATTTACTTAAATAAATTTTTAAAAAGGATGACTAATGTCTTCGTCACTAATATCATAACTATCATACATATACCAAAGCGGGGACCTCCCTCCAAAAATGTAGCAGCAAGTCTGCAACAAGAAAGATATGCTTTGGATTTTCTCTACAGCTCATTTTCTGAAATCACTAATGGCTTCCAGGGAGCATGAATCCTGAAGCCTGACAAAGAAAGGCTATATCTTTAAAAAGGAAGTCTCCAGGGCACTGCTTTTCCAGTAGTGTTCAAATAATTCTAGGGTTAGCTGGTTTGCCAAATTGGGAACATTCCACAGAAATAGGACTCTAACTTATGAAACTGCTTTGAATAATGCAGTATCCTATATATTATTTTCAGAAATATTTTCAGAAGTCAGGAGTTTACACTGTATTTCTGGATTTTAATTTTTTTAATACCAAAATGATATCATTGTCCCAATTTTGAATCACAATTCAAGCAGAATCAAATGTGGCCAAGAGCTGCCCTTGGCCCAGCATAGGAAAGGGACCCAAGACAGACAGCACAGCCCTGCGGGGCTGCAGCTGAAAGCAGTGGGCGCTGTCCCAGCATGTGGCTGCTAGCCAGCTGACTTCTAAGCTAGTGTGCTCATGAACACAATGAGGATTCAAGGCAGAAAATTACAGGTGATGGTTACAGGACAACTCACTTGCTCTCAGGTACTAAAAGCAAGTCTTGCCGTGAAAGACACAATGTGTGGCATATTAGTGGAGAAGATGGTGACAGAGGGCTGGCAACCATCACTGCCACTCCACACCCTCTCTCACCCCAAGTCACTCAGTTTACATCCCCTGGGTGCACAGAAACAAAAACAGGGGATACAAATAAGGAATGTTGGTACACCTTAACTGATCAGCACAGCATAGGCAGGCAAGATGGCTAGGAAAGTCAATTCTCCCATCACTCTGAAGAGACATAGTGATGCTGAATCTCTCTGTCCATGGCCAGAAGCAGATTCCAGCGACCTCAACAGATCCAGGGACAACACTGTGGGCCTCTGTTCCACTTTTATCAAGATTATTGTTTGATTTCTTTTAGCCCTAAACCCAATTCCTTCAGAACTTGGGAAGTAGTTTATCAGAACTCAGGCCTGACTGGTAAGAGTAGAAATGGGCAAAAGGCATTTATTGCAGATAATACGCTTTCTCACAGTAATACAGGAAAATGATCAGTGCTCTTAACCATCACAAGAGATGGATATATGATAGAAGAAAAAGAGACAAGTGTCTTAATTTTCAACAGGGAGGAAGAAGGTATAATCCAGAAATCTATACATTATGGACCATTGAGCCTGATGCTTAAACAAGAGTTAAAAGTATAGAGGTGAGGACTGTCATTTGTGACACCTGTTGTGTGTCCAACCCCATTGGTTAGGTGTTATTAGCCCCATAAAACAGATGAAAAAACTGAGGCTCAGAGAAGTTCTTAACATGCCTAAGGACACCCAGTAAAAAATGATAAAGCCCTTTAAACCCCAAAAGCTGTACTTTCTCCCCATTCAACAGAGAAAAGGAGGTCGCCAGGCCCAGCCATGTGTCCTACAACATTAGGCTCACCTCTGTCTGATCACAAATTTAGCAGACAGTTCAAATATTTACATTCATACTTTGTTGCCTGCCCCAAAGTACCTTTTTCCTGTCTAAAGAAACCGAAAAATGTACCACCTGTAGAAAGGTCTAATTTCTTTATTTCAAGAAACTAAAAGGGTGATGGGGAACTGATTGATAAAGGACAGTGAGCAGGGGAAACACAGTCATGTTACAGCAGCTTCATGACTGTTAGACCAAGAGTTGAGCATCAGGTACAGCTTTCCTAGGTCTGGCAAGACAAGATTATCTTCTGGGAGGGAAAGGGGGCATTTGGGGACAGTGCTGTAAGATTTTTGTTTTTCCCTCAGCTGATCACTGTGGGATGCTGCCAGGGTTCCTGCTGCCTGGACTCCACAAGATTTCCCGGGCTGGGCAAAGGCCCTATACACCACCAGCACATAACTCTCTTTTCAGTAAATAAACTGCCAAAGAGTCTGAATATGTGGCATCTCTTGGGTTGTTTGTTGTTTTTCCCCTTGTCTTCAAACACTTCAAGTTTACCAAGTCAATAGGAAATATCTCATGCAAAGCTGAACAAGAGGGCTTCCCTGGTGGTGCAGTGGTTGAGAATCTGCCTGCCAATGCAGGGGACACGGGTTCAAGCCCTGGTCTGGAAAGATCCCACATGCCGCGGAGCAACTAAGCCTGTGAGCCACAGCTACTGAGCCTGCGCGTCTGGAGCCTGTGCTCCGCAACAAGAGAGGCTGCGATAGTGAGAGGCCCGTGCGCCGCGGTGAAGAGTGGCCCCTGCTTGCTGCACTAGAGAATGCCCTCACACAGAAACGAAGACCTAACACAGCCAAAAATAAATAAATAAATTTATAAAAAAGAATTATTATTTTTAAAAAAAAGCTGAACAAGATCCGGCTTCTAAACATAAATCCCTGTTAGATGCACCAGCACATGTATCCACATATCCATGCCAGTGGAAAAATGTCAAGTGCACTGGTCTACAGGGTTAGGTAGGTGACAGACAGCTTCATCTAGGGCAATGTCTGCAATGGAATTCCTGTTAGGCCATCACGGAAATGTTCTTCTACAGTCCCAGATTGGTTCCAAGACAGTGAAAGATTTTTACAGGATGTGGCAGACCCTGAACAAACAAAACTAGCCTGCAGGGACCTTAAAGTCACGTAGAAAACACACAAGAGACCGAGTGGAAGATAGATTATTCTTTTCGGGAACTATACTAATGTTTTGCGTTAATTTTAATGATCAAGTCATAGGAACAGGCAACTTCCTCTTTTGATTGAGGAGGAAGGAGACAGCCTCCCAACCCCTAGTTAGCAAGCCCACCAACACCTCCTCTTGTCGTTGTTGTTTTATTCCTTTAAATGTTAAATCAAGGCCTAGGCTTCTGGCGGGGGTTCCCCCCAAACCGCATGCTACATTTGAGGCCCCCTTTTTCCCCCCATGGGGAAAGTTTTCATTTTTTCTATCAGATTCTTTTTTTTTTTTTTTTTTCCGGCTGCGCTGCACGGCTTGCAGGATCTTGGTTCCCCGACAAGAGACTGAACCTGGCCCCAGCAGTGAAAGCATCGAGTCCTAACCACTGAACGGCCAGGGAATTCCCCAGATTCTTTCTTTTTAAAAACCATTTTTAAAAATTTGAAGTATAGTTGATGTATAATGTTGTGTTAGCTTCAGGTGTACAGCAAGATGATTCATATATATATACACACATCTATCTATCTATCTATATACACATCTATATCTCTCTCTCTATATTCTTTTTCAGATACTTTTCCATGATAGGTTATTATCAGACATTGAATATAGTTCCCTGTGCTGTACAGTAGGTCCATGTTGTTTATCTGTTTTATACATAGCAATGTGTATATGTTAATCCCAGACTCCTAATTTATCTCCTCCTTTGTCTCTGCTATCCCCTTTGGTAACCATAAGTTTGTTTTCAATGACTGTGAGTCTATTTGTTTTGTAAATAAGTTCATTTGTATCATCTTTTTAGATTCCACATAGAAGTAATATCATATAATATTTGTCTTTCTTTGTCTTACTTCACTTAATATGATAATCTCTCGGTCCATCCATGTTTCTGTAAATGGCATTATTTCATTCTTTTTTATGGCTGAGTAATATTCCTTTGTGTATATGTACCACATCTTCTTTATCCATCTATTAGATTTTTGAAGGAATCTTCAGTCAAACAAGGTGAAGAACAAATGTCCTCATGCCTCTCTGGTCTTCAAGAATGTTGTGTTGAAATTCAGCCCCTCTTGAGTTACAAGTGTTGTGGGCTTATTGAGCATATGCTTAGGGTGAGAATAAGCCCAGGACAGTGAAAAGGGAAGGCCAGGGCTGGTGATCAAGCCAGATGGGAGCCAGAGCAAAAAGTCACCCATTTCCCTTTATCCTGGCCCTGGCCCAGGAGTGTGTGTGACAGAGAACTTGATGGTGTAAGTCTCGGAGGAAACCTCGAGAAGCACTGCTGCTTGAGGGAACCACTTGGGCAATATTGTGTATGGTGGTCACTGACAAAGCTCTGGAGTGAGACTGCCTAGTTCTACCATAGCCTTGGTTAAATAACCTAGCTGGGCCTCAGTTTTCTCAACTCTAAAATGGGGATGAGGGAGTTCCCTGGTGGTCCAGTGGTTAGGACTCCATGCTTCCACTGCAAGGGGCACGGGTTTGATCCCTGGTTGGGGAACTAAGATCTCACATGCCACACAGCCAAAAAAAAAGAAATCTCTAAAATGGGGATGAAAACAGTATCTCTCCCCTTGCTTATTGAAGGATTACCTGGGATAGGGCCAAGGAAACAATAAATGTCAGCTATTGTGATGACTATTTATAAGTGACTTTATACTCCCTTTGTAATCATTCTTTTGTGTGAACTTTGCAGTGAGCACTTCCTGAGGGTGAGAGATGTATTATAATCTCTATGTTAATTCTTCTTTTTAAGAACTTCCAGCCACATGTCTTAAAAGTATATTCTAAAAAAAAAAAGTATATTCTTAGCTCTGCTACTTAACTATTTCAGAACTTCTATCTTCAAAGGCCCAAATAAAGTTTATTTCATCCACATTTTTCTAATATTTTATCTTCTGTAGATATCGCATGAAGTCTACAATGATTTGAACATTTCTAACCTAACAGACAAAATGACAAAGTGGATTTTCCAACCTCTGCCATTGATAACACTCACTGGCTAAAAATTTCTCATATGTGTGATGCTTTGAACTTCTTTCAGTGCTTTCATAACTACTCTTTATTTTATTTATGTGGTTCTTTACTTACTTATACCTCTACCTTTTCCCATCAAGGACTGAAGGTGGCTTTAAGGACACACAAAATCACAAGATAGCATAAAATAAAGACAGAGCCAAGGAAGAGAAACAAGGAAGAAAGAACACCAAAATCCCTGGGAATTGGGAAGAAAAAGGCCTTGTTCCTATTTCATAAGAAGGAAAGCAGGGCACAGAACCACTAAATGACTTTTGAAGCTGTGTGGGTTAAAAGCTAGAAATATCTGAGACTAAGGCAGTGTTAAAAATGATAACCTGGGACTCTGGAGTACTGGGAAATTAATTCAAAACAAAACAAACTAATGTCAAAGAGACACCATCCAGGTCAGCGGAGCTCCAGGGAGAAGTCCTGGGAGCTAGATGTGGATGGACCTTGGAGGGGAGGTGGTGTAGACAGCCATGATCATAACCCTTGGTACTCACAAAGTGCTGGGCACCATTCTAAGAACTTTCTGAGCATCACCTCATTTAATACCACAGTGCCTTATGACATATATACTAGTATTATTCAGATTTTGTAAATGAGGAAAATGAGGCCCAAAAAGATGAAGTAACTTGCCCAAAGTCATGGAGTGAGTAGTAGGTGGCAGATTTGGGCCCAGGCAGTCTGACCAGAGCCCACTCCCAACCTCCAGTATCTCCAGAGACCTGATGCAGACAGAGGTCACCAACAGGAAGGCTAGGCCTGGAGGACCAGGGACATCCTTTCTCAAAGCTGAGAGGGAGAGAAGAGCAGGCATGGTGGGTGGGTCAAGAAAGTTGCAAGGAAAAATGAGGACTCAGCTAGATAAAAAGGGAACTCAGGATCTAAAGCCCTAGGCTTCAGTGCCCTTTATTTGGACCCTGCCAGCTCGCTGGGCAGGAGAAATTCCTTAAAGTGACCTCACAAGGGGTCAAGACACTGACTTGTTTCCAAAACCAAATGTATCTCTGAGACAAGAGGATGATGATGATGATGATAACTAATAACAACAATGCTTGCTTTTTCCTATTTTCCTAAGTTTAGAGCCATCATTCAATCAATTAGTATTTATTGAGCACATACTATCTACCAGGCACTGCACTAGGCACACTGACTTTGAACACAGGACTTTAAGGAAGGAGATTTTTTGTCATTTCCATAGCACATTAAATATTTTTTAAACATTAAAAAATTTCTAGGGACTTCCCTGGTGGTCCAGTGGTTAAGACTCTGCCCTTCCAATGCAGGGGGCCTGGGTTCGATCCCTGGTCTGGGAACTAAGATCCCACATGCCACATGGTATGGCCAAAAAAACAAAAAGAAATCTAAATTTTAAAATAGAACACCCCTACTTCTCCCAGCTCTAGGGTATGGGTGGTTATCAATCTCCCAGGCTATTCCTATTACAGAACTCTAAAAAATTGCTCTATTTTTGGTACAGGTTCCCTCCTCCTCCCAGTGTCTTTAGGAGCCACTCCACCTCCGCAGTTCCTCTCTGTGCACACTCTGAGCTGTGGCTTCTTCCTTCCGTTAGATCCCCTCTACCTTCGCCTTTTAGGGATCAGTAAAGCTATATGCCAAATATGTCTAATTCTCCCCTCTCCAGGCCACTGACAGGATTGCACTTCCTGGCTTCTTTGTGGAAATGGGGCCACATCATTAGTTTTGGGCAATGAGCTGTGAGTAGAATTCCTGATTTAACTGCCAATGAGAGGCTCTCTGGAGTTCTTTTTTTTCCCTCTACATGACAATGGCAGCATGTGAGATGGTGGCTAGGTCCCGGGGTGATGAGCCATCCTAACTGCCCAAAATGAACGTGCAACATGAGTAACAAACTATAGAGTTTAAAATCACTTAGATTTGGGGATTGTTTGTTATCACAGCATAACTGACTGACTGACACAGCCTTTCAATGAGGCTCAAAGTTTCTGGTCCATAGTTTCTGATCACCCCTTCTTTTCCAAGAAAGAGACAGAGATACATAGAGTCATATATAGATATAGTCACAGAAGTAATTTTTTCTTATTATTTCTTAGATTTTGAAGTGGGAGGAAGAGGGTAGAACATGTGGAAAGCCTACCAGCCATCTCAATCCAACCTCTGCATATAAATGATTTCAATACAAAAGTAAATAGAAGGGCTTCCCCGGTGGCACAGTGGTTAAGAAGCCGCCTGCCAATGCAGGGGACACGGGTTTGAGCCTTGGTCCGGGAAGATCCCACATGCTGTGGAGCAACTAAGCCCGTGTGCCACAACTACTGAGCCTGTGCCCTAGAGCCCGCGAGCCACAACGACTGAAGCCTGAGTGCCTAGAGCCTGTGCTCCTCAACAAGAGAAGCCACCGCAATCAGAAGCCTGCGCACCGCAACAAAGAGTAGCCCCTACTCGCTGCAACTAGAGAAAAGCCTGTGTGCGGCAACTAAGACCCAATGCAGCCAAAAATAAATAAATAAAATAAATAAATTTTTAAAGAAAAGTACATAGAAGTTGCAGCTTTAAGAGCCCTAGAGAAATCTCACAATTTGAATCTGGAAATATACAGATAAAAGATTTTTTTAATCTATAAAATGAAAGGCACAATAGATGTCTTGGAGTATAAAAAGCAATGTGCTCTGTATGAACTTACAAGACAGTATGGGAAGAATCTTTGCTCTGGCTCAGTGTTTCTCAACCTCTGAACTATTAACATTTGGGGCTGGAAAATTCTCTGTTGTGGGGGAAGGGCCGTCCTGTGCACTGCAGGATATTTAGCATCACCTCTGGCCTCTACCCACTAGATTCCAGTGACACTGCCCCCAACCCATTTTGACATCCAAAAATGCCTTTAGGCATTGCCAAATATTCCCTGAGGGACAAAGTCACCTTCAGTTGAGAACTTCTGCACTAGCTATGGTCACAAATAGACTTAAACCTTCTCCTACAGACTGGATAACAATTTTCTTTCATAAGAGATTAGATAGTACCATGTTTATGTACTGACACAACCGGACCCAAAACAAATCAGTCCAGGTTCTGAATGTTTAGGTCAATGATGTCTCACCACCTTTTCCAGAATTGCTTCTGGGACACGAACCTTGAGCCTGTGAGTGTCCTTTTAAAAGACTTAGACTCGGGCTTCCCTGGTGGCGCAGTGGTTGAGAGTCCGCCTGCCGATGCAGGGGACACGGGTTCGTGCCCCGGTCCGGGAAGATCCCACATGCCGTGGAGCGGCTGGACCCGTGAGCCATGGCCACTGAGCCTGTGCGTCCGGAGCCTGTGCTCCGCAACGGGAGAGGCCACAACAGTGAGAGGCCCGCGTACCGCAAAAAAAAAAAAAAAAAAAAAAAAAAAAAAAAAAGACTTAGACTCAAGGCAAATTTAAAAGAAAGTGAGGTTTACTATGTTGTAAGATGGCCACTCATCAACTCCTTCCCCGCTCTGTATGTCATTCCCAAATCAAGAGTGGAGTCAATTCCTTTCCCCACCTGAGTTTGAGTTGGCCTGTCACTGCTTTGACCAGTAGATACAACTGGTCAAAGAAGTGAGCCAAGCTCCTGAGAGGACTGGGAGTTTCTGATTTTCTTCTCTTGGAATGCTCACTCTTGGGATTTTCCCTGTAGGAACTCAGCCACCATGCTGTAAGAAGCCCGGGCCACCTGGGCATGGAAAGGCCACATCCAGGTGCTGCAGCTGACAGCCTACCTGAGCTCCCAGCTGATGCCCATCATCAGCTGTCAGTGACATGGATAAGCAATCTTGAATATTCCAGACCATTCAAGCTCCAGGTGACTGCAGCCTCAGCCAACATCACTTGGAGCATAAGAACCATCCACCTGGGACTTCCCTGGTGGTCCAGTGGTAAAGAATCCGCCTTACAATGCAGGGGATGCAGGTTCGATCCCTGGTCAGGGAAGTAAGATCCCACATGCTGCGGGACAACTAAGCCCACGCACCACAACTACTAAGTTCACACGCCACAACTACAGAGCCCATGTGCCCTGGAGCCTGCATGCCACAACTAGAGAGAAGCCCGCACACTGCAATGAAAAGCCTATGGACCGCAACGAAAGATCCTACATGCCTCAACAAAGATCCTGCGTGCCACAACTAAGACCCGACCCAGCCAAAAATAAAAATAAAATAAATAAATGATAAATAAATCTTAAAAAAAAAAGAACCATCCATCTGAATCAAGTCAACCCACAATATTGTGAGAGAGAATAAAATGTGTTTCAAACCACTAAGTTTGGGAGGAGCTGGGCAGCAACATAACCAAAACATGACCTCAGATCCAACTGTCGTTAGTGACAGAGACCAGACGGGTCACATATACATGTGGGACAGGCATAATGTTCAAGGAGTGGCCCAGGAAACAGTGAGTGGAGAAGCCTGTGACAATGGCAGGGTCTAGGATTGCATGGCCAGGAGTGTGAAATTCCCAACTATCTCAGAGATGTCAGTGAAATCAAGTGATTGAATGTGAATGAGTGGCAAAGTAGAAGGTGACTTGCTAAACAAATGTAGACATGTGTTCGAATACTATTCCCTGGGATGTACAATTTTACATGACCATCATCATGGCAGATATTATTAATAGTGTGTCTAGCATGTGTGAACACTGTACTGGGTGCTTTACATACATTATCCTTAATCCTTGAAACAGTCTTGGAAGATAAGCACACTTGTCTCTTCCTCCACCCTCCTCCTTCCCTACCACCCTTCCTGCTTCCTTCTTTTATCAAGAGGGCAGTTAAAAAATTTTTTAAATCGTATCATATACTGTTAGACAAAAGAAAGCTTCCTGTCACTACTTTGAGCAAAACACAGAATCCAGAGCTCTGTTTTTGTTTTTCTTCCCAGGTCTTAATATGCTGAAAGACACTCGATAACCCTTTTTAGGTTCCGGGCTAGTTGCAAACAACTTCAACTTCTCATGCCTGTTGAAGGTTAATATTTGAAAAGTTATATGTAAGTTTGTAGTCTAATAGTGGGAGAGACCAAGTATCTTTCAACTCACCTCCCATGTTCTAACTCACGCTGTAATTGTTTACTGAGTGCCTACCACATGGGTACACATCATGTCACCTCCTCACTAGATGAAATCTAGAGACAGATCACAAGTAGGAAGATTCTATTTGGAAGGACTTAAACAGCTTCAGGTAGTGGCAAGGGTTGTGGCCACAATCTAGCAGTAGGAAAGACATTTACTTTCTACCATTCTGTAAAGTTCCTGGATATCCAATACAAGACACAGTATTCAAAACAGAGCATGCACTTATTCAGTGCTTACTGGATGAATAAAAAGCATTAAATAGACAGTAACGTGAATGTGTGGAAGTAATGTAAGACAACTGAGTTCACTGTATAGAATAAGTATGATTATCTGATATTATTAGTTCATACTGACCCCACAAAATTCACCTGAATGTATAAAAAAATTCTCATTTACAGCATTATATAGCCAATTCCAAACTTGTTTTTCCCAATTTCTGAATCCTGCCAATTTCTATATTTTTTCAGGCTGCTATTATCTTGGGATAGTTGCAGGGAGTTATCACATAATCCACATCCATGAGCTCCAAGTTTGAGAGACAGCACATTTTGATCACCCATTCTTTGAAGGAAGAAATCATGATTAGCCATGGACTTGGCCACAAAGATCAATGATCTTCTCATCTTCACAAAGTAACTCAAATTCAAATTTAGGAAATTAGCTGAGAGTTTATAGGCAGAGGTAAAGCAGCAGGAAACTCTAGGGTATCTGAGATGTACCATAAAAGGAAAAACTCAGCTGGGACCACCTTAAATCATAACTGAGCAATTACCGATTCCTTATTATGACTATTTCTCTCTATATTTTTATTAATAATATATTTTAAAAAACTATAGCCAACTGGGCAATTTAAAAAAAATAATTTAAAACTCTACAGGTAATTTTCAGAACACTCACAATAAGAAAACTGAGGTCTAGTAATAAAGTTATAAAAATGTTTCCTCTAAGATCTGATTAAATTTGGTATTACTGCTCTTCTGCCATAAATGTAAAATAAGATGCTAATTTCTAACCCCTGAGTAATATTTTTTAGTGTCACGAGAATGTAATAGATTCAACAGCTAATCTTTTCATACAGGATCCTGACATGGGAAAATAAGAAGACAACTGCTCTTTTTTAAAAATTTTTGGCCGTGTTGGGTTTTCATTGCTGCGCGCAGGCTTTCTCTAGTTGCGGCGGGCAGGGGCTACTCTTGGCTGCAGGGCTTCTCATTGCAGTGGCTTCTCTTTTTGCAGAGCACAGGTTCTAGGTGTGTGGCCTTCAGTAGTTGTGGCACGAGGGCTCAGTAGTTGTGGCTCGTGGGCTCTAGAGTGCAGGCTCAGTAGTTGTGGCACATGGGCTTATTTGCTCCGTGGCATGTGGGATCTTCCCAGACCAGGGCTCGAACCCATGTCCCCTGCATTGGCAGGTGGATTCTTAACCACTGCGCCACCAGGGAAGTCCCAACTGCTCTTTTCTTGAATGAATTTGTTCATTTTATTTGTTCTGTGTAGTCTTGAAAGTCACACTGCCTGATTCTTATTTTAAGTTTTATTTAAGATTTTGCATATCTTATTTTCCTAACTAGACCATCAACTCCTTGTGTACAGGAATCATGTATTCTGAGTATTTTATATCACCCTCAATCTATAGCATGGAGCTTAACACAAAGACAACAATCTAAAAACTCTTTCATTTGACTAGTTAGACCTGTAAAAAACATGCCATGTAATACATTCTCACAGACCCAGCTATAATTAAAGCCACCTCAAATTAATTGAGAGCCTTCATCATAAGATTATTTATAAAGACTACTTAGCAAGGAGCATCTGCAAATACTAATCAAAGCACTTTGCAAACGAGAGGCATCTGTTGACAAGCACAACATTTGAAATGAAGAGTTTATATGAGAATAGGATTAGATGATTTGCCTAAAAATATATCCAAAGTTAGTGGGCTTCCCTGGTGGTGCAGTGGTTAAGAATCCGCATGCCAATGCAAGGGACACAGGTTCGAGCCCTGATCTGGGAAGATCCCACATGCCGCGGAGCAACTAAGTCTGTGCGCCACAGCTACTGAGTATGAGCTCTAGAGCCCGTACTCTGCAACAAGAGAAGCCACCGCGATAAAAAGCCCGTGCACCGCAATGAAGAGTAGCCCCCGCTCATCACAGCTAGAGAAAGCCCGCACAGCAACAAAGACCTAACACAGACAAAAATAAAAATAAATAAATTTTAAAAATACATATATATATATCCTCCAAAGTTAGTAGAAAACATATACGTTAATAGCAAATGCTAGGAAGTAATTCTACAGATACTTTGGGTCAGTGTTAATAACTTCTCTGTAAGGGCTCTGTCCAGTACAAATTCCTTTTTTTGCCCAGTACTGAGCAACTTGAAGGGGGACAAGGCTTGGTCGCCTCCTGAAAGGAATTCAGTAACGAAGACATGGGAGTCCAGAAACATCCCGAGAGGCAGTACTAGTTCTAACAGCAGCAGCTGTAAGGGCTGCCACTCAGTGTGCTAAGCTCCAGGTGCCTCACTCAATTCTCAGGACAACCTAGGAAACAGGCATTCTCCTTCTACCAGTGAGGAAACTGAGCAAAGCAAAGTACAGCAACTTGCCCAAGGTCAGAAAGCTAGTAGGTATAGAATCAAGGTCAAACCCAAACTACTCTGGCTCTCAAACCAAAAATAAAGAATAAAATTTTTTTTAAGTCAGGACACCATTTAAAAAACCAGAGCGAAAAAGATAAAAGTAAATAAATAGCATTAAGACAATTGGTTCCCATTTGGAATAATAAAGCTATCACCTTGTCCCACACCTTTCACCAAAACAAAGATTTCAAAGTACAAAAAAAACTAAACCTTAAAAATTCCAGGAGGGACTTCCCTGGAGGTCCAGTGGTTAAGATTCCATGTTTCCACTGCAGGGGGCACGGGTTCGATCCCTGGTCGAGGAACTAAGATCCTGCGTGCCACGTAGCACAGTCAAATAATAATAATATCAGGAGGTATCTATTTATATAATCTTGGGAGTGAGAATGATTTTCTAAATATTACACCACAGTAGAAGCACTGATTGATAAAACTAACTACACAAGAACCTAAAATCTCTCACATCAATAAAACAATGTATTTATTTGTAATTATCAGAACTTGGAGATGAATTAATGGCCATTAATAGGGAGATAGATAGTTAAAATAGTATAGGATATTTGCACTCCAGAATACTATGCAGACATTAAAAGGACTGAAGTATTAACATTTAATAATGGCTGTTATAGAATGTGGTATTTTAAAAGACAAGTTGTAGAACAATATGTTTTTGTTAGAGATATTTTGGGTAAAAATTGTGCATAAACAACTTACTAAAATACATAATTCACATGCATAGATTTACCCACACTGAGACATATTTATGGGTACACTACCAAAAACAAAATACACGCAACACTACAGGTTACTACTAGGACATAGAAAGGGGAGAGTGAGAATACAGAATGTCCCATTTCTACTTCCTTTTGGTCTTCAGTATTTTAATTTTTTTTTAAAGTACATATTACTTTAGTCACTTTAAAGAAAAACTTTAATCAATACATACAATTAATAATCAATATATTAAAAGGCAAAACTGGAAAAAATATAACTGCATTCCCGATGTATAGAGAACTTTCACAAATTAGTAAGAAAAGATGAAAATTTTAATAGAAAACAGGCGATTCATAGAAGAAAAAACATGTCCAAGGAAACACAGAGAAATGCAAATTGAAACAAGAAATCATTTTTTGCCTATAATAGAATTATCAAAGTATTTTTAAATTATAATACTAGTGTTGATAAAAGTCTTGAAAAAAGTGATTTTTTTTGGTCCCCAAAGCACTGTATATAAGTGGTATCAAACTCTATGTATCCTTTTGCAACTTGCTTTTTTTGCTCACCATTAATGATTTATATAAGTTGACACTTTGTGGGTAATAATGATACAGGTAGCTCTTGTTCATTCATCTTAACTGCTACATCATATTCTGTTATACATTTACCTTAATATGTTTACCCGTTCTCCTCTGGTGGACATTACTTTGTGTCCATTTTTTCCTTCTGTTTTAAACAATGTTGCAATAAATATTGCTATAAATGTAGGAGCACAGGTGCTAAGATTTCTCTCTTGGATATTCACTGAGAAGAGTAAACTGAATAGGTGGGGCAAAGACTATGAGCATATTCACTTTGCTCTCCAAGGGCTTACACCAACTGACTCTACCAACCATAAAGGAATTTCATTCCTCTACATCTCCATCAACAGCTGTATTGTCAGATTTTAACTTCTGCTTAGGTGGTAAATGTAAAATGGTATCTCGTTGTTTTATTTTGCAATTTCCTTGATTACTAGTGAGGCTGATTTATATGTTTGTTGGTCATTTGGGGTTTTTTTCTTCTGTGAATTGCCTCTTCATTTTTTTTTTTTTTGAAAAAAGTGATTTTTATCCCTTTCGTTCTGGAGAACAAACAAGCAATGCGTATTAAAAAATTTATTGTGATACAGCAATTTTTCTTATAGGAACATAGCTTGAAGAACAATTTAAGGTATATACAAGGGTTTAACCATGAGGATGTTGAACACAGCCCTTTATAATAGCAGAACATTAGAAACAGTGAAAATGATAAAAGATAGGCAACTGTTTATTTGTATAATGATTTTAAAAGTTGTTTCAGAGAAATATAAGGCACAACGAGGAAAAGGTGATCTGACAAGCATTTTAAAAGAAAAAGGACCAGTATTTCTTGAGATGTCCAACAGATTTTTTCACAGGAAGTTTTATTGAAATAAGCCTGAGAAATAATGCAGATAGACCCTGTGAACTTCTACCCACTTTCTCCTAATGTACTGTACTTCTAACTGTAGTATACTGACATTGATAAATCCAACCATCTTATTCATATTTCTCAGTTTTACTTAAAATCATTTATGTGTATCTATACGATTTTATCACATGTGTAGATTCACACATCCACAATCACCACGAAGATACAGAATATTTCCCTCACCACAAGGATCCCTCATGTTGCCCTTTATAACCAGGCCCACATCTTTCTGCCCACCCCAAACCCTGGTGTCCACTAATCTGTTCTGAAATTTCTAAAAATACTGTCATTTCAAAAATATTATATAAATGGAATACAGTAGGTAGCCTCTGGGAATTAGCTGTTTTTTCCCATGCAGCCTAATTCCCTGGAGATTCACCCAAGCTATTGTGGGTATGGCTAGTTCATTCCTCCTTACTGCAGAGCAGTGTTTCATGGTATGAATGCACCACAATTTAACAATTCTCCTATTGAAGGATAACTGGACAGTTCACGTTTTTAGCTATTATGAATAAACCTGCTATGAACATTCATGTACAGGTTTTTGCACAAATCTAAGTTTTCAATTCCCACAGATTAAATGTCCAAGAGTCCAATGACTGGATCATGTGGTAATTGCATGTTCAGTTTTACATAAGAAACTGCCAAACCATTTTCCAGAGTGGCTGAACCATTTTACATCCCCACCAGCAATGTATGAATGATCCAGTCTCTCTACCTCCTCACCAGCATTTGGTACTGTCATTATTTTTTATCTTAGCATTCTGATAGGTATCATTATGGTTTTAGTTTGTATTTCCCTGTGGCTAATGATGTTGCACATATTTTCACATGCTTATTTGCCATCTGGATATCCCCTTCAGAGAAATGTCTCTTTGTGTCTTTTGCCCATTTTCTAATTGGATTGTTTATTTTTTCTGTTGAGTTTTGAAAGGTTTCTACATACTCTAGAGATGCTGGTCCTTTGTCTGCTATCAGATTTGCAAATACTTCTCCCAGTGTGTATCTTATCTTTTCATCCTCATCATGTGGGCTTTCAGAGAGCAGAAGTTTTAAATTTTGATGAGGTTCAATTCATCAGTTTTTTGGCTGTTGTATTTTTCATTCTACCATTTACATTTGCTTCTTTTTCTAATTCTCTGCTGAGATTTTCTATTTTTCATTTATTTCCAGAGAATTTGTAATTGATTGTCAAACATTTTTATGTTGGTTGCTTTAAAACCCTTGTCATTTAATTCCAAATCAGTGTGATTCATCTCACTGTTGGTGTCTGTGACTGCTTCTTCATTCAAGTTGCGACTTTTCAGCTCTTGGTTTGACAGGTGATTTGGGGTTGTATCTTGAACATTTGTCCACTATGTTTAGAGACTATTCTGTTTAGAGAATCTTGGTCCTATTTAAATCCTTCATTTTAGCAGGCAGCCGTTCTCTTTAGGTTCAGCACTCAGGTTCTGGCCTGCTTTCATGGGCTGCGGTCTAATTTTCAGAGACTCTGCTGTTCATTGTGGTTTGTCTGGTGCTACTGAGGCCCCCACAGGTCCCTGCTGGTATTGTCTGAGGGCCTGGCTTGGCCTATAGGTGTTCCTTGGCAGGGGGAGATCTCAGGTCCCTGGGCAGACTTCCCAGGCAGGACTGCTTGTAGAGGTGGGGTTCCCCTTTACAGTGCCCCCCTCTTTGCTGCTCCCCAGCTGCCCGAGTGAATGTGGGTAAAGGTGAGTCTCAGGCCCATGAAGATAAAGGGACTTCCCAGGCTGGGTCACTTGCAGGGGGGCAGAATCCCCCCGTTTGTGCCTCCTGGATGCCTAGGTCTGGCTTAGTAGGGGAGGGGCATCTCGGGCCCAGTGGAGGAGAGCACTTCCCCTGGTCACTTATTGCTAGGTCTCCTATAGGCTCCCCCTTGCTGGGTGCTGGGTTCTCCTGATGATGTTGGACAGACAACCAGTCAATCATGGGGCAAGAGGAGCCTAAGTGACCCCTTCTTGTTGCTAGATGTAGGTCAGGGTGCACTGGTCCTGGTCACCTTCTCTATGCTGTTCCTTCAGTCCTGGGGCCCCCAAACCAATTCATCTTCTTCTTACCACTGCAAATGTTCTACTTTGGATGCCACTTGTGTTTCCAGGGTTTATAGTTGTACTTAGCAGAGAAAAGCAGGGAGAAATAGGTCTACACTATTTTGTCAGATTACGAAAGATTTTTAAAATCTCTTAAATTTTAATGCTCCTATAATTTCATCAAATAAGGCATATGTAAATCCTTTGATCTTATCTTTTCAGAAGAAAACATAACACTTACTTGGCAAATGTACAAAAAAAATCAGATAGTATTTTTATATCTGTATTCTACCCTGTAATCAATTAAGCAAGATATGTGAAAATGTGTCCTCAAATTATATAACAACATGTGCAGTAACTAGGTCTAATTAATAAGTTAGCTTCTCAGACTTCAAATGAGTAAAATAATCTCTAACAACTTTAAGTTTTAAGATGAAAAAAAACCCTGCAAAGAATAAATTACAAAGGCTTAACACATATGGTACATTTAAATTCTTTTTCTCGGTAAGGCTCAGGAACATGAAAAAAGTGGCCACAAGAGGGCAGCAGACTCAAACTCTGCCCCATAGCAAGAGCCTGCCAAGCACGTGTCCAGGCTTAAGTATTACTGGCTAAAAACACGGGATATTATTTTAACCCATTCTCCCCTTACACTTCACTTCTAAAATGGCACTGGTCCATGGATAACGTCCTCATCTTTTTATCTATACTGTGCTTAACATGCCCCAATATTTTCCCAAAAGTTCTTTGTAAAAGAAAATTCTGGACATAACAATTACTGAATACATTGTAAAGAAATGAAGTTAAACCTCTTTCCTTGTTTGTTTTTAGAATTTATCTTAATTTTCCACTCATTTGTATTATTTTGTAAGCAGGAAAAAACTCACAATACTATAAAATATAAGAATACAGTTTTCTTAAGAAAATAGCTTAAAAAGACAGTCTTTAGGGGTATCCTTAAAACTGTAATCTCATGTACTACAATGAGAGATTTTTTGCTAAAAAAAAATGAAGGAAACAACATACTTTCTTCATGATGGGGAAATGTAGTGATAATTCTCTACTCTCAGTAGCATTATAGCTCCTCACATATATTCATTTCTCTGCTGTTTTCTTGACTTTTTAAAAAAATTTTATTTATTTGGTTGTGTTGGGTCTTCGTTGCTGCATGCAGGCTTTCTCTAGTTGCATTGAGTGGGGGCTACTCTTCGTTGCGGTACGTGGGCTTCTCATTGCAGTGGTTTCTCTTGTTGCAGAGCTCAGGCTTTAGGCGCCCGGGCTTTAACAGTTGTGGCACGTGTGCTCAGTAGTTGTGGTGCATGGGCTTAGTTGCTCCGCAGCATGTGGGATCTTCCTGGGCCAGGGATCCAACCCGTGTCCCCTGCATTGGCAGGCGGATTCTTAACCACTGTGCCACCAGGGAAGTCCCTCAAAGAAAAAAGCTGGGGGCTTTAGAGAGAGACCAGTCTGGGCTAGTCTGAACACTTCATATGAGAGTTGAGCAAATCTGCAGGACTTATGTGAGAGTACACGCTATTTTTTAAAATTTTATTTATGTTATTTATTTTTGGCTGCATTGGATCTTCGTTGCTACGCGTGGGCTTTCTCTAGCTGCGGCGAGTGGGGGCTACTCTTCATTGCGGTGCGCGGGCTTCTCATTGCGGAGGCTTCTCTTGTTGCAGAGTATGGACTCTAGGTGCATGGGCTTCAGTAGTTGTGGCTCACGGGCTCAGTTGTTGTGGCTCGCGGGCTCTAGAGCACAGGCTCAGCAGTTGTGGTGCATGGGCTTAGTTGCTCTGCGGCATGTGGGATCTTCCCAGACCAGGGCTCAAACCCATGTCCCCTGCATTGGCAGGGTGGTTCTTTACCACTACGCCACCAGGGAAGTCCCATATGTGCTATTTAACTTAGAATCTTTTTTGTCCTATAGTACACCTAAGCTCAATCACAGCTTAAATTTGATGGTAAAGTTATAAACTGGTGAACAAGGTACCATGATACTTGATATCTATTTTAAAATCTTGTCAAATTTCACTTAAGTGTGTTGTTCATTTATTCAATCAGCCTCCGCTGAGCACCTACTATGTGGCAGGCACTGTACGCTTATTCCTTACAGGCCAGGGTTCAGGTCTGGACAGTGGCTGCAACAGGCACTGTTCTTAGACCAGGCAGAGAGCAAAACAAGAACCCACACAGGGAAGCACCAGGCTCCCAGGAATGAATTAAAAAACACTTATCCTTGCAAGTTATGCCAGTAAGATGGGTTTTTGTAACTTCGAGCATGTTAGCAAAACCTAGCTCCATCAAAAACTCCAGGGAGCTGGCGGGTTGGGAAACAGCAGCCACTCAGCAAACAAAGAGCATGATTTACAGCTTCAAAGGGCAAAGAGCCAAGAATAAGAAGAGTTCCGGGTCCAGGTGAGAAAATCTTTTCTGGACAGAAAGAGTTATCGAGAGTTCCATCCATTCCAGCAAAGTTAAAAAAACCCTGACTTTATTTTCTTCCTTCAGTTTTAACATAAGAAGTTGGAACCTGCCTGGTGTGAGAAATTTATCTATAAAGGAAATGCCTTCTTTCCGACAGGTCTACAGGTAGGTAGAGCTTCTTCAGTGATGGGAAGATGAGAGGCTGAAAGGGGAACTCAGTGGGCAGCGGACATGATGCTGGTCAATGAACCAGAGTCCTGGTGGCCCGAGACAGTGCTGAGACTGCTGTGAAGATATTCAGAGTTAGAGAAAGAGGCCCACAAGGACTTTCCAGAAGAGGTAACTGCAAATATTTAAGACAATATTTATTACTTAGTACTTACTCATACCTTGACGTTTGCATTTCTTTAAAGTTCTGCCTTGAAGTCAATGTAACCCAGATTTGAGTCTCAGTTTTCCAAAGTTTGTGGAGTAAAACATTAATATGTTACATATTAACCTTTCTATGGCTCCATTTCCTCATGGGTAACATGGAGATCATAACATTATTTACTGCTTGGGGTGGTTGTGAGAATCAGAAGGAACAATGCATGTAAAACACATAGCACAGTGCCTGGAGTGCAAGTGTACAATAAATGATAAACTACTGATCTTCCTGTTTCCCCTTAATTTTTTTTGTGTTTTTTATTTGGCTGTGCTGTGCGGCTTGCAGGATCTTAGTTCCCTGACCAGGGATCCAACTAGGGCCCCGGCAGTGAAAGCACCAAGTCCTAACCACTGGACTGCCAAGGAATTCCGTCTCCCCTTAATTGTATATGATCTTCTTTGTCCTACCAATATATGACAGTGAATGCAACTAGTGATGGTGTATGTTTGACTGTTTCCACCGAGTTGTTTCCTCATATTGTAAGAAGACACAGCTGAGTGACGAGTCAGGAATGAATGTTCACTTGGAGAAGCCCCTGAAGAGTTATATGGTCAGGCCACAGCGCCACTGCTGTATGCCTGGACTGAACAGTAAATGCCTGTTGGTGCAGCTCTCGACAGGAACACAGCCTGTCTTTAAAAACTGTAACTGCAGGGGCTTCCCTGGTGGTGCAGTGGTTGAGAGTCCACCCGCCGGTGCAGGGGACACGGGTTCATGCCCCGGTCTGGGAGGGTCCCACATGCCGCGGAGCGGCTGGGCCTGTGAGCCATGGCCGCTGAGCCGGCGCGTCCGGAGCCTGTGCTCCGCAACGGGAGAGGCCACAATAGTGAGAGGCCCGCATACCGCAAAAAAAAAATAAAAAACCAAAAAACTGTAACTGCGGGCAGAGTGCACAGAAGTAAACAAGCCTCTTCTCCCACAGTGAGTGTCCTTGACACTCAAAACTAAGGATGATGAGAGATGGCACAGATCACAAATAGCATTCCTGAGCCTTAAAAATAATTCTACTCGGGCTTCCCTGGTGGCACAGTGCTTAAGAATCCTCCTGCCAATGCAGGGGACAAGGGTTTGATCCCTGGTCCGGGAAGATCCCACATGCCACAGAGCAACTAAGCCCGTGTGCCACAACTACTGAGCCTGTACTCTAGAACCCATAAGCCACAACTACTGAAGCCAGTGAGCCACAACTGCTGAAGCCGGCGTGCCTAGAGCCCGTGCTCCGCAATGAGAAGCCACCACAATGAGAAGTCCGCATACAGCAACAAAGACCCAATGCAGCCAAAAATAAAGAAATGAATAAATAAATTTATTTTAAAAAATTCTACTCAAACTGTTATCACCTCTACTATTTAACATTGTCTACAATTTAGCTAAAATACAGAACTATATGTATGTATGTATGTATGTATGTATATATATATATATATATATATATATTTAAGGGATAGAAAAGTCACAGAAGTAGTCTATAAAGAGGGTCTCCAAGGAAATAGGAGTTGTCAGGTCACTATGTGACTTTGGGTGACTTTCTTCAATATCCTGGGGTTCAACTTCCCCTTGGAGAAAATGAGACAACTAGGAGACCTTGGTAGTTTTCAAACCTTTTTTTCCGCCCTGACATCCTTTCTTCCAATGAATAATTATCTGGAGGATGAGCAAGAGTGGAGAGTCCAGGGCTCACTACTGTCTCCCAGTCCTGACCTGAAGCTCTCAGAAAGCTGCCTGGAGCACAGTTTGGGCACACTGGCCCAGAAGCTGTACCATTCTCTAACTCTGTGGGCCTTAATCATGTAGGGTTTACCCTTCACTCCTTGGGCCACACAATTAGGACACATTGCTGCCTTCCAACAGTGGCAAGAAAAGAGTTCAAAACCCGTTTAGAACCTGAAAATTAAGCCTAGTTGGCTGAATCTGCATAACTCAATCCAGGAAGTGGTAACAAAATGCAGAGATGCATGCCATGAAGAATACTCAAAGTTCCCAAATAAAACCCATCAACTTGAGATGTGATAGGAAGTTTCAGACTTTGTTCTATGATTTCTCAGAGAATTGGCTTATCAGTCTCCTTTCCCTTCCTGAGTGTACCTTAGGCCCAGTTTAGAGGAGGCTCTGTCATTAGCTACTAGGTTGGGTACTATTTAATGCAGCTATAAAGAAAATGTCTTTAACATTATTTCCATGTCTGAAATATACCCTGACTCCTGTTTAAAATGACAACACCACATCCAAAATTCCAGTTATTATGCAAATTCTATTTTGAGATTTTGAATTTAAGAGCTTATAATTTCTTATGGAAATAAAATTTTCAAGAATTACAAATGGATACCACATGCATAGCAGAAAGGAAAAAGACATACTTATCTACTCTTAAAAAATAAATTCCTTAGATGAAATGCCTAAATACACAGGTTATAAAATGGCCTTTGAAGATTGGGATGTTGACAGATTCCGAAAGAAGAATAAGGAGCATCAAACCACCATTTACTTTAAACTTATAACCACTTGTCAGCAGGGCCTTTAATCATCAAAGACACTGTGTTTAATATTCAACTTGCTGTATACACTCAACCAATTTCCCCAACAAATGCTCTTAGAAGTTCAAGTTGGAGGAAAGGGCTGAGGTTTCCCACCTCCACGCTGCAATGTCAAAGCAACTGCAGAGGAACCCTGTGTCCTGCATTAGAATACATCTTGGGTGCTCTCCAGGATAAAGGTTTGCGAGGGCTCTCGTCAGACAGGCCACGTGAGCTACCCAGAGTTTATCAAGCTAGAATGGTACACACAGGACTGCACCTCCAGGAAGCCTTTGTGACCTTGAGTTTGAGAGGTTTCTCCAAGACTATTTGCCATTTCACTCTGCACTTTCATTCTGTTTACTATATGCTTTCTTCGAGCCCAGTAATGAAAGAGAAAGGAAATGTGTACCTAAGAGGCAGGGAGTTCAAGTCCATCAACAAAAATGTACTTGGGACTAATTGCCAGGTTGAATTCATAAGTCTCTGGAGTGGACTGGAGCTAACCGGGGAGGGGAGAGCACACTTCAATGAGGGAAACAATGCAGCTGAGGCACCAGGGTCTGACTCAGCATGGAAACAGGCCCAACTGGAAAGGCAGGCCTGTGTTAATGAGTACTTAGACACCAGCAGGGGCTTGTATTCAGCTGGTGTGCACCTGCACAGCCTTGCCAGTTGTTAAAATATTGCAATACTGTTGAATTGGTTGTTAAATATTTTGAACAAATACCCCAGACATCAGATTACCCCGTCCTGAAAATGAGGCACAAGAGCCTTGAGAGGAGTTGGCAGGAAAGTGAAGTGGATCAGGACATCTCAAGGGGACTAAATAGAGGACGTGAAGACAACTGTGCTTCGGGAGGAACTTCTTGGCGTGTGGCTCTTCTGCCTGATCTCCCGAGGAAGCGCAAAGGGCGGGGGTTTCACAATCCTGTGCTTGGCCAAGGTAACAAGTTGATGTTTGCTCCCCAGCAATTCATAGGAAGTGGCTCATCGGTCACTTCAGGACAGATGAGCTCTGTTTATTTAGACAGAGCCCGGCCTCACCTGCCTTTGGTACCCAGACAGAAACGACCAAGGCTTTGAGGTTTTTCTGACTAATACTCTCAGATTCTTATCAACCCACGCACTTCTTGGAAAGCACTCTCGAGCCTCACGTCCTTTGCCACCAATCCCCTCCCCCGGGGCACGGAAAGTGAGGTGGCAGCTGGGCACAGCAGATAAGGGCAGAGGAGTATCTGTTTCGCTCCCGGCCCCTGAGCAGGAGCAGTTGGGGCGGAGGTCACGGCCGGAGAATGAGGAAGAGTCTTGCGTGAGGTGACGAGGGAGGAGGCAAAGCAGGGCCTCCTTCCAGAAGTTGGGTCAGTGACAGGCCCACCACAGAGGCAGCTGCATGGTGACACGGGGAATCCGTACAAAAGGAGCCAAGTGCCGTGAGTCCCAGGTTGGATGCGCCCAATGCTGGGCGACCCTGGTGTCTGCAACTGGAAACTTTTGACCGTCCACCAACCCCCAGAGGAGCAATTTCCTAACAACACACGGCAGCAAAAAGCAAACCAAGAATGAAGTTGGCTTGGGAAGTGGATGTGTTGAGAAGCTGAGACGGGATGGCCACCATCAGGACACGTGCAGATAGGCCGGTTCTCTGACAAACTAGGGATCCGGAGTTATTGGACTAGATTAAAACATGGGCCAAAGTCTCCAGAGGGCTGGTGAGGGAGAGAGCCTGTAACCACAGGCACCTAAGAACATGCAGTGAGGGGAGGAAAGCGACTCAATTTACAAGTAGAAAGTGAACCCTCAGGCACCTGGACAGTCTGAGAAACACGTGGTGGAAGACGGTCAGCACAGAGCCCATCGGCTGGGCACACAGGGCAGTGACTCCCCCAGAGGTTAAGGCTGTCCATCTCAAGTTCATGGCTTGCTAAGGGCCAGATTACCAGTGACAACCTAAGTTTACTTGGTAGAAAATCTTCTCACCAAAGGCAGATCTGGAATGTTCACAACAAAATAAACAGCTTTCCATGTAAGCATCTCCTACTGATGTCAGAATGAAGTTCTTTTGTCCTGGATAGACCTGAGCCCAGTTATTTCCATTTAGCATAAACTCTCAGATGCGGGCTCTTAAATAAACGGATGGCTGCCTCCCATTTGACCCCAGCATAATCCTTGCTCCCATCATGGCTCAAAGATACCATTTCCACTTAGTTCGCAGGAACCTCTGGGTGATCTGGTCTGTTTTTAAAACAGTCACGAGTATTGTCAGTAATACATGGCATAACCTACAAAAGTACTACAGAGTGGCCGAGTGTACAGCCAAAGAAAATTTTTGAAAATATTTAAGTCTGAATAAAATAGTATCAAAACCTAATATTCCTCCCTAAAATTACCCCCTCCCAAAATGAGCTGTTTGCTCTATCAAGCTAACAAACTTGCCTACATTTATTTCCAGCAGCTCCTTGTCCCAAGGCTATCAGCCCCTTGGTTACTTTCCAGGTTAGAAAAAAGCAAACTTGTCTCAAAGTATGACTCAAAATGCTGCCTTTGGATTCACCCCGGCTCTGCCATTTAATTAGTGACACTGGGCAAGTTTCCTAACTTCTCTAAGCCTCATGTCCTCATGTATAAAATAGGGCTAATTTCCATTTCTCAGGTTTGTGGTAGAAATGGAAAGTGGCAAAGGTTTGTGAAACACTAAGCGTGGAGCCCAGCAGCACAGAACCTGACGGGCAGCAAGTCCTCCACAAACAGAAGCAATCATTGCTCACCCATTCTAAGACATTCCAGAACCCTGTTGCACAGAGAGAAATGCCCAGGCACAGAACCTTCCTTGGGGGACTGTGTGCAGCCCAGCGGGAGTGCTGGGAGTGCTGCAGAGGGTCAGGCACAGCCACGGGTAAAAGGCGGGAGATGGGCACTAAGGGTGGTTCCACTGGGAAAGGTCAAGCTCGGGGGTGGGGAGGGGAGGGGAGTGTGAGAAGGTGTGGGGGTGGGAAACCTAAACAGGATGCTTTTCAAGGACAGCAGACAGGCAAATCCCCAAATCTCTCTCCTACCTGCCCTGATTCCAGAAATTGAACCTCTCTTTTAGGTTAAGGCTCAGTACTCTTAAGAACTGGGACTCCAAGAGTACAGAGGCGGGTGACTCACCTGTGTGTGTGTGTTTGCCCTGACAGAAGCTACAGAGTTTAAGCCACTGCACAAGAGTCTATAACTTACTTTACACATGACATATATATATATATATTTTTGCGGTACGTGGGCCTCTCACTGCTGTGGCCTCTCCCGTTGCGGAGCACAGGCTCCGGACGTGCAGGCTCAGCAGCCATGGCTCACGGGCCCAGCCGCTCCGCGGTATGTGGGACCTTCCCGGACCGGGCCACGAACCCGTGTCCCCTGCATCGGCAGGCGGACTCTCAACCACTGCGCGACCAGGGAAGCCCCACGATATGTATTTTTTTAATATTTATTTATTTGGCTGCGCTGGGTCTTAGCTGTGGCATGCAGGATTTTTGTCACCGCGTCCGGGATCTTTGTTGCAGCATGGGGGATCCTTTCTTTAGTTGCAGCATGCGGGATCTTTAGTTGCGGCATGCGAACTCTTAACTGTGGCATGTGGGATCTAGTTCCCTGACCAGGGATCAAACCCGGGCCCCCTACATTGGGAGTGCGGAGTCAGACACTGGACCACCAGGGAAGTCCCACTTTGCACATGTTAAATGGCTGACAGTTCTGCCATGTCTCCATCAGTTACACATTTTGACTTTTCTTTTGGGAGGCAGAGGAAATCTGACAATCTCCTCCTCCAACACTGACCATGCTATGGGGCTAAATTTAGGCTTTGAAACTAAGGAGGACCCTGTGGGGCTCCCGGGCATGGAGACTTTTCTGTCCCCCGTTTCTTGTGAGCAAGACTCCAGCCTCCATAACCTTCCCTGAGTTCCAAAGGGCAGATTTGAACTGCTGCTAATCAAGGGAGGAGCAGCCAAGAAACCACCTGAGGCAAGATGAAAGGGACCAGAGAAGCTCATCAAGATGAGGAGATCACCTGAGACCCTGCACACACCCTCATCTTGTCAGCAACCCCACCCTTGAACTATTGCTATAAACTCATCAAATCCTCCCAGGTGGGGACACATAGTTTTTCAAGACAGGAGCCCACTGTGTCCCCCTTTGCTCAGCAAAGCAATAAAGCTATCCTTTTCTTCTTCACCCAAAACACTGTCTCCAAGATTCACTTTGGCACTGGTGTACAGAGAGGCTGAACTTTCAGCATCAGCTTCACCTAATTCAGTGCTGCCTATGACTCCCAACCCTTATTCTGGAACCTTCCAAAGTTATCCATAAGCATCCTTAAGCTATGTATGTGCATGGGGAGTGGGGAGGGGAATGGAGACATTTTATATTGTGATCAACTTCAGCCCTAAATAAATGTGGGCCTGTCTCGTAATGAAATAATAACAGCATTTACTCATCCATTCTTTCTTTTTAATTTTTGTTTTGTTGTTGTTGTTGTTTTTATTTTTACTCATCCATTCTTCATACAGTACCTGCTATCCTGGAATTTATGTTCTAGTTGGGGGAGACAAACAAATAAATTAACAATAAAATACATAGGGTGCCCAGTGACACTAGTGCTGTGGAAAAGAATAAAGCCAGGGAAGGACATGATGAGGGAGCATCAGCAGGAGAGAAGCAAGGCTGGGCCTCTCTGAAGGGTGAGCATGCTAGGCAGCAGCCCAGCCTGGGGTGGGAAGGGTGGGTGATGGTACAAGGTGAGGTCAGAGAGGCCAGGCCCAGGGCCCCAGGGGTATGGGGCCAGGTTAAGTCCTCTTAAGTTTGGCTTCGGCTCTGAGTCAGATAAGAAGCCACCAAAAGACTAACATAATATGATTTACACTTTAAAAGGATTCTCTGGTCTCTGTGTTAAGAAGAAACTGTAGGAGGGAGGAATCAAGATGGCAGAATAGGAGGATGCGGAATTCACCCTTCCTCACAAGTACATTATGAATACACCTACAGGTGTGACCCTGTTACCTTGGAGAGCTGAAGGGGTCCGGAGGTCCTGTGACGGTGTTCTGGGACGGAGATCTAAACAATATAAACATTGAACAGTAGAGCTGCCTCAAATCCCTGGGAATTTCAGAATGACTGACACTTCTGACGCTGTTCCAAATTTTGAAGAGATGTTTGCCAGTAGATTCACAGAAGATGACAAAGAGTACCAGGAATACCTGAAACGCCCTCCTGAGTCCCCTCCAACTGTTGAGGAATGGAATAGCAGAGCTGGTGGGAACCAAAGAAATAGAGGCAATCGGTTGCAAGATAACAGTTTAGAGGCAGGGATAGCAGACGGGGGTGGCCAAGTGACAACTGACCCAATCAATGGCATGGACGAACCTGGGGTAACAATTGCTCACAGCACAGACAAGAACCTTACTACCCCCATCAATATGGACACTACGGTCACAACCAACGGCTTCCCTGTGGCTACTACTGATAGAAATGTCAGCAGCTTTTAGTAAAACCATTTACTCTGTTAACATGACAAAAATTTATGTTGTATTTTCTGTTGGTCATCGTTTTACATCTGATTGTAGAGAGTGGATTGATTTTTTGGAACTTGAGACTTTTTTTAAATTAGATCTTACTGGAGAGATATGCTGGCTGCTGGAAATATCAATAAATACTCCCCTAAAAAAAATACATCTACAAATGGAACAATTCTCACAGAGCACCTGCTGAACACTAGCGGAAGACCTCGGACACCTAAAAATGCAATTAAAAATCCCCACACAACTGGGTAGGATGAAAGAAAGAAAAAACAAAAGAAAAGAAATGAGAAAGGACAGCATCCTTGGTGGGGAAATGAAGGTGGGGAGAGGTTCCTGCGCTCAGAAAAGCCCATTCATGGCGGGAAAATCAGCCGGGGCAGAAAGGGACCTTTGGGGGATTGGAGGTGAACACAGCAACCGGTCTGTGGAAGGCAGGACAAAGTAACAACTGCGCACATGGTCCGTGCCACAGCCCTGCACACTCCAGCCTGAGTCACGTGTCTCCTGGTGTGGAGGGGGCTGGGTGCTGGAAACTGGGGTTTGGAGAGTGGACCCGGGGAGGACAGCGATTGGCTGTGAAGAGACAGCCTGAAGGGACAGGAGTGAGGAGCTCCACAACAGGGAAGGTTTTTGGAAGAAACTCGGGCTGCTATAGAAGTAAGGTATCACTGTTGAGTGGCACACAAGGAGCGGAGCTGCCATTGCAACCCCCTTCCCCCCTGCTGGCCCCTGCCTCCACGGGCACTGGGAGGAACTCCCACCACAGCAAGCATGTCTCAGTCTGTTGCAACTTCCTGCCAGTCTCTGTCACCGCAGACACTTTACACGACCCAGTTGTGGCTGCCTTATCCCTCCACAGCCTGAGTAAGTTCCCCAGTCAGCCCAGGTGCCTCAATCACCGCTGCTTTCGCCACCTTTCGCCTGGGTGGGGAAAAGACACCTAATGGTAGCCCACATGCAGAGGTCTTTGAGCAAAACCAAAGCTGAGCCTCAGGGGCTGTGCTACTAAGGAAGAGGAATGGAATTCTCTCTGTGCAGCTGCACAAGCTGTGGATTAAATCCCTGTGATCTGCTTGGTAAACCCTGCATCTGCGGAATATCTGAATGGACATGTGCTCCCACAACTAAGACCAGTCTAGCTTTAGCAGCGGTGGACTCTGGGGGCAAGTACATGTGGGAGATGGGCCAGGTCAGAGTCTGGGCTGCCCCCACAGGGCCCACAGCGGGTCCAGAGACCTACCTAGAGGTATTGAAGGGCCTCCTGGGGAGGCAGGGGTTGGCTGTGGCTCACTGTGGGGTCAAGGACACTGAGAGTGGAGGCCTCAGGAAAATATTATTATTACTATGGTTTTTCTATTTTTTAATTAATTTTTATGGGGTATAGTTGCTTTACAATGTTGTCTTAATTTCTACTGTACAGCAAAAAAGTATGGAATGCTTCATGAATTTGCGTGTCATCCTTGCGCAGGGGCCACGCTAATATTCTCTGTATCATTCCAATTTTAGTATATGTGCTACCAAAGCAAGCACTCTTTTTTGGTTTGTTTGTTTCATTTTCTGTTGTTGTCTTGTTTTAATTTTATTTAATTTTTAAATATAGTTTTTACTTTTCTATTTTTACTTTATTGTGGTTTTTTTCTTGTTTTTCTTTTTGTTCCTTTTTTTAAATCGTCTTTGTGTGTTTGTTTTATGTTACCTTTGCTTTTTTTTTTTTGCGGTACGCAGGCCTCTCACTGTTGTGGCCTCTCCCGTTGCGGAGCACATGCGCCGGACGTGCAGGCTCAGTGGCCATGGCTCACGGGCCCAGCCGCTCCGCGGCATGTGGGATCTTCCAGGACCGGGGCACGAACCCATGTCCCCTGCATCGGCAGGCGGACTCTCAACCACTGCGCCACCAGGGAAGCCCCATCTTTGCTTTTTTAGCTTTCTTTCTGTTTTTGTTCTGTTTTGCTGTTTTTGTTAATTTTTTATTGTTTCTTTTTGTTTTTGGGTTCTTTTGTTTGGTTGTTCTCTTGGGTTGTTTTGTTTGTTTGTTTGTTTGTTTTGTTTCTTTTTTTCTGTTTGGTTTTGCTTTTATCACTTGTCTTGGGTTTTGCTTGTCTGCTTGTTTTCTTTTCTTCTTTTTTTTGGCTGCACAGCTTGTGGAGTCTCCGTTCCCCAGTCAGGGGTTGGGATAAGAGTGCCAAGTCCAGGACACCGGACCACCAGAAAACTCCTGGACCCAGAGAATATTAGTCAGCGTGAGCTCTCCCGGAGGTCTCCATCTTGACACCAAGACCTGGCTTCACCAAACTGCCTGCAGATTCCAGTGCTGGATGCCTCACACCAAACAACCAGCAAGACAGGAACACAGAACCACCCATTAGCAGACAGGCTGCCTAAAAGTTGTACTAAGCTCACAGACACACCAAAACCCACTACCTGACACAGCCCAGCCCATCAGAGGGAAAAGACTCAGTTCCAATCAACAAAGTGCCGGCACCAGTTCCTCCTACCAGGAAGCTGACACAAGTGCCTGGTCCAACCTCACACACCAGGGGGAAGACACTAAAAGCAAGAGGAACTATGATCCTGAAGCCTGTGGAAAGGAGACCATAAACACAGTAAGTTACACAAAATGAGACAACAGAGAAATATGTTGTAGACAAAGAAGCAAGGTAAAAATCCACAAGACCAAATGAATGAAGAGGAAATACGCAGTCTACCTGAGAAAGAATTCAGAGTAATGATAATAAAGATGATACAAGATCTTGGAAATAGAATGGAGGCACAGATCGAGAAGATACAAGAAATGTTTAACAAGGACCTAGAAGAACTTTCAAAGAACAAATAGTGATAAACAATACAATAACTGAAATGAAAAATACACAGAAGATAGAATAAGTGAGCTGGAAGATAAAATGGTGGAAATAACTGCTGAGGAGCAAAATAAAGAAAAAAGAATGAAAAGAAATGAGGACAGTCTCAGAGACTTCTGGGACAACATTAAATGCACCAACATTCGAATTATAGAGGTCCCAGAAGATGAAGAGAAAGAGAAAGGGTCTGAGAAAATATTTAAAGAGATTATAGTCAAAAACTTCCCTAACATGAGAAAGGAAATAGCCACCCAAGTCCAGGTAGCACAGAGAGTCCCATACAGGATAAAGCCAAGGAGAAACATGCTGAGACACATATTAAATACCAAAAAAAAATTACAAAGAAAAAATATTAAAAGCAGCAAGGGAAAAGCAACAAATAACATACAAGGGAATCCTCAGAAGGTTAACAGATGATCTTTCAGCAGAAACGCTGCAGGCCAGAAGGGAGTGGCAAGATATATTTAAAATGATGAAAGGGAGAAACCTACAACCAATATTACTCTACCCAGCAAGGGTCTCATTCAGACTTGACAGAGAAATCAAAAGCTTTACAGACAAGCAAAAGATAAAAGAATAAAGCACCATCAAACCAGTTTTACAACAAAAGCTAAAGGAACTTCTCTAGGCAGGAAACACAAGAGAAGGAAAAGACCTACAAAAACAAACCCAAAACAATTAAGAATATGATAATAGGAAAATACATATCAATAATTACCTTAAATGTGAATGGATTAAGTGCTCTAAGCAAAAGACACAGTCTGGCTGAATGGATAAAAAACAAGGCCTATATATATGCTGTCTACAAGAGACCCACTTCAAACCTAGGGACACATACAGACTGAAAGTGAGGGGATGGAAAAAGTTATTCCATGCAAATGGAAATCAAAAGAAAGCTGGAGTAGCAATACTCATATCAGACAAAATAGACTTTAAAATAAAGAATGTTACAAGAGACAAGGAAGGACACTACATAATGATCAATCCAAGAAGATATAACAATTATAAATATTTATGCACCCAACAGAGGAGCACCTCAATACATAAGGTAAATACTAACAGCCATAAAAGGGGAAATCGACAGTAACACAGTAATAGTGGGGGACTTTAACATTCCACCTATACCAATGGACAGATCATCCAGACAGAAAATTAGTAAGGAAACACAAGCCTTAAATAACACATTAGACCAGATAGATTTCACTGATATTTATGGGACATTCCAACCGAAAGCAGCAGAATACATTCTGTTCTCAAGGGCACATGGAACATTCTCCAGGGTAGATCACATCTTGGGTCACAAATCGAGCCTTCGTAAATTTAAGAAAATTGAAATCGTTATCAAGCATCTTTTCCGACCACAACACTATGAGATTATAAATCTATTACAGGAAAAAAAACCTAAAAAAAATAAAACATGGAAGCTAAACAATACATTACTAAATAACCAAGAGATCACTGAAGAAATCAAAGAGAAAATCAAAAAATACCTAGAGACAAATGATAATGAAAACACGATGATCCAAAACCTATGGGATGCAGCAAAAGGAGTTCTAAGAGGGAATTTTATAGCAATTCAATCTCACCTCAAGAAATAAGAAAAATCTCAAATAAACAATCTAACCCTACACCTAAGGCAACTAGAGAAAGAAGAACAAAGAAAACCCAAAGTCAGTAGAGGGAAAGAAATCATAAAGATCAGAGCAGAAATAGAAACAAAGAAAACATTAGCAAAGATCAATAAAACTAAAAGCTGGTTCTTTGAGAAGATAAACAAAATTGATAAACCTTTAGCCAGACTCATCAAGAAAAAAGGGAGAGGACTCAAATCAATAAAATTAGAAATGAAAAAGGAGAAGTTACAACTGACACCATAAAATACAAAGCATCATAAGAGACTACTACAAGTAGGTATATGCCAAAAAAAATGGACAACCTGGAAGAAATGGACAAATTCTTGGAAAGGTACAACCTTCCAAGACTGAACCAGGAAGAAATACAAAATATGAACAGACCAATGACAAGTAATGAAATTGAAACTGTGATTAAAAATCTTCCTGCAAACGGGACTTCCCTGATGGTGCAGTGGTTAAGAATCAGCGCTCTCAATGAAGGGGGCCTGGGTTCAATCCCTGGTCAGGGAACTAGGTCCCAGATGCATGCCGCAACTAAGAGTTTGCATGCCTCAACTAAAAAAGATCCAGCATGCCACAACTAAGGAAACAACGTGCCACAACTAAGGAGCCAGCAAGCCACAACACGGGTTCGTGCCCTGGTCTGGGAAGATTCCATATGCCGCGGAGCGGCTGGGCCCGTGAGCCAAGGTCGCTGAGCCTGCACGTCCGGAGCCTGTGCTCCACAATGGGAGAGGCCACAACAGAAAGAGGCCCATGTACCACAAAAAAAAAAAAAAAAAAATCTTCCAGCAACCAAAAGTCCAGGACCAGATGGCTTCACAGGTGAATTCTATCAAACATTTAGAGGAGAGCTAACACCTATCCTTCTCAACCTCTTCCAAAAAACTGCAGAGGGAGGAATTCTCCTAAGCTCATTCTACGAGGCCACTATCACCCTGATATCAAAACCAGACAAAGAAGTCACAAAAAAGAAAATTAGAGGCCAATAGCACTGATGAACATAGATGCAAAAACACTCAACAAAATACTAGCAAACAGAATCCAACAACACATTAAAAGGATCATACACCATGATCAAGTGGGGTTTACCCCAGGAATACAAGGATTCTTCAATATATGCAAATCAGTCAATGTGATATGTCATATTAACAAACTGAAGGATAAAAACCATATGATCATCTCAATAGATGCAAAAAAAGCTTTGGACAAAATTCAACACCCATTTATGATTAAAAACTCTCCAGAAAGTGGGCATAGAGGGAAACTACCTCAACATAATAAAGACCATATATGACAAACCCAAAGCAAACACCATTCTCAATGGTGAAAAACTGAAAGCATCTCCTCTAAGATCAGGAACAAGACAAGGATGTCCACTCTTGCTACTTTTATTCAACATAGTTTTGGAATTCCTTGCCATGACAATCAGAGAAGAAAACGAAATAAAAGGAATCCAAATTGCAAAAGAAGAAGTAAAACTGTCACTGTTTGCAGATGACATGATACTATAAATAGAGAATCATAAAGATGCTACCAGAAAACTACTAGAGCTAATCAGTGAATTTGGTAAAGTTGCAGGATACAAAATTAATGCACAGAAATCTCTTGCATTCCTATACACTAACAATGAGTGATCAGGAAGAGAAGGAAACAATCCCATTCACCACCGCAACAAAAAGAATAAAAAACCTAGGAATAAACCTACCTAAGGAGGTAAAAGATCTCTACTCAGAAAACTGTAAGACACTGATGAAAACAATCAAAGATGACACAAACAGATGGAGATATACCATGTTCTTGGATTGGAAGAAGCAATATTGTGAAAATGACTATACTACCCAAAGCAATCTACAGATTCAATTCAATCCCTATCAAATTACCAATGGCATTTTTTACAGAAGTAAAACAAAAAAATCTTAAAATCTGTATGGTGACACAAAAGACCCTGAACAGCCAAAGCAATCTTGAGGGAAAAAAATGGAGCTGGAGGAATCAGACTCCCTGACTTCAGACTATACTACAAAGTAACAGTAATCAAGACAATATGGTACTGGCACAAAAACAGACATATAGATCAATGGAACAGGATAGAAAGCCCAGAGGTAAACCCACACACCTATGGTCAACTAATCTACAACAAAGGAGGCGAGGATATACAATGGAGAAAAGACAGTCTCTTCAATAAGTGGTGCTGGAAAAACTAAGTTAAAGAAGTCAGACCACTTACATGTAGAATCTAAAAAATAAACTAGGGACTTCCCTAGTGGTCCAGTGGTTAAGAATCCACCTTCCAATGCAGGGGACGCAGGTTCAGTCCCTGGAGGGGGAACTAAGACACCACAGGGCAACTAAGCCCGTGCGCCACAACTACTGAGCTTGCATGCCTTAACTAGAGAGCCCATGTACCACAAACTACAGAGCCCATGCGCTCTGGAACCTGTGTGCCACAACTAGAGAGAAGCTCACGCACCACAACTAGAGACAAACCCACGGGCCACAACTAGAGAGAAGCCCAAGCACCGCAATGAAGGGCCCAAGCACTGCAACGAAGAGCCCAAGCGCTGCAACGAAAGATCCCACATGCCTCAACGAAGATCCCGCGTGCTGCAACTAAGAAACAATGCAGCCAAAAATTTTTTTAAATAAATAAATAAAATAAAATAAATTTAAAATAAATAAATAAATAAATAAAACTAGTGAGTATAACAAAAAAGAAACAGACTCACAGATATAGAGAACAAACTAGTGGTTACCAGTGGGGAGAAGGAAGGGAGGAGGGGCAAGATGGCGTAGGGGATTAAGAGGTACAAACTATTATGTACAAAATAAGCTACAAGGATATATTATACAACACAGGGAATATCGCCAATATTTTATAATAACTATAAGTGGAGTATAACCTTTAAAAATAGTGAATTACTATGTTGTACACGTGTAACATATAATATTGCACATAAATTACAGCTCAATTAAAAAAAAAATGGAGCCTAGTCAGCGTGGTGGTGTGTTGAGGCGCCCAGGTGCTGAACTCATGAAGAGCTGGATTTCCAAAGCCCACCACATGCCAGGCATTACACCTCATACACTTTGACCCTCGTTATGGCTGCCCCATGACAAGGTAGGCATTACTATCTCCATTTTACAAATGAAGGAACCAAGACATGGAGGCCAAGTGACTTGCCCAAGGCAAAACCACAGAAAGAAGCAGAACCAGAATTCAAACTAGACAGTCAAATGCAGCACCACCCCTCCCCATGCCGTGCAAAATGGTTGTCTCAGGATACGAGTGCTCCTTCCCATGTTTAGACCTTTATAAGGGCTTCCAGAAGAATCTTTTTTCATGAAATGTCTAGATTTTAAACAAGTACTCCAATATAAATAGTTCAATGGTCAACTCAATTCAAGTTAATAACAGTTGCTTTCTTTGGGATGGAAAGTAATGTAGAGGCAGCAGGATGGGAAGGGAAGAGGAAAGGTTAAATGAACTAAGATTCTGAGCCTAGAAAGAAAAAGGATAAGAAATGATCTAATTCTTACTCTGGAACTAAATTAAACAGCAATCTGACTGATCCTGATGACTATGTCCTGAAAATCAGAACAGAATCATCAGGGAGTTTAAAAGTATTGTTTTTTCATAGAATTCTTAAAGATAATGACAGGTACACACCCTACTTACTTACCAATGTTGAATTCATCTTCATTAAGGCCCACATTTTCTTAGTACCTGCGTGCTCTTTAAAAATATATATTTGGGTTTCTTAATATTAACAACAACAATAATAATAGCACCAGAATACTGTAATGGCAATTGACTGAGCACCAATGTATGGCAAACACTATGATGTGTCCCTGCACTGTTCCCTGAGTTAAACCTACTCCATGAAGCAAGCATTTTGATCCCCATTTTGTAGATGATTCTGGAACTCAGAGGGGTTAAGAAATACGACCTGAGTCACACAACCAGTAAGTGGCAAAGCTTTGAATATGTGGACCTACAGGTCTGGATTAGGCAATAAACAGGGAGGAGATGGGCTTTACAACCAGAGATGGTCACTAACTATGTCAAAGAATTATCATTAAGCTTAAAAAACAGACTTTTCGGCAATTCGGTCAGGGAAACTTACAGAAAAGTTGTTACCTAAATCCAGAGTATACTTCATAAGAGGAACACTAAAGTCCCTATGACACACAACAGGCCCACATGGCTCTTTTCTGAAGTTTTAAAAGAACAAAACAAAAAAAAACAATTCTACCCTCTCCCTAGTGAACCAAGTGCTCCCTGCCTCTAAATGGATTTGGATGGAGATCAGAAAGGGACTCAGACAAAAAGGCCTCCAGGAAACAGCTCCTTGTCCTGGTTCCACCAGGGAGGCTGTCCTTTGAAGTCTCTCCCAACAGTTTTGCTTAGATAAGATGTTTTTCTCCCTGAGACAATGAATGATTCCTCAGAGATCTGCCTTTGGAAGACAGAGAAACAAACTATCACATATAGGTATATGTCAGGATTTGTTTGTTTGTTCAATGTTAGTTTGTTTTAAACTGTGCTTCTTACCTGGATCCGTATCAGAAGAGCAAGGAATAGAAAGGGCTTCCTCAGAACTATAAGCCTCACTGTTGGCCTCCTGGCTGGGTCTCTGCAACACGTAATCCCTTATGTCATAAGCTGATGGCAGGTCCAAAGCACTGCTCTCCTCTGACTGGCTTCCTGGAGTGGCTTCCTGATTTGCCATAGTCCTGCCATGGAAGAAATAAAACAATTCAATAGAGAAGGCATTGTGTAAGAGGAGCCTCCATTATAGCCATGGCTTAAAGCACCTTAAAGGCCAAACAACAGTAGAACCAAAATAATTTACTTTCCTGTTATTAACAGTCTTCCTTGTCTTCACTTTACTTTCCTGTTATTAATGGTCTTCCTTGTCTTTGCTTTAGACCCAGTATTTGTTTACCATGTTTCTTCATCATGAGAAACAAATAACTCTCAGCAGAGAAAGAAACCATGAATCATTTCAGCTGGAAAGTGAACTGCTTGCCTGATAAGGATGAAATACTGTACTGCACTATAATCCAAGGACTACACAAATATTTAATGAGATGGGAAACGGTCCATGATATGTTAAATGGAAAAAGATTTAAAAACTATAGGTAGGGTTTGATCCATATTTTATAAAATATCGTGTGCGGGATGTGTGTGTATGCAATATGCAGACCTATAGCTAGAAAAGAAGGTCAGAAGGTTATATCCCAAATTAATTCCAGTGATAATTAACTCAGTGGTTTAATTTCTGGGTAGTGAAATTACAGGTGATTTGCATCTTCTTCTGTGGCCTTCAGACAACTGTTAACATGCCAGGCCCCAGGGATGCAAGGATGAATGTGATAGACACCTCCTTTGAGTTGCTCAGGTTGGGATGATCCAAACACAGAGACAGACAGTGCTAACACCATGATAAGATGAAGAGGCGCCCAGAGAGGGGCAGTAGGCTTTCTGGAGGAGGCTGTCCCCAAGTGTGGGGCAGGCCATGGCCAGGGGACAGTATGAACCCCAGAGGAACCAGCTTGGGCAACCACAAGTGGCAAGAGGTGTTGAGAGTTTTGGACATTTCTTGTTAAAAATTAGGTGTCCCTCACCCCTCCTGGTTGATGTCTAGGTGTGGGCTGGAGGGCTCTTTGCAGTACATCCAGCCCTGCCCACCTCTCTGTAAAATAATTATGGGCCTGGGGAGATCCTGGACCCTCTGCTACTCTCTGCCTCTTACGTTGTCATCAGTAAATCTTACTATGGTCAACAGCACACGCTGTGACTACCACAGGCCACCATGTACCATGCAGAGGAGACACATGGTCAGATCTGCAGATTTGGCAGCTGGACAGCAGGCAATCTCAGGAACAACAGGAATTCAGACAACTGTTGTGGTCCCGGTGAGAGAGGAAGAGCATGTGAATGAAGGCAGGGCACTAGCAGCCAAGAGCAGGGGACAGATTAAGAAGATATTTAGGAACAGAAATAAGAGTCGAACTTAATAACTGAATGGATAAAAGGGCTAAAGAGGAACCAGAAGTCAACAAAGAGTGGTAGCTTCAGTGACAGGGTTGTATTCTCAACTGAGTGAGAGCAGACAGGAGAAGGATAGGTTTGGGAGGAGGCAGTATGCCAAAGTATGGGATATTATCCAGCTGTTAAAATGACAGTCAGAAGTTGAAAGATCTATGTCTGAATGACAGAAGCAATTTCAGAATAACATGAACAGTATAATAATGCGAGTAGTTAGCATTTATTAAGTGCTTTTTGGTGGCCAGGCATTGTGCTAAGAGCTTCATCTGCAACAGCCCTATGAAGCAGGTAATCTTATTATTACCCTCATTTACAGTCAGATAGTCGGCCCCAAACACAGGAGAAGTAGAGTAACTAGCCCAAGGAAACCCGTCCAGAAAGTACCAACCTAGGATGAACCCAGCTCCAGAGCCTCCCGACTGCAGCCCAAACTACCACCTGATCAAGCAAAGATAGAAGGTGTAAAAACAAATCAACAGAGAGACCTGGCAAGACCCCTCTCATGTGAGGACACCCAGTCACATGCTGTTGTGGACATTCGCTCAGGCAGACAGTGAGCCAAGACATCAGCTGATTGCTTCTGGAAGGAGTGAGGTGATCAAGATTCCCAAAGAAGCAAGAACATCCTGTCTTTGCACGCTGCTATATTAGCCAACCAAGCCCGGCGTTTCAGCAAACACCTCTGCTGCAGGCATCTGTGGCTCCTCTTTCTGCCCTCATCTTACCAAACACTGCTCTGGAGGTTTCTGGAAGGGAACAAACAGGTTAATAAATGACAGCCACGTATCCTGCTTGCCTACAAAGGTGCCTTGAAATCAGCCAGCAACAGAAGTCGTTCTTAATGACATGGAACAAAAGGAATCCTTTTTGAAAACACATAGCACCTTGATGTGATATCTATCTTTTCTTTTATAATCACTTATATTAAATGTCAAATACATCCCAAACTGGTTATTTGAACAAAAAAAGAAAAAAACCATCTACTGAAAGGCAGAATCCTGTTTATTACAAAATAAGTACCTGTGCATGTAAAACAGTATTTGGGACTCAATGAATTTGTACAGGAGAAATCAAATAATAGGGACAGGTGAGACCCTTCTAATGATCTGAAACTACCTAGGCTGGCCAAGTAGAATGCAATGATTATCCTTTGCCCCAAAACTTTTGATATGTGGTTTAATTTCCTTCTCCAGAAGTACTTATTTCCTTCTCTTAAAGGTGCTTTAATTACACAATCTAAGTATTATTTTCCAATACTTGTGAGTATAGGATGCCTTGTGACTGCAGGCACAAGAAGTTTCTCAGTACATAAATACCTGCTTACCAAGAGAAAGCAGCCATTGCTCTACAGATTCTTACAAATCTACAAAAACAACTCAGTCAGGGTCCATGTATAAGAAGCAGTTTAATTTCATTTACTTTTTTCTTTTTCTTTTTTTTTGGCCGCACCATGTGGCTTGCGGGATCTTAGTTCCCCAACCAGGGACTAAACCCAGGCCATGGCAGTGAAGTGCCAAGTCCTAACCACTGGACTGCCAGGGAACTACGTACTTTTTTTGTTTTTTTCCAATTAAGTCTCTTTCCTCCCAATATTTTACATGAAAAATTTCAAACAAAGGATAGTGGAAAGAATTTAATACAGTGACCATCCATATAGCTACTGCCTAGATTTCTTTATTCTTACTCAAGTTACTTAAACACCAAAACAAAACCAAAAACAGTTCACCCATTTCTTCCACCACTCTCCCCCAGCCACTTCTGACAACCACCAATCTGCTCTCTGTATCTATAAGCTTAATATAAAGTATTTGTATTTCTCTGACTCATTTCACTTATAATGCTCTCAGGGCTATTCATGTTATTGCAAATAGCAAGATTTCATTCTTTTTTATGGCTGAATAATATTACACTGTACATATATATCACACCTTCCTTATTCACTCATCCATCAGTGGACCCTTAGGTTGTTTTTCTGTCTTGGCTATTATAAATAATGCTGCAATGAACATGGGGGTGCATATATCTTTTCTAATTAGTGTTCTTGTTTTCTTTGGATAAATACTCAAAATTGGAATTCCTGGATCATATGGTAGTTCTATTTTTAACTTTTTGAGGAACCTCCACACTTTTCTATAGTGGCACCAATTTACATTGCCATGAGGTTTCCATTTTCTCTACATCTATGCCAATACTTGTTATTTCTAGTCTCTATTTACTTATTTATTTATTGGCCTCGCCCTGCGGCCTGTGGGATCCTAGTTCCCTGACCAGGGATCGAACCTGCACCGCTGCATTGGAAGCGCAGAGTCTTAACCACTGGACCGCCAGTCTTTTTGATATTAGCCCTTCTGACAGGTGTGAGGTGATATCTCATTGTGGTTCTGATTTGCATTTCCCTGATGATTAATGATGTAGAGCATCTTTTCATGTACCTGTTGGCCATCCATATTTCTTCTTGGGAAAAAATGTCTATTCATATCTTCTACACATTTTTTAATTGGATTGGTTGTTTTTTTGCTATTGAGTTATATGGGTTCTTTATATATTTTAGATATTAGCCCCTTATCAGATATATGATTTGCAAATACCTTCTCCCATTCAGTAGGTTGCCTTTTCATTTGTTGATGGTTTCCTTTGCTGTGCAAAAGATTTTTAGTTTAATATAGTCCCACCTGTTTATTTTTGCTTTTGTTGCTTTTGGTTTTGGTGTCAGATTCAAAAAATCATCATCAAGACCTATGTCAAAGGGACTTCCCTGGTGGCACAGTGGTTAAGAATCTGCCTGCCATTACAGGGGACACGGGTTCGAGCCCTGGTCTGGGACGATCCCACGTGCCACAGAGCAACTAAGCCCTGTGCACCACAACTACTGAGCCTGCGCTCTAGAGCCAGCGAGCCACAACTACTGAAGCCCCTGCATCTAGAACCCATGCTCCGCAACAAGAGAAGCCACCACAATGAGAAGCTGGTGCACCGCAATGAAGAGTAGCCCCCACTCACCGCAACTAGAGAAAGCCCACAAGAAGCAACAAAGACCCAATGCAGCCAAAAATAAAGAAATAAATAATTTTTAAAAAAAGACGTATGTCAAGGACTTTATCACCTCTATTTTCTTCTAGGATTTTTACAGTTTTAGGTCTCAAGCTCAAGTCTTTTAATCCATTTTGAGTTAATTTTTGTGTATGGTGGTCCAATTTCATTCTTTTTCATGTGCTGTCAATTTTCCTAGCACTATTTATTGAAGAGGCTGTCCTTTCCCCATTGGACACTCTTGTCTCCTTTCTCATAAATTAATTGATATATGCACAGGTTTATTTCTGAGCTCTCTATTCTGTTCCACTGATTTATGTGTCTGTTTTTGTGCCAATACCATAGTGTTTTAATTATTATAGCTTTGTAATATAGTTTGAAATAAGGGCACATGATGCCTGCAGCTTTGTTCTTTCTCAAGATTGCTGTGGCTATTTGGAATCTTTCATAGTTCCAAAATTTTTATATTTTTTTGTTTGTTTTATTACTGTGAAAAATGTCATTGGGATTTTGCTAGGTACTGAATTGAATCTGTATATTGTTTGGGGTAGCATGGACATTGTAATATTAATTCTTTCAATCCATGAGCACAGAATACCTTTCCATTTATTTGTGTCTTCTTCAGTTTATTTCATTAATGTCTTATAGTTTTCACTGTACAGGTCTTTCACTTTCTTGGTTAAATTTATTCCTAGGTAAAAACAAAAATCTTTTAAAACGAAAAAGAAAAAACTTATTCCTAGGTATTTTATTTTATTTATTTCATTTCATTTATTTATTTATTTATTTTTGCAGTACACGGGCCTCTCACTGTTGTGGCCTCTCCCGTTGCGGAGCACAGGCTCCGGACACGCAGGCCCAGTGACCATGGCTCACGGGCCCAGCCGCTCCGCGGCATGTGGGATCCTCCCGGACCGGGGCACGAACCCATGTCCCCTGCATCGGCAGGCGGACTCTCAACCACTGCACCACCAAGGAAGCCCTATTTTATTATTTTTGATGCAATTGTAAATGGGACTGTATTCTTAATTTCTCTGTGATAGTTCATTATGCAACCGACTTTTGTGTGTTGATTTTGCATCTTGCAACTTTGCTGAATTTGTTTATTAGTTCTAACAGTTTGTTGATGGAGTCTTTAGGGTTTTCCATATATAATATCATGTCATCTTCAAACAGTGACAGTTTTACTTCTTCCTTTCTAATAGAGATGCCTTTTACTTCTTTTTCTTGCCTAACTGCTCTGGCTAGAGCTTCCAGTACTATGTTAAATAGAAGTGGCAAAAGTAGGCATCACTGTCTTGTTCCTAATCTTAGCTGTGGGCTTGTCACATATGGCCTTTTCCTAGATTTCATAATTAACATTTTACTATGATTTTCTTTATCAGATAACCACCTATCCAGCTCTATTTTCATCCATCAATTCACTTATTTTTATACATATTTCCATTTAAAAATTGATATAATGAAAGCTTCTGAGGGGATGTGTATGATATAATCAATTTGCATCTTCAAAGGCTCACTCTGTCAGCTGAGTGAAACACAAATGAGAGGAGGGTAAACGTGAAGTAAGGAACACAGCTAAGAAGCTCTGGAAAAATGCCCAGAGATGTGCAGGGGCTCTGGAGTTGGAGAGACTGCTCTCACTTTTTAGCTGTCACCTTGGGCAAGTCACTTAACCTCAATTTCCTCATCTATAAAAATGGCTTGATTACTATGCTTACCTCATAGGGTTGTCATAAGGATTATATAAAATGAATGCATGTAAAATACTTAGTACAATCTCTGTGCTCATGATGGCTAGCTCCAATAAGTAAAACAGCAATAATTAAAAAACAAATCACAGGCTCCTCTCTTCCCAGCCAACCACCAGCCCATCTGCCCCTCTACTTCCCATCCTATAGCCATCCTGCTTCTTTTCCAGTAGATTCTACGGTTCACAGTCTTGTCAATACCCTGAACTTCCCTGCCCTGCCCATTCTGTCTTTTCATCACACTCCTTTGGCAAAATTCAGCCTAGACGACCTCAACTATCTCCCTATTTTCCGTGTGCTGGACATGAGAGTCATCAAATAGGTCAGGGCAGACTGGCTCACTCTAAGTGTCTGAGCACCCACCTGGAATGGGCTATCTGGCTAAATGAATCCTGAGATGTTTATCTCATAACTTCCTCTCAACCCCCCTCCTTGACTCTTTCATATTTTCTCCACTCTTCTTCAACTCAGACCCTCTCCATCACTCACAGACCTTCCTCCTCTTTTCAGCATATCATCTCACTTCCTAATTGACAAGGGAAACAGAAGCCAGCAAAGAGGAACTTCTTCAGCTCTATCAACATAACAAAGGCTCCCACATCTGCACACTGCTTTACCTCTCCGTAAAACAGGGAGCTGTCCCTTGGGTGGCAAAGGCCAACCACTCCACCTGGGCTTTAGATTCCACTCTCTGGACCTTTCCAGAAGCCTTCAGAGACGATAATCCCTTCTCTGGCTTCTGTTCCACTGGACCTTCACTTACGCTGTTCAACAGGCCCAAATCACTCCCATTTTCAATAAAACCTGGTGTGTAAAAGAATATCCTTATTCTTTGGAAATACCACTCAAATATTTAGTGTTAGGGAGACATGATGTCTGCACTATATATATATATATATGTATATATATATATATATATATATATATATATATGTATGTATGAAAGAGAGAGAATGATAAAGTAAATGGGGCAAGTGTAGACAATTGATGAATCTGGAAAATGTTATTTGGGAGTTCCTTGTACTAGTCTTGCAATTTTTTGAAGGTATAAAATTATATCAATATGAAAATTGTCAAGAAAGAAAATCAAAAAGAAACCCTTTGACACCTGCCTTCCTCACAGCCAATCTCCTCTCACTTCCACAGACTTCTCAAGAGTCTAGAATTGGCTCATTTTCTCATCTCCACCAACTCAATCACTCCACCATAACTTCTAGAAATTCCTTCTTCTGACATTCTTTCTTTACTTTTCAGGAAGCCGCTCACTGAGCTGACATCCCAGCTCTGTCTGTTCCTTCCTGCCTGCTCTGTGGCTCATCTTCCATCTCCAATTGGACTTCCTCAAGGATATCCCAAGGTTTTCTCCTCTTCTTTCCTCCTCTGAAACATTAATTACCACCCAGAAACTTCTAGCCTAGTTCCCCCAACCTCTGACCCCACTGCTTTCTTTCCATCAGGTTTTCCAATAAGCCTTGCTTCTTCCCACTGCACCTGTCCTTCCCTCTTGTGGATAACTATTCTAAAAAATGGAAGAGGGAACACTTCCCAGTTTACCCAATGAGCCCACCATTATCCTCACACCAAAACTAGACAGAGACATCACAAGAAAACTATAGACCAGTATTATGAATACAGACACAAAAATCCTTGACAGAATACTAGCAAAATGAACCGAGCAACATATAAAAAGGATTACACTCCCTGACCAAGCAGAACTTATCCCAGAAAGCAAAGTTGCTTTAACATCTGAAAATCAATCAATGTAATACACTATATTAGGATAAGGGGCAGAAACCACAACAGACACACACACACACACACACACACACACAATCAACTGACAAAGTCAAATACCCATTCATGATCAAAACACTCAACAAACTCGGAATAGAAGGGAACTTCCTCAATCTGATAAAAGGCATTTTTGAAAAACCCATAGCTAGCATCATACTTCATGGTGAAAGACTGAACGCTTTCCTCTTAAGCTCAGGAACAATTTAATATTAACTGCTCTCATCACTTCCATACAACATTGTACTGGAGCTAAAACCTTTAGCTGCACAATTAGGCAAGAAAATGAAATAAAAGGCTTCCAGATTGGAAAGAGAGAAGTAAAACTATTTCTATTAGCAGAAAACATGATCTTGTGTATAGAAAGTCCCAATGAATCCACTTTAAAAAAACTACTAGAATAATTAAAGTTAAACAAGGTTGCAGGATACAAGATCAATACAGAAAAATCAATTGTATTTATATACACTAGCAATAAACAACCTAAAAATGAAATTAAGAATATAATTTTGGGGCTTCCCTGGTGGCGCAGTGGTTGAGAGTCCGCCTGCCGATGCAGGAGACACGAGTTCGTGCCCTGGTCTGGGAAGATCCCACATACCTCGGAGCAGCTGGGCCCGTGAGCCATGGCCGCTGAGCCTGTGCGTCCGGAGCCTGTGCTCTGCAACGGGAGAGTCCACAACAGGGAGAGGCCCGCGTACCACAAAAAAAAAAAAAAAAAAAAAAAAAAAAAAAAAAAAGAATATAATTTTGGACTTCCTTGGTGGCACAGTGGTTAAGAATCTGCCTGCCAGTGCAGGGAACATGGGGTTCTAGCCCTGGTCTGGAAGATCCCACATGCTGTGGAGTAACTAAGCCCATGCACCACAACTACCGAGCTTGCGCTCTAGAGCCCACAAGCCACAATTACAGAGCTCATGTGCCACAACTACTGAAGCCCACGTGCCTAGAGCCCATGCTCCGCAACAAGAGAAGGTACAGCAGTGAGAAGCCCGTGCACTGCAATGAAGAGTAGCCCTCGCTTGCTGCAACTAGAGAAAGCCCACATGCAGCAATGAAGACCCAACACAGCCAAATATAAATAAAATAAATAAAATTTTTAAAAAAGAATGTAATTTCATTTACAATAGCATCAAAAAATAAAATACTTAGGTACACATAATGAAAAATATGTAAGTCATGTACACTGAGAACTATTTTAAAATGTTGAAAGAAACTAAAGTTCTAAATGAATGGAAAGACATCCTATGTTCATGGAAGTGAACACTTACTATTTTAAAATGGCAATATTACCCAAATTGATGTACAGATCAATACGGTTCTTACAAAATCTCAGTTCGTTTTTTTTTTAAATTTGCAGACATTGACAAAACTGCTTAAAAGTACATATGGAAATGCAAGGGGCCCATAAAGCCAAACCAATCTTTTTTTTTTGCAGTAGGCGGGCCTCTCACTGCTGTGGCCTCTCCCGTTGCAGAGCACAGGCTCCGGACGTGCAGGCTCAGCGGCCATGGCTCTCGGGCCCAGCCACTCCGTGGCATGTGGGATCTTCCCGGACCGGGGCACGAACCCACGTCCCCTTCATCGGCAGGCGGACTCTCAATCACTGCGTCACCAGGGAAGCCCAAGCCAAACCAATCTTGAAAACGAAGAACACAAATTTGGAGTACTCATACTTTCTGATTTCAAAACCAATTACAAGCTGCAGTAATCAAGACTGTGTAGTATTGGAATAAAAACAGTCAGTGGAATAAAATTGAGAGTCCAGAAGTAAAATCTTACAGTTATCGACTGAAGTTCCCCAGGATGACAAGACAATTCCGCAGGGCAAGGACAGTCTTTTCAACGCTAAGACAGCTGGATATCCACATACAGAAAGGTAAAATGGCTCAAGTACTTTGGAAAACAGTTTAGCAGTTCCTCAAATGGTTTGAGTTACACTTGGATCAGGCGATCCAACTCGTAGGTATATGTGCTCAAGAGAAATAAAGACATGTGTCTACACAAACTGTACACAGATGTTCACAGCAGCTTTATTCATAAGAGCCAAAAAGTGGAAACAATCCAAATGTCCATCAACTGATGAATGGATGAACAAAATGCGGTATATGAATACAAGGAATATTTTTCTGTAATAAAGGAATTAAGTTCCGATACATGCTACAACAAGAACAAACTTTTAAAACATTATACTTAGTGAAAGAAGCTAGTCAAGAAAGACCACATACTGTACGCTACTATTTATATCAAATATGCAAATTGACAAATCTATAGAGACAAAAAAGTAGACTAGCAATTGCCTAGGACTGGGAGGCCAAGTGAATAGAGAGTGACTGCTAATGGGTACAAGGTTCTTCTTAGAGTTGATGAAAATATTCTAAAATTAGATTGTGGTGATGGATGCACAATTCTGGGGATATATGAAAAACCACTGAATTTTACACTTTAAATGGGAAATTTTTACAATATGTCAATTATGTCTCAAGAAAGTTTTTTTTAAAAAAGAAGAACCGAAGCTCATTTAGACACACTGCACGCAAATTCTGGGGCTTCCCCAAGGCGCTCGCTGCAGAGGCCGCCCGTGGTGGGGGAGGAGAGGTTTGGGAGCAGGCCAGGGAAAGCAGCCGTAACTTCCCAATTAGGAGAGAACGGCCTGATGCCTTGCGGAGACCCCCTCCCTTCCCCCAATCCGATCCACTCGTGAGTCCGCAGAGAAAACTGGCCCAGAAAATCACCCGGCCCCGATTTCACTCACCGCCCCGCAACAGCAGCTGCCTCAAACCGGAAGCGCTGGCTCCACGTTTGTTACCGGAAAAGCAGAGTTTGAAAGGAAGTCGCAGGAACCATCTTTGCTGAGGTCAGGAAAGAACAAGGGAAGGCAGTTACGGCCATCTTGACTGAGGGCATTGGCTCCGCCAACACTGCTTTCCACAAATGGCTAGTTTGGGCAATTTCTAGAGGTTTATTGATAAATGTGCTTGGTGGACACTAAAGGGAAAAGGAGAAATATTTTAAACGTTTAAAAACTTGGACGTCTACATTTAAATAAACATTAAAAAGTAGAGTGAAATTAACAAAGAGAATGTTAATATTTCAACATGTTGCGTTCAGGTAGCTGGACACAACTGTCAGAACTGCAGGACCACGTGAAAGAGATGAGGGTTATTGCTCCATTTCATCATCTTCTTGAAAACGTCCTGTACACTCACAGCCTCCTATAGATGCCTACACTGGGATAGAACCCCATAAATCAGGAGTCCTACACTAGCTGAGGTTTGGCCAATTACCTGCCAGATACTTTGAGCTTATGGCAAGTAAGCGGACTGATGTAGTGACCTTTTGAAGGCAAATTTTTTTTAATAAATTTATTTTTGGCTGCTTTGGGTCTTCGTTGCTGTACGTGGTCTTTCTCTAGTAAGTTGCGGTGAGCAGGGGCTACTCTTTGTTGTGGTGTGCAGGCTTCTCACTGCAGTGGCTTCTCTTGTTGCAGAGCACGGGCTTTAGGAGTGCGGGCTTCAGTAGTTGTGGCGCACGGGCTTTGTTGCTCCACAGCATGTGGGATCTTCCTGGACCAGGGCTTGAACCTGTGTCCCCTGCATTGGCAGATGGATTCTTTTTTTTCTTTTTTTTTTTTTTTTGCAGTACGCGGGCCTCACTGTTGTGGCCTCTCCCGTTGTGGAACACAGGCTCTGGATGCGCAGGCTCACCGGCCATGGCTCACGGGCACTCCGCGGCATGTGGGATCTTCCCGGACCGGGGCACAAACCCATGTCCCCTGCATCAGCAGGCGGACTCTCAACCACTGCACCACCAGGGAAGCCCATATTTAGACAAACCTAACAAAGTGACTGTAAATTTCACTTTTGCTTCCAGCTTTGTGCTTTGATAATCAGTGTATAATTTTTAAAAATATTTACTTATTTGTTTATTTGCTGCACAGGGTCTTAGTTGCAGCATGTGGGATGTAGTTCCCCGACCAGGGATCAGACCCAGGTCCCCTGCATTGGGAGTGCAGAGTCGTAGCCACTGGACCACCAGGGAAGTCCCAATCAGTGTATAATTTTTTTTTTTTTTTTTGCGGTACGCAGGCCTCTCACTGTTGTTGGCCTCTCCCGCTGTGGTGCACAGGCTCCTGACGCGCAGGCCCAGCAGCCATGGCTCACGGGCCCAGCCGCTCCGTGGCATGTGGGATCCTCCCGGACCGGGGCACAAACCCATGTCCCCCGCTTCGGCAGGCGGACCCCCAACCACTGCGCCACCAGGGAAGCCCTCAGTGTATAATTTTGATTTTCACTTTTTTCCATGTGTATCTCACAAAAACCACTCTTCCAAAGTAGCATGATAGATTGTGATTAGAGAAAGCCTGGAATGACACTAAGTTATTTTCCTGTCTGTTTTAGGAAAGACAAACTCAAATATAATTGAATGAAATTAATTATCTGATTATGCAACCATTAAAACTGACTTTAAAAATAACAACTTGTTGGGGAACTACAATCCCGCATTCTGTGAGGTGAGGCCAAAACACAAATTATGACTTGATACAGGACTTTCCTGGTGGTCCAGTGGTTAAGACTCCGTGCTCCTGATGTAGGGGGCCCAGGTTCGGTCCCTGGTCAGGGAACTAGAACCCGCATGCTGCAACTAAAGGATCCTGCATGCTTCAATGAAGATCCCGTGGCTCACCCAAATAAATAAAAAATAAATAAATAAGTAAATATATATATATATATAAAGAAAATCCTGGATCATGCATTGCATTCTCAGTTTTCATGTCTCTTTAGTCTCCTTTTACCTCCCTTTCTGTCTTCGTATTCTTGACGTTGACATTTTTGAAGAGTACAGGTCAGTTACGTTGTAGAATGTCTCTCAGTGTGAGTTTGATGCTACCACCTGGTTCTCAATGGCATTGAACATTACTGATCACTCCCTCCCTCTGGAAAGCCCTTGTCCCTGAGTTCCCCTGATACCACCTTCTTCCAATGTTTCTCTTTTGCCTCTCAATCATCTAAATCACCTTTACAAACTCTCTCTCTTCAACGTGGACCTCTCTCTTAGTGTTCTTAAATTGTCTTCTCTTTTCCCTCCCATGCAGATGATTCCCAAACCTCTAAGCCAGTCTCCTCCTGCGATTCAACTTAACATATCCTCCAGTGCCTTTATCTCAACCTCCTCCACCTCCCAATCAACCTGCTCCTGTTGCCTGAAAACGGGGTCCTCCTCTTGGTGGGTGTGGAGCCAAAAGACACAGTGCAGCCAAAAATTGTAAGAAAGAAGTGTTTATTATTTGCCGCAAGTAAGAAAAACATCAGGATCTTTCCCAAAGCAGTGTCTCCCCAAACAGCATAATTGGGGAATTTTTAAGCTAAGCATACGTGCTTATTCATGGAGGGGTCTGAGCAGAGGATAATTAGCATAGAATTGGGGCAAAGGTTGACAGAGTCCAAGCTTTCATCGACTGAAGTCATGAAGGTCAGTAAATGTCAATATCTTCATCCCTTAAGTTCCAATTGATCTGGTGGTTGAGTGCTGGTGGGAGCAGTGGTTAAATTCTGCAAAACAGCTCAAGAAATTGCTTCAGGCTAATTTTTACCACTGAAACAGAACTGGGAGTATTTACAACAGATTTATTATCTTTGTTATTGTTACTTCCCTTGCCTGATAACAGTCATTTGTTCCTGCATTCTTTTGTTCCCTTAAGATCCTTAATTACTGAGACTCGTTCAAGGGCAAGCATTGTGCCCAGGCTTAGATCACAAAATTGGCTTAGGCCAAAAATGGCTTCTCTTATGTCAAGAAAGCCATGCCTGGTTCTCTGCGGAACCCCTACCCTATCTGCTTACACTCCCCACCCACCCCAAATCTCCTGTCTCAGTGAGTCAGACCGTTTAGTTGCCAAAGACAGAAACTTTTTCTCCTCCTTTGTCAGCATGTCCCATATCCATCAGTAATCAAAGCATCTTACAGATTCTTTCTCTTAAAGATCTACTGAGTAGATCTTAATTCTCTCCATCCTCACTGCAACTTTCTGAGTACAGCTCACCATTATTCACCACCTAGATGACCAAAGCTTTTCATCTCCCCCTGAAGCCCGAGTTCTCTTTCTCTTCTTTTTTTTTCTTTTTTCTTTCTTTCTTTCTTTTTTTTTTTTTTTTTTTTTTTTTGGTCCCATGGCTCAGTGCTGAGCCCTAACCACTGGACCACAAGGAAACTCCCCAGAGTTTTCTTTTTTAAATGAGAAGGAATCATACCACTCTCTTGCCCTCCCTCAGGCTGAAACTCAAACTTTTTTTTCTTTCAATTATTTTTTATTTTTTAAAATATTTTTTGGGGGGCCATGCAGTGTTGCATGTGGGATCATAGTTCTCTAACTAGGGATTGAATGCAGGCCTCCTGCAATGGAAGGGTGGAGTCCTAACCACTGGACCACCAGGAAATTCCCTGAAACTCTTAACCAGGCTTAGAGGACCCCTACTCCTTATCTCCCATTACTATCCCCCAACTCTCCACCTATGCACCATTTTCTTTTCCTTAAATACTCCACACTTGCTCTCTCTCACCTCTGAGCTTCTTACCCATAAAATTTCCTCCGTAGGAACACTCTCCTCTCCTCTTCTTCTGTCTCTCCCATGCTTCTGATCTCAGCTTTAGGGAATTCTTCCAGGAAACCTTCTCTGACTTGTCAAATATGAGTTAGTTGTCCCTCCCAGGAAAGCTCACACTCCTCCTGATTATACTAAACTCCTTTGCCTTTTCAGTTTCCCCCACTAGACTGTAAGTGCCTTGAGGGCAAGTACCATGTCTATTTCAGACTTGTAGTCTAGAGCCCCGCCTAATGGCTCACATGTAAGTACTCAAGAAATTTGTGTTATATGCAGGAATAAATAAATCTCTTCCCAGGTCTCCTCCATTCCCCACCCCACTCAACACTTACATCCTCCAAGAAGTGTAAAAAACATGACTTTTCCCTGACCTGTTATCAGTGAAACAACCCTTGGAGCCTTTTGCCACTGTCACTCCTTCCCTGAAAAACAAGTTTGTTTGCTTATAAACTACATCTCATTTATTCTCCTGTGGCCTTTCTGTGATAAGTTTTATCTTTCTGATGGGAGCAATTTTCTGGAGCAATTTCTGAAGACTGGAGTGACTTTCTTTGCCATATAGCATGCCTCAGACCATCCTTTTTGGTAATACCACTTTCACTTGGTCAGTGCACAAGAAATGAAAACTAATTGAAGTCATCATCGAATCAGAATAGTTAATAATTGGGATCTTTAATCTGCAGAGACGGCAAAACAGTTTATTGCATTCCAAAAGGGCCAAAAGGGAATGCTGTTTGGCCATTGATTGTATAATGACTGTATAAATTGAGTTATGTCACAGTTTTATGAAACTCTTATATTTCATAGTTGATTTTTCTACCATCAGCTAAGCAAGCTACTTTAGCCAAATCTATTTCAGCAGAAAGAAGTCATTTTAGGTGAAAGATCAAAATAGCTCTTTCAAAATAGAATAATGTTGTTTGCAATGACCTTATCTCTCTTTGTCATTCTGAACCTTGTCTAATTGCTCTTCCATCTGGGGATTTACCTTTAAGAAAGAAGAAAGGAAAACATACTTCAAGGGTAGGTAACTGATGAATTTCAAGGCATTTTATTGTTTTTCAGTCATGCAATATTATAAAATCATAACTAAGCAATAAGTTGATAACAAAGGAAAGAATATCAGATAGATATTCCCTGACCAGACTGGAAGACCCATAAGGGTGGAGGTGCAGGTTTTATTTACCAACGAATACCCAGCACTGGACAGTGTCTCACTCATTATAATGAACATAAGCTTGGACCTTAAGATCTGAAAATCAGTGCTAGGCAAATAGTAAAGACTTTAAAAATACTGCTTATTGGACATTCCATGATACTGGAGAAAAACGTCTATTCCTAGCACTTCGACCCTATGAGGACTTAACAAATAACATACGATTTCATGATGAAGGGGACAGATATGTCTGACCAACAGCCCAGAGCCACCATGGACTGTCTACACTCAACCGTGGAGCAACAGGTGCCTGAATGTGCTGTCAGGAGACTGAGCTTCAAACCTAGCTCTCTTACTAACCAATTCTATGAGTGTAGCCATTTAACCTCTGTGAGCCTTAATTTTCCCATCTCTAAACCCTTTCCAGGACTATTTAAAAAAAAAAACTGCTTGATGGAGTAAATGACTGGCTGATGGCCAAAAATTCTAAATTCACTTTTCTCACAAATTAATGATTTGAACAATGCCAGTGTCTCCCTTGATGTAACAGGAAGAGGAGAACGACCAAATCTCTAGAAACTCTTATCAACGGAGAAGGCACTGACTTAAATCTGCATAACAGCCTTTCCCTTGTTTACTGTGCTTTTCCTGTGCTCATAACTGACTGGCCCCACCCTCAACATCCTCTCTTGTCTTTAGCTGAGGGTATTCTTTAAGGTGAGAGTTTGGGCCATTTTGGTGAGTTACTCAGTTTTCCTGGGTCTCTCCCATGTACACATGTTATTAAACTTGTATTTAATTTTCTCCTGCTATTCTGTCTCATGTCAGTTTAATTCTAGACCAGCCAGAAGAACCTAGAAGGATAGAGGAAAATGTCTTCCTCCCCTGCAGAGGCTTATTATCCCTTAGGGTTTCTGTGGGCCAGTTTTCTGGCAGTGGCATGGTTAGATGCAGTCGTGTCCATACTGGCCTCTTCACAGAGCTATAAGAGTGTGCTCACAGCAAGGTGCCTGGATTCCTCGAAGCAAGGGTAGCAAACTTTTTATATAAAGGACTAGATAATAAATATTTTAAACCTTGTGGGCCACCTCCAGGTTCTGTCATAAATTCTTCTTTTTTTTAACTATAGTTTAAGAATATAAAAACCAATCTTAGCTCACAGGTTATACAAAAACATTCTGCAGGCTGGATTTTGTCCATAAACCCTAATTTGCTGGTTCCTGCCCTAGAGTACGCAATCCAAGAGACCAAGATAAAGCTGCCACCTCTTTAAAGGCCTAGCCTGTGAAGTTACACACCGTCCCTTCCACTGTGTTCTGTTGTCACTTATGGCCTGATTCATTGTGGAAGGAGAACTACACGAGGGTTTGAAGACTGCTGAAGGCAAGGATCATCTGAGGCCACCCTGGAGGCTGACCCACATGGTGTGTTTAAACGTGTCTGAGAAGCATACATTTGATTGTCTCCAAATGATTTTTTTATTATCTTTGACAATGACCTTCTGAAAAAAGGAGAGATCATGCAGAAAACTGTGCTTACCATAAAATAATCTGCTCCTAATTGCTTGGTATTCTTCTAAATTATTCCCTGAAAAGGTTTAGAAAATAGCAAAGAATATAAATAACTAGATAGTGAGTGGAGACTATGATTTCCTTTTTCCTTTTAAAAAAACTTTTTGGCCATGCCGAATGGCATGTGAGATCTTAGTTCCCTGACCAGGGATCAAATCCGTGCCCCCTGCTGTGAAAGTGCCGTCTTAACCACTGGCCCACCAAGGAAGTCCCAAGACTATGATTTTCTATTTTCAAAAACCCCACAACTCCTAACAAAATTATTTTGAAATAGTAGACATTAATAAATGTTTGTTGAATTAAAAATATATATATTTCTTTCCACAAAATAGCCCTTCTTTTTTTAATTCCACCCAATTATTTGGTACTTTGTAAGCCAGATGTAAAGATTGTTTAACTATTTTTCAGCTAGTTGTACTGACTTTATACAGATACAATATGATTCTTTTTCTGAGAAAAAAAGAAAAATGTAGGAAAAAGCATGTTTTAAAAAAAGTAGAAATGCCTCACAGTCAAAGATACAGCAATCACCCTTTTTTTTTTTTCTTTTTAAATATCCACTTGTTGGGACTTCCCTGGTGGTCCAGTGGTTAAGACTCTGGGGACTTCCCTGGTGGCATAGTGGTTAAGAATCCACTTGCCAATGCAGGGGACACAGATTTGATCCTTGGTCCGGGAAGATCCCACATGCTTCGGAGCAACTAAGCCCATGTGTCACAACTACCGAGCCTGCGCTCTAGAGCTTGTGTGCCACAACTACTGAAGCCCATGCACCTAGAGCCCGTGCTCTGCAACAAGAGAAGCCACTGCGATAAGAAGCCTGCACACCACAACAAAGAGTAGCCCCCCGCTCACTGCATCTAGAGAAAACATGCGCACAGCAACGAAGACCCAACACAGACATAAATAAATAAATAAATAAATGTTTTAAAAATGCAAAAATAAAGACTCCGTGCTTCCACTGCAAGGGGTCCAGTTTCAGGGAACTAATATCCCACAAGCCTCCCAGGGCGGCCAAAAAAAAAAAAATTAAATATCCACTTGTCTTTTTGGCATATACCTTTGAGTGATATTCTCAACAATAAGTCTCAATGCCCAGGATGTGAGCAAGTATGCAGCGGACTTGGTGGACCTTGCAAAGAACTACTGGCTTTGGCTGGCTTTATCAGTCACTTTTGAGTCTCCAATTATTTTGCTTGTCATTATCTTTGACAATGACCTTCTGAAATAAGGAGATAAGGTTAAACCACTTTCTTACACACCATGATGGTTAAATCACAGGTTCAAACATCAGGCACCAAATTACCGACCTTCTCCTTCCTCCCAACACCATGACGTAGAGGAAGCCCGTGGGGTACAATTCAGAGACCTGTGCAGATTGTGGTGTCCTCAGGCCTGCATTTCTCATCATTAGCTGAAGATAGCATTCCCCATGACACCTAAAAGCATTTCAGTCATTTGCCCTCTTCCAGGAAAAAGTAAAATACACTCACATTAATGGATCACAAAATTTAATGTCGAAACTGTTGTCAACCCAGGTACATGTGCCCGACGCACGGTGGGGCCAAACAAACTGAAACGTCAGAGTTCAGAGCAGAGAGAGGTTTACTGCAAAGGCCAAGCAAGGAGTATGGGCTGCTTGTGCTCAAAAGACCCGAACTCCCCAGTGGTTTGGGGGGAAGTTTTTAAAGACAAAATTTGGGGTGAGGGCTATAGGTGTGTGACTTTCTTCTGATTGGTTGGTGGGGAGGTAACAGGGTGGTGTTCCAGAACTCTTGTGCTGGACTTGAAGTTACCATCCTCCACCTGGGTGGGGGCCTTAGTTCCTGTCGAACTTAGAGATTGTATCAGATTGTTCTGTATATCCACGGAGGAGGAACTAGAACTCTGCTTTATTGATGCACTATTGTGTGCCCTAAGTAGTAACTATTTGAATCTGCACTTTGGAACTCAGGGAAGATCTAGGAAGCTGAGGCCTTTGTTTACAAATAAAGAATGGGGAACGCAGAAAGGCTTTTGTACCTGTGATACAGAGCAGGGCTCTGTGGGGCTGCTGGGCACAAAGTCTTTCTGTGTCCTCCATTTCTTTGATTACAGGAAATAGCCTTCATTCAGCCTCCATGACCTTCCCTGAGTTCCAAGGGGCAGATTCAAGCAGTTGTTAATTAGGGAAGGGAGGATGTGAGACAAGCGAGAAACAAACAAACAGTCAAGAGAAGCAATAGTGCAGCCTTAGGGCAAGGTCCTCAGTCCCCATCAAAGGATACACACAACAATATCTTTGAGCTGTTTTGCAGATACTGAAACTCCCTCCAGGTGGGAGAAGTTAATGATTAACAATGATATGCTGCCCACAATCATGTAGACCCCAGACCAGTTGGAACCTGAAGGTTGATGATGCTGACTCCTACTTACCTCACCACCAACCCATCAGAAGAATGTCCACGAGCTGATCACCCCTCTTTGAACCATTACTGTAAAACTTCTGACTATCCTCTCCAAGTGGGGACACATTGTTTTCAAGGCAGGAGCCCGCTGTGTCCCCCTTTGCCTGGCAAAGTAATAAAGTTATCCTTTTCTACCTCACTCAAAACTTGGTCTCTGAGATTCGATTCGGCACTGGTATACAGGGAAGCTGAGCTTTTGGCATCACCTGGGGGAGCCTTGCAGAGCCCTCCTTGGTTTCAAAACTGAGTCTCCCTAAAACCGAATTCCATTACCAAGTTTATGATTAAGCTCTCTATCCAAAAGTTTATTCCCTTTCTTGTCCCCTCTGACCTCAGTCCTGTGCTAACTGAACACTAATCAAGCAGAGTCAGATGACTAAAATTGCTGTTGTCAATAACATCGTTAATGTACTAAAATTGCTATTATAGACACCACCATTAACATACAAACTCAGGTTGTTTCTCCAGGGCAAGATGAACTCACAGACCCCCGAGCCATGGATGACCCGGCCTGAGAATCATAGACTGGAAACATGCTGACTCCCAAAACTGGGAACTGTCACAGAAACATCACAAAAGAGTGATTAATCCCAGCCTTTTTGTTTTTCCCTTTAAAAAACCCCCTAAATCAAAGGCCAAGATGGACTGGATCTGAGGCTTGTCTCCTACTCCCTTGCTTGGTGCCCTGCAATCAATGATGTACTTCCCTTCACCACAACCTCCTGTCAGTAGATTGGCTCTTCTGCGAGTCGGGCAGGCGGACCTGAGTTCAGTATGGTCCACTTTGTATGTTCCAAAAGTTCTCTTGAGTTGTGCAACAATTTGTTTTCCAGTCCTGGGAAGTGTATTTCTAAACGCTAAACACGGAGAAGGTCTTCCTAAGCATTACAAACCCCATTAGGTGTGAGAAAAAGAGTGAGGATTTGACTACAGAGAAATGTGAAAGGCACCTAAACACATAATGGAGCCACAAACAAATCAGACAAGGAGCTAATAGCCATGTTATGTAAAGAGGTGGCTCCACAGGATCTGTTCTGGAAGGATGTCCGTGGTTAGTTGTTAGATGTGACAAGCAAAGTTTTAAGGCAGTTGCATGAATGTGCATAGAAAAATTGCAGTCAATATACACCAGTTATCTCTGGGAAGTATCTCTAGGAAGCAGAATAGGGTGGGGCTGAGTGAAGAGTGAATACTATCAGTTTTTACTTTATAAACATCCATATTTTTTAGATTTCTTTTTACAAGCACCAATTGGTAATTCAATACAACTATAATGTGTTAATAATAACTAAGTTTGGTAGAGAATTCTAGACTGTGCTTGAGCATCAATGAAATGTATTTCCTTACTTAATCATTTATAAAAATGCTATGAGTAAGGTACTATTATTACGCCCATTTTACATATGAGGAAACTGAGGTACAGAGAATGTAGGTAACTTGTGATAGAGCTCGCAAGTAGCTGGCTAAAAAGATGCAGTTTAAAATATATAAACTGCAAAGAATGCGATTGACTATCCTAAAAGGAACCAGAGCTACTATTCCCAGCTTTAGAGAATAATTTAAAAGTAAGTTTTAATTAAACAAAATTGAAGTGGAGCACACTGAACTCATAAGCATTTTTTAGAAACATTATTAAAATAGAGCAGATGCAGTCCTGTACTGGATATCTGTGACCCAAATCCTTTGTGTGTTTTAGAAACATCCCTGTGTGTGCCATAAATCCCCCACGTCAGAGTGCCTCGTTGCTAATGTGGCCCGTTTAAAGGACAAGAGAGGGAAAATCACTAACAAAGCATAAATGAGAAATGTGTAATTACAAAGCGTAAGTGCTCCAAATCAGTTGATGTTGAAAATAAAAATTTAAAAACATCCGTTTCACTGGGTTTACTATCTTAAATTGGCTCCCTCCTTTGTTGTGAAAGAGGCAGTGCTTGCTTGTAATCTGCAGTGACCCTCCAGGATCAGCAGTCTCACAGTTCCTGTGGATCCTGATGCCCCTGTTGTATAAAAAGGAGATAATAAAACCCATCTTCTCTAAGGCCTTAGGGCAATGTAGTAAACATATCCTCCTTTTGTTATCAAAGTGATTGTCATAGCTCCCTTGCTGCTCTCTGAAAAAAAAGAAGCTCTTACCTACTGTCCCCTGATAATGTCCAGTTATAAATACCCATTATCAGGAAGTCCTTTGAGCAGACTGAAATCCATTAACCTCCAAAGAAGACAATGAGTCAGTTGTTCCTAAAGTTCCAAAGGGCAAAGCCAACCTCTCAGGAGGGTGAAATGGGAGGCTACCTATTAGGTCATTTGAACAGCACAAGGTAGAACATTCTGCCTCAGAGTATCTTTCATCACTGTGTATGTGAAGTTCCACCTTTAGAAATGAATTCCTTTGAAACATGTGGAGCCCTCCTTAGAATGAAAATACTTTCCCATCAACTCTCCACACTGGCAGTCAGTTTGAAGTTGAATCACTGGGAATAATGCCTAGAAGGCCCCTGGTCCTCGAGTCCAGAGGTGTGAGGGGGCTGCCCAGGAGAGAGACATAGACCATCTCGCCTTAGGCCACCCTAGGATCCCAAGGGCTCTAGACCTTCCAGGTTAGCATGTCCCTACATAGACAAGGACAAGCTGACAAGCTGCTTTCCAACTGCACGGAAACTTCCAGCTTTGGCTGGGTTCCCCTGAAGTCTCCTCCCTCCCCACCTGGGAACAGCAGTTTCCCAGCACAGAGCTGGACTCAGGCAGTGCTTAGATGTAGACCTGAGCTTCCCAGGCAGGACACTTAGAGGCTTTTCCTTCCTTTGAACCCCAGAAGACTGTTTTTTTGTTTTGTTTTGCTTTTTTCTTTTAAATTATATTGTTACTAGAGATTTCCTAATCCTTTCCACAGAGAATGGGTCAATATTGTGCTCTGATTAAGGATCATTAGGTCCTCAATAAGCATGCCTTTTCCCCTCCACAAAAAGAACTCACTGCATCCACATTCTTTCTCTGGACATATAGCCTAACATCCCCTAAGCTCCAACACTGCCAAACTAAGGGCCATTCCCCCCAGCCCGGATGGGAAGAGGTTTTCATAACAGAAAAACATTAATGCACATTTAATCTATAGAGTGCATGGGGCTGGGGGATGGGCAAGGCGGGAACTAGCAAACTGCAGATGTTTATTTAGATGTTTACTGCCCCACAGTCAGTCATCCAGCCAGTTGAGAGGTAGACACACCCCATGTACCAGCCCCTTCAGAGAATAATCTCAGAGATTAATAGCTTTAGGAAGAATTAGGACTTTGAGCTCTGGACAAGGATTTACTCAGCCAGCCATGTCACAAAAGGCAGTAAGCTCTAGGAGTTTTCTGGTAGCATCTTTAGGATTCTCTATGTAGAGTATCATGTCATCTGCAAACAGTGACAGCTTTACTTCTTCTTTTCTGATTTGGATTCCTTTTATTTCTTTTTCTTCTCTGATTGCTGTGGCTAAAACTTCCAAAACTATGTTGAATAATAATGGTGAGAGTGGGCAACCTTGTCTCGTTCCTGATCTTAGTGGAAATGGTTTCAGTTTTTCACCATTGAGGACGATGTTGGCTGTGGGTTTGTCATATATGGCCTTTATTATGCTGAGGAAAGTTCCCCCTATGCCTAATTTCTGCAGGGTTTTTTTAATCATAAATGGGTGTTGAATTTTGTCAAAAGCTTTCTCTGCATCTATTGAGATGATCATATGGTTTTTCTCCTTCAATTTGTTAATATGGTGTATCATATTGATTGATTTGCATATATTGAATCCTTGCATTCCTGGAATAAACCCCACTTGATCATGGTGTATGATCCTTTTAATGTGCCGTTGGATTCTGGTTGCTAGTATTTTGTTGAGGATTTTTACATCTATGTTCATCAGTGATATTGGCCTGTAGTTTTCTTTCTTTGTGACTAGTTTTGGTATCAGCGTGATGGTGGCCTTGTAGAATGAGTTTGGGAGTGTTCCTCCATCGGCTATATTTTGGAAGAGTTTGAGAATGATAGGTGTTAGCTCTTCTCTAAATGTTTGACAGAATTTGCCTGTGAAGCCATAATTCAGAAAGAGTCATGTACCAAAATGTTCATTGCAGTTCTATTTACAATAGCCAGGACATGGAAGCAAACTAAGTGTCCATCATCGGATGAATGGATAAAGAAGATGTGGCACATATATATATAATGGAATATTACTCAGCCATAAAAAGAAACGAGGGCTTCCCTAGTGGCACAGTTGTTGAGAGTCCGCCTGCTGATGCAGGGGACATGGGTTTGTGCCCCGGTCTGGGAAGATCCCACATGCTGCTGAGTGGCTGGGTCCGTGAGCCATGGCCACTGGGCCTGCACATCCGGAGCCTGTGCTCCACAACTGGAGAGGTCACAACAGTGGGAGGCTTGTGTACTGCAAAAAAAAAAAAAAAGAAAAAAAAAGAAACGAAATTGAGATATTTGTAGTGAGTCGGATGGATCTAGAGTCTGTCATACAGAGTGAAGTAAGTCAGAAAGAGAAAAGCACATACCATATGCTAACACATATATATGGAATCTAAGAAAAAAAAAGGTCATGAAGAACCTAGGGGTAAGATGGGAATAAAGACACAGACCTACTAGAGAATGGACTTGAGGATATGGGGAGGGGAAAGGGTAAGCTGTGACAAAGTGAGAGAGTGGCATGGACATATATACACTACCAAACGTAAAATAGCTAGCTAGTGGGAAGCAATCACATAACACAGGGAGATCAGCTCGGTGGTTTGTGACCACCTAGAGGGGTGGAATAGGGAGGGAGATGCAAGAGGGAAGAGATATGGGGACATATGTATATGTATAACTGATTCACTTTGTTATAAAGGAGAAACTAACACACCATTGTAAAACAATTAGACTCCAATAAAGATGTTAAAAAAAAAGAACAAAGTTGACCATACACCCAAAGAAAAAATATTAAAATGACAGTGAAAGCCTGCTCTGATTTAAAAGTGATAAGATAAACTTATTGCTAGTCTTCTTCTAACAGCTGTACCTAACATTCCTCCCAGAAAGTTCTTTCTCTGCCTCTCTCCGTGGCTGATATTGCTCACCTGTTTTACCAGGCAAATTTAATGAATTGGGCATAATATTTTTCATGTAAATTAACTGCTTCCTGCTGACTGGTACTTCTTTTCCTCCCTCCTTCTGGTTCTCCAGGAAAAAAGTTCTTTTTTTTTTTTTTTTTTGTGGGATCTTAGTTTCCCGACCAGGGATCGAATCCAGCCCTGGCAGTGAAAGGGCTGAGTCCTAACCACTGGACCACCAGGAAATTCCGGAAAAAAGTTCTCACAAAGATGAAGTTGAATTAGAAAGAACTTCTTTCCCCTGAGGAGACAACAGAACGTCAAATAACTCAGTTTTCAAGGACTGCCAGGGAAAGTCACTCATGGAGTACAATGGCTCCTTTGTAATTTCACCCTCAACAACTGCACTCACCCAACAGGGTCTGGTCTTTCCTCGCATTTCTTTGGTCAGTGCAGGCTCCTCCCCTTCATTTCAAATTTCTCTCCTCTCCCTCTCAGCTGCTAACTTGCTTCCTAATGCTATTAAACATCCAATACCATCAAGATCCGGACCACCTGCTCCTCTTTCCCTCCATTTAACACAGAAGTTGCTAACAGTCCTTTTTTGTCTTTCTTTGCCCTGTCCTCTCTCCCACAGTTTCACAGGATGTCGGTCACCCTAGCAATCTTCTCTCCCCGCTCCCTTTCTCTGGCCAATTGCTCCCTGTCAACTGATCCTTCACATCTACATCTATGTATCCATTCCTTTACCTGTAATACACATAATATAAATAATACATGTTGTAAATATTTTCTCCAAGTTTGTCATTAGTCTTTTGACTTTGTTTATAATGTTTTTTTTTGTTTGCTTGCTTATTGTGTTTTTAGCCATGCAAAAGTTTCTTCTTTTTAAATAATTCTGTTTATCAATCTTTTCTTTTATTGCATCTAGATTTTGAGTTACAAATACCTTTTCCTGCCCTCAAAATATAAAGGAATTCACACATGTTTTCTTCTAGAACTTATATACTTGCCTTTTTACATCCAGTCCATTTGGAATTTATTCTTGTATATGATATGAGATGTGGATGCAATTTTATAATTTCCACATGGCTATTTAGGCATCCCAACACCATTTATTAAAAGATATTTTAATATCTTTATATTAAAAAGATTTGAGAGATTTGAGATGCCACCTTTATCATATTCTAAATTTCCATTTGTATGAGTCTATTTATGGATTTTCTGTTTGTTCTGTCTATTCATGTCTGCCATAATAACAAAACAAAACAAAACAAAACCAACCATCCCTCAGCCTTACATCCTCGTCTAGATTTTGCCTTAACTCTCTGTCCCCTTCATAAACTTTTCAAAAGAATTTACCATCCTCTGCTTCCATTTTCTTACCATTCACTCCACAGTTCCCTCCAATCTGGCTTTCACCCTCATCATTCCATCAAAAGATCTGCGCTTGAGTCATCGCTATAGGCAGTTTTCAACCTCACCTTATTTGACATTGTTGAACACTCTTTCTTCCTGATTGGCTTTCAGGTCTCTACCAGCTCTTGGTTTTCTTCCTTCTTCCCTGGCCAGTATGGCACAGTTTCCTCTGCAAGTTCGTGCTACCCTACCAGGCCCATTCAGGATTGGTGAATCGAAAACTCACTTCTTACCCCTTTCTACACATTCTCTCTAGGTGATCTCCTTCTTGCCCCCAGCTCCAGTTCTTTTATTTATTTATTTATTATATAGCAGGTTCTTATTAATTATGTATTTTATATATATTAGTGAATATATGTCAATCCCAATCTATCAATTCACCCCCCCACACAGGTTTCCCACCTTGGTGTCCATACATTTGTTCACTACATCTGTGTCTCTATTTCTGCCTTGCAAATTGCTTCATCTGTACCATTTTTCTAGATTCCACATATATGTGTTAATAAGCTACATTTGTTTTTCTCCTTCTGGCTTACTTCACTCTCTATGACAGTCTCTAGATCCATCCACGTCTCTAAAAATGACCCAATTTCATTCCTTTTTATGGCTGAGTAATTTCCATTGAATATATGTACCACATCTTCTGTATCCATTCGCCTGTTGATGGGTCTTTAGGTTACTTCCATGACCTGGGTATTGTAAATAGTGCTGCAATGAACATTAGGGTGTATGTGTCTTTTTGAATTATGGTTTTCTCTGGGTATATGCCCAGTAGTGGGATTGCTGGATAATATGGTAATTCCGTTTTTAGCTTTTTAAGGAACCTCCATACTGTTCTCCATAGTGGCTGTATCAATTTACATTCCCACCAAAAGTGCAAGAGGGTACCCTTTTCTCCACACCCTCTCCAGCATTTGTTGTTTGTAGATTTTCTGATGATGCCCATTCTAACTGGTGTCAGGTGATACCTCATTGTAGTTTTGATTTGCATTTCTCTAATAATTAGTGATGTTGAGCAGCTTTTAATGTGTTTGCTGGCCATCTGTATGTCTTCTTTGGAGAAATGTCTATTTAGGTCTTCTGCCCATTTTTGGATTGGGTTGTTTGTTATTTTAATATTGAGCTGCATGGGCTGTTTATATATTTTGGAGATTAATCCTTTGTCCATTTGCAAATATTTTCTCCCATTCTGAGGGTGGTCTTTTCGTCTTGTTTATGGTTTCCTTTGTTGTGCAAAAGCTTTTAAGCTTCATTAGGTCCCATTTGTTTAGTTTTGTTTTTATTTTCATTACTCTAAGAGGTGGATTGTAAAAGATCTTGCTGTTATTTATGTCAAAGAGTTTCCTTCCTATGTATTCCTCTAAGAGTTTTATAGTGTCCAGTCTTACATTAAGGTCTTTAATCCATTTTGAGTTTACTTTTGTGTATGGTGTTAGGGAGTGTTCTAATTTCATTCTTTTACATGTAGCTGTCCAGTTTTCCCGGCACCACTTATTGAAGAGACTGTCTTTTCTTCATTGTATATTCTTGCCTCCTTTATCAAAAATAAGGAGGCAAGAATGTGTGTGGGTTTACCTCTGGGCTTTCTATCCTGTTCCATTGATCTATATTTCTGTTTTTGTGCCAGTACCATATTGTCTTGATTACTGTAGCTTTGTAGTATAGTTTGAAGTCAGGGAGCCTGATTCCTCCAGCTCCATTTTTTTTTTAACAATATGTGGGCCTCTCACTGTAGTGGCCTCTCCCATTTTGGAGCACAGGCTCTGGACACGCAGGCTCAGTTACCATGGCTCACGGGCCAGGCCGCTCCACAGCATGTAGGATCTTCCTGGACTTGGGCACAAACCCACATCCCCTGCATCGGCAGGCGGACTCTCAACCACTGCACCACCAGGGAAGCACTCCAGCTACATTTTTTCCCCTCAAGACTGCTTTGGCTATTCAGGGTCTCTTTGGTCTCCATACAAATGTTAAGATTTTTTGTTCTAGTTCTGTAAAAAAAGCCATTGGTAATTTGATAGGAATTGCATTGAATCTGTAGATTGCTTTGGGTAGTATAGTCATTTTCACAATATAGATTCTTCCAATCCAAGATCATGGAATATCTCTCCATCTGTGTGTCATCTTTGAATTCTTTCATCAGTGTCTTATAGTTTTCTGAGCATAGGTATTTTATATCCTTAGGTAGGTTTATTCCTAGGTATTTTTTCTTTTTGTTGCAATGGTGAATGGATTTTATCCTTAATTTCTCTTTTTGATCTTTCATTGTTAGTGTATAGGAATGCAAAAGATTTCTGTGCATTAATTTTTTATCCTGCAACTTTACCAAATTCATTGATTAGCTCTAGTAGTTTTCTGGTGGCATCTTTAGGATTCTCTATGTATAGTATCATGTCATGTGCAAACAGTGACAGTTTTACTTCTTCTTTTCCAATTTGTATTTCTTTTATTTCATTTTCTTCTCTGATTGCTGTGGCAAGGACTTCCAAAACTATGTTGAATAATAGTGGCTAGGTGGATACCCTTGTCTTGTTCCTGATCTTATAGGAAATGCTTTCAGTTTTTCACCATTGAGAATGATGTTTGCTGTGGGTTTGTCATTTATGGCCTTTTTTATGTTAAGATAGGTCCTCTCTATGCACACTTTCTGAAGGGTTTTTATCATAAATGGGTGTTGAATTTTGTCAAAAGCTTTTTTTGCATCTATTGAGATGATCATATGGTTTTTCTTTTTCAATTTGTTAATATGGTGTATCACATTGATTGATTTGAGTATACTGAAGAATCCTTGCATCCCTGGGATAAATTCCACTTGATCGTAGTGTATGATCTTTGTAATGTGTTGTTGGATTCTGTTTGCTAGTATTTTGTTGAGGATTTTTGCATCTATATTCATCAGTGTTATTGGTCTGTAATTTTCTTTTTTTATAGTATCTTTGTCTGGTTTTGGTATCAGGGTGTTGGTGGCCTCATAGAATGAGTTTGGGAGTGTTCCATCCTCTGCAATTTTTTGGAAGTGTTTGGGAAGAATGGGCATTAGCTCTTCTCTAAATGTTTGATAGAATTCACCTTTGAAGCCATCTGGTCCTGGACTTTTGTTTGTTGGAGATTTTTAATCACAGTTTTAATTTCATTACTTGTGATTGGTCTGTTCATATTTTCTATTTCTTCCTGGCTCAGTCTTAGAAGGTTATACCTTTCTAAGAATTTTTCCATTTCTTCCAGATTGTCCATTTTATTGGCATAGTATTGCTTGTAGTCATCTCTTAGGATGCTTTGTATTTCTGCAGTGTCTGCTGTAACTTCTCCTTTTTCATTTCTAATTTTATTGATTTGAGTCCTCTCCCTCTTTTTCTTGATGAGTCTGGCTAATCATTTATCAATTTTATTTATCTTCTCAAAGAACGAGCTTTTAGTTTTATTGATCTTTGCTACTGTTTTCTTTGTTTCTATTTCATTTATTTCTGCTCTGATCTTTATGATTTCTTTCCTTCTACTAACTTTAGCTTTTGTTTGCTCTTCTTTCCTTTAGGTGTAAGGTTAGATTGTTTATTTGAGATTTTTCTTGTTTCTTGAGGTAGGATTATATTGCTCTAAACTTCCCTCTTAGAACTGCTTTTGCTGCATCCCAGAGGTTTTGATTCATTGTGTTTTCATTATCATTTGTCTCTAGGTATTATTTTATTTCCTCCTTGATTTCTTCAGTGATCTCTTGGTTATTTAGTAACATATTGTTTAGCCTCCATGTGTTTGTATTTTTTACGTTTTTTTCCCTGTAATTGATTTCTAATCTCACAGCATTGTGGTCAGAAAAGATGCTTGGTATGATTTCAATTTTCTTAAATTTACTGAGGCTTGATTTGTGACCCAAGATGTAATCTATCCTGGAGAATGTCCCAATTCCAGGATTGGAATGTTCCAATGTGTGTACTTGAGAAGAAAGTGTAATCTGCTGGTTTTGGATGGAATGTCCTATAAATATCAATTAAATCTATCTGGTCTATTGTGTCATTTAAAGCTTGTGTTTCCTTATTAATTTTCTGTTTGGATGATCTGTCCATTGCTGTAAGTGATGTGTTAAATTCCCCCAGTATTATTGTGTTACTGTGAATTTCCTCTTTTATAGCTGTTTGCAGTTGTCTTATGTATTGAGGTGCTCCTGTGTTGGGTGCATATATATTTATAATTGTTATATCTTCTTCTTGGATTGATCACTTGATCATAATGTAGTGTCTTTCCTTGTGTCTTGTAACATTCTTTACTTTAATGTCTATTTTATCTGATATGAGTATTGCTCCTCCAGCTTTCTTTTGATTTCCATTTGCATGGAATATCTTTTTCCATCCCCTCACTTTTGGGCTGTGTGTGTCCTTAGGTCTGAACTGTGTCTCTTGTAGACAGCATATATATGGGTCTTGTTTTTGTATCCATTCAGTGAGTCTGTGTCTTTTACAACACCCTCTGACTCCCTTCCCCAGCCCCTTCCATGCTCACCTGAACTAGAATCAATGCTCCCATCATATCCTCTCTGGGTACCATGTACCTCCCCTTGGAAATGTTATAATCACGGTTAGCATTTTGTGTTTACATGGGAGATTTATGTTTAATATCTGTGAGGACAGGACCACATCAGTCATTTTTGTCAATTTATCCCAACATGTACCTCTGGGCCTGACATATGGTAAATAAACAAATGAACGTAAATAGACTCTAATTCTTTCAAACTCTTTATTTTCTTTACTTTAAACTTTTAAAGTGGGAGTTCCTTGGCGGTCCAGTGATTAGGACTCATTGCTTTCACTAAGATCCTGCAAGCTGTGTGGTGCAGCAAAAACCCCCCCAAAAAAACCAAAAAAACCCAACCAAACAAACAAACAAACAAAAAAAAAAACAAGAAACTTTTAAATAAATAAGATTTTATTTTTTGAGATGTTTTTATGAAACATGGGATAGCAGCCAAGTGTGGAAATTGTTATTATGGGTAGGATATTGGGAATCAGGAAACTCAACTTCTAATTCCAGTCTTATAAACTTCAGTGGTGAATTCAGAAAAAAAAATTTAAATATTGCATACTTACACAAAGCATACAAAATATGGCTTCCTTGCTTCTCTTTTTATTATGTTAATTGCTTCGTATTCCTCTCTCCCACTGGATTGTCAAATTCTTAATGGAATACTCCATGTTTTACTGATTTTTGTGTCTCCCTTGTGTCCACCACTAAAGAGCACATAGAAGGTGCTAAATCAATGTTGTATAATTTAATTAATAAAATGTAAAATATGATGGCATGGTTATGAATAGCACTGTGAAAATAATGCAGTGTTAAAAATAGTTGAGGAAGAATCAAGGGACTTTCCATTACAATTTAATCAGAAGTAAAATATAAGCAGAATGGCACCAAATATAATAAACCATTAGTCAGAGATTTGAACAAGCAGAGCTAATGTCAGGTCAAACCATGGGTATCTGTTCAAAAAGACATTAGAATAAGCTTAAATGGGAGGTTGAGGATTAGAGATGCATATGGAATTGACAGAATATAAATGTAGGTGAGGCTCTTCTTCAAGAGAGCAGTAAGTATGCATAATTTAGTATTAGCTTCAGCTATATATAACAGAAAATTTATTTAAACATAATAGAAGAGTTTTCTTCATGTAAATGAAGTCCAGAGGCAGGTGGTCCAGTGATTCTCTGGAACTAAAACTCCTTTTATCTTGTTGCTTTGCCATCTAAACATATAGGCTTCTCCCTCCTTATCCAGAATGGTTGCTTGGGTTCAAGCCATTGTATCTGCATTCCATCCAGGGAGAAACAAGAGGAGAGAAAGATAGCCATGCCCAATCCTTTAAGGACACTTACTGGCATGCATATTCCATTAGTCACATGGCCACATCTAGTTGCAAAGGAAGCATGGAAATGTAATCTTTGCTCAACAAAGCCACATGCCCAGTTAAAAGTTAGGGAGAATGAATAATGGAGGTCAAACAACAGTCTCTTCCCCAGCATGTAATCATAAGAACTAAAAGAGGAGTTTGTGTTGCTGGGAATGAAAGTAGGAGAAACTTCATGGATTGAGCCAATATTCATATTTCTGGTCCCTACACACCGACTGTCAAGTGCTACATAGCTGCACAGGTAGTAGCCAAATGAGTGTTCAAGGAGCCTCAGGTGGATCTCAGCACCCCAGTTAATCCTTCACTCGGGCCTAGTCAGCTCCCTCCTTCACTCCCATAGAGGCTGTTCCAAACCTTCACCATTCTTCTAAAGCCACTGTTCTCCCACTTCTCTGACCTCTGTCAACCCAGAAAAAATGAACGCTTTCAAGGATGGGTACCTCAGCTTTCCATCCCCGTATTTACAGCTTTATCTCTATCATTCACCCCCAAAACACCTATCCTCTAGGTTTTTTGCTTGTTTTCTTTCTTTCTTTGTTTTATGATGCCCTCTCTCCTCGTCAAGGTAATTCCTGCCCCTCAGGAATCACTCTCTATATTGAAAAGATCTTGAGATGGAGAGATTATCTTAGTGGGACCAATGTAATCACAAGGTCCTTATAAGAGGGAGGTAGGAGGGTCAGAGTCAGAGAAGGAGATGTGAGGATAGAAGCAGAGGTGAGAGAGTGAGAGAGAAAGAGAGTTAGTTGAAGATGCTACCCTGCTGGCTTCAGAGATGGAGCAAGGGGTTACAAACCAAAAAGTGCAGGCAGCCCGTTGAAGCTGAAAAAGGGAAAGAAAGAGATTCTTTCCTAGAGCTTCTAGAAAGAATCCAGTCTTGCTGACTAATTTTAGACTTTTTTTTTTTTTTTTTTTTTGCCGTACGCGGGCCTCTCACTGTTGTGGCCTCTCCCGTTGCAGAGCACAGGCTCCAGATGCGCAGGCTTAGCGGCCATGGCTCACGGGCCCAGCCGCTCCACGGTATGTGGGATCTTCCCGGACCGGGACACAAACCCGTGTCCCCTGCATCAGCAGGCGGACTCTCAACCACTGCGCCTCAGGGAAGCCCCATTTTGGACTTTTGACATCCAACACTGAAAGGTACTAAATTTCTGTTATCTTAAACCACTAAATTTGTGGTAATTTGTTACAGCAGCAATTGATAAAAACCACTTATTTTTGTTGTTTGTTTCAGAAACTAAACAAGACTTTTGGTAAAAGCATTTGGGGAAGAATTCTTTTTACAAATATTTACAGATTGAGATTGGGTCAATGTGACAGGGAGTTTAAATGAAGCCCTGGACAGTGACTTCTGGAAGCAACACATGAAGCTATTGAGAAGAACAACAGTCTGAGATCACTGTTGGAAAATCAACTATCCTTCTGCTTAGGACACAAATACTTACATGGCATGTAACGTAAATATACCACATTTGAAACATGAACTGATTAAGCTTGTTGTGACAGGCCTGGATTATATTTATGTAAATCAAAATAAGCTTTAAATTTGTCCAGGAATTTATTCACACTTCTGACCCTGGGTGTATGAAATGGTGATGAATACCAAATCTCAATAGACTATTTAAATCTCCGGAGTAATACTGTGAAAATGGGCATGCCCAAATCCTACAATTCCCTACAACTAAAAAATGGAATAATTTACTTTTTCATATCTGTGCTGGGGTATGTGAATAACAAGATTCTCTTGAGAATCCCTCCCTTCCTAAAGCCTTCCTACATCCAGCTCCAGGTCTGTGAATTATGCTGATATAGGGTATAATACAGGGCTAAATTCCACCTTGTCTCTTAAGTTAGCTCAAGTAACTTCTATAACATACTACAAATAGTCAATTAATCCAGAAAAGTACCATAAAATTACACCCACACTCTCAGTGAACCAGAAAGTTCTGCTCCACTACACAGCCTGTGAGAATTTCTTTCTCACAGTCCTGAAAACACAATGATTGTTAATCTCCTCACAGATAAATGAACAAGTCTTCAACTACCCTCCGGCATTCACAAAACCTGGCCTGAAGACCTGGCTGTCACATAGAGCGAGATGTTTGTGGTCTAAGGCAACCCAGCATGGAACAATTTATTCCCTAATTACTCTGGCTGGAGCAGTGCAAGCTCACCAAGCTGCCCAAGATTTAGTGATACGTGGCAGGAGGAGGAAGTCAGAGGAAGTCAAACATGCATGAGCAGGAACAGATTGATACCAATTCTGCAAGCTCCCCAACTCCTACCTGCTGCCTGACAGGGTTCTGAATCCGAACCTCTCTATCTCTACTACTGGACCACCTGCATTTTGATGTCATAGGTAGCCCTCCACATGATGCTATTTTGGGGGAAGAGCAGTATTCTGACCAAAAGTATCCTCTTTCTAGCAGCCTGTCATGGTTCATAAAATTCTCATTATTGACTTGTGCTTTTGGTTAAGATATTATTTCTAGAATGTCACTGCTGAAGTATGGATATACTATAAAAGTACAAAAAAGGACTGGAAACATAGTCATTACCGATTGAGCTCTGCTATTCTGGATAAGCCATGGAGCAGCTTGGTGACCCCAGGCCTGTTGTCTGAGATCCTCACTACCACTCCATATTCCACAGATGTCCATCCACACAAATCTGTCCCATTGAGGTCCTGCCACCTCTTGGGAAATCTCACATGGGCAGGGGCTGGCTCCACCTCCTCTTCTTCTCCCAACGGGAGGGTAGAGTTTAATGTGGTCAGAGTGGGAAATCCAACATCATCCTCCACCTTATCCTGGAAAAAGAAAATCTCTTTCTCTTCCCTCTCTGGGACGATCGATATAATGCCCCAGTGGACCACCCCTTCTAAACAAAAGTCAGAGACTGGGGAATATCTTCAACCCCTATGTTCTTGGTCAAAGGAAACTTGACCAGCATGTCCTTGCTGTTCAGGGTAGGGTGGCAGCAAGAATATTTCTTTTCATACTTTTTGGTGACCAAGAAAGGGACTGCACAAAAGAAGAAGCATTAAAGTGTCTTAAACTCGGTTGGAATTAGATTCATTCATATGTTGGGTGCCTACAGTATGCAATGGGAATACAAGAAAGAGGCTCCTGCTTTTGTGAAATTTAGAGATTAAAGGAGATGGATATAGATCAAATAGTCACTCCAAGATAGTGTTTCCAACGAGGGGCAATTTTGCCTTCCAGGGGACATTTGAGAATGTCTGGAGACATTTTTGTCACAACTGGAGGGGTTGCTACTGGCTTCTAGTAAGTAGAGGCCAGGAATGCTGTTAAACATCCTCTAATACACAGAACAACCTCTCCATAGTAAAGAATTAGCTGGCTCAAAATATCAATCGAAGGAAGGATGAGAAACCCTGTACTAAGGCCGTGGTTCTCAAGTTCTCAGCATCAGCATCCCCTGGGAACTTGTTAGAAATGCAAATTCTTAGGCCCTACCCTAAATCTACTGAATCAGAAATTCTGGGGTGGAAGCCAGCATTCTGTGTTTTAACAAGCCCTCCAGGGGATTTTGAGAGACACTAATGTTTGAGAACCACTGAATTAAGGAATGAAAGAATCTGAGGCTTCCCTGGTGGCACAGCGGTTAAGACTCTCAGCTCCCAATGCAGGGGGCCTTGGTTCAATCTCTGGTCAGGGAACTAGATCCCACATGCATGTCTCAACTAAGAGTTTGCACACCACAACTAAGGAGCTGGTGAGCCACAACTAAGGAGCCCACCGGCTGCAATTAAGGGGCACACATGCCACAACTAAGACCTGGTGCAACTAAATAAATAAATAAATAAATAAAAATACACTAGAATCTATCATTACAAAATGAAGTAAATGCTCTGAAGGAAAAGTACCCTGCACCAGTTCTACTCAAAAAGTGGTTTGCCCACTACTGGCAACATCAGCATCATCAGAGAGCTTGTTAGAAATACAAAGCCTTGGGCCTCAGCCTAGACCACCTGAGTCATGGGGAGATATGTAGGGGCCAGATCAAAAAAATCACTGGAGGCCATTCTAAGTAATTAAAACTATACATGATGGGAAATTGGGGATCTCTGAATGATTCAAGTTCTGGCAATAAACAGGAATAGGTTGGAGAAAAGATTAGAGTCAGGGAAGCCAGTAGGGAGGTTAATGAGGTGGCTCCATAGGCGTGTGAACTAAGGCAGCTGACAGCAGGGATAGAATGAAGTATATGAGAGAAAACCTCGGGAGGTAGAGTGCAGAGGATGTGATGACTGATTGGATTAGGGTATGAAGGTGTGTCAGGAATTCTTTTGATTGCAAGTAACATGGCTTTACAAAAGAGGAGTTTATTTTTCTTTTATAACAAGAAGTTTACACTGAGGCCACTGCCACCTTTAATTCAACAATATCAATTCTGTGATCCAGCAATACCAGGGTTGGTGTCCTTGTGATTCTCTTGGCCTTTCCTTAATATTTGTCACCTCATAGTCACAAAATGGTTGCTGCCTCTCCAGATATCTTGTCTGTGTTCAGAGACAGAAGGAGGAAATAAGAAAGACCGAATGTGCTCCTTTTTTTTTTTTAAAGATTGTTTTATCACTTTATTATTTTTTACTTGTTTTCTTGTCTGCAGGCTTTCTCTAGTTGCAACGAGCAGGGACTACTCTTTGCAGCAGTGCATGGGTTTCTCATTGTGCTGGCTTCTCTTGTTGCAGAGCACAGGCTCTAAGCATGCGGGCTCAGTAGTTGCAGCTCATGGGCTCTAGAGTTCAGGCTCAGTAGCTGTGGCACACGGGCTTTGTTGTTCCACGGCATGTGGGATCTTCCTGGACCAAGGATCGAACCTGTGTCCCTTGCACTGGCAGGCAGATTCTTAACCACTGCACCACCAGGGAAGTCCCTGGGGTGTGTTCCTTTTAACAAGAAAGCAAAAGTTTTTGCAAAACCACTTGCAGATTTCTATTTATTGGAGTGTTAGAAAGTGTTTATCATCAACTTCTCCATAGCAGAGAAAGTTTTGGGGAATTAAGCCATTCACCTATAGTACCTGTAAGGGAGGAAAGAGTAAACTAGAATGACTCTGTCTTGAGTGAATGGGGAGACACTGGCACCATTCCCTAGGCTAAGAAAGACATGAGAAGGAAGAAGGTTGGAATAGGAAGAGTCACCCCTGCAAATTCCCTTTGCCAGGTAAGGGAACATATTCAGAGGTCTCAGGGATAAGGACATAGATATCTTGGAGGGCCATAATTCCACCCACCACATTGTTATTGGGGTTATTCCATTGATATCACAATTTATAAACATTCCAAATTAATTTAGAAGGAGGAGCTCTGTCACTGTACACATTTTCAGGTGATTGTAGGAACCCCTATAGTGTTCGCGTCTACCAGCAGAAATTTATAGGAAATGCAGTGGGCTGAGAAAGCACCATTCCCAGCAACTCACCAGAGGTGCTTGCCCCTTTGGAGTTGAGAATGAATTTGGAATAAAGTTGGGTGCCAGAGAAAGCAGGAGGAGAAAGAGGAGCAGGAGAAATAGGGGCAGAAAACTCTCTTTCAGCCAGCTGCCAAGAATGGTTGCATGGAGCCTCTAAACAGGTAGAAAATTTGGTTCTGGGAGGGAAAAAAGCATGTTACGCCTTAGTGCTGCATTTAACCCAAGGATTCATTTGTTAGTTTGGGAGTGATTCTTCAGAGAGACTTCCTGCTTCAGTGATTCTTGGCTTTGCCGAATTTTGTTTTACTCAAGCTTCTCCCCGAGGCTGCTGTTGATCTGACCAAGTTTCCCATCCCACTCACTCTAACTGCTCTCAGTTTAGATTGAATATATTTCCAGGTTTAAAGGATACTTTTTATTATCAAAGTATGTGTACTTACCAGTCATTCGCACTTTATCTTCTCTCTTTATAAATAAACAAAGGGTGGGCTTCCCTGGTGGCGCAGTGGTTGAAAGTCCACCTGCCGATGCAGGGGACATGGGTTCGTGCCCCGGTCCGGGAGGATCCCACATGCCGCGGAGCGGCTGGGCCCGTGAGCCATGGCCGCTAAGCCTGCACGTCCGGAGCCTGTGCTCTGCAACGGGAGAGGCCATAACAGTGAGAGGCCCGTGTACCAAAAAAAAAAATAATAAATAAATAAATAAATAAACAAAGAGTTATATTTTTCCCTTCACCAGTCTATAGGAAAAAAGATATTAATTATTTTTTTTAAACTAAGCAAACAGATTCATAGGCCAGAGATATTCTTAGTCTCTACACTACCATATGAGAAAAATTAAGATACATTTTATGCCCAGTATGGCACCTTGTATTTTCCTATTTTCCAAACATGGTCACAATGAACATCTCCCTTCTCCCTCGTTCTTATGATGTAATTGACACTCCTTCCCTCAAGAGATGTAGCCTGTGTTCCATGCCCTTCAATCTGGGTGAGCATGTGACTGTGGTGGAACTAACTCTGTGTGACCTCTAAGGCTAGATCATAAAAGATAGCACAGCTTTGCTCAGGTTCTCTTGGGATACTTGCTCTTAGGACCCAGACTCCTTGTTGTGAGGAAACCCAGAGATGAGGACGGACCATAGGCTGGTGTCCCAGCCCAGCCCTGCCCAGCTGAGTTCTCAGCCAACAAGCACTGCCATGTATGTGAGTAAGAAAAGCCTCAAATAATGTCAACTTCAAAGTGTCAAGTTACTCCCTGATGTTTGAATCTTCCCCGATGGGGCCCCAAGCCCTATGGAGCAGAAACAAGATATCCCTCTGTGCCCTTTCTGAATTCCTGATCCCCGGGATTCATAATTATTAAAAAATGGTGGTTGTTTTGTGCTATCAAGCTTGGAGCAGTCTGTGAGCAGTGATAGCTACTGGAGCACTCAGGTTAGACCCAAATGTAGAAAGATGCATTCTCACCAGCAAACGCAATAACCGTAACAAGATGCCTGAATCTTACCGTTTTTCCAACAGCTTCTTTCTTTAAAATAACAAAAGTCTCAACCCCATTAATTGAATCTAGAGCTAGCCTTTCCTTCTTCCTTCAATGCAATTCCTCTTTTCCAGAAAAGAAATTCATGTGGCCAGAGCTCAATGCTATAGAGATTTCATGAAACCTCACAGAACCCAGAAACAAATCTTATTTAAAAGGATACACTTAGTTTTTCTTAAAAATTATTTTTGTAAGATGTGGTCAGTGAGGCAACAAAGCATGAGGGAAACTCCTTTTCTGGGGGGTGAAGGGGGGGAGAGGGATAGAACCAAATGACAAAGACAGTGAGGTTGCAAATGATGATAACTATTCAGTAGAAGAAAAAATCCTTACTGTCACTTTTCTGAGGTTTCCCCATCTTTAGAATATTAGTGATTACAGATCTGTTGGAATAGATCCCTTTCCTGACATAGTTTTTGGATCTATTTTGTTAGGTTAAATCTCCCTTCCACTCTGTCCACCCTTTAAGAATATATGTAGGGGCTTCCCTGGTGGCGCAGTGGTTAAGAATCTGCCTACAAATGCAGGGGACACAGGTTCAAACCCTGGTCTGGGAAGATCCCACATGCCACGGAGCAACTAAGCCCGTGCACCACAACTACTGAGCCTGCGCTCTGGAGCCCGCAAGCCACAACTACCGAGCCAGGGTGCCACAACTACTGAAGCATGTGCGCCTAGAGTCTGTGCCACTGCAATGAGAAGCTGGCACCACAACGAAGAGTAGCCCCTGCTCGTCCCAACTAGAGAAAGCCTGTGCACAGCAAAGAACACCCAACGCAGCCAAAAATTTAAAAAAAAAATCTGTAGACTCTGAGTTCAGGGAGTAATGGTTCCTGATAAAGTGTTTTGTGAGGTTATTTATATGGAGGAAGCCATTCATTCTTTCATTCAACAAATATTTGTGTTAGTTCTGTCCACAGGAGGGACGATGAGGAGAGATGACGGTTGAGATGTGCATTTCAGGTGAGCAGATGGATGATTTTATCAATCTTAAACAAAGTATGTGTGATTTAATTAAGTGCTCCTATGCTGACACTAAGGAATTTGCTCATTTCTCTGTAGAATCATTTAAACTTACCTTGTGTTCTTTGAAATTCTTTTAAAGAATGTGAAGTAGAGAATTGGCTTATTTAATAAAGTCTCTTGAATAATTATATCAGATACTTATTCTTTTTAATGTCAGCTACTTATTCTTTTGAATGTAACTGCTTTTTTGATGGATAGCTCAAGAAAGCCAAAGCTGGCTTACATGTGTGTGGGTTGATGGATACAGACTGTGATTTCATAACAGTTTATTAATGCTTGACTTCACTCAAAAACACAGCTTATGGGAAGAGGAAACTTAGAAAGTGGCTGACTGAAATCCTCTGACATTCCCTAAACCACAGTATTGACACTGTCCACCTCTTCCCACCAGCCTTATATAGCAGATAGCGATTTGCAAATAGGCCGAGAACTGTTCCACTACCCTCCTCTCCCTGAGCTGCTGCTGCTGCTGCTGTTAATCAGCAAGAAAAAAGGTGACAGTCTTTTTTTTTCAGTATCTATGTAATATCTTTGTTTCTTTAAATTTATTTATTTATTTTGGGTTGTGTTGGGTCTTCGTTGCTGCCCACGGGTTTTCTAGTTGTGGCGAGCAGGGGCTACTCTTCGTTGTATTGCACAGGCTTCTCATTGTGGTGGCTTCTTTTGTTGTGGAGCATGGGCTCTAGGTGTGTGAGCTTCAGTAGTTGTGGTGCACAGACCCAGTAGCTGTGGCTCGCAGGCTCTAGAGTGCAGGATCAGTAGTTGTGGCACACGGGCTTAGTTGCTCCATGGCACGAGGGATCTTCCTGGACCAGGGCTTGAACCCGTGTCCCCTGCATTGACAGGCAGATTCTTAACCACTGCACCACCAGGGAAGTTCTGGTGATAGTCTTTTTGATGATGCCTAGGGAAAAAAATAATCGTCCTCATGACACACCAACATCTCTAAGAAGGCTTCAGATTGTGCCTCATTGGTTCTATCCCAAGCAGGGGTCAGAACTTCAGAAATATTAACTCATTTAGTCCAAGTAACAATTATAAGGGGTAGATTATATTACTGCATCCCATTTAAAGATAACGAAGCCAAGGCACAGATAGGCTAAGTAACATGTCTGAGGTCACAGTGAGTGGAAAACTCAGGATTTGAACCCTGAACTCTGGCTCCACAGTCCATGCTCTTAGTCATCACACAATGATGCTACTGAGAGTTCATGTCCCTCTTTATTTAAAAACAAACAAACAAACAAAACATACCCCTAAGCAAAAATTCTAAGAGGCCAAATTGCTGATGCATTTGGTCTTTGTTCTAGATTCATCTATCTAGTAATTGATGGAAACAACAATTCTAGTCTTTTGTAGTTATTTTTAACCAAAGAGCATTAAAACCTACTGTTTTGGAGAGCCCATTCTTGGAAAGGACACATTTATGACTAGCAGACAGCAGGATCTCATTTGCACAACATTTTCCAATGAAACAGTTGGTTTTCAGAAGCTGCCAGGGCTTCTAAAACAAAACCTGGGGCAATGTTCATAATGGAAATACGCAGAGACCAGGAAATGGCTAGCTAACATTTCATGACCATCTGAGGCAAACTGGGAGGACTCAACTGGTCATTTACACACATGGTCTCATTCCATTGTATCTCTATAACTTTACATACCCCCATGATTGTGGTAGTGCATTTATTGCTAAGACCAAGTGGAAGTTTCAAAATAATTATAGGGAATTCAGTTCATTTATATTATCAACATTAGCTGGCTTGTCTGAAGCATTCCCCTTGAAAATCTCTACCATCACCTCTCCCCCTCACCCCCCCACCCCACCTACACACACACACACACACACACACAATGATTTATTGGGAAAAAAACAGTCTCAGTGTACTGTAACTTTTCCCATCAAGAGATAGAGTCAATTTTTTTGTGTGTTTTGAATCTGGACTTCGCTATGTAACTTTCTTTGTCCAATGTTATATTGCAAATAGGACGCAAACAGAAGCTTGAAAAGTACATTGCAATGGGACTTACCTCTGGCGCTGGGAGCCTCTTCTGCCATCAAGGAAAACAAGCCCAGGCTAACCTGCTGGATGATGAATGACATATGACCAAGTCATCCTGTCACCCCAGCTGATATCAAACCAAGTACCAGATGTGTGAGTGAACTGACTCCCACTACTCCTCCCCCAACCCCAAAACCAATCAGCCTACCAACCAGCACACAACTGAGTGAGGTCATCCTAGACCATCCAGGCCCAACTTAGCAGGCCCAGGCAGACAAAATGTCCATTTGACCAGCAGAATTGTGAGCAAATAAAATGGTTGCTGTTTGGGGATTGTTTCTAAAATAGCAAAAGTTAACTGATACCCATCTTTACCTATCCACATGGCTATTTGAGAGCCTGTTTTTTCTTACATGATTTGCCTATCCTCCCTCCTTTTCTTCACTCAGCCACAGCTAATTGGCTCAAGGATAGTTATTGACCTAAGCTTGGCCAATCAGATTCTAACCCTGAGATTTTTCAAACTGCACCTAAGAAAAAGAAGTAGTCTTCCTCTAATAGTAGAATTAGTACGTGTGAAATCGGGGATTTGTTCATAGTCCTGTTTCCTACCAGGTAGACAGTGCTAGTCTGTGGTGAATAGGAATAAAGCCAGCACAGAGAAGAAAGTAGAAATGAGAGATGGAGAGAAAATTTATTTAAATACTTAAACATCATTCCTGATAGTCCCACAGTTGGAGGAGTTAACTCTTCTTTGGGTTTCATGAGCCAAAAATTTCCACATTTTCCCTAAACAGTTTAAGTTGGGTTTCTATCACTAGCTCCCAAAAGAATCCTGATTGATATATCCTGTTCATTTACATATATAACTATTATTTATGCAATAAACAGATCAATGGTTATTTCCATCCTTATGTTTAGTAGGACTTCAGGGACTGTTTTTGTTATCAATTACTATTAAACAAATCACCCCAGAATTAGCAGCTGAAAACAACCACCATTTTATTATCTCTCATGGATCTGTTGGTTGACTGGGATCAGCTGGATGGTTCTCCCATTGGTCTCATTTGGGGACTTGAATGTGGTGTAGTTAGATGTGCCTGGGGCGGAGTCATCTGGAGGCTGAAGGCTCAGTTGGCTGAAACATACAAAATGGCTTCTTCACTTACACATCTGGGATCTCAGGGCTGCTTCACATGGCCTTTATCTCCTCATGGCAACTAATCATCTAGGACCTGTTCACAGTTTCTCTCTTTCCAGTAGGATAGCTAGACTACTCATACAATTTCCAGTTCTCTATGTCTCAGAGGAGGGAATTAGACTCTACCTCTTGATGATGAGTGGCAAAGAAATTGCAGCCATTTTAACCTACCACAGTAACTTTCTGATTTTAACTGATGTTAGTTAAATTTCAGCTTCAAGGTGTATGGTATTTGGAGATTCAAAGTAAAGAAAACCTAAACTTTAAAAAATGTTAATGGTCAATAAAAATTCCCCCTACAGCCTCATATTTCCATGTCTATGCATTTTATTCTAGACTGGCACCAGCTTCAAAAGGACTTTAAGAGATCTGTTAAATATAACTTTTCCCCCAAAGTGAGTTATTTATATGTTTAATGTTAGCCTCCCTCGCTAGCCTAGGAAGTTTGAGAAAGAAAGTACCACATTCCATTGGTACACAGTGTCTCCCTGTCACTGTCACACGATGAATGTTCCTTAAATGTGTCTTGAATGAATGAATGCAGTGATTCTAAACCAAAGGTGATTTTGCCCCCAGGGGACAATTGGAAAAGTCTGGAAACATTTTTGGTTGTCACAACTGGGTGGGTTGTTGCTACTGGCATCTTGAGGGTAGAGGCCAGGGGTGGTGCTAAACATCCTATAATGCACAGAACAGCTCCCCACAACAAATAATTGTCTGACTCAAAATGTCAGTAGTGCTGAGTTTAAGAAACCGTGGATGAATGAATAAATTAATGAGTGAATGAGATGTGAAACTGATTGTGTTGTCATAGACTAGTCTATTTGGAGTCTACCAAACCATAGATTTCTCAGTCTTGTCTGCATTATCCCAGTTGATTACCCCTGGTTTTCCGGATGATAACATTGGTTCCACAGTGGGAGAGGAGCCAGGACTGGAATCCCGTGCCAGCCCTTACCAGCCACCTCCTTCAGGGGTCCTCATTGTCCTCCTTCTGCTCCAGCCTCAAATATATCTTACATCTGCCCAATTGTCCAATCTCAACCTTTCTCCATTCTGCTCTATGCCCTAGAAAGTTGGGTTTTGTGGACTGCTTCAGTGGACCCCTTCTCTCTGGCTTCCCTTTGGGTTCAGCCAAGAAGAGTGATAGCAGAAGGACAGTAAGACTGGAGAACTTATACTCCTGGACTCCTCCCTAGGGGTTGCTGTAGATTGGCTGTATCCTTCTGCTGAAAGCCAGAGCTTCTACTAAGAGGCTGCTGCTCTCTAACTGTAACTGCTACTGCCTATTGACCCTTCAGGTTTAGGGCTACGAGTGCCTCCCCACTCTTGCTAGCCTCATTACAATGCCCCCATCCATTTTGATTTCCCTTGACCTGTCCACATCTTTGTAAACAGTCTGTGAAAGTATTCTCAGTTACCCAATTTGTGTGTGCCACCCATTTCCTTCTGGGAAATACACTGGGAATTGCAAGACTGCCAGATGCTTTACTTCAAGGAAGACTTTCCATCTATAAAGACTTGCTGCCTTGTCTCATCTGTTGGTTTTGATCACCTTGGATACTAACAAGTAACCTAAGTGAGCCGAGCATGCCATGCTCCTTTGGATAATGAATAGTCTGTGGTGTTTCTCCACCTTGAGTTGAATCCTGCAGTCAACCCCCATTCCTTCCCTTACTACCCACCATTACATCTCAACACACCAGGTCCCAGGACTAAATAAAACTAGGTCCTTCCCTTTACCCAAGTGCATTATGCTGCTGAGGCTGGTAAGCACCAGGGACCTGTTCCCTGCTGAGTTGTGATGTGTTGGCCTTGAATGACCCATCCTTTCCTCACCCTTTGCCCAGTTCTGAACTCTTGGCACCTGCCTGCTGGCATGAAAGCTGCTGTGGCTTTGTCAAAGATGACTGTCTCTCTGCCCCTGCTCCCTTGCCTCTCTCTGTGGTATATATATATGATGTAATACTTGTTACAATTACTTCCAAATTTGTTGTCCTTATAGATTCCCAACATTATCAGATGCTTTCACTGGCATCTTAATAAGTTTTTCAGAGTAATCTCAGAAAGAAAAGAAGAACTAATTTCTGTAGCTTCGTGTCATATTTCCTTTAGCAATTATTATGGCTGTGTAAAAAAGTATCTCAATATTCAACAGTTTAAAACAACCACTTTATTCTGTTCACAGATTCAATGGGTCAGGAGTTCAGATAGAATGGGAGTGATTTGTCTCTGCTCTATGATGTCTGGAGTCTTAGCTGAGAAGACTTGAAGGCCAGTGATGACTTGATAGCTGGGCCTGAAATGATCTGGAGTTCCATTCACTCATCTGTCTGACTCTTGGACCAGGATAATGAAAGTCTGGAATTGCCAACTGAAAGGCTTACATGTGGCCTCACTATGTGTCACACATGGCAGACTTCTTACATGGCAGCCCAGGGCTCCAGGAGTGAATGTTCCAGTGAACTGCATGGCCTCTTATGAAACAGCCTCAGAAGCCAAACCACATCACTTCTGTTTGCTGTTGGTTGAAGCTATCACAAACCCACCCAGATTCACAGGGGCAGGAATTAGACTGTGCCTCTTGGTGAGGGAGTGGTCAGGTCACGTTGTAGAAAAAATAAATGAGACAGAAGATATTGTTCAGGGACTTCCCTGGTGGTGCAGTGATTAAGAATCCGCCTGACAATGCAGGGGACATGGGTTCGAGCCTTGGTCTGGGAAGATCCCACATTCCGTGGAGCAGCTAAGCCCATGCACCACAACTACTGAGCCTGCGCTCTAGGGCCCATGAGCCACACTGAAGCTCGCGTGCCTAGAGCCCCGTGCTCTGTGATAAGAGAAGCCACCGCAATAAGAAGCCTGCACACAACAACAGAGTAGGCCCTGCTCACCACAACTAGAGAAAGTCCGCGCACAGCAACGGAGACCCAGTGCCGCCATAAATAAATAAATAAGTTAATTAATTAATTAATTAATTAATTAGTTAAGAGAAGATATTGTTCAGCATCTTTGGAAAGTGCAGTCTGCTCCCAAAACCTTCAAAGTAATTGTTCTTTTAATCTCAACAACTCTGAGAGGTAAGTGGTGTTTCTCACATTTTACAGATAGGGAAACAGAGGCAAAGAGGTTGAGGAACTTGTCCAAAGGGAATGTGGCAGACAGGAAGTAATGCCGATCATTGAATTATAAAGCCAACTCTTTTAATATATCAGGACTATATATTATATATGATATTTGTTTAAATTAGGATGTTTCCTTTAAAGGAGAAGCACCTAATAATATTGAAATCACATATATTTAGGCCTTTTCCCCCTTCAAATATAGTGTTAAAGATCTGGATTTCTAGGTTTCCCCTGGCTTCCTGTAGAATATTATAGCAACTTGTATTTTTCCAAAATGGCCAGAACCATATTGCCAGTCCCACAAGTTCTTCTAGAACTTGCAACTCTGCTGTCAAGAGGTAGATTCCATTTCTCTTCCTCTTGAAGCTGGGAGGGCTTGCAACTCTTCCAACCAGTTGAGTACAGTGGAAGTCGTGCTGCTGTGTGACTGCCAAATCTAGGTCATGAAAACCCTCTGCCTGGCTCTCTCTTTGTGGGATGCTTACTCTGGGGAATCCAGCCACCATGCTGCGAGAAGCCTAAGCTAGCTCAATGCAGAAGACCACATGGAGAAGCCTGAGTAGAAGAAACCAAGATCCTCCAGCCCATAGCCAGCATCACCCTTCAGAGATGTGAGTGAAGGAGCCTTCAGATGATCCCACTCCAGACTCTGACTCTTTCAGCTGAGGCCCCAGACACTGTGGAGCCATCACATTCCTGTCTGAATTCTAGAGTGTAATAATCCGTGAACATAAGAAATGGTTGCTTAATACTACTGAGCTTTGGGGTAATTTGTTATGCAACCATGATAACTGGAACACTATTTAGAGAATACTTTTTTTAAATAAATAAATTTATTTATTGGCTGCGTTGGGTCTTTGTTGCTGCCCGTGGGCTTTCTCTAGTTGCAGCAAGCAGGGCTACTCTTCATTGTGGTGCACAGACTTCTCGTTGGTGTGGCTTCCCTTGTTGCAGATCATGGGCTCTAGGCACGTGGGCTTCAGTTGTTGTGGTTTGTGGGCTCTAGAGAGCAGGCTCAGTAGTTGTAGCGCTCGGGTTTAATTGTTACGTGGCATGTGAGATCTTCCCAGACCAAGGTTTGAACCTGTGTCCCATGCATTGGCAGGCGGATTCTTAACCACTGTGCCACCAGGGAAGTCCCAAGTGGAACACTATTTAATCTCCTTATGATTTGTTGTACTTTATTGGTTTTGGTTTTGCCTCTTCATAACCAAATAATTCTCCCCAAATTATTAATAAAATGATTCTTAACTCTGACATTAATATAGGATTGCAAGTTATAGAAGACTGAGAGTTGAGATTCATGGCTAATATCAGGAAATCCCTGAAGCTTCTTTTTTTAAACATTGAGATATAATTGACACTTAACATTGTATTAGTTTCAGGTGTACAATATAATGATTCAATATTTGTATATATTGAGAAATGATCATCATGAAATGTCTAGATAACATCCATCACCACACATAGTTACAACTTTTTTTCCTTGTAATGAGATCTTTTAAGATACAGGGACTTCCCTAGTGGTCCAGTGTTTAAGACTCGCACTCCCAATGCAGGGGGCCTGAGTTTGATCCCTGGTTGGGGAACTAGATCCCGCATGCTGCAACTAAAAATCCCGCATGCCGCAACTGAGACCCAACACAGCCAAATAAATAAATAAATATTAAAAAAAAAAGATCCACTCTCTGAGCAACTTGCAAATACAATACAGTATTATTAGCTGTAATCACCAGGCTGTACATTCCATCCCCAAGACTAATTATTTTGACCACCTTCACCCATTTCACCTAGCCCTCCAACCCCCTCTCTGGCAACCACCAATCTATTCTCTGTATCGCTCTGTATCTATGAATTCTTTCTATTTTTATTTTTTGCGATTCCACCTATAAATGAGATCGTACAGTATTTGTTTTTCTCCGTCTGACTCATTTCACTTAGCATAATGACACATTGTCACAAAAGTCAGGATTTTCTTCTTTTCATGGCTGATTAATATTCCATTGTGGGGGCTTCCCTGATGGCGCAGTGGTTGAGAGTCTGCCTGCTGATGCAGGGGACACGGGTTCGTGCCCTGGTCTGGGAAGATCCCACATGCCGTGGAGCGGCTAGGCCCGTGAGCCATGGCTGCTGAGCCTGCACGTCGGGAGCCTGTGCTCCGCAACGGGAGAGGCCACAGCAGTGAGAGGCCCGCGTACCGCAAAAAAAAAAAAAAAAAAAAAAAAATTCTATTGTGTGTGTGTGTAAAAAAACCACTTCTTTATCCATTCATCCATCAATGGACACGAGTTGTTTTCATGTCTTGGCCATTGTAAATAATGTTGCAATGAACATGGGGGTGCAGATATACTTTTGAGTAGTGTTTTCATTTCTTCTGGTTAAATACCCAGAAGTGTAATTACTGGATCATATGGTAGTTCTATTTTTTATTTTTTGCAGAACCTCTATACTGGTTTTCATAGTAGCTGTGTCAATTAACATTCTCACTAACAGTGCAAAAGTGTTCTCTTTTCTTCCCATCCTCGAGAACACCTATCTCTTGTCTTTTTGATAATAACCATTCTAACAGGTGTGAATGATATCTCATTGTGGTTTTTTGTATTTCCCTGATGATTAGTGATGATGAGCATCTTTTCATGTGCCTGTCAGCCATTTGTAAGTCTTCTTTGCAAAAATCTCTATTCAGGTCTTCTGCCCATTTTTTAATTGGGTTGTTTGTTTTTCTGTTATTGAGTTGTATGTGTTCTTTATATATTTTGGATATTAACCTTTAGTCAGATACATAATTTGCAAAATGAAAAAATTGCCTTTTCATTTGGTTGATGGTTTCTTTTGCTGTGTGGAAGCTTTTTAGTTTCCCTGAAGCTTCTTTATGATTGAAGGACAGAAATATCTAAGTGGCAAGGTTGATTAACACAGCGGAAAACAATAGTAGAATTAACCAGCAATTAATATTCAACTGCTTCTTACCCCAGAAGGTCAGGCACATACACAGCATGAGAATTTTTCAAAGGTGATAGTATAAATATAGACAGTTATCCATGATTATAAGAGGTGAGAAGAATCTAAGAAACCGAAACCTAAAGGTATAAAAAAACGAATTTTTTAGAGTCTTTGTGGAGTCACTGGCACAGGAATTCTGTCTCTCTGCTTGAGTGAGAGATCAGATCAGATAGGAGGGATTTGAAGAACTGTGACTGCACTCATTTCCCATAGAAATCAGAATTTCTGGTAATGTTAAAACATGTGGAAAAACACAATATTTCTTTGCATGGTGTATTTTATTTGGATTATTTATATTTCTTGATGAAAAAGATGAAAAAAATAAAATTTTCAAGATTTACCTTTGTAATCAAATTTGTATTGCTTTTAGTAGGCTTCTTAATATATGGTTGGTATACATGCAACAACATGGATGAATCTTACAAGCATCATTTTGAGCAAAAGAAGCCAGGCACAAAATGATGCCATATTGAAGTATTTCATTCATATAAAGTTTAAAAACAGGCACAATCAATAGTGATAAAAATCATTACAGCCTGTGTTGTTATCCTCTAAAATTAACTTTCCAAGAACAATTTGCCAGAGAGAACATATTTTGAAATTTCAAACTTGGCCTTGTTTCAGATGCTTCTTAGTAATTGTGTTCAACTCATCTCTGGGGATGCTCTGGGGTTCCGTGGGAGACTGGAATCCTGCCTGTTGTCTCTGATGTGTTTGGTGGATATGATATTTACTCTCATGGACTGGCTCCCAGTACTTGCCCCACCTCGTCTCCAGGGCAGACCTATTTCAGAGTCTCTCTAACTCCAGTCTGCCCAACGCTGCAGTAGGAGATGCCCTGGCCAGGCACCAGCATATAACAACTACCACAGGACTAGGAATACAGAACAACCTGCAGGCCTAAATACCTGCAGGCATAACTTTAGACTCAAATCACTGAGTGTTAGAAAAATTGTCTCATTCTGAGTGCTCCCAAAAGCAGACCTTGAGACAAGGTGTTGGGTGCAGGTCATTTATTTGGGAGGTGACTCCAGGAAGCTCGGTGCAAGGGGAGGGAAAAAAGCCATGCAAGGGTAGATTAATAAGTGAGTCACAATTTAGGGCAATTTGGGCTCAGTTCCCCTGGGGACCTTCTGAGAAACTGTGTAGAACATGCCTTAGACACATCACTCTGAGAAGGTGTGTGGGGGCATATGTCCTGTTATAGACTGAATCTCTGTGTCCTCCTTGAAATTCAAAAAGCTGAGTTAAGGGACTTCACTGGTGGTCCAGTGGGTAAGACTCCATGCTCCCAATGCAGAGAGCCTGGCTTCAACCCATGGTTGGGGAACTAGATCCCACATTCATGCTGCAACTAAGAGTTCCAATGCCTCAACTAAGAAACCCACATGCTGTCACTAAGAAACCCGCATGCTGCAGCGAAGATCCTGAGTGCTGCAACTAAGACCCGGTGCAGCCTAAATAAATATATAAATACCGAAAGCTGAGTTTAAAAGATGTAACTCTGGGTGTGTCTGTATTTGGAGATGGGGCCTTTAAGGAAATAATTAAGGTTAAATGAGGTCATAAACGTGGGGCCCTGACATAATAGGATTAGTGTCCTCATAAGAAGAGACACCAGAGCTTGCTCTCACGAGCTCTTTCTCTCCCTCTCCCTCTGCCCACACTTGCTGAGGAAAGCCCATGGGAGTACATGGTAAGAAGGCATCCATCTGCAACTTAGAAAGCAAGCCCTCACCAGAAACTGAGTTAGCCAGACCCTTGATCTTGGACTTCTGTCCTCCAAAACTGCAAGAAAATTAATTTCTGTGTTTTCAGGCATGCACTCTTTTGTTACTATTCTGTTCCATTCTTAGTGACTGAGGATTGTCCTTGAGGGCATTTCAATTGGTTTGAGGTGGAAAGTTTGTCAGAACATAGAGAGCTTTCCACCTTGGCTGCAAGTGAACTCAGAGGTGAACCATGGGAATATGGCAAGTCAAGACAGTGTCTGCTGTACCATTGTTTCCAGTCTTCGACTTACACAAAACACTGCTACACTGACTTTCCTTGTACATATGCCATTTTACACATGTTGAAGAATAAACTAGGACTAAATTTGCTCACTCAAACGGTATGGGCATTATAAATTGCTATAGATATGACAAAATTTTTCTCCTTGAGGATTGTGTTATTTTACATTCCATCTACAATGTCTGTTTCTTCAGGACCTTTCTAACACAGCCAGCCTCATAGGTACAACATAGTGTCTCACTGTAATTTTCATGTGTAAATTTACTTTGAATCAGTGTAAGGAGTATGAGACAAAGGTTGGGGGAAGGAAGTATTCCTGCTTCATTGTTAACCTCAGATCTTACATCTATTTTTCACTGAGGGTGTGGATAAACCAGCAAACTCAAAAGTTGTAGTGTCTTTGTCCTGGCTGGGGCAGGAAGGAAATCCCCTTAAGTATAATCTGGTCTAGGTATCACTTGACATTAGTGGTAGCCATGGTAACAGTAGCAGCAGTAACAAAGGCCACAGAATTAGTTTCAAACCATCAAAGACCTTGGAGAAGATTAAAGCCCAGGAAACCACAGTGAGGGTAAGGTTGGGAGGTGGTAGTTCATACTGCTTGGTAGCTATGCTTGTGAGCTTACCCTAGTTATCCCTGCCCTCTCCCAGAAGAGGTAGGATCAGAGACAGAGAAAAACCATGTGTGCTGTTACAGTGTTCCTGTATTTTTATCTCTGCATTGGGTCCACGGTTATTTTGCTGGGCTTCATCAAAGACACTATATTCCTCTAGAAGGAAAAAGGATCATAACATTCAGGCAGTTGAAAACATTATTTGTTGTCACCTCCATTGTTCCTGTACACAAATCAGAGATGGAGTGACTGTGGGGAACACTGGAGAGAAGTCATAGAGCCACGCTGGCCGGCATTCCCTTCTTTCCTCTAGATGCCAGTTCTTCATTGTATTCCAAAGATTGGAACTCATGTCCCCCTATTAATTAAAGGGAATCTATTCAATTTCTGTTCAGAAACTTGTGCTTTATAAGAGTCTGTTTTTAATGACACAAGAAAAGCAGTAGAGAACCAAGGAACACCGGGGCCTTTGGGGAGAGGTCAGACACCAGATATCAGTGGCATTTCCGAACCTGCTGCCTGTTTATTCCTGGAAGTCTCTGCAGGGTTGCCAGCCAGAGGTATCTTTTTCTCTCTGTCATCCCGTCTTTGATGCATGGTATTTGTTCCACGCGGATCGCATTACTGGGTGTTCTATTTTAGGCTAACCTTGAATGACTTGGGTTGTTTTGCTAATACAGAATCAAATAATTGGATTACTTACAAGAGGCCTCCTGATTTATCTGCTCCATCAATGGGGCAGGCTATCAAAAGGACACCTACAGCATGGTAGGTGAGAAAGCCAAAAAGACCCCTCTCTTTTCAGGAGAGGCAGCTACATCCCAGCCTGTGCACAACTGATGCCTGTGCCCCTAAAATCTGCATGTTCTGTAATTAAAAATGCACACTTCCTTTTTCTCTGTACTGAGCTGATTCCAGGCAAATATCATCTGATACAGAGAAAGGAACGAGCTATTCTTGCAGCTCGGCCGCATAAGAGAATAGTAGTTTCCAATTCCCAAGCCTTCTGGAGCTTCCCTTGACAGCTGTAGGACAATTGACCTCATAGCCTTTCTCTCCTTTGCCTTTTCACCACTTTCACCATCCCCTGACACCCCTGTTTTTCTAGCCACAAGTTCTAACACTTAAGTTTAGGAATCCCTGTGAAACTGCAGCTAGAGAAGATGTGGCAAGGTGATCGATTCAGCAACATTTCCTGTGTTATTCCCTTTCCCCACATAAATCCTTTAAAATTTTTCTAGTGGGGAAAATATTTAGTCCCAAACTCTGGTCAAGATGAGGTCAAAAAACAAGGTGGAAAGGGGAAGCTGGGACAAATTGAGGGAGTAGCATTGACATATATACACTACCAAATGTAAAATGGATGGCTAATGGGAAGCTGCTGCATAGCACAGGGAGATCAGCTCGATACTTTGTGACAATCTAGAGGGGTGGGATAGGGAGGGTAGGAGGAAGGCTCAAGACGGAGGGGATATGGGGATATATGTATACATATAGCTGATTCACTTTGCTGTACAGCAGAAACTAACACAACATTATAAAGCAATTATACTCCTAAATATATATATATATATATATATATATATATATATAAATGAGTTCAACAATTTTTAGAAAAATAGTGCAAGATTTTATTTCAAAATTAATTTTTTTATTAGTCACTGATTTTATACACATCAGTGTATACATGTCAGTCCCAATCGCCCAATTCAGCACACCACCATCCCCACCCCCCTGCCTCTTTTCCCGCTTGGTGTCCATACGTTTGTTCTCTACACCTGTGTCTCAATTTCTGCCCTGCAAACCGGTTCATCTGTACCATTTTTCTAGGTTCCACATATATGTGTTAATATACGATATTTGTTTTTCTGTTTCTGACTTAACTTCACTCTGTGTGAGAGTCTCAAGGTCCATCCACATCTCTACAAATGACCCAATTTTGCTCCTTTTTATGGCTGAGTAATATTCCATTGTGTATATGTACCACATATTCTTTATCCATTTGTCTGTCGATGGGCATTTAGGTTGCTTCCATGACCTGGCTATTGTAAATAGTGCTGCAATGAACATTGGGGTGCATGTGTCTTTTTGAATTATGGTTTTCTCTGGGCATATGCCCAGTACTGGGATTGCTGGATAATATGGTAATTCTGTTTTTAGTTTTTTAAGGAACCTCCATACTGTTCTCCATAGTGGCTGTATCAATTTACATTCCCACCAAAAGTGCAAGAGGGTTCCCTTTTCTCCACACCCTCTCCAGCATTTGTTGTCTGTAGATTTTCTGATGATGCCCATTCTAACTGGTGTCAGGTGATACCTCATTGTAGTTTTGATTTGCATTTCTCTGATAATTAGTGATGTTGAGCAGCTTTTCATGTGCTTCCTGGCCATCTGTATGTCTTCTTTGGAGAAATGTCTATTTAGGTCATCTGACCATTTTTTGATTGGGTTGTTTGTTTTCTTTAATATTGAGCTACATGAAGACCTGTATGCAGAAAATTATAAGACACTGATGAAAGAAATTAAAGATGATACAAATAGATGGAGAGATGTACCATGTTCTTGGATTGGAAGAATCAACATTGTGAAAATGACTCTACTACCCAAAGCAATCTACAGATTCAATGCAATCCCTATCAAACTACCACTGGCATTTTTCACAAAACTAGAACAAAAAAATTTAAAAATTTGTATGGAAACACCAAAGATCCCGAATAGCCAAAGCAATCTTGAGAACGAAAAACAGAGCTGGAGGAATCAGGCTCCCTGACTTCAGACTATACTACAAAACTACAGTAATCAAGACAGTATGGTACTGGCACAAAAACAGAAATATAGATCAATGGAACAGGATAGAAAGCCCAGAGATAAACCCACGCACATATGGTCATCTTTTCTTTGATAAAGGAGGCAGGAATGTACAGTGGAGAAAGGACAGTCTCTTCAATAAGTGGTGCTGGGAAAACTGGACAGGTACACGTAAAGGTATGAGATTAGAACACTCCCTAACACCATACACAAAAATAAGCTCAAAATGGATTAAAGACCTAAATGTAAGGCCAGACACTATCAAACTCTTAGAGGAAAACATAGGCAGAACACTCTATGACATAAATCACAGCAAGATCCTTTTTGACCCACCTCCTAGAGAAAAGGAAATAAAGACAAAAATAAACACATGGGACCTAATGAAACTTAAAAGCTTTTGCACAGCAAAGGAAACCATAAACAAGACCAAAAGACAACCCTCAGAATGGGAGAAAATATTTGCAAATGAAGCAACTGACAAAGGATTAATCTCCAAAATTTATAAGCAGCTCATGCAGCTCAATGACAAAAAAACAAACAACCCAATCCAAAAATGGGCAGAAGACCTAAATAGACATTTCTCCAAAGAGGACATACAGACTGCCAACAAACACATGAAAGGATGCTCAACATCTTTACTCATTAGAGAAATGCAAATCAAAACTACAATGAGATATCATCTCACACCAGTCAGAATGGCCATCATCAAAATATCTAGAAACAATAAATGCTGGAGAGGGTGTGGAAAAAAGGGAACACTCTTGCACTGCTGGTGGGAATGTGAATTGGTACAGCCACTATGGAGAACGGTATGGAGGTTCCTTAAAAAACTACAAATAGAACTACCATATGACCCAGCAATCCCACTACTGGGCATATACCCTGAGAAAACCATAATTCAAAAAGAGACATGTACCAAAATGTTCATAGCAGCCCTATTTACAATAGCCCGGAGATGGAAACAACCTAAGTGTCCATCATCGGATGAATGGGTAAAGAAGATGTGGCACATATATACAATGGAATATTACTCAGCCATAAAAAGAAATGAAATTGAGCTATTTGTAATGAGGTGGATGGACCTAGAGTCTGTCATACAGAGTGAAGTAAGTCAGAAAGAGAAAGACAAATACTGTATGCTGATACATATATATGGAATTTAAGAAAAAAAATGTCATGAAGAACATAGGGGTAAGACAGGAATAAAGACACAGACCTACTAGAGAATGGACTTGAGGATATGGGGAGGGTGAAGGGTAAGCTGTGACAAAGTGAAACAGCGGCATGGACATATATACACTACCAAACGTAAGGTAGATAGCTAGTGGGAAGCAGCCGCATAGCACAGGGAGATCAGCTCGGTGCTTTGTGACCGCCTGGAGGGGTGGGATAGGGAGGGTGGGAGGGAGACGCAAAAGGGAGGGGATATGGGAACATATGTATATGTATAACTGATTACATTTGTTAAAAAAAAACAAAAAAAAACATCAATGAAGGAATAAATATAGATGAAACAAAAAAAATATATTGAGCTGCATGAGCTGTTTATATATTTTGGAGATTAATCCTTTGGCCATTGATTCATTTGCAAATATTTTCTCCCATTCTGAGGATTGTCTTTTCATCTTGTTTGTGCTTTCATTTGCTGTGCAAAAGCTTTGAAGTTTCATTAGGTCCCATTTGTTTATTTTTGTTTTTATTTCCATTTCTGTAGGAGCTGGGTCAAAAAATATCTTTCTGTGATTTATGTCAAAGAGTGTCCTGCCTACCTTTTCCTCTAAGAGTTTTATAGTGTCTGGCCTTACAGTGAGGTCTTTACTCCATTTTGAGCTTTTTTTGTGTGTATGGTGTTAGGGAGTGTTCTAATTTCATTCTTTTACATGTAGCTGTCCAGATTTCCCAGCACCACTTATTGAAGAGACTGTCTTTTCTACACTGTATATCCTTGCCTCCTTTGTCATAGATTAGTTGACCATATGTGCGTGGGTTTATCTCTGGGCTTTGTATCTTGTTCCATTGATATATGTTTCTGTTTTTGTGCCAGTACAATATTGTCTTGATTACTGTAGCTTTATAACATAGTCTGAAGTCAGGGAGTCTGATTCCTCCAGCTCCGTTTTTTTCCCTCAAGACTGCTTTGGCTATTCGGGGTCTTTTGTGTCTCCATACAATTTTAAGATATTTTGTTCTAGCTCCGTAAATAATGTCATTGGTCATTTGATAGGGATTACATTGAATCTGTAGATTGCTTTGGGTAGTATAGTCATTTTCACAACATTGATTCTTCCAATCCAGGAGCATGGTATATCTCTCCATCTGTTTGTATCATCTTTAATTTCTTTCATCAGTGTCCTATAGTTTTCTGAGTACAGGTCTTTTGTCTCCCTAGGTAGATTTATTCCTAGGTATTTTATTCTTTTTGTTGCAGTGGTAAATGGGAGTGTTTCCTTAATTTCTCTTTCAGTTTTTTCATCATTAGTGTATAGGAATGCAAGAGATTTCTGTGCATTAATTTTATATCCTGCAACTTTACCAAATTCATTGATTAGCTCTAGTAGATTCCTGGTGGCATCTTTAGGATTATCTATGTATAGTATCATGTCATCTGAAAACAGTGACAGTTGTACTTTTCTTTTCCAATTTGTATTCCTTTTATTTCTTTTTCTTCTCTGATTGCCTTGGCTAGGACTTCCAAAACTATGTTGAATAATAGTGGTGAGAGTGGACATCCTAGTGCAAGATATTTTTACTTAATTCAGGATAAAGTTAGATTTGTTCATCTTTTCTAGCATAATTTATTGAATTAATTACAATTTACAAATCACTTTTGTGATTAACAGATTTTGTTATTAAAAGAAGTCAAGGGCTTCCCTGGTGGTGCAGTGGTTGAGAATCTGCCTGCCAATGCAGGGGCACAGGTTCAAGCCCTGGTCTGGGAGGATCCCACATGCCGCGGAGCAACTGGGCCCGTGAGGCACAACTACTGAGCCTGCGCGTCTGGAGCCTGTGCTCCGCAGCAAGAGAGGCCACGATAGTGAGAGGCCCACGCGCCGCAATGAAGAATGGCCCCCGCTTGCCACAACTAGAGAAAGCCCTCGCACAGAAACGAAGACCCAACACAGCTCTAAATAAATAAATTAATTAATTTAAAAAAAAAAAGAAGTCAAGAAGAGTTTGGCCAGGTAATGTGGCATTGACTTTATGTCCCTTTGTTGTCACACTTTGTTGTGCTGCTATTACCAACAGCAAATTATCATTAACAATGATAATTTAATTCAACCATACTCTGAATAAAATTTGTATTATAATTTTGTGATAAATGCTGTGCAACCACACATGGTATCAGTAATATAATATTTAGTATTATATATAAAACAATACAAATATATTATAATATAAAGTTGTTATGGTAGATTCAGCACCCATAGGTTATAAGCCAATAATTGAAGAGAAAGTCAGAATTAAGGGATGAAGGAGAGAGAAAGCCATTAATATGTCAATTTCTTAAACATTCATATTTTTTAGCCTTCTTGAAATGGTGCAGGATGTGGTTAACCCACCAAATTAGTGGTAGATTAACCTAGTACAGACCATTCTGCAGGTTTTCCAGCAAGGATGCAGTCGACGACTGTAACATCATCTTTGTTTCACTGATCAGGTAACTGATAGAGAGGTTAAGCAGATCACCTAAGGTTCTACACTGTGAGTCAGTAACAAAACCAGCATTCAGACCAAGCAGCATTTGACACTCAGTGGGATGTGTCAGTTACATCTGTGAATCGGCAGCCTTGCAGTATTCTGAATGCGACCTTTCTTTTTCTCATATTCTGAATGTTAATGTAACCCTTTGTTTTTCAGAAGTTTCTTCTCCAGAGAATAAAGAGTTTGAACACACACAAAAAAACAAACTCCACAAGGCAAAGGCTTTTTCTGAAGGAACAGCTCTTAGGAATGGAAAGACTTCAGCAAAATCAGTCTTGATCTCCCACATGAGTTTTTGTCCTGATGAAATCAGATTTAAAATTATGTCAGTTTCAGCCCTACAGGGTTAAAGAGAGAGAGAGAGGGCTTGAGAGAGAAACAGCCCATCTATTTCCTTTTTTTTTTTCCCTCCATATGCAGGCAGTTTTTGGGCTGAAAGCCACACCCTAGGAGAGCTACCTTTTAGTGGAGCCACGTTCCAGGAAAGTTGTCTCCACAACTTGAGTCACGGGTCCACGTCCTGATTTGTCCTACCTTAGGCACATGTATGTATTGATAAAGTATATGTGTGTGCTTATTTTTGTAAGCCAGTCCCCTGCACTATGTCCTGCAGCTGAATCTAAAGTCCATTAAATAATAACACAAGTCCAGCTACTCCCACCTGACCCATGACCATGTGTGTGACACCCAAGTGTGCTCAGGGTGCAACAGGCTGCTGCAGCCTGAGATGCACAATGCCCCAACCCCATAGGGTCACAGATGGATGAGTTGTAGTCTCCACCCACCTCCTGGGAATCTTCTCTTCTTCCAAACTGAGAACTTGAAAAAAGACAACTTCTAGCTTGATTACCTCCTGGGTCAATCATCTCCCCCAGATACAATGTGCAACAAGCCAGCTAAGAGAAGCAACCGGGCGCATAAGCTTTATGGTTAGATCTGAGTTCAAATCCTGCCGCCGTCACTTAGTAGCTATGGGATATTGGGCAAGTTACTTAATTGCTCCAGTGTCCTGGTTTGTGTTCACTGGAAGCAGACCCTGAGGTCAAAATTCAAGTGCAAGTAATTTATTCTGCTGATGATCCAAGTAACACTAACAGGGGAGTAGGGGAAATGAGAGCAGAAAGGGAAGACAGACAAAATAGGAGAGGCTGTTGTTGGAAAAGAAGATATTTTCCTCTACCGTCTAGGTTCTTGTGGCTCATCTAAGGATTTATGTGACATGAGACAGATTAACAGGAGAAAGTCAAACAAAAGTTTAATAACATGTATACCTGGGAGAGACCCAGGAAAACTGAGTAACTCATCAAAATGGCTGAAGCCCTCACCTTAAATACCATCTTCAGCTAAAGACAAAGAGAATGTTTAGGCTGTGGTTTGGGACTTCAAAGTGGAGGAAGGCAATTCATGGAGATGGAAAAGCAAACATTTGGTAAACAAATGTTTGCTGGGCCAGGAAGAGACAATGGGACACAGAGTGGACTCTGATCTCTAGGCCCTGTTCCCCTCACCACACCCAGACTGTATTCTTTTCAGAGATCTCCAGAGATAGCTCTAGTCTGGGAACAGGCCCTCTATCAAAAATTTTTCAAGGCAATTAGAGGGAAAGTTTCTTCTCCAGCCTTTTGGGCCGTGTTGATTGTTTTCAATGTGAAGGAATCCCTAAGAGACACTGAGGGTGGCAAGCTGTGCTCACCTAGAGTGTGTTATCAACATGTCACCACTTGAGACAACTGGAGCTCGACTCCACTGGGGCCTCCGGGAGACTGTGCAGGACACGCCCCTAAGAGTTTTCCCAACCACAGGGCGAGGGGGTGGGGTCTTTATCAGGCATTGGCTGAGGTCTGCTTGGGGACAAGGGGAACATTGATTCCTTGGCACTTGTAGCCTCTCACTCTCCCTCCACATGAGCAGGACAGACTCTGGCAGCCAGAGAACACCCTCGGGCAGATAACTGTGTGGGCAGTTGGAACTCTGGCCCAGATATGATAAGTGTGAGGCTATGTGGGCCGATCACAGACAGCATCTACTACACCCAGCTGTATTTTCTGTTATCTCTAAGATCCACCTTACAGGTCCCACACGTAGTGCCCTTTAAGCCACAGAAGCTGCTATCATTACAGCCAGAATCAAGTGGGGAGGCTGAGGGAAGGTGTGGTAAACTGAGTAAAGCCACCTCCCCCAATATATCCACATCCTAATGCTCAGAAACTGTGAGTATGTTACCTTACATGGGAAAAAATGGGACTTTGCAGATGTGATTAAACTAAGAATCTTGAAATGGAAAGCTTATCCTTCATTATCCACGTGGATCCAATGTCATCACAAGGGTCTTTGTAAAAGGGAAGCAAGAGAGTCAGAATCAGAAAAGATGTGATGATGGAAATAGAGAATCGAGTGATGTGGGGCCATGAGCCAAGGAATGCAGGCAGCCTCTAGAACCTAAAAAAGGCAAGGAAAGGTAACCTCCCCAGGACCTCCAGAAGGAAGGAATGCAGCCTTGCTGACCCATTTTAAACTTCTGTTTAATTAAACAAAGAGGCCATTATACGGGCTGCTTCTAATACTTTAGTAGGCTACGTAAGTTAACCAAAACTTAAGGCTGTAAATGATTCCTGGTAAGAAATCAATATCTAAGGACAACCCATCACAAACAGCCAGCTAGACTTTCCCAACTAAATCAACCACTTAAGCTATAGCCAGTCAAATAATTTCCTTGTTTTACTTCCACTTTTTCTCTATAAGACTATAGAGAAAGACTATAAAAGTCTTTCTCTGAGCTCCTGTCAGTGGAGCGCTCCTAACCACTTCTGGTTTGGTGCTGCCCAGTTCGAATTTATTTTTGTTCAAATAAACCATTAAAATTTCTAACTTGCCTCAGTTTATCTTTTAACATTTCTGACCTGCAGCACTCTAAGTTAATAAATTTGTCTTGTAAGCCACTAACCTGGTAGTTATCTGTCACAGCAGCCATAGGAGAGTAGTACAGAAGGGCTAACTAGGGATAAGAATAGTTAACACATAATAATATTTCCTATGAGTTGGCTCTAAGCCCTTGAAGTTTAACTCCTTTAATCCTTAAGCTAGCTGTAGGTATATTTGCTACATGGACTTTAACTCATTTTACCGTACTGAACATCCTTTCATACCCATTCTTTTCTGTAGCTTAATGATAAAAAGTTTTAAATTAATTTTATCATTATGGTTTCCTGAGACATACAACCAATTCTCTTCTGGAAGAATATCTGATGGCAAAAGCTTCTTCTCCCTGCCAATAAAAGAGTGAAGGTTGACACAGTTCCACTTGGCACAGGTGGAATAAAAATTGGCCTAGGATCTTTTAAATCCACCTGATTACAAGTGGATATTTCTTATCCTTTGCAGTTGCCTCTGATTTAGTAAAGTCATTTAATTATTCAGAGGAAGGCTCCAAGGTATTTTCAGTGTAGAAGTTGCAGCTTGGAGGAGATTGGTTCAAGATGGCAGAGTAGAAGGATGTGCACTCACTCCCTCTTGCGAGAGCACTGGAATCACAACTAAATGCTGAATAATCATCAACAGGAAGGCACTGGCTCATGTGCCAACTCTCCCTACCTGTGACTTGTGCGAGTGGAATCCTGTGGGATGTGTTGGCTCCTGAAGGGACAGAAAAGCCAATGAAAAATTACAAGCCAAAAGTAATTCATTTTCGATGTGGATAGGAATTATCAAAGCAAAAATTGCCCTGGACAGAGTATTAGAGAATATGAAAAAGAAAAAGGATATTGGTATTTAGAAGATGTGAAAGACAACAGTTCAAAGAATGGGGCTTGCACTTGAAGAAAAGTAAGCTTTCACAGACGACAGTACTGCTGTGTGGATGAAAGGCTCTTGGTGCTGCAGCCAGGAGTCACTTCTGTGCCTCTGAGGTGGGAGAGCCAACTTCAGGACACTGGCCCACAAGAGACCTCCCAGCTCCATGTAATATCAAATGGTGAAAATCTCCCAGAGATCTCCATCTCAACACAAATGCCCAGCTTCACTCAACGACCAGCAAGGTACACTGCTGGACACCCTATGCCAAACAACTAGCAAGACAGGAACATAACCCCACCCATTAGCAGAGAGGCTGCCTAAAATCAAAATAAGTCCACAGACACCCCAAAACACACCACCAGACGTGGACCCACCCAGCAGAAAGACAAGATCCAGGCTCATCCACCAGAACACAGGCACTAGTCCCCTCCAGCAGGAAACCTACACAACCCACTGAAACAACTTTAGCCACTGGGGACAGACACCAAAAACAACGGGAACTAGGAACCTGCAGCCTGCAAAAAGGAGACCCCAAACACAGTAACATAAGCAAAATGAGAAGACAGAAAAACACACAGCAGATGAAGGAGCAAGTTAAAAACCCACCAGACCTAACAAATGAAGAGGAAATAGGTAGTCTACCTGAAAAAGAATTCAGAATAGTGATAGTAAAGATGATCCAAAATCTTGGGAATAGAATAGAGAAAATGCAAGAAATATTTAACAAAGACCTAGAAGAACTAAAAATGAAACAAACAATGAAGAACAACAAAATAAATGTAATTAAAAATACTCTAGAAGGGATCAATAGCAGAATAACTGAGGCAGAAGAACAGATAACTGACCTGGAAGATAAAATAGTGGAAATAACTACTGCAGAGCAGAATAAAGAAATAAGAATGAAAAGAACTGAGGACAGTCTCAGAGACCTCTGGAACAACATTAAATGCACCAACATTCGAATTATAGGGGTTCCAGAAGAAGAAGAGAAAGAGAAATGGACTAAAAAAATATTTGAAGAGATTATAGTTGAAAACTTCCGTAATATGGGAAAGGAAATAGTTAATCAAGTCCAGGAGGCACCGAGAGTCCCATACAGGATAAATCCAAGAAGAAACATGCCAAGACACATATAAATCAAACTGTCAAAAATTAAATACAAAGAAAACATATTAAAAGCATCAAGGGAAAAACAACAAGTAACACACAAGGGAATCCCCGTAAGGTTAACAGCTAATCTTTCAGCAGAAACTCTGCAAGCCACAAGGACTGGCAGGACATATTTAAAGTGATGAAGGAGAAAAACCTACAACCAAGATTACTCTACCCAGCAAGGATCTCATTCAGATTTGATGAAGAAATTAAAACATTTACAGAAAAGCAAAAGCTGAGAGAGTTCAGCACCACCAAACCAGCTTTACAACAAATGCTAAAGGATCTTCTCTAGGCAAGAAACACAAGAGAAGGAAAAGACCTACAATAACAAACCCAAAACAATTAAGAAAATGGGAATAGGAACATACATATCAATAATTACCTTAAATGTAAATGGATTAAATGCTCCCACCAAAAGACACAGACTGGCTGAATGTATACAAAAACAAGACCCATATATATGCTATCTACAAGAGACCCACTTAAGACCTAGAGAAACCTACAGACTGAAAGTGAGTGGATGGAAAAAGATATTATATGTAAATGGAAACCAAAAGAAAGCTGGAGTAGCAATTCTCATGTCAGACAAAATAGACTTTAAAATAAAGACTATTAGAAGAGACAAAGAAGGACACTACATAATGATCAAGGGATCAATCCAAGAAGATATAACAATTGTAAATATTTATGCACCCAACATAGGAGCACCTCAATACATAAGGCAAATACTAACAGCCATAAGAGGGGAAATCGACAGTAACACATTCATAGCAGGGGACTTTAACACCCCACTTTCACCAATGGACAAAATGAAAATGAAAATAATTAACGAAACACAAGCTTTAAATGATACATTAAACAAGATGGACTTAATTGATATTTATAGGACATTCCATGCAGAAACAACAGAATACACATTTTTCTCAAGTGCTCATGGAACATTCTCCACAATAGATCATATCTTGTGTCACAAATCAAGCCTTGGTAAATTTAAGAAAATTGAAATTCTATCAAGTATCTTTTCTGACCACAATGCTATGAGACTAGATATCAATTACAGGAAAAGATCTGTAAAAAATACAAACACATGGACGTTAAACAATACACTACTTAATAACGAGGTGGTCACTGAAGAAATCAAAGAGGAAATCAAAAAATACCTAGAAACAAATGAAAATGGAGACACGATGACCCAAAACCTATGGGATGCAGCAAAAGCAGTTCTAAGAGGGAAGTTTACAGCAATACAATCCTACTTAAGAAACAGGAAACATCTCGAATAAATAACCTAACTTTGCACCTAAAGCAATTAGAGGAAGAAGAACAAAAAAATCTCAGCAGAAGGAAAGAAATCATAAAGATCTGATCAGAAATAAATGAAAAATAAATGAAGGAAACGATAGCAAAGATCAATAAAACTAAAAGCTGGTTCTTTGAGAAGATAAACAAAATTGATAAACCATTAGCCAGACTCATCAAGAAAAAAAGGGAGAAGACTCAAATCAATAGAATTAGAAATGAAAAAGGAGAAGTAACAACTGACACTGCAGAAATACAAAAGATCATGAGAGATTACTACAAGCAACTCTATGCCAATAAAATGGACAACCTGGAAGAAATGGACAAATTCTTAGAAATGCACAACCTGCCGAGACTGAATCAGGAAGAAATAGAAAATATGAATAGACCAATCATAAGCACTGAAATTGAAACTGTGATTAAAAATCTTCCAACAAACAAAAGCCCAGAACCAAATAGCTTCACAGGAGAAGTCTATCAAACATTTAGAGAAGAGCTAACACCTATCCTTCTTAAACTCTTCTAAAATATAGCAGAGGGAGGAACACACCCAAACTCATTCTACGAGGCCACCATCACCCTGATACCAAAACCAGGCAAGGATGTCACAAAGAAAGAAAACTACAGGCCAATATCACTGATGAACATAGATACAAAAATCCTCAATAAAATACTAGCAAACAGAATCCAATAACACATTAAAAGGATCATACACCATACATCATACACCACACCATCAAGTGAGGTTTATTCCAGTAATGCAAGGATTCTTCAATATATACAAATCAATCAACGTGATACACCATATTAACAAATTGAAGGAGAAAAACCATATGATCATCTTAATAGATGCAGAGAAAGCTTTTGACAAAATTCAACATCCATTTATGATAAAAACCCTGCAGAAAGTAGGCATAGAGGGAATTTTTCTCAACATAATAAAAGCCATGTATAACAAACCCACAGCCCACATCATCCTCAATGGTGAAAAACTGAAACCGTTTCTACTAAGATCAGGAACAAGACAAGGTTGCCCACTCTCACCACTCTTATTCAATATAGTTTTGGAAGTTTTAGCCACAGAAATCAGAGAAGAAAAGGAAATAAAAGGAATCCAAATCAGAAAAGAAGAAGTAAAGCTGTCACTGCTTGCAGATGACATGATACTCTACATAGAGAATCCTAAAGATGCTACCAGAAAACTACTAGAGCTAATCAATGAATTTGGTAAAGTAGCAGGATACAAAATTAATGCACAGAAATCTCTTGCATTCCTATACACTAATGCTGAAAAATCTGAAAGTGAAATCGAGAAAACACTCCCATTTACCACTGCAACAAAAAGAATAAAATATCTAGGAATAAACCTACCTAAGGAGACAAAAGACTTGTATGCAGAAAATTATAAGACACTGATGAAAGAAATTAAAGATGATACCAACAGATGGAGAGATGTACCATGTTCTTGGATTGGAAGAATCAACATTGTAAAAATGAGTCTACTACCCAAAGCAATCTACAGATTCAATGCAATCCCTATCAAACTACCACTGGCATTTTTCACAAAACTAGAACAAAAAAATTTAAAAATTTGTATGGAAACACCAAAGATCCCGAATAGCCAAAGCAATCTTGAGAACGAAAAACAGAGCTGGAGGAATCAGGCTCCCTGACTTCAGACTATACTACAAAACTACAGTAATCAAGACAGTATGGTACTGGCACAAAAACAGAAATATAGATCAATGGAACAGGATAGAAAGCCCAGAGATAAACCCACGCACATATGGTCATCTTTTCTTTGATAAAGGAGGCAGGAATGTACAGTGGAGAAAGGACAGTCTCTTCAATAAGTGGTGCTGGGAAAACTGGACAGGTACACGTAAAGGTATGAGATTAGAACACTCCCTAACACCATACACAAAAATAAGCTCAAAATGGATTAAATACCTAAATGTAAGGCCAGAAACTATCAAACTCTTAAAGGAAAACATAGGCAGAAGACTCTATGATATAAATCACAGCAATACCTTTTTTGACCCACCTCCTAGAGAAATGGAAATAAAAACAAATATAAACAAATGGGACCTAATGAAACTTAAAAGCTTTTGCACAGAAAAGGAAAGCATAAACAAGACCAAAAGACAACCCTCAGAATGGGAGAAAATATTTGCAAATGAAGCAACTGACAAAGGATTAATCTCCAAAATTTACAAGCAGCTCATGCAGCGCAATAACAAAAAAAAACAAACAACCCAATCCAAAAATGGGCAGAAGACCTAAATAGACATTTCTCCAAAGAAGATATACAGACTGCCAACAAACACATGAAAGAATGCTCAACATCATTAATCATTAGAGAAATGCAAATCAAAACTACAATGAGATATCATCTCACACCAGTCAGAATGGCCATCATCAAAAAATCTACAAACAATAAATGCTGGAGAGGGTGTGGAGAAAAGGGAACCCTCTTGCACTGTTGGTGGGAATGTGAATTGGTACAGCCACCATGGAGAACAGTATGGAAGTTCCTTAAAAAACTACAAATAGAACTGCCATACAACCCAGCAATCCCACTACTGGGCATATACCCTGAGAAAACCATAATTCCAAAAGAGTCATGTACCAAAATGTTCACTGCAGCTCAATTTACAATAACCAGGGGATGGAAACAACCTAAGTGTCCATCATCGGATGAATGGATAAAGAAGATGTGGCACATATATATAATGGAATATTACTCAGCCATAAAAAGAAACGAAATTGAGTTATTTGTAGTGAGGTGGCTGGACCTAGAGTCTGTCATACAGAGTGAAGTAAATCAGAAAGAGAAAGACAAATACCGTATGCTAACACATATATATGGAATCTAAGAAAAAAAATGTTGTGAAGAACCTAGCGGTAAGACAGGAATAAAAACACAGACCTACTAAAGAATGGATTTGAGTATACGGGGAGGGTGAAGGGTAAGCTGTGACAAAGTGAGAGAGTGGCATGGACATATATACACCACCAAACGTAAAATAGATAGCTAGTGGGAAGCAGCCGCATAGCACAGAGAGATCAGCTTGGTGCTTTGTGACCACCTAGAGGGGTGGGATAGGGAGGGTGGGAGGGAGGGAGATGCAAGAGGGAAGAGATATGGGAACATATGTATATGTATAACTGATTCACTTTGTTATAAGGCAGAAACTAACACACCATTGTAAAGCAATTAGACTCCAATAAAGATGTTAAAAAAACACTAAAAAACAAAAAAACAGGAAGACCCTGGAACTCACCAAAAAAGATACCCCACATCCAAAGACAAAGGAGAAGCCACAATGAGATGGTAGATGGGGTGCAATCACAATAAAATCAATTCACATAACTGCTGGGTTGATTCACAAACTGGAGAACACTTATACCACAGAAGTCCACCCACTGGAGTGAAGGTTCTGAACCCCACGTCAGGCTTCCCAACCTGGGTGTCCTGCAATGGGAGGAGGAATTCCTAGAGATTAGACTTTGAAGGTTAGCGAGGTTTGATTGCAGGACTTTACAAGACTGTGGGAAACAGAAACTCCACTCTTGGAGGAGACACACAAAGTAGTGTGAACATCTGGACACAGGGGAAGGAGAAGTGACCCCATAGGAGACTCAATCAGACCTACCTGCTAGGGTTGGAATGACTCCTGCAGAGGCATGGGGTGGCTGTGGCTCACCATGGGGACAATGACACTGGCAACAAAAGTACTGGGAGGCACTCTTTGGTGTGAGGCCTCCCAGAGTCTGCCATTAACCCCACCAAAGAGCCGGGTAGGGTCCAGTGTTGGGTCACTTCAGGCCAAAAAATCAACAGGGAGGGAACCCAGTCCCACCCATCAGCAGAGAAGCGGATTAAAGTTTTACCAAGCTCTGGCCACCAGAGCAACATCCAGCTCTACCCACCACTAGTACCTCCCATCAGGCATCAGGAAACTTGCACAAGCCTCTTAGATAGCCTCATCCACCAGATGGCAGATAGCAGAAGCAAGAAGAGCTACAATTTTGCAGCCAATGGAACGAAAACCACATTCACAGAAAGACAGACAAAATGAAAAGACAGAGGACTATGTACTAGATGAAGGAACAAGATAAAACCCCAGAAAAACAACTGAATGAAGTGGAGATTGGCAACCTTCTAGAAAAAGAATTCAGAATAATGATAGTGAAGATGATACAGGACCTCGGAAAAAGAATGTAGGCAAAGATCAAGAAGTTGCAAGATCTGTTTAACAAACACCTAGAAGAATTAAAGAACAAACACCTAGAAGAATTAAAGAACAAACAAACAGAAATGAACATACAGTAACTGAAATGAAAAATACAGGAGAAGGAATCAACAGCAGAATATCTGAGGCAGAAGAACGGATAAGTGACCTGGAAGACAGAATGGTGGAGTTCATTGCCACTGAACAGAATAAAGAAAAAAGAATGAAAAGAAATGAAGACAGCCTAAGAGACCTCTGGGACAACATTAAACGCACCAAAATTTGCATCATAGATGTCCCAGAAGGAGAAGAGAGAGAGAAAGGACCCCAGAAAATATTTGAAAAGATTATAGTCGAAAATTTCCCTAACATGGGAAAGGAAATAGCCACCCAAGTCCAGGAAGTGCAGAGTCCCAGGCAGGATAAACCCAAGGAGAAACACTCCAAGACACATAGTAATCAAATTGATAAAAATTAAAGAAAAAGAAGAATTATTAAAAGCAATAAGGGAAAAATGACAAATAACATACAAGGAAACTCCCATAAGGTTAACAGCTGATTTCTCAGCAGAAACTGTACAAGTCAGAAGGGAGTGGCATGATATAGTAAAAGTGATGAAAGGAAAGAACCTAAAAGCAAGATTACTCTACCCAGCAAGGATCTCATTCAGATTTGACAGAGAAATCAAAAGCTTTACAGACAAGCAAAAGCTAGGAGAATTCAGCAACACCAAACGAGCTCTACAACAAATGTTAAAGGAACTTCTCTAAGTGGGAAACACAAAGGAAGAAAAGGACCTACAAAAACAAACACATAAGAATTAAGAAAATGGTAAAAGGAACATACATATCGATAATTATCTTAAATGTGAATGGATTAAGTGCTCCAACCAAAAGACACAGGCTCGCTGAATGGATACCAAGACCCATGTATAGGCTCTCTACAAGAGGCACACTTCAGACCTAGGGACACACACAGACTGAAAGTGAGGGGATGGAAAAAGATATTCCATGCAAATGGAAATCAAAAGAGAGCTGGAGGAACAATACTCGTATTAGAAAAAATAGATTTTAAAATAAAGAATATTACAAGACACAAGGAAGAACACCACATAATGATCAAGGGATCAATCCAAGAAGAAGATATAACAATTATAAACATATATGCACCCAACACAGGAGCACCTCAATACATAAGGCAACTGTTAACAACTATGAAAGAGGAAATTAACAGTAACAAAATAATAGTGGGGGACTTTAACACCTCACTTACACCAATGGACAGATCATCCAAACAGAAAATTAATAAGGAAATACAAGCTTTAAATGACACAATAGACCAGATAGATTTAATTGATATTTATAGGACATTCCATCCAAAACCAGCAGATTACACTTTCTTCTCAAGTACACACATTGGAACATTCCAATCCTGGAATTGGGACATTCTCCAGGATAGATTATATCCTGGGTCACAAATCAAGCCTCAGTAAAATTAAGAAAATTGAAATCATACCAAGCATCTTTTCTGACCACCATGCTGAGAAATTAGAAATCAATTACAGGGAAAAAAACGTAAAAAACACAAACACATGAAGGCTAAATGATATGTTAGTAAATAACCAAGAGATCAATGTAGAAATCAAGGAGGAAATCAAAAAATACCTAGAGAAAAATGATAATGAAAACACAATGATCCAAAACCTCTGGGATGCAGCAAAAGCAGTTCTAAGAGGGAAGTTTAGAGCAATATAATCCTGCCTCAAGAAACAAGAAAAATCTCAAATAAACAATCTAACCTTACACCTAAAGGAAAGAAGAGCAAACAAAAGCTAAAGTTAGTAGAAGGAAAGAAATCATAAAGATCAGAGCAGAAATAAATGAAATAGAAACAAAGAAAACAATAGCAAAGATCAATAAAACTTAAAGCTCATTCTTTGAGAAGATAAATAAAATTGATAAACCTTTAGGCAGACTCATCAAGAAAAGAGGGAGAGGACTCAAATCAATAAAATTAGAAATGAAAAAGGAGAAGTTACAACAGACACTGCAGAAATACAAAGCATCCTAAGAGATGACCACAAGCAACTCTATGCCAATAAAATGGACAACCTGGAAGAAATGGACAAATTCTTAGAAAGGTATAACCTTCTAAGACTGAACCAGGAAGAAATAGAAAATATGAACAGACCAATCACAAGAAATGAAATTGAAACTGTGATTTAAAATCTTCCAGGAAACAAAAGTCCAGGACCAGATAGCTTCACAGGTGAATTCTATCAAACATTTAGAGAAGAGTTAACACCCATCTTTCTCAAACTGTTCCAAAATATTGCAGAGGAAGGAACACTCTCAAACTCATTCTATGAGCCCACCATCACCCTGATACCAAAACCAGACAAAGATACTACAAAAAAAGAAAATTACAGACCAATATCACTGATGAACATAGATGGAAATATCCTCAACAAAATACTAGCAAACAGAATTCAACAACACATTAGAAGAATCATACACCATGATCAAGTGGGATTTATCCCAGAGATGCAAGGTTTCTTCAATATAGGCAAATCAATCAATGTGATATACCATATTAACAAATTGAAGAATAAAAACCATATGATCATCTCAATAGATGCAGAAAAAGCTTTTGAAAAAATTCAACACCGATTTATGATAAAAACTCTTCAGAAAGTTGGCATAGAGAGAACCTGCCTTAACATAAAAAAGGCCATATGTGACAAACCCACAACAAACATCATTCTCAATAGTGAAAAACTGAAAGCATTTCCTCTAAGATCAAGAATAAGACAAGGATGTCCACTCTTGCCACTACTATTCAACATAATTTTGGAAGTCCTAGCCACGGTCATCAGAAAAGAAAATGAAATAAAAGGAATACAAATTGGAAAAGAAGAAGTAAAACTGTCACTGTTTGCAGATGACATGATACTATACATAGAGAATCCTAAAGATGCCATCAGAAAACTACTAGAGCTAATGAACGAATTCAGTAAAGTTGCAGGATACAAAATTAATGCACAGAAATCGCTTGTATTCCTACACACTAATGATGAAAAATCTGAAAGAGAAATTAAGGAAACACTCCCATTTAGCACTGCAACAAAAAGAATAAAATACCTGGGAAGAAACCTACCTAGGGAGACAAAAGACCTGTATTCAAAAAACTATAAGACACTGATGAAAGAAATCAAAGATGATACAAACAGATGGAGAGATATACCATGTTCTTGTAGTGGAAGAATCAATATTGTGAAAATGACTATACTACCCAAAGCAATCTACAGATTCAATGCAATCTCTATCAAATTACCAATGGCATTTTTTACAGAACTAGAACAAAATATCTTAAAATTTTTATGGAGACAGAAAAGACCCAAAATAGCCCACGCAGTCTTGAGGGAAAAAAATAGAGCTGGAGGAATCAGACTCAATGACTTCAGACTATACTACAAAGCTACAGTAATCAAGACAGTATGGTACTGGCACAAAAACAGAAATATAGATCAATGGAACAGGATAGAAAGCCCAGAGATAAACCCACGCACTTATGCTCAACTAATCTGTGACAAAGGAGGCAAGGATGTACAGTGTAGAAAAGACAGTCTCTTCAATAAGTGGTGCTGGGAAATCTGGATAGCTACATGTAAAAGAATGAAACTAGAACACTCCCTAACTCCATACACAAAAATAAACTCAAAATGGATTAAAGACCTTAATGTAAGACTGGACACTATAAAACTCTTGAGGAAAACATAGGAAGAACACTCTTTGACATAAATCACAGCAAGATCTATTTTGATCCACCTCCTAGAGTAATGAAAATAAAAACAAAAATAAACAAATGGGACCTAATGAAACTTAAAACCTTTTGCAAAACAAAGGAAACTACCAACAAGACAAAAAGACAACCCTCAGAATGGGAGAAAATATTTGCAAATGAATCAATGGACAAAGGATTAATCTCCAAAATATATAAACAGCTCGTGCAGCTCAATATTTAAAAAAAACAAACAACCCAATCAAAAAGTGGGCCAAGGACCTAATAGACATTTCTCCAAAGAAGACATATAGATGGCCAAGAAGCATATGCAAAGCTGCTCAACATCACTAATTATTAGAGAAATGCAAATCAAAACTACAATGAGGTATCACCTGACACCAGTTAGAATGGGCATCATCAGAAAATTTACAAACAGCAAATGCTGGAGAGGGTGTGGAGAAAAGGGAATCCTCTTGCACTGTTGGTGGGATTGTAAATTGATACAGTCACTATGGAGAACAGTATGGAGGTTCCTTAAAAAGCTAAAAATAGAATTACCATATGACCCAGCAATATCACTACTGGGCATATGCCCAGAGAAAACCATAATTCAAAAAGACACATGCACCCCAATGTTCATTGCAGCACTGTTTACAATAGCTAGGTCATGGAAGGCCCATTGACAGACAAATAGATATAGAAGATGTGGTACATATATACAATGGAATATTACTCAACCATAAAAAGGAATGAAATTTGGTCATTTGTAGAGATGTAGATGGATCTAGAGATTGTCCTACAGAGTGAAGTATGTCAGAAGGAGAAAAACAAATATCGTATATTAACACATATATGTGGAACCTAGAAAAATGGTACAGATGAACTGGTTTGCAGGGCAGAAATAGAAACACAGATGTAGGGAACAAACTTATGGCCACCATGGGGGAAAGTGTCGGGGAGTGGTGGTGGTGTGATGAATTGGGAGATTGGGATTGACATATATACACTAATATATATTAAATGGATAACTAATAAGAACCTGCTGTATAAAAAAATAAATAAAATAAAATTAAAAAAAAAGTTGCAGCTTGGACAAAAATCTTACTTCATCATCTCCAGTTGTGAAGTTTCTAGACTGAAGTAATGGAAGTGTCAGTGTTGTGATATTCCTGGAATCCATTCTCTTTTTTCTGCAAGGAAAGTTAGAGTTGGGTTTTAGATTGTTGAAGAATGAAGATCCTCACTCATTAAAGTTGCATCAGCAGAAAAATCCACGAGAGACTCTAGGCAATGAACATGTCGATGTGATAAAATTACCATGAAGACAATAATGAAATTTTTTTGTATTCTGGGAAACTTCTTGGAGTTTGGAGAAAGAATGTCTATTAACTTGCCTGTCAGTATGCTGTTATATTAGTCTCTCTCTCTTTCCCTCTCTCTCTGTCTCTGTCTCTCTCTCTCTCTCTCCCTCTCTTCCTTTGTGTTTCACCTGTTTCCAAATAATCCTAACTATAACGGGGAAAGGCAACTGCACTACCACTTCATGAGGAAAGGAAGAATGATGACTTATTAACAGGAAAGTCATCTAACCACGACTTTTAGAAACAGATTAGTAACACCATAAAGAGGGAAACAAAGGTTTATTTGACTTTGAATCCTCCTTGGGTTTTATGGAATATTCAGTCTCTTACTGCAGCAGCTTCCTACCTGTTACTTTATCTGTCTTCATTTTTTGGCTGTATATTCCTCAGGATAATCTTATTTATCTTTGTTTCTCCAAATCCTAGGCAGTTCTGGACACATAGATGTTTACCGAACAGAATGACAAGTTGACTGATACATTCATGCACAAATACATAGACGTTCATATTTATCATTGTTGAATCATTCCACATTGTAGCTGAATGCCCAGTGCAGAGCCTGGCAGAGAGCCCAGTCAGTGATCACTTGTCAAATATCAATAAAGGTAGGGACTTCGTTGGTGGTGCAATGGTTAAGAATCTGCTTGCCAATGCAGGGGACTCGGGTTTGACCCCTGGTCCAGGAAGAACCCACATGCTGTGGAGCATCTAAGCCCGTGTGCCACAACTACTGAGCCCTCATGCCACAACCACTGAAGCCTGGGAGCCTAGAGCCCATGCTCCACAACAAGAGAAGCCACCAAAATGAGAAGCCCACGTGCCACAACGAAGAATAGCCTCCGTTCGCCACAACTAGAGAATGCCCATGCGCAGCAACGAAGACCCAACGCAGCCAAAAATAAATAAATAAACAATAATAATTTGTATGATGGTTTGAAAACATCATTAAAATATATATATATATCAATGAAGGTAACGCCCTGAAACCCGAGCCTTACCCACCCCACCCCACCCCTCCTCTAGGACTCTCAAAATAGCTGGTCCTACTTTGGTGACTAAGTGACTAAGTGACATGGGCAAGTGAGCCCATGTGTTACCGAATTGAACTCCTCGGGTCTGCTTGCCCGACAAGCAGCAAAGCCAATCTACTGATGGGGGTTGTGGTGAAGGAAAGTACAGAGTTTACTTGCAGGGCACAAAGCAAGGGAGTAGGAAACAAGCCTCAGATCCACTCCAACTTGGTCTCTGAGTTAGGGGGTTTTTAAAAGAGGAAGAACAAAGAGGCTAGGATTAATCATTGTCTTGACATTTCTTAATCAAGTTTTGGGAGTCAGGATGTCTCTGGTTTACAATTCTCAGGCCACGTGGTCAATGGGGGTCCATTCACTCATCTTGCCCTGGAGAAACAACCTGAGTTTGTACGTTAGTGATGGTGTCTATAATAGCAACTTTAGTACATTAATGATGTTATCAACAACAGCAATTTTAGTCATCTGACTGGTTCATCGGCATTCAGTTAATGCAGGATTGAGGTTAGAGGGGACAAGAGAGAGAATAAGGTTTTGGATAGAGAGATTAATCATAAAGTCAGTAAGGGAACTAGGCTTTAGGGGGACTTGGTTTCACATGCTTAGTCATTGCAGTGCAATTCAACAACTATTCATTGTGCTCTGACAGAGATGCGAAGAAAGGGTAGGGATACTTGCACATTTCTATGTGGTTCACAACCTTCACAAAATAGTTCAACTCCAAGAACCAAATGCCTTTGCAGTTGTGTTCTGGTCCACCTCATGTACGCCTGCCTTCACAGGTAGACCACCCTGAGGACAAGTAAAACACTCTCTAAAATACTCTCAGAAGAAAAGATAGATAGAGGCATAACAAAGAAACAAAGACAGGCTGTTAAAAGGAAGAGAGCAAAACAATGGAATGAGGACCCTTGTGAGGAAATCCTACAGTGCAAGGGATTAACTTGGAATTGAAAGGGGAAGAGAAAATGTCCTTTCTCCTTAAACCCAGAGTAAGAAAATATTTTGAAAAACAGAACTACAGGGCTTCCCTGGTGGCGCAGTGGTTGAGAGTCCGCCTGCCGATGCAGGGGACACGGGTTTGTGCCCTGGTCCGGGAAGATCCCACATGCCACAGAGCGGCTGGGCCCGTGAGCCATGGCTGTTGAGCCTGCGCGCCCAGAGCCTGTGCTCCTCAACGGGAGAGGCCACAACAGTGAGAGGCCCATGTACAACAAAAAACCAACCAAACAAACAAAAAACAGAACCACAGAAAAGATTGTACATCTCCAATTTGGGAATGTCACAATGGAAAGAGAAGAAGTTTCTTGGGTTTTAGAGTCCAGGGGTCTCTAATATCCTTGGGTCTAGTTCTGAGGTGCTTCTAGATAAGGTCATGATTTCTCAAGTGACCATGGAGGTGCCTCTTGGCTGGGTGACCTTGGGTGAGATAATTGACCTCTATATGCCTCCATTTTTGCATCTATATACACCATGGAGATGTGATGAATCAGTATCTGTAAAGGACCTAGAATGATACCTGGCACACAGTAGGTATACTGTAATTATTATCTGTTATTTGTTGTTGTTGCTGTTGTTAGAAAAACTCAGCAAAGCAAAATTCCAGCAAACTGTTGGACGACATCGTTTCACACACACATCAAACAAGCTAAACAAATAAGTTAAAAAGGCAGAAAATAAGAAACTTTCATCACCGGCCTTTTTAACCACATTATACAAATCTTACACTAATAGTTTAGCTAAATACATTGTAGGGGAGGAAAAACTTCTACTCTCTTAAGTTCAATACCTGGAGACTGTGAATGAAACTGATCAAAACTAGATTACAGGATGAAAAAATTTATCTTATGTGGATATAGGAGCCAACAAAAGAAGCAGCTGACTTGTCAAATGGTTAAAATTAAAGGCTTATATACCTAACTTAGTAGGGGAAAGGGACAGTGGAGAAACAGTTTCTATAGGAAGAACAAGTGGGTTTGTTTATAAAAAGACACATGGATTTTTAGAAGAAGAGATGGGAGATAAGTTTGTGATAATGTTTGTCTATACAGGTATGAGAGGTTTCTCTGTCTTCTTCAAAGCCATAGCCCCCTCCCCCTCCCCAAGGGGATTTATGGTAGCTTCATTTCCCAGACATTGCTGCTTTTAGTCAGAAAAGGAAAGCTTGAAGAGGCTTTTTTCTGCATTTGTTGAATCTTAAATATCTTCAGCTCAAACTAATCTTTATACTAACTATGGGGTTCCAAGTGGGTCCCCACAGCATACACACACAAAAAGGTAATGGATGCTCAGAATAAGATTGTTTTTTCTTCTTTGAGATTACAACGAACATGGTCACACCACAAGTAAAGTGGGAAGTAAGACAGAGAATGCTTTGAAGCCTTGTTTGGTAGTCTAAGATCATTAAACAAAGCTGACCCCTAACACAAATATAAAGTGTAATTTTAAAATACAAAAAAAAAACCTTTTCAAACTGCTTTTAAGGAAAAAAGCAGAGCCTTGGAACTTTTGGTTCTTTCTTCCTCCCTTGCTGCATTCACGTTGTGGTTCTGGTTGGGTGGTGGACAGCATGTGTCACCTGCAGGTGGCCCTGCCAACAGTGGTCAGACAGGCGGGAAATTACTCCAAGGTGATGCTGGGGCTCAAGGCGGCCACCCCTAAATATGCCACGATGGCATAACTAATTATTTTGCATCAAAATTGCTTGAGAAGCAGTCGTTGCAAGAAGGAAACACTGAACCTCCTCTATTTCCCTGAAAAGCAGGAAACAAATCTCACGTGAAAAGTGCACTCCATGCATCTGGAGGTAAAAGGACAGACACCCTTATGATCAGAGATGGGGATTCAGGGCTGTTAGCCTGTATCAACAAACCTTGTTACTTCTTTCATTTACTACCCCAAGCCCAAACTCTGATTAGATTCTTCACTAGTTAAGCACCCAAAACCTAAGTTTCTCTGTCCTATCAATTCCTCACATATTCATTGTTTTTTTTTTTTGTCTGAAAAGTATAAAAGCTGCCTGCTTTTGTCACTTCTTAAGTCCCATTCCTATGGGACCTCCATGCACATGAATTCAAATGTATTTCTTTTTCTCCTGTTTATCTGTCTTGTGTGGATTTTATTATTAGTCCAGCCACAAGAACTCAAGAGGACTAGAGGAGGAAACCGCCTCCTCCCTGACCGTTACCACCTTTAGATTCTGAGACACAGGTGGAAAGTGACCAGGTGGATAGGTCACAGTGGCCTTACTCTCTTCTCTCTCTCTCTCTGTGTCTCTCTCTGTCTCTGTCTCTCTTTCCCTTGTTTCCATCTAGTTATTTTCATTGGTGTCAATATCATCACCCGGTTGCCGTAGCTGCCCCAGACGCCTCACCTTCATCTCCATCCTGGTCCTCGTCATGGCCGTCTTCCTCTTCCTCTTCTTCCCATCCATCTCCTGCTACGTTTCGCAGCTTAGCATTCCATTAGCAGGGATGTCTCATTCTCTGCCTCCTCTACAACTCCTTCTCCTTTCAGTCCTGGGCAATGACCTTGGAGATAGTGGGGCACGCAGGGGATCTCATGCATGTTGGAGACTCCAGTGACAAGAGGAATGCTGAGGTGGCCTTCTCAGAGGCCACTCAAAAAACATCTCAAAGATGGCTTTTCAGAGTGGCCAGTCTAATACAACTCTTTTTAAGGGACACACAGGCTGACATAATCCCCAGACAAAATCATTCAGAACATCCATATATGGACTTCTTATGTAGGGTTTTCAGGTTAGGGCTTCACCTTAAAGGCCCAGCCCACAACATCCAAGAAAGAATATCCGGTGACTCCCCCATTCTGCTCTCTTAACCCCTTCGAAGATTTACCATTCACCTGGTTCTCCCGACACCTGATTCTCCCAGCACCATCTGCCTCTCAGGTGAATAAAGGGAGGCCAGGCACCTGGACCCAAGTTCCCTACACAAGTCCTGCCAGGATTCTTGCTCCCAAATGGAATCATCTCTCTCAGCACTGTCCCCATCCGGGCTTCTGATGATAACGCCCTCCAGGTGCAGGTTGCAGAGGGGATGCGGAAGATGGAGGACACCCAACGATCATGTGCGCTGCTTTGTTAAGAAGCAACTTGAGAAGCAGGCTGTTTCTACCCAGTTTTTCTTCTTGAGCTTCCTGCCCTGTCCTTCCTTGGTGTCCCCTCCACAGACCTCCCCGCTGTCCCAGAGGAAAGGGATCTTGGACCACAGCTGCAACTGGCATCCTTCTTCCTTCCTGGGGCATTTGGATCTAAATGGGGTCTTTAGAAAGCTCTCCTCTTTATAAAGAAAGTGTTTCCTAAACTGCCATTCTTTCTAGCATCCCCGAAGTAAGGCCAGGACTGTTGGCCACCCCTCCTCCCACCACAAGTGTCTGTGGGACAACTCAAGGTATGTTATTCTCTGCAGGGTGGAAACGAGGCTAATGGAAGTCAGAAGGCTTGGGCTCTAGGCTTTGCTCCTCTCTTAGTCATTTAGGCATTTACCTTCTCCTGACCTCAGCTTTTTCATCTGTAAAATGGGAAATATTCCACCTTATTTGATGTTAATGATTAATGTTAACATTGATGTGGGACTTCCCTGGTGGTCCAATGGTTCAGAGTCCATGTTCCTAATGCAGGGGCCACGGGTTTAATCCCAGGTGGGGGAATTAAGATCCTGCATGCCACAAGGCACTGCTAACATTAATGCAAAGATCAAATAAAACCACGTCTGCAAAAGTGTTTTCAAGGCTCTAAGCTACTCCACTCAGGGACCAGGGTAACTTATTGAAAAGCAAATTTGTTTTTTACTTTCCATTTTTAGTCAGCCCTCACCATCTCTAAAGTAAAAGCAACTATTCCTATTTCCAGGGAAGTTTGAAGGTCACTTAAGATGGGGGTGGGAATGTGAGCACCTTGGAGAGACAAGGTGGGCAGTAGTATGGGGTGATTGTAATGCACGTCTGGGGCTTTACCAAGATCCCCTCTTCAGGATCAAGGCAATCACCTCAGCTGCCAGGAGGCCTGGCCTCTGGCAGATGTCTTAACCAAGGCTATGTGCCCCTCCTGGGGGTAGCCTGTGTCCAAAAACTAGTTGCCTCAATTCAGGACAGCTCTGAAGGGCCACCCCAGCTCCAGAGCACCTGACATTGTAGCCAACTTCCCCATCTGCCCAAGCCTCTCACCAGTACTCCCTTAAATGTATTGTCCTTGAAACACCCCACAATAAACTTCCTACATGCAGCCCTTCAGCTCAGAGTCTGCTTCCTGACACTGGAAAGGGGGCTGCCAGGGGTACTAAGAGCTAGACCCCATTCTCAGCTCTGCCAGTGCCTGGGGGAGGGGGCAGGATTACAAATGAGATAGGCTGCATCTTGGGGGACTGTGGGTACTGTACTTCAGCGAGGTGGTAAAAGTCTTCTTGCCGTCTGTGTCTTCACTTTCTCCCGGATCTCTCTCTAATGCGTAGGTTAAATCACATCCACATCAGCTGACAAAGAATGCGTGAACCCCCTTGCAAGTCACCAGGCATTTCTTGTGTCTTCTGTGAGACCCTGCTTCTTCCTCTGGGCTCACACCTGCTGTCTTCTGTGCCTTGGAGCACAGTCTTTCTGGAGTCCACTGTCTTCATGTTTCCCTTGGCACCTAAATAAATTCCCAGGGTTATTGCCAGAATTCAAATAAACAACCCTGACCTCAGCCTAAACTGAAAGAAAAAAAGAGATAACCTCAGATGACCTTTTCTCCCCATTTTCGGTACACGGACCTTTCAGCACATGGCCCAATAGAATGTCATCTTAAGCTATTTATATTCCCTACCCACATGTCTTGAACTGGAACCTCACAACCAGCCAAGAAGGACATGTCAGGGACGGTCATTTATGTCATGGTGTTGATGTTGACCTCATTAGTGGGAGATGACCTGGGTGGCATAGGCACCAACCAACCAAATGGATGCCAGTCAGTCAGAGCAGATGCCTGTAAACAAGCTGCACTGGTTTGTACTGGCAGGGTTCTACTCTGCAGAAACCTGTATCACTAACTCTCCATAAAACATCAGTGGTAAGTGTTGCCTTAGTTGGGTTCCACCAAAAAAGCAAAATCTGAGAGAAGGACATATATGCAGGTAGTATATCTGGGAGGTGATCCCTGGAGGTGATCCCTGGAAGCAGAAGTGAGGCAGTGGGAAGAATGAGACAGAGAGGGAGAAAAGACAGCACGGGGGTGTTAATAAGCCAGTTGTCACTGTGTTCAACTGAGGCTCAGTCTTGCTGGGACCTTCTGAAGAACCACGGTGAAAGCACATCTGAAGTGATCCACTGGAAGATGGAGGCTTTAACCACTGACCCCCATCCCCCACTAGATGAACATCATCACTCCCAGGGCTCTTAATTCCCTTGAACTTTCGAGTTACCTGAATTGGTCTAAGTGACCTTCCACTGTCTTAGAGAAAGCAGAAAGCTTTATGCTTTATTAAGGATGCTGGCAAAGTGTGAACTGACTAACAAAGGTGCACTGAAATCAGATGATTTGGGAGGATGTGACGCAGGACATCACAAACATCTGCTACAAATGCTTAATAAAAATGTAAATGAAGTGCACTGGTATGGATTCCCACAAGACCTTAAATCTTAAATTATGGTAAAGGACATATGCTTTTTGTCTGCCCAGCATTCCTTCCTTTGGGGAACTACCTTTCTCTTCATTTCATTGTAATTGTGTTTGTTCTATGTTGTATGTAGAATAATAGACCCCCCAAATATCCATGTCACAATCCCTGGAACCTGTAAATATGTTAGATTATATAGCAAAGGGAAATTAAGATTATAGAAGGAATAAAGATCGCCCATCAGCTGACTTGGACATGGGAGATTATCCTGGATTATTCAGTGGGCCCAACGTAATCACAGGGGTCTTTATTATTGGAAGAGGGAGACAGAAAAATGTAAACCAGAAAGAAGACATGACACAGACGTTACTGGCTTTGAAAGTGGAGGAATTTGGCAGGAGCTGAGCTGTGCACGTGGTCTCTATAAAGTAGAAAAGGTAAGGAAATGGAGTCTCCTCTAGAGCCTCAGAAAGGAAGGCAGCCTGGCCAACACCCTGATTTTAGCCTAGTGATTCCCCTTTTAGGCTTCTGACCTCCAGAACTGTAGGAAAATAAATCTGTGTTATTTCAAGCCACTAAGTGTGTGGTAAATTGTTACAGCAGCGATGAAAAACTACTATACTCCGTATGCTTTGATAAGGCTGACTGGGCCAGTTCCTCACTCCAGGGGTAGAAACACAACACAGTCATCCATCACCCGGTCCACAATGATTCATTCAAGAGCAAGCATGTAACCCAGGCAGGCCCAGGACTTTGCCAGTCCTAATGGGAAAGATACATCCTCTTTAAATGGGATATATTATGACCTCTATTGTCCTTCCATTTATAGGGACCCTTGTGATTACATCAGTCCCACCAAGATCATAGCAAAAGAGGTAAAAGCATGGAGGGTGGATGCCTGTGGAAAGTCTTCCAAAGTCTAGCCTGGAAATGACACACTTTACATCCACTAACCTTCCTTTAACCAGAACACAGTCCCAAGGCTCTGCCCAATGCAAGGGAGTCTGGCAAATGTGGTCTCTAGGCTCCAGGAGGAAGAGGAGAGGGATTTCAAGAAAAGTAGTGCATCTCTGCCTCATAGGCTTGTCTGTGAAGCCCTTCCTTTTTAATCTAACTGGAATTCATATTCATGCCAATAGATTGACAAGGAACATAATCTCTTATTCAAATAATAAAGTCTGTTCAGCTTCTGCTTTCCTGGAAAGAACCCATGGTGACCACCTTCCCTTGAGCTCCTAGACCTAGAATACGTATTGTGTATCAACATTTTTTTCACACTGTTTATATAGGAGGAAGAGAGAAGGGTAGCCATTGAGGGTGAAGAGAGTGCTAGCAGAAAACCTGAGGGAAATTTCCCACCCACACATGTGTTCCCCCACAGATAGCGTATCTCTCGCCAAGGAAGCCTGGCTCCCACTCCCTGAGGCTCAGTGCCAGGGTGAGCCACAGCTTTTCGGCACGGGAGTGGACTGAGGACCACTGATGTACATTTTTCACCCCAGTATGCAAATCTGGTCAGAACCCTTACTTGAAGGAATTTATTATTAGATAAATACATTTAATGCAACAAATCAATTCATGACCCCTAGGCTGAAGCCACATGAAATAAAGCCAACTGTAACTGCAACTAAAGGTGTCAGATTTTATTTATTTGCCCCCCCCCCTTTTTTTTTTTTGCATGGACCCATTGACAGTCTGGTGACCTCCTTCTTAGAATAATGTTTTTGAATTCATAAAATAAAATACATAGGGATTCAAAAGAAACCAATTCTATTGAAGAGCATTTATCAAAATATTTAAAACTTAACAAATGTTTGACATAAATGCTTCTTTATTAATGCATTAAATATCAAAATCTAACTGCAGACCTAAAAACCAAGATTTTGAAGGAGAATGATTCTGCAGTCTGGAAATATGTCTGTATTTTACTGTGACAAAGTCACAATTCTTGCTGATAGCACTGTGGTTTGTCACCCACATTCATCATTGAAAGCAAAAGTTCATGAACCTCCTGAATTTTATCCATGGATGCCTTAGGAACCATGGACCCCAAGATTCAGAAGTCCTTGATTATGGTTCCATATTCCCCCCAAATAAGTCCACATTTTTAAACACAGAATACAAAGGTAACTCTTACCTTCTACCCACCTTTCTAGCCTGATGCTCTCAGTGGCCCCCTTGATCCCCATGCACCCTCCTCTTAGACAGAGCCAGCTAATCAACATTGACCACATATGGCACAATGCTAGTATTTTTCATTACTGAGGGCTGACCAGGAACCAAATCCTTTTGTTTTATTTCCTCTTTTTCTTTCAATTTTTCTTATTGCAGTAAAATACACATAACATAAAATTTACCACCTTAACCATTTTTAACTGTACAGTTCAGTGGTATTAAGTACATTCATATCATTGTGCAACCATCACCAACCATGCATCTCCATAGATTTTTCATCTTATAAAGCTGAAACTTTGTACCTATTAAACTATAACTCTCCATTCCTCCTGCCCCCAGCACCTGGCAAGCACCATTTTACTTTCTGTGTCTATGATTTTGACTATTCCAGGCACCCCATATAAGTGAAATCATATAGTATTTGTCCTTTTGTGACTGGCTTACTTCACTTGGCATAATGAGCTCAAGGTTTGTTCATATTGTGTCAGAATTTCCTTCCTTTTTAAGGCTGAATAATATTCCACTGTGTGTATGTACCACAATTTACTTATCCATTCATCTCTCGATTTCTTTCACCTTTTGGCTATTGCAAAAAATACTGCTATGATATGGGTGTACAGACACCTCTTTTAGACTCTGCTTTAAATTCTTTGGGGTATATACCCAGAAGTGGAATTGCTGGATCATACGGGAAATTTATTTTTAATTTTTTGAGGAACTGCCATGCTATTTTCCACAGTGGCTGTACAATTTTACATTCCCACTAACAGTGCATAAGGATTCCAATTTCTCCACATGCTCACCAAATCTTATTTTCTGTTTTTGTTTTATAATAGCCATCCTAAATGGGTGTGAGGTGGTATCTCACTGCAGTTTTGGTTTGCATTTCCCTAATGATCAGTGATGTTGAGCATCTTTTCATGTGCTTATTGGCCATTCATATTTCTTCTTTGAGAAATGTCTCTTCAAGTCCTTTACCCATTTTGATTTGGATTTTTTGTTGTTGTTGTTCTGAGTTTTAGGAGCTTCTCTATATATTTGGAATATTTATCCCTTATCAGATATATGGTTTGCAGATATTTTCTTCTATTCTGTATGTTGCCTTCCACTCTGTTGATATTTTATGCACAATAGCTTTTAAGTTTTATGAAGTCCAATTTGTCTAATTTTGTTTATGTTACCTGTGCCTTTGGTGTCATATCCAAGAAATTATCACCAAATCCAATGTTGTGAAGACATTACCTTATGTTTTCTTTGAAGAGTTTTTATAGTTTTAGCTCTTACATTTAGATCTTTGATCCATTTTGAGTTAATTTTTACATAGGGTGTTAGGTAAGGGTCCATACCCTTTTAAAACATTAATTTAATCCTTATGACAACTCAGTGAGGTAGATAATATATATACCCATTGTACAGATAACAAGAAGAGCAGTGAAGTAACTTGCCCAAGAAGACACAACTAGTGAGGAGGTGGAATCAGGATTCAAACCCTTGTTTGTCTGACTCTAGACCCAACTCCACTAAGCTATTTACAACTCTTTTTTTAAAAAAATAAATTAGTTTATTTATTTATTTATTTATTTATTTTTGGCTGTGTTGGGTCTTCGTTGCTACATGCAGGCTTTCTCTAGTTGCAGCGAGTGCAGGCTACTCTTCATTGCAGTGCGCGGGCTTCTCATTGTGGTTGCTTCTCTTGTTGCAGAGCATGGGCTCTAGGCACACGGGCTTCAGTAGTTGTGGCACGTGGGCTCAGTGGTTGTGGCTCCTGGGCTCTAAAGTGCAGGCTCAGTAGTTGTGGTGCACGGGCTTAGTTGCTCTGCAGCATGTGGGATCTTCCTGGACCAGGGCTTGGAACCCGTGTCCCCTGCGTTGGCAGGCGGATTCTTAACCACTGCACCACCAGGGAAACCCCTCTTTACAAATTTCTTTTGCTTGTGTTTTGTGCCTGTGTGTGCATACTTCTGACTGGAACAATTCCTCTGGTTTTTGTCTGGTAAACCCTCTCCCCTTGCAGCAGACATTATAGGTGTCCCCTTGCCCCAGTGGTTCAGTTCACACTAGCCAGACTTCCAACTACCAGCACCTGCAACTTTTTGCCTGAGCGTTTTTGTTTAGTTGCTGGCACCTGCTCTGCACATACATGTAACAGGCTGGAAGTGCCAAGGAATTGATGCCCCCCAGGAGAAGCTCTCGACCAACAATGAAGGGAGCTTATCATCTCCCTGCCCTTTTGTCCCTTGAATATGATGTTTCTCAGCATCCCCCAGAAGCATTAAGCTGCATCTGCCTACAATTGTTAGCTTGCTTGATAATTCATTTTTATTGACTTCTTTCCTTTCCCTGTCTCACTTTCTCACTCCTCTGTTTGTATTTCCTCATTATCACCTACAACAACCAAATACTTTCTCTCAAATTCCTGTCTCAGGGTTGAATCTGACCTAAGACAGTGCTCCTTCAAAGCCCAGCTCAAATTCCTCCTTCTCCAGGAAGGCTTCTCTGCTTTCCTCCACAGTTGGCTGAGTTGCTCTGCCCATTGCTTGGGACACACTCCTTGATTGTCAAATCACTCACATTGCGGTGGTCAGTTTACACGACAGGTGCAGGTTTTCTATTGCTGCTGTGACAAATCACCGCAGCGTTTATAAAGAAAACAACAACTATTTATAATCGCCCAATTCTGTAGGTCAGAAGTTTCAGGACAGCATGGCTCAGCTGAGTCCTCTGGTCAAAGTCTCACAAAGCCACACAGTGACGGCAGGGCTTCATGTCCTTCTGGAGGGTCTGGGGACAGATAACCTTCCAAGGCCATTCAGGTTGTTGGCTGAATTCAGGTTCTGTGGTCGTAGAACCGGGGTCCCAGGTTCCTTTCTTATGTCAGTCAAGGGCCAGTCTTTGCTCCTTCAAGACTTCCTGCATTACTTCTCGTGCTTTCCATGTGGTCCCCTCCAGCAAAAACAGGTCAAGTTTTTCTTATAGTTCAAACATCTCTGACTTTTCCTTCTGCCACACTCTCTGACTTCAGCTAGAGAAAGTTCTCTGTTTATAATGGTTTATATGATTAGATTGGGCCCAGATAATCCAGGATAACTTCTCTATTTTAAGGTCTTTAACCTTAGTTCCATCTGCAAAGTCCCTTTTGTTATGTAATATAACATATTTATAGGTTCTAGGATTAGAACATGGACACCTTTGGGGGCCATTCTGCTTGGGGCCATTCTGCTTACCACATGAGTCTTCCCTGCTATATCAGTTACTCATTTCTTCATAAAGAAAGCACCCCAAAATGCAGTGGCTTAAACCAAAAACCATTTTGTGTTCTCAGGATTCCACATTTGGAGCTGGGCTCAGCTCGGCATTTCTTCTCTTGAAGTCTCCAGTGGAACTCAGTCTCAGTTGCCTACAGCAGGAAGCCAAGCTTGATAGCTTTCCTCTCTTCTCTCTCTCACCTTCCTCACATCCTCGTTTGGGCTTTCTGTGATCATCTCCCAAAGAAAGGGCGTGGACCCAAGGTCTTTACTGTAGGACTGTTACTATCGCAGATTTAATATTTTCCTTTTTATTCCTGTAATTTCCTGAGGTTGTCTTCTTAGGGGGTTTCAACCTGGTCTCAATCCATCTGTATGTATGTTACCTCTGAAAAATGTGTTCTGCTGTTACTAAAAATACAACCAGACCCCACTTCTGCCTCACTTGATGGTCAACATTTCAGGTCTTCTTATAATAATAAATCAATCTTTCTAACTAGATTTGTCCTATTCCAGCCCTTTGTTGCCTCACTGTTTGAGAAAAATTGTCCAATAATCTAAATAGAGTTAATGCTGAGGCTATAGATTTTCATTTCCTATTTTTCTCTGCTACATTCTGTAACTTCCTATTTTTTCTAAACTCCTGCTCTGAACTTGAAAGAGCTGGTTTGTTACCAATTTCCGTTCCTCGATGAAGAAAGCCTTGTTTACATTTAGAGTTTCCTATTCTGTTACTCAAGGGTCCAAGAGTCATCTCCTCCTTATGCTGTAAAACTAGTTTATGTCAAGCTGCGTCTACACACAGCAACAGAACACTTGCAGAAATCTTAGGATCACAGTCCTTCTGCAGAGCCAGTCTAAACACAGAATATTCTCAGTTATATGTGAAATCTAAAAAACAAACAAAACCCAAACTTATAGAAAAAGAGATAAGATTTGTGGTTACCAGAGGTGGAGGGTGGAGAGTGGGGTAGTTGGAAGAAGGTGGTCAAAAAGTACAAATTTCCAGTTATAAGATAAATAAGTGCTAGAGAAGTAATATATAAAATGATGACCATAGTTAACACTGCTGTATGGTATATATGAAAGTTGTTAAAAGAATAAATCCTAAAAGTTCTCATCACAAGGAAAAAACCCATTTTCTTCTTCTTCTTTTTTTGTATCTATATGAGTTGATGGAGGATAACTAAACTTTTGTGGTAATCATTTCACAATACATTTAAGTCAATCTTTATGCTGTGCATCTTAAACGTATACAGAGCTGTGTGTCAATTATATCTCAATAAACCTGGGGAAAAATGAACATGTTAGGTCTTGAGGGGGCACAATTTACCCTATACTTTCAAAGAAAATATCCTTGAATGGTGGAATTATGGGTAATTTAACTTTTTTATGTTTAATTTTCTACGTTTTCCAAAATTTTATAATCATCATGTTTTATCTTTATAGTCAGATAGAAAAAAAGGGGTTTTCTTAAAAACAATTTTTAATTATCCAGTCAGTCTTTCTAACACTTCATCTTAAAAAAAATCCTCCCTTAGACTGATTGACCTCCTCCTTTTCCATACAGAACTGAGGTTCTAAGTGGTTAACCTGAGGCCAGGAGGTCACTTAGTGGATGGCTAGGGCCACTAATTCTTGGAATGACTCTACACCTAGATCTTGTCTTAATATGGAAACTCCTAGAAGCTGACTCTGAGTCGGGACAGAGTAGTTTATGTGGGAGGTGATCTCAGGAAATCCTAGTGGGAGGAGGGGTTGAGGGTGAAGAGGCCAGATGGAGGAGGGAAGGCAGCCTACCCAGGTGTGTTATCAAGTGGGCTACCACTCAGAGGATGGGAGGTCCCACAGGGGGCCTCTGGGAGCCAGTGCAGAGCACACCTCAGAGTGACCCACTGCAGGGAGAGGGAGCTGACCTCCCATCAGTCAGACATCAAGGGCCACTCCCAAGGTGCTGGCAATTCCTGGGCACTCTGGCCTATTATGTGGGCTCTGGCAGCAGAGGAAACCCAGACAGCTAGAAGCAGGGCCCCACCCCCACAAAGGAGTCATGTTCGTGGGCAACAGCTTCTGCCACAGGTATCGTAGGGAGGAAATGAAATCATGAACTTGAAGGGGCATCTCAATCCCTAACTAGCAAAACCATAAGCCTGCATTGGCTCAGTCACAGGGCCCCAAAGTCAGCACCTTTGGGAACCTCGTTTGGGTTAACACATCACCTCCAGGAAATTATTTGTGAGAGCCTACACTTTAATTCATGGCACTCAATAACATCTATGTCAGAATTCTTTGGTTGCAAGTGACAAAACCCAATTCTGATCAGTGTAGACACTAAAGTGGGGGTGAGAGATGTTATTCCTTGTGTAAACAGGAAGCACAGGGTGCAAACATTTTGCAATTCATCCACACAGAGTGAACATTAGTAGCACTAATGTGTCCTTTGTGATAATTTTCTTGTCCTGATTTCAATGTCACTTTTGGAAATTATAAGGCATAGGAATGTAAACAGTGCTCTTTAGCAGGGAGATGGAAATTATAATAACAATGAGCTCTGATTTCTGAGCCTTTACACTGGCAAAGTTTTCAAGTCTGGAAACATTATTTGTGGTGAGAGTGGAAAATCAGAAACAGGGCTTTCATACTCTGCCAATGGGAGTGAAAACTGGAATAATTGCAATAGGGAGCAATTTTACAATACTTAATAAAGTTAATGTGTGCTTAATGTCAACTCAACAAATATATATGTGTATGACCAAGTGTAACAGGGAAGAACAATATCTGACTCCATGCTGGATCTGTTTCTTGTACTTTAACCTTTGCTCTCCATTGCTTTTTGTTAATATAATCTCTAAAAGGATGTTGTATATAGCTATTAGCCTACATAATGGCCTCCCTCGGGGAACCCTGCCCCTCTGCCTAAATGTTAAAGTGCCTTTGTTCAGCTCACAGGGAAACATTCTGACCCTGCCCACCTGTGAATGGCTACAAGAAAGAAGAAATGAACATATCCGCTTCCAGAGGCTGGCCAAACCAGGAGATATTTGGCAAGACTTACGGCCTTTTTATTTTACTTCCTCACCTCCTCCCCCTCTCTGTTCTATAAAAGAAACTAGCATCCAGACCCCAATAAGATGGTACTCTGGGACGCTAGTCTGCCATCTTCTCGGATGCCCAGCTTTCCGAATAAAGTCGCTATTCCTTGCCTCAACACCTCATCTCCCGATTTACTGGCCTGTCATGAGGCAAGCTGAGCAAATCTGGACTTGGTAACAAATTTGGCAAGCCAGCCAGGAGCCTTGCTGCTTGAAGCTAGCCATCCCCAGTCAGGGAATTTGGGGGCAAGGCCCTAGAAGCTGCCAGGACCATTTGTCCTGAGGATCTTCCCTTCAAAAAATTCCTTGAAGTGGCACTGGATACCTCAGCACTTGGCAGTTGGAGCAATGAAGCGACAAACTTCTGAGAGGTGATGAACTCAATCTTTGTAGGGTAAGTTGCTCCAGTGTGTACAACGGGAAACAAATTCCCACCTCAATTTGTTTTGCATTTGGTTGGAGTACCCTGTTGGGGAGGGGAGTTGTTTTTGGACTCTACGTCATTTGGGAACTGGTTCATTTGCTTTTGTTTTGTGTGAATTGATATTGGAATTTGTGCTTTTTGTGTTGGAATTTGTGTCTTTTGTGTTTTGGTGTTATCAAACTTATAAAAGTGGGAAATACTCCATCTATCCTGAAGAAGATCTCTTTAGGTAATATATTACATAAGTGGGCAAAACATAGCCATGAGCCTATGACTAAGAAAGAGATGAGATTCCATATATAAAAGCATTTATGCTATTGCATCAGGAGGAAAAGAAGTCAGAGGGCCGCCACCTTATGGTGCAGTGGTCTGAAAGAAAACTCAAGGGGGAAAATGTCCTACAAGGGGAAGAGGGAGAAAATGAGAGTGGTGACATGTTACTTCAAAACTTAACCCCCCTCCAGCCTATCCAGTCCCCAATGGCCAAAAAGGCTGCACCAAAAGTTGTTCCAACTGCCCCCCCCACCCCCACTTGCTGCCAACATATTCATTCCTTTCACTGCCTCCTGTTTCCCCTACCCATGGGGATTGAAAAGAAATTTCTATGTTAACCCCTAGGACACAGGGACCTGGTTTAGTATCACCATCTAAGACCCAATTTGGACCAGGAGCCACTTCTGCAGCAGGGCAATTTCCCTTGTGCTGATATCCTGTAGGAGGCCTTACTGCAAATGGCCAACCAACTGGGTTTCTATGGATGCACGATTCATTCTCAACTTCGGATTTACTTAACTGGAAAAACCATAAACGTGCTCACCGAGAGTACCCACTCCATGTGACTGAACTTTTCACTTCTAGCTTTGCCACTCACCGTCTCTCTTAGGCGGACATTCACACTTATGAATATAATGCTTACGGGGGATGAAAGGAGGAAGGGCATTGGGAAAAAGATTGCCCTAGACTAAAGAAGAAGAAGAATAGAAGGAAGACAGGAGACTCTCATATGGTAGAAAGAGAGGAACACTCTGATAATAAATGAAGAGGCCAGGGGATTCCCTTGGACTTGAGGCGTCTGATTCTAATTTCCCCACAGGAGCTCTGGGTAACTTTGACAGTAGAGAAAAAAATTGACTGACTTTCTAATAGATATGGGTGCCACATATTCTGTGGTAAATACCAAGTTGGCACAGAAAACATCTCAGTCTATCCCGGTCATGGGAGTTTCTGGAGAACTACAGAACCGTTCGTTCTTACAACCTCTAGAATGCCAACTAGGGAACCTTACCCTGAAACATATCTTCTTATATATGCCAGAGTGTCCAATCCCCCTTTGGGGATGAGATCTCCTTTGTAAATTAAATGCTCAAGTAACATTTTTGCCAGAACAGCTTGACATCAGGGTCCAACCAAAGGACACTTTAAGCCTACAAATTGCACTCATGGGTACCCCAGAAAAGGAGACAGGGCTCTTTCACCCTGAGGTCTACAAACAGGTAAAGCCAGAAATGTGGGCTGATGGCACTCCTGGGAAGACCAAAAACACAAGACCAATACAAGTCCCATTAAAAAGGGACACTGGAACACCTAATCTAAAATGACATCCTCTGAGACAAGAGGCCCCAAGGGGAATTCAGGTAATTCTGGAAAAGTTTTTGAAAACAGGACTGATTAAACCTTGCAGGTCCTCATATAACACCCCTATCCTCCTGGTCAAAAGTCCAAACTTGGCAGAATGTCACTTTGTCCAAGATTTGAGGGCTATTAATGAAGTAGTCCAAGACTTACACACTGGGTATGTCAGTCCTTCACTATCATTGAGGTAACCACTGAATTCTTTGAAAAAAAGAAAAAAACTGTCCTTGTTTTACAAATCTACTCTTTACAGGACCAGAGGTGTAGCTCCAAAAATAATCCAAAGCCCACCAATCCTTTTACCACTCCCCAAACCTACCCTATTTATCTTAAGAGGCTTGTAAGTATTAAATAAAAGGGAAACAAAGTCATCCTAGGAGAAACTTGCCTGTATCTTTTAGATGCAAATGTCCTACCTGGTCTTCTCAGGAACTCTTATCTCTGTCATCTTTTTAAAATGCAATTTTTGAAAGAGGGTAAAGTAATTTAGAACTAGACTTGTCAAGGATAAATAAAAATCCTAAGTGCCTTTTCTTGAAATATTGGTAAAAAAGATTTAGCCATCTAGACAAGTGAGCTTGATTAATGTTCCCTCTGTGAGAAACCCATTTCCAATCCAACCTCTTTTGTAAACTGATGGGTTTTACATTGCTGTACCTGACTTAGGGCTAAAATTTTGAAATGAGAACTATGAGGTCTCTCCGTTTGTATGTTTGTATGTGTCTATATGTGTTGCAGATGTATGGTATTACCAAAATTAATTAAAAGAGCTCTACTTAATTGACTTTTTTAAAAAATTAAGTGCTTATATAAATACTCAGGAATATAAAACTGGCCAGAATGAATTTTGGGTTCATGTCATGTGATCTAGAAAATATTCAACATTAAACTGATATCTGGTATTGAATGTGGCTTAAGCTTGTTGATCTAATTAATGTAGACATATCTTTAGAGTCATTAATATTAAGCATAATACTTACTGTACCTAGGAATCAAATAAGACCTTATTACATCTGTTGCAAGGAAAATAACTTAATAGGATGAAACTTTAAAGTAAATGTAAACGAGATAAGAGCTTTTAGGTAAACTCTATAGGAATAATTATGTTCTGAAACTATCTAAAATAGTCTCTCCATATTTCAGTAACTATTACTTGCCTCTTGGTTTTCACTAGAAATTAGGGTTTTTAAGAGTTGGGGATTCTAATTTAAATGTGTAATTAAAGCTACTAAAAATAATAAAACATTTCACTATATAACAGGAAAGTGGGATATATGTTTTGAGTAAAAGGTGTTTATGCATAGTCAGGCTGAGATTAGATTAAATTTAATTGGGTAAATGGATTTTGTTTTTAAAAGTAGACTGGTGCAAGACCTGACTTGGTTCCTCTTTGTTAAGGGAACAAGTTTACTTAGAATGCTGCTTTTGAAAACAGATTGTGTGAACTATCTTGCCTTTAACTGAGATGTATTTGTTCTATTTTATTTTATTTTATTTTTTATTAGAGTATAGTTACTTTAAAATGTTGTGTTAGTTTCTGCTGTAGAACAAAGTGAATCAACTATATGCATACATATATCACCTCCCTCTTGAGCCTCCCTCTTACCTCCCACCACATCCCACACCTCTAGGTCATCAGAGAGCACCAAGCTTAGCTCCCTGTGCTGTAATGCAGGTTCCCACTAGCTATCTGTTTTACACATGGTAGTGTATATATGTCAGTGTTACTCTCTCAACTCGTCCCATGCTTCCCTTCCCCTCACCATGTCCACAAGTCTGTTCTCTATGTCTACATCTTCTTTCCTGCCCTGCAAATAGATTCATCAGTACCATTTTTCTATATTCCATATGTATGCACTAATATACGATATTTGTTTTTCTCTTTCTGACTTACTTCACTCTGTATTACAGACCCTAGGTTCATACACATAACTACAAATGACCCAATTTTGTTACTTTTTATGGCTGAGTAATATTCCATTGTAAATATGTATAATATCTTCTTTATCTATTAATCTGTTGATGGACATTTAGGTTGCTTCCATGTCCTGGCAATTGTAAACAGTGCTGCAATGAACATTGTGGTACATGTCTCTTTTTGAATTATGGTTTTTTCAGGGTATATGCCCAGTAGTGGGATTGCTGGGTCACATGGTAGTTCTATTTTTAGTTTTTTAAGGAACTTCCATACTGTTTTCCAAAGTGGCTGCATCAATTTACCTTCCCACCAGCAGTGCAGGAGGGTTGCCTTTTCTCCACATCCTCTCCAGCATTTACTGTTTGTAGATTTTTTGATGATGACCATTCTGACCAGTGTGAGGTTATACTCACTGTAGTCTTGATTTCCATTTCTTTAATAATTAGTGATGTTGAGCATCTTTTCTTGTGTTTGTTGGCCATCTGTATGTCTTTGGAGAAATGCCTATTTAGATCTTCTGCCCATTTTTTGATTGGGTTGTTTGTTTTTTTGATATTGAGCTGCATGAGCTGTTTGTATATTTTGGAGATTAATCCTTTGTCTGTTGATTAATTAGCAAATATTTTTTCCCATTCTGAGGGTTGTCTTTTTGTCTTGTTTGTAGTTTCCTGTGCTTTGCAAAAGGTTTTAAGTTTCATTAGGTCCCATTTGTTTATTTTTGTTTTTATTTCCACTTCTCTAGGAGCTGGGTCAAAAAAGATCTTGCTGTGATTTATGTCAAAGAGTGTCCTGCCTACATTTTCCTCTAAGAGTTTTATAGTGTCTGGCCTTATGGTTAGGTCTTTAATCCATTTTGAGTTTATTTTTGTGTATGGTGTTAGGGAGTGTTCTAATTTCATTCTTTTACATGTAGCTGTCCAGTTTTCCCAGCACTATTTATTGATGAGACTGTCTTTTCTCTATTGTTTATTTGTGCCTCCTTTGTCATAGATCAGGTGACCATAGGTGCATGGGTTTATCTCCGAGCTTTATCTCTGATCTATATTTCTGGTTTTATGCCAGTACCATACTGTCTTAATTACTGCAGCTTTCTAGTATAGTCTGAAGTTAGGGAGCCTGATTCCTCCAGCTCCATTTGTCTTTCTCAAGATTGCTTTGGCTCTTTGGGGTCTTTTGTGTTTCCATAGAAATTGTGAAATTTTTGGTCTAATTCTGTGAAAAATGCCCTGGGTAACTTGATAGGGATTGCACTGAATCTGTAGATTGCTTTGGGTAGTCATTTTCACAATATTGATTCTTCCAATCCAAGAACATGGTATACCTCTCCATCTCTTTCTGTCGTCTTTAATTTCTTTTGTCAGTATCTTATAGTTTTCTGAATACAGGTCTTTTGTCTCCTTAGGTAGGTTTATTCCTAGGTATTTTATTCTTTTTTGCAGTGATAAATGGGGTTGTTTCCTTAATTTCTCTTTCTGATCTTTTGTTGTTAATGTATAGGAATGCAAGAGATTTCTGTGCATTAATTTTGTATCCTGCTACTTTACCAAATTCCTTGATTAGCTCTAGTAGCTTTTTGGTGGCATCTTTAGGATTTTCTATGTATAGTATCATGTCATCTGCAAACAGTGACAGTTTTACTTCTTCTTTTCTGAGTTGGATTCCTTTTATTTCTTTTTCTTCTCTGATTGCCATGGCTAGGACTTCCAAAACTATGTTGAATAAAAGTGGCCAGAGTGGACATCCTTGTCTTGTTCCTGATTAGAGGAAACTCTTTCACCATTGAGAATGACGTTTTCTGTGGGTTTGTCATATATGGCCTTTACTATGTTGAGGTGGCTTCCCTCTATGCCCACTTTCTGGAGAGATTTTTATCATAAATGGGTGTTGAATTTTGTCAAAACTTTTCTTGCATCTATTGAGATGATCATATGGTTTTTATTCTTCAGTTTGTTAATATGGTGTATCACATTGATTGATTTGTATATATTGAAGAATCCTTGTATCCCTGGGATAAATCCGACTTGATCATGGTGTACAAACATTTTAATGTGTTGTTGGGTTCAGTTTGCTAGTATTTTGTTAAAGATTTTTGCATCTCTGTTCAATAATATTGGCCTGTAATTTTCTTTCTTTCTTTTTTTTGTGATATCTTTGTCTGGTTTTGGTATCAGGGTGATGGTGACCTTGTAGAATGAGTTTGGGAGTGTTCTTCCCCCTGCAAGTTTTTCTAAGAGTTTGAGAAGGATAGTTGTTAGCTCTTCTCTAAATGTTTCGTAGAATTTGCCTGTGAAGCCATCTGGCCCTGGGCTTTTGTTTGTTGGAAGATTTTTAATCACAATTTCAATTTCAATGCTCATGATTGGTCTGTTCATATTTTCTATTTCTTCCTGGTTCAGTCTTGGAACGTTGAGCATTTCTAAGAATTTGTCCATTTATTCCAGGTTATCCATTTTATTGGCATATAGTTGCTTGTAGTAGTCTCCTATGGTCCTTGGTATTTCTGTGGTGTCAGTTGTTACTTCTCCTTTTTCATTTCTAATTCTATTGATTTGAGTCTTCTCCCTTTTTTTCTTGATGAGTCTGACTAATGGTTTATCAATTTTGTTTATCTTCTTGAGGAACCAACTTTTAGTTTTATTGATCTTTGTTATTGTTTTCTTCATTTCTTTTTCATTCATTTCTTCTCTGGTCTTTATGATTTCTTTCCTTCTACTATCTTTGGGTTTTGTTCTTCTTTCTCTAGTTTCTTTAGGTGTAAGGTTAGGTTGTTTTATCTGAGATTTTTCTTGTTTCTTGAAGTAGGCTTTTATTGCTATAAACTTCCCTCTTAGAACTGCTTTTGCTGCATCCCATAGGTTTTGGGTCATTATTTTTTGTTGTGATTTGTTTGTAGGTATTTTTTGATTTCTTCAGTGATCTCTTGGTTGTTTAGTAATGTATTGTTTAGCCTCCATGTGTTTGTGTTTTTTTTTGTGTGTGTGTGTGTTTGTGTTTTTTACAGTTTTTTTCCTGTAATTGATTTCTAATCTCATAGAGTTGTGGTAGGAAAAGATGCTTGATACGATTTCTATTTTCTTAAATTTACCAAGGCTTGAATTGTGACCCAAGATGTGATGTATCCTGGAGAATGTGCTGTGTGAAATTGAGGAGAAAGTGTATTCTGATGCTTTTTTCCTTTTTTAAAAACATTTATTTATTTCATTTTTTAAATTTTTGACTGCGTTGTGTTTTCATTGCTGTTGTGGGCTTTCTCTGTTTGCAGTGAGCAAGGTCTACTCTTCATTGTGGTGCATGGGCTTCTCATTGCAGTGGATTCTTTTGTTGCAGAGCACAGGCTCTAGGCATGCAGGCTTCAGTAGTTGTGCCATGCAGGCTCAGTAGTTGTGGCTCACGGGCTCTAGAGTGCCGGCTCAGCAGTTTTGGTGCACAGGTTTAGTTGCTCCTCGGCATGTGGGATCTTTCCAGACCAGGGCTCAAACTCATGTCCTCTGCATTGGCAGGCAGATTTTTAACCACTGCACCAGTAGGAAAGTCTCTCTGTTGCTTTTGGATGGAATGTCCTAAAGATATCAATTAACTCTATCTGGTCTAATGTGTCATTTAAGGCTTGTGTTTTCTTATTAATTTTCTGTCTGGATGGTCTGTCCATTGGTGTAAGTGCTGTGTTAAAGTCCCCCACTATTATTGTGTTACTGTTGCTTTTCCTTTTTTGGCTTTAGCACTGCCTTATGTATTGAGGTGGTCCTATTTTGGGTACATAAATATTTACAACTGTTATATCTTCCTCTTGGATTGATCCCTTAATCATTATGTAGTGCCCTTCCTTGTCTCTTGTAATAGTCTTTATTTTATTTTATATATTTTATTTGTTTATTTTTGGCTGTGTTTGGTCTTCACTGCTGTTCGTGGGCTTTCTCTAGTTGCATTGAGTGGGGGTTATTCTTCATTGCAGCGCACAGGCTTCTCATTGTGGTGGCTTGTCGTGTTGTGGAGCGTGGGCTCTAGGCATGCGGGCTTCCGTAGTTGTAGCATGTGGGCTTAGTTGCTCTGGGGCATGTGGGATCTTCCCGGAAAAAGGATCAAACACATGTTCCCTGCATTGGCAGGCAGATTATTAACCACTGCACCACCAAGGAGGTCCAAATAGTCTTTACTTTAAAGTCTATTTTTTTCTGATATGAGTGTTGCTACTCTGGCTTTCTTTTGATTTCCATTTACATGGAATATCTTTTTCTATCTCATCACTTTCAGTCTGTATGTGTCCTTAGGTCTGAAGTGGGTCTCTTGTAGACAGTATATATATGGGTCTTGTTTTTGTATCCATTCAGCCAGTCTGTGTCTTTTGCTTGGAGCATTTAATCCATTTACATTTAAGGTAATTATTGATATGTATGTTCCTATTATCATATTCCTAATTGTTTTGGGTTTATTTTTGTTAGTCTTTTACTTCTCCTGTGTTTCCTGTCTAGAGAAGTCCCTTTAGCATTTGTTGTAAAGCTGGTTTGGTGGTGCTGAATTCTCTTAGCTTTTGCTTGTCTGTAAAGCTTTTGATTTCTCCATAAAATCTGAATGAGATCCTTGCTGGGTAGAGTAATTTTGGCTGTAGGTTTTTCCCCTTTATCACTTTAAATATATCCTGCCACTCCCTTCTGGCCTTCAGAGCTTGTGCTGAAAGATCACCTGTTAACCTTCTGGGGATTCCCTTGTATGTTGTTTGTTGCTTTTCCCTTGCTGCTTTTAATATTTTTTCTTTGTATTTATTTTTTGATAGTTTGATTAATATGTGTCTTGGCATGTTTCTCCTTGGGTTTATCCTGTATGAAACTCTCTGTGCTTCTTGGACTTGATTGACTACTTCCTCTCCCATGTTAGGAAAGTTTTCAACTATAATCTCCTCAAATATTTTCTCAGACACTTTGTCTTTCTCTTCTTTTTTCTGGGACCCCTATAATTTGAATGTTGGTGCACTTAATGCTGTCCCAGAGGTCTCTGAAACTCTCACTTCTTTTCATTCTTTTTTCTTTATTCTGCTCTGTGGCAGTTATTTCCACCATTCTATCTTCCAGCTCACTTATCCATTTTCCTGCCTCAGTTATTCTCCTATTGATTCCTTCTAGTGTATTTTTCATTTCAGTTATTGTGTTGTTCATCACTGATTGTTTGTTCATCACTGATTGTTTGTTCTTTAGTTCTTCTAGGTCCTTGTTAAACATTTCTTTCATCCTCTTGATCCATGCCTCTATTCTATTTCCGAGATTTTGGATCATCTTTACTATCATTACTCTGAATTCTTGCTCAGGTAGATTGCCTATTTCCTCTTTATTTGGTCTTGTGGGTTTTTACCTTGCTCCTTCATCTGCAAGATATTTCTCTGTCTTCTCATTTTGTCTAACTTACTGTGGTTGAGATCTCCTTTCCCCAGGCTGCAGGTTTTTAGTTCCTCTTGCTTCTGGTCTCTGCCCACAGTGTGTGAGTTTGGTCCAGTGGCTTGTGTAGGCTTCCTTGTGGGAGGGACTGCTGCCTGCGTTCTGGTGGGTGGACCTGAGTCTTTTCCTTCTGAGGGGCAGGGTCATGTCAGGTGGTGTGTTTTGGGGTGTATGTGAGCTTAGTACGACTGTAGGCAGCCTGTCTACTGATAGGTGGGTTTGTGTTCCTCTAAGTTTATTGTTGGGTGTGAGACATCTAGTGACGGAGACTGCAGACATTTGGGTGGAGCTGGGTCTTGGATTCTGATGGAGGCCTCTGTGAGAGCTCTTGCCGGTTAACATTCCTTGGGGCTGGGAATTCTCTGGCAGTCCAGTGTCCTGGACTCAGTGCTCCCACCCCAGTGGCTCAGGCCCAACTTCCAGTTGGGGAGCCAAGACCCCACAGGCCACTTGTCATGGTAATAAAGGGGATTAAAGAAAAAAAAAACAGACAACAAAACCCCAGACAAATGTTAAAAACAAAATCAAACAGACAGAACACATACACACAGACACACACACACACACACACAAGAAACAAAAACAGAACCAAAGAAAACAAAAAACAAGAGAAGACCAAAACAAAATCAAACAATTATTTAATAAACTAACAAAACAAAAACAAAACCAAAGCAGAGTGCCAATTGAAGAATAAAGCCAAGAAAACAAAACAAACAGGCAAAAATGATTAAAAGAAAAAAAAGAAAAGAAAAAAACATAGAACAACAGAAGGGCAAAGTAAAAATAAAATATAAAAAATATATTTAAGGGGCTTCCCTGGTGGCGCAGTGGTGGTGAGTCTGCCTGCCAATGCAGGGGACATGGGTTCATGCCCTGGTCTGGGAAGATCCCACATGCCGCGGAGCAGCTAGGCCCATGAGCCATGGCTGCTGAGCCTGTGCATCTGGAGCCTGTGCTCCACAATGGGAGAGGCCACAACAGTGAGAGGCCCACGTACCACACACACACACACACACACATATATATTTAGAAAACACAGAACAACAGAAAAGCAAATAAAAATAGAAATATGAAAAGATAAAATGTGTTAAAAAAAATCCCAGGAGACTAAATAAAAATAAAAATTAAAAAAATAATAAAAAATAGCAACAACAACAACAAAGAAAAAGAAAAAAATCAGAACCAAGAAGAGAACAAATGAAAACATAATAAAATAATAATAATAGTGTTTCCTGGGATCTCAGCTGTCAGTGTCCTTGCCCCTGCTGTGAGGCACAGCTCACTTCTGCCTCACTAGGAGGCCCTCCAATGCCTCTAGGTTGGTCTGGACCTGCTGTGGGTTCTGTGGTGACAGCTCAGACTGATCTGGCCCCACTCCCGCATGTGCTTGTTCCCAAAGTCCACAGCTGCCAGAGCTAGACGGTTTTCTTTTGTGGGAACACTCATTGTCTGAGCAGATATTCCTTAGATGCAGGGTCTACCCAGATAATTGCAGGGATTTAATCTGCAGCTTGTGCAAGTGATGGAAAGATTTTTGATCTTCTTCCTTAGGTGCCCTGCCCCTGGGACTCAACTGTGCTTTTACCCCCACCTCTCCATTTGGGCCACCCACAGAAATCTGCTCCCAAGGCTGCCCTGGAGCACTTGGGTCTGTCCTGGTGAGGACAGAGCAAAAAGGTGGCATGGCTGCTTGGATCACAGGAGCCCTGGTGACACCAGGTGTGCAGGGAAGCCAGCAACCACAGGCACATGAGATGTGTTCCTAGTGGGAGCCTTTTCTAGCACCTGGCAGCAGATGCATGAAGGCCAGCCCTGGGTGGGCTTTTTCTATTGCCCAGTGGCAGATGCTGTCATGTGAGGAAAGAGAGGCTACAGTGGTGGCTCCACCCCCTGCATGTGTCTCAGCAGTAGAGCCCGTCTTCCATGGCAGTCCAGTTTTCCTCCATAAGCATTCCCTGTTGTGGATTTCCTCCCTCCCATTCCCTCAAGCCATCTCCCCACAGCCAACAGCAGTCCTTGCTCCAGGTTTGCTCTCTAATCCCCATGCTCCAGGTCCCAGTCCCTGTGTGCACCGGTGGACACACCTCCCCATCCAGGGCACATAGGGCCGTGGTACAGATCATCTGCGTAGTTTTCACTCTGTCCTCTCTGCCACATATTGGTCCCTTCACCCTCCTCCAACAGCCCCAAATGTTTCCTTTCTGTCCCAACTGATTTCCCTGTCAGTGAGGGAGCTTCCCCAGATGCGGGAGTCTCTCCTCTGCTTCAGTTCCCCCCACTCAGGGTGCAGGTCCTGTCCTGCTTCCTCTCCTCCTCCTTCTCCCTTTCTTTCATCCTACCCAGTTATGTGGGGATCTTTATAGTCCTTTCTGGTGTCCAAGGTTTTCTGCTAGTGTTTAGCTAGTGTTCTTTGAGAATTGTTGCATCTGTAGATGTATTCTTGATGTATCTGTGAGAGAGATGAACTCCACATCCTCCTACTCCTCCTCCATCTTGGAACCTCCAAGAGCCTATATTTGTTCTTAAATATTCTATTTGACCAAATGTTTAAAAACACTTTTTTAATATTTTTGATGAATTTCGTATCAAATTCTAATTAAAGTTCTTTTGACTTCAGCTAGCTTTGGGATGCTTCAGAGGGTCCCTGAGAGCCTTCACTATTGCATAGGTTTTGCCTGAAGTGGAGCATTGGTTGGGATTTTCCCTTTTGAACTAGCCTTGGTCATTCATTCAGCTGCATTTCCAATGGGACATTGCTTGGGGTTCTCCCCTTTTAGACTGATGGGACATTGGTTGGGAATCTTCCTTTTTTGTGGTTAAGGAACTGTGATACTGAGGCACCTGAGAGGGAAAAAATATATATATATATATATGTATATATATATAAAACAGACTAGAATTGGTTGGTGTGCTAAATTACATGGAAAGCATTGTCAAATGAGTGATAAACCTCCTCAGATTATATGGTATGAATAAATGTTATTAATATAGGCATTCTAAAAATTGTATAAAGTTTCTGAAATTTGCATATGTCCTGGTATAATGTTATAGTTTTATATATAGTTGTTTTTTATATAGTTGTTATGTTAAAATGATGCATGTCACAACAACTTGGATAAGCTTCTTTGTCAAGAAGAATTGTAATCATGTCTTTAACTTTGCCTTTTTAAGAACTTTATCATTCATAGGCATCTAAGGTGATGCTTTGCAAAACTGCCACATCTTCAAGAAGGCTCATAAAAAGGAACTTTTCTAACAAATATAAGTTTCTGATAACCTTTAGATAATATCACTGGACTGGGCAATAAATGACAAAACTAATGGAAAACCTGATTACTTCATCCAGATCAACAGGAGTTAATTACATGGGACTGAATAAACTGATGAATATGATTTATAACTTTATTACTTTGGGAAATATACTAGCCTTAATCTTTGTTTTCTAGAAAAAACATTTTCTCTTATGCTGTGACCCTTGTAAACAGGTTGATAAATTATACCCTTGTAAACAAAGATGAAACATTTATCTTTTTCTCTCTACCTGATCCTACCAGAATTTGGCTTCTCTAGGTGGCTCTCCTGTGGACTTGATGGTTTATTGTAACTGGATTACAACTAGTTATACTAAGCATTGTTTTAATTTGTTCTTTGTTACCAAATTGTTTATGCTTTGTGTCTCTCTGCTGCACTATGACTTTGACAATGTTACTAGCTGCATTACTTATATCCTGTCTATTTTATAAGATTGTTGTCTGTTACGGTACCCAGTGTGTAACCAGGCTTCCAACAAAATTAATGATAGCCAAACATCTTGAGGAAATAGATCACATTTATGACTCATGAATAATTGTAATAGTGTGATTCTAAGTATGGGAAGAAGCAATAAGGAAAAACATTTCTTGGATCATAATATACTAGAAAGACAGAGGATCCAGAGAATATTTAATTATCAACCGGAACTAATCGAGAAATTAGCACCTGGAGTGGCATATCAACAAGAATTTTCACCTGATCTGGGATGAGCCTCCCAGCACTGTGGGACAAATTTGTTCATGAAGTGTCTCCCAAATATTGGTCAAATTCCAGACCAAGAGGAGGGTGTGAGAAATGGAAAATTTCCTGCCACAGTCATCAGTGATTGCAGCCAAGACCTATGGTGAGCTGGTGAGCCCTGACTGAACTCAGGAAGGAAAGAATGACTGCCATCTAGCAGCCATCAGACTGCAGCCACTCCCTACAGTGAGCCTTGAGGAAACTCAGGATGTGAAAACACAGGATACTGGACCCAGATAAGTGAGGTCCACATCAAAAGGATCATTTCAGTGAGCCCAGACTCTTGCATATTTCCATACATAGAAAAGCACTAAATTCCTTAAGGTGACATTGCCATTTCCTTAAAGCTAGACAAGAGTGGGTCAATCTACTTGTTTAATCCTGTTCTACTGAATGACACAGCATCAGGTTCAAATAATCGAGAGTTGTACTATTTACTAAAAATTCTAAGAATTATTACCTGCCCAAAGCTGATCAATTCCAGTCCACAATCACCCTTTATTGCCCCTACACATCAGGAAACAGTTAGAGTGGTCATCACCCTTTTTCCCACAAAATTGTGGAATGGACATTGACACTGAGGAATTGTAACAGGGAAGAACAAAATCTGACTCCATGTTGGATCTGTTTCTTTTATTTTAACCTTTTCTCTCCATAGCTTTTTGTTACTATAATCACTAAAATGATGTTGTCTGTAGCTATTGGCATACACAATGGCCTCACTCAGGGAACCCTGCCCCTCTGCCTAAATGTTAAACTAAATTGCCTTTGGTCAGCTCACAGGGGAAACATTCTGACACTGCCTGCCTGTGGATGGCTGCAAGAAAGAAGAAATTAATATATCCCCTCCCTGAGGCTGGCCAAACCAGGAGGTGTTTAGCAAGACTTATGGCCTTTTTATTTTACTTCCTCACCTCCTCCCACTCTCTGTTCTATAAAAGAAACTAGCATCCAGACCCCAATAAGATGGTACTCTGGGACGTTAGTCTGCCATCTTCTTGGACGCCTGACTTTCCGAATAAAGTCGCTATTCCTTGCCTCAGCACCACAACTCCCGATTTATTGGCCTGTCATGTGGCAAGCAGAGTGAGCTTGGACTCAATAACACAAGCTGGGCTTTTGTACGTATGGGTCAGGCCATGTGTACATAAGCCTGTTCATTATAAAATTACTTGTGATAGTGAAGTGATGGAGTACTGTAGAGCAGTTATAATGAATGTGTGGATTAGAGCTCCATTTTTTTCAGCATGGATAAATATAAAAAACATAATGGTGAACAAAAAAGAAAGCTATAAAAGCTGTAAAAATATACCATTTAAGTAAATTTGTGAAACATACAAACAACGTTTGTGTTTTGTCTGGGTTTTGTTGTGGACATATACTCCCCAGTTGTCAGATCCACCACCCAGCCTTCTCTACCACACTGAGGCCCTGGGAGGCTTGAGGGACTTCACCCACAAGCTCCCTTTGTTCTGGCTTTAGTTGAGTTCATCCAATGGGAGGCACCAGTAGTAGTCTGAGGGGAGGAGGGAGGGAGGATGGGTATTAACTCTGCCCCCCTCCCTACCCACTCCCTCCTTGCTGGGCAGGCTACAGGTCTGCAAACCTGCATTTATTCCCTGAAGACCACTGTGGTCCCATCCTACAGCTATAGGCCTTTCTGGGTCTTACAGGTACCTCCCTTGTTCCTTCAAGCCTAGGTCTGACAATGACTCCCTTCAGTTGCTACCCCCAAGGTGTTTCTCCATCCTTTGCTGAGTTCCCTTCTCACAGCCTACACATTTACAAATAGAATCTACTTCAATCAGCCCATTTGCAAATGTCTGCTAAGGTCCTGAACAATGTGGGGAGATTTAAAACTATGCCTGCAAAGTTTATACACTCAGCTTAGGAGACTGGTGACTGCTGTGAAAGGAAGTGGAATTGAAGACGGGGAGAAGGGGAGAGGAGGGCTTTAGCTGTGAAACTGCACAACTCATCTCAGTACTTAATGTAACTCAGGTTCTTTATGTCTTGGCGCAGCAAGAATTCAGTGAGAGGAAAAGTGGTAGGTAAGAAGTAGATTTATTAATATCCTTTGTAAAGGGGTTGCAGGAAAATTGGACATGAGAGATTGATCCCATCCCAGGTCTCAGGTGTGTTCCTGGAACAGGTTGCCAAGTGAGGTTCTATGGCTTCTTGCAGGAGAGAAGTCAAGAGTGAGCCATAGTAAAGTTAAGGCAGAGATACACATTCCATAGACAGAATGTGGTCCATCTCAAAAGATGAGAGTGGGCCCAAAATATGAGGTGGTTGGTCTTTATGCGTTGGGTAATTGCACATGCTAATGAGTGGGAGGATTATTCCAACTATTTTGGAGAGGGTTTGGCCATTTCCAGGAATTGGGCCACTGACCACTTTTTGGCCTTTTATGGTTGGCCTCAGAACTGTCATGACACTGGTGGGTGTGTCATTTAGTTGCTAATGTATTACAATGAGTGTATAATGAGGCTCAAGGTCCACTGGAAGTTGAATCTTCTGCCATTTTGGGCCTAATCTGTTCTAACCAGTTTTTGTAGTATTCTGTTTTTTCAACAGCTTTGTCATTCTTTAAGGGTTGTGCCCTACCCCCTTTCCTCCTAGCTCAGCTGTATTTGCACTTTAAAAAATATAAATTTTAAGAAAGCACATCAGAAACTATTATGTAAAAGTATTTAGTTCAGTTAAATCTGGGAGGTTAATACATATGGGTGTCGTAGAGTGTTTTGATTGAAATATTTCTATAAATGTTTTCTTTTAATAACAAGCTTTAGAAAGTGAAATGCTTCCTCATTCTGGATGATACAAGAGTGTCACATGAGGCCCAAGGCACATTGCACCTGATGGAAAGTTCTTCTCCCTCACCTTAGATCCTCTCTTCACCAGCACTTCTTCCAAAGACATAAGATAAATTCTGCACAATTGGATGAGGCTGTCCCACCCTCTTTGTCTGGAAGTTGTGGGAAAGTGCAGAGGTGCAATTTAAACTAAGATACTGAAATGGAGCAGGACCCTGTGGGGTCCTCCAGGGTACAGATCCCTTCCATGTCCCCAGTTTATTATTTGTAAGAAATAGGCTTCATTCAGCCTCTTTGACCTTTCCTGAGTTCCAAAGGGCAGATTCAAACAGCTGCTTATCAGGGAAGGGAGGGAATATGGAAACAAGGAGGAGCAGTCAAGAAAAAAATACTGCATAGATACAGCAGGGTCCTGGTTCTTCCTCAAGGAATACATATAACAATATATTTGAGTTCTTCTGCAGAAACTAAGGCCTCCACCCAGTTAGAGGATGGTAAATTATTGTTAACCAAGGCCTCAGTGCATTTGTTTTCATATCACTAAGGAAGTTACTTGTATAGTCAAAGTAGACACAAAACAGTACTGAAAATTGCACAATCCCTGTACTTCCTTGAGTAAAACATCTGTAACTCTAAATCTTAGAGCTTAGAGTCAAAGCCTGTATTGCCTTGTCTTAGATACAGCTCTGTGTGTGTGTGTGTGTGTGTGTGTTTATGTGCAAGGTTGTGGTTTTAAGCTTTTAAAATATTTTAATTGCTGTCTATGGTATTTTCACAAGTTACATTTATTGCTGTAAAAAAGTAAGGAATACAAAGTGTAGAGTTGACAGAATAAAGTCCTTGGCTGTCTCAGCCCCACCCGAGCCCCTCCTTTTCCCAGAAATAAACATTGCTATTTAATGTGTGTTTTCTCCTAGACAGTTATTTATGCAAGTATAGGCATATGCATATAGAAATATTATCTTTATTATTAAAGCTTTGATATCATTCTTTGTTTTCTACCACTTGCTTTTCTCAACTAATAATATATGAGAGCTAAGTATTGATAAATTTCTATGAGACAGGTATCATTTAAAATTCTTTACATGCATTGACCTGCATTTAATTCTCAAAAAATAAAAAAGAGAGAAAAAGGAAAATGCTGGGAAGCAAATACTATTATCTTTGCCATTCACAAATGGCAAAGTGGAAGACTGGAATGCTAATCTGAGTGTAGACAGGCAGGAAGTACCAGCACCAAGATCTGAATCCAGGCAGGCTGGTGTCAGAACCTTCATTGGTTACCTGTGTGCCATACTGCCCTCATCTTTAAGATCTTGTCATGTCACTACATATGAATCTTCCTAAATGTTTTTAGATGCTGCATGGTTTTCAATAGCATGGACGAATCATCGTTTACATAACCATTCTCACATGCTGGACATTTGTATTGTTTCCAGCGTTTTGTGACTCATGCCTCTTCTTGTACATAACTCTTTGTGCACGAGGATAACTATTTCTCTGGGCTAGGTACCTAAAGTTGGAATGTAAGGTATGCACACTTAAAGTGTTGACATATAACACTAAGTTCTCTTCGGGAGGAGAATTTTCAATAGTACGTATCCTACTGGGTACTATTAGCCTTTTAAATTTTCTAGGAGAATTCACATTCTCACAAGCTCCAGATTACCAATTTTTAAAGTGTTTCCTAAGCTGATAGGCAAAAATGATATTTCTGACTGGTTGTAACATCTATTTTCTTGGTATTTAGTGAAGTTGAGACCTTTTGATTTGTTTACTGGAAATTTTAATTTCAACTTCCATAAATTGCTTTTATGTTTTGCCTAATTTTTTATCAGACTGCCTTTCTTCTTCTTTTTGATTTGTATGATATATATGTATATAATGATTAAAATTCTTTTTACTGCTATACATATTGCAAATATTTTCCCTCAGTCTATCCCTTGTCTTTTTTTTTTTTTTTTTTTTCAGTACGCGGGCCTCTCACTGTTGTGGCCTCTCCCGTTGCGGAGCACAGGCTCCAGACGCACAGGCTCAGCGGCCATGGCTCACGGGCCCAGCCGCTCTGCGGCATGTGGGATCTTCCCGGACCGGGGCACGAACACATGTCCCCTGCATCGGCAGGCGGACTCTCAACCACTGCGCCACCAGGGAAGCCCTATCCCTTGTCTTTTAAATTTATTTTTTGGTGTCTCTGATTCAAGAAGTATTTAATATTTATAAAGACAAGTTCATCAGTCTTCTTTTTGGTTTTTGAAGTTGAATCTTTCTTACTGCACACCTTTAGAAAAAAATATATAAGCATATAATACACGTTTATTGTAGAAAATATAGGCACTACAGATAAAAATTAAAAGTAAAAATCAAGTATAATTCTATACCTCAGATACAAATAAAAATTGTTAATGTTTTGGGTATTTCCCATTAATATTTCAAACAGGAGAACAGATATAGTTACACTATTTTTAATATTTATTTATTTATTTATTTTTTTATTGTTGGCTGTGTTGGGTCTTCGTTGTTGTGCACGGGCTTTCTTTAGTTGCAGTGAGCAGGGGCTACTCTTTGGTGCAGTTCTTGGGTTTCTCATTGCAGTGGCTTCTCTTGTTGTGGAGCACAGGCTCTAGGCATGCTGTCTTCAGTAGTTGTGGTATGTGGGCTCAGTAGTTGTGGCTCGTGAGCTCTAGAGCGCAGGCTCAGTAGTTGTGGTGCACAGGCTTAGTTGTTCCGCGGTATGTGGGATCTTCCCAGACCAGGGATCAAACCTGTGTCCCCTGCATTGGCAGGCAGATTCTTAACCGCTGCGCCACCAAGGAAGTCCCTACGCTATTTTTTTAAGGGTCATTTTTAAAAGAAGTTTCTGATGTAACTATTTTTTAATGTCTGTGACCTGTTTTAAGACACTTTCAAGATGGTAGGGTAATTATTATATACAAAGGAAAGTTCTGTGTTCTTACAGTCTGGGCTGGAGAAATGCAGAGGGAATATTTCCAAGCTGTTGGTAGAATTTACCAGTTTTATTTCAAGGTGAGGGGAGGGTATTCAGAGGAGCACAAGCAGAGCCATTTGTTAGGGAGATGTCTCTGCCCCCACCAGGACCCTCTACCCCCAGACATCTCTAGTTACACTTGTGTTGTAAACGGGTAACCAAGACCCCTTGGGTGCAACCCTTCCTCTCTCCATCACAGGCCCCATCTGAGCACTTAAGCCATTTCATCTAAACTTTAAGCCCTAAATTCTCATGGGTCTTGCTCCAGACACTAAAGAGGCTGAGCACAAAGTTTCCATTGTTTTCAACGGAGATTTTGCACTAACTGAGCTCCTGAGGCCATTTGAAAAATATGTGACTTTGAGCTTCTAAAGTTAAAGATGGGAGGCATGTTTTAGTTAAAAAAAAAAAAGCATTTTAGGAGCACTGTCTTACTCTCAAGTCCAATTACTACACAGACATCATTATGACAATGTAAAGGAAAGAAAATAATCCTTCATTGCTCCACTACCATCTGTTTTCACATTTTTATGCCTTCCAGCAAAAGCAATATGTTTAAAAGAAAACTTCAATTCCCTCCTCACGTCAGATCACTCATAGTACAGGACAGATTCTCTGTCTCTCTTCTGTCCATGTCCACTACACATGTGCCCTCTCTCTGGCTAGTAAGTCCCTCACAGTTTAAGTCATGTGTCAATTCATCAGGAAATCCAAGGCAGAGAGGTACTGAAACTTTTATGTTCTCTGATCACGTTTTCGACCATGCTCTTTTGAGACTCCCTTCCCATTCCTGAATGTTATCTGTAGCAGATGCTATTGGTGCCTTGACCATATGGCTCTCGCCATTTACACCAAGTGCTTCTGGATGCCAGTGCTTGGATTTTCCACCTGAGCTAACTCCCGGGAGGGCAGGGAATTAATACCTCTGGGAGCAGCCCTCAACCAGTAACTGATGAGAGGTGGTGGATAAATACCCCAGTTCCCTCACCACACACTCTGAGGTGTGCTCTTCATACTCTCCGAGAGATCCTTGTGGAATTAAGGCAGAGTTGTCCACCCTTTACTAACATATCCATATGTTAAGCACCCCTACAGGTGCTTCCTAGGGATCACCTCCCAAATAAACTACTTGCATGCACATCCTTGTCTTCTGGTCTGCTTCTATGGGAAGCCTGCAGCAATGCTCATACAATCCATTCCCAACATCTGGCTGTAGCTGGCTTGACCCAAGCTGGGCACCTGCCTGTCTCGATCATACTTTTTTTCTCCCTGGAATCCTGTATTGGGAGAGAGAACAGGCTGATTTTTGTCTGCAGGAAGCTGGAGGCTCTCTCAAGTGAACTAGGGAGACTTGTGGGGTTATAGTGTACTAATGGGTAGGAGAAGCAGAAAAAGTCAGTTTGCAGGGAGAGAGAGGGATGGAGGAATGAAGGGAGATAAAGGGATGGAGAAAGGGAAAGAGAGAGAAAAGAATGGACAAGAGAAGAAGAGATGAGAGACAGCTTCCTATTCCAGGCTCCCTTCCTTCCTGAAGCCCTCCTACATCTGGTTCCTTGTCTGTGAGTTATGCCAATATAAGTGTCATAAATTCCCATCTTTCTCTTAAACTAGCTTAACTTGTTACATACTACCAAACAATGAGATAACACAGAAGTTAGACTCACCCTCTCAGAGAGCTGGAAATCTATGTTCCAAGATTCTTCCCCGCCCCACCCCTGTACCTTTCCCATGAGGAGATGAGGCTCTGACTTATGACCTCCTCCTGTGACTGACCTCCTGGGAGGACTCCTTCAGCTGGTGGCCACTCTGCTGGGCTCTGCTGAGATGGTGTATGTGGTCCTTTTGGAGTGCTACATAACCTCATCTAGAACATTTTTTCCACTGAAGACCCCCTTTAGGCAGGGACAGTCATGTGTCCCCTCAGCTTCTGCCAGCCTCCAGGCTGCAGGCCCTCTGCAGGACGAAGCATCTCCTTGCTGGACAACTAGGGCAGCTCCTTGGCATTGGCTTCTAGTCTACCCTGTGCTCCTTCATAAGGAGGCTGGGGACCCCTTGATGTTCTCTTTCATGTCCTCAGGCTAAGAGAAACAAGGTGAGGAAAATGTTCCCCATCCTCTCCTCTTGGGGCATGCTATAGTGTGGTCACTGTTCACCTAGTAGAGGCTGCTTAATCAGGGCCTCCCTGTTTCCAAATTAGAAAATTTAAGAAGCATTGCCAATCTCTAAGTTCATGAGCATCCCCAAATTTCAGAGGAAATATGTCAACTTTCCCAAGAATTACAAATGTCCAAATGTCTTCTCAAATGTCATCTTGGCATTGAGGTCCTACCTGGACTTCTTTACCTAAAATTGTCAGCCCCTCCCTTGCCCTGCTTTTGTTGTTTCCCCTTAACTTTTGTCTCTATCTAACATTCCATACATTTTACTTATTTGTCTTGTTGTGGTTTTGTTGTTGTTGTTCTTTTCCCCAGTAGAATGTAACCTCCATGAGGACAGGAATTATTGTCTGTTGTGTTTACTGCTGAATCCCCAGAACTTAAAACAGTATGTGATGCACAGTAAGAACCTGTATTAGTCAGGTTCTCCAGAGAAATAACATCAATTATATATACAGTTGACCCCTGAACAACACGAGTTTGAATTGCACAGGTCCACTTATGTTCAGATTTCTTTCACTAAATATGTATCCCAGTACTACACAATCCATGATCCATGGTTGGTTGAATCCACAGATGCAGAACCTCAGATACAGAGGGTTGACTGTAAAGTTATATCTGAATTTTTGACTGAGAAAATGTTTTATGCCCCTAATCCCTGCATTGTTAAAGTGTCAACTGTATATGTGTGTGTATATATACATAGAAAGAGATTATGATATATATACTGGGACATATATATTTTAGTCCACTTAGACTGCTATAACAAACTATCCTAGACTGGGAGGATTATAAACAACAGAAATTTTATTTCTCACAGTTCTGGAGGCTGGGAAACCCAAGGTACAGGCAGAGTAGGTAAGAGATCTGGTAAGGGACCCTTCCTAGTTCACAGACAGCTGTCCTCTCACCGTCTCCTCACATGGCAGAAGAGGTGAATGAGCTCTCTGGGATTTCTTTTGTAAAGACACTAATTCCTTTCATGAGGACTCCACCCTCATGACATAATCACCTCCCAAAAGCTACACTCCCCCATACCATCACACTGGGGTTTAGCAATTCAGCATATGAATTGGGGTGGGGGGTGATGCAAACATTCAGTCCATAACATATATAAAAGAGACTTATTATAAGAAATTGACTCACATTGAAACTGTGCATCTCAGATTGGGACTTGAACCCATGTGCTGGGACTTGAACCCAGCCAAAACCCAGATTGAGACTTGAACCCACAGCCTTTTAACTGAGATCACACACCTGATCTCAGGACTTAATGAAGCTCAGGGTCTTGATGTCTCATCTCAGAAAGAATTCACTGAGAGACAAAGTGATAGGTAAGAAGTGGATTTATTTAGAGAGAAACATACTCCACAGACAGAGTGTGGGCCATCTCAGAAGGCGAGAGTGGCACCAGGGTATGGGGTTGTCAGTTTTTATAGGGATGGGTAATTTCATAGGCTAAAGAGTGGGAGGAGCATTCCAGCTATTTTGGGGAAGGGGTGGGGATTTCCAGAAATTGAGCCACCACCTACTTTTTGACCTTTATGGTTGTTTCAGAACTGTCATGATGCTTGTGGGTGTGTCATTTAGCTTACTGATGTGTTATAATGAGAGTATCCTGAGATTTAAGGTCTAGTGGAAGTTGACTCGCCTGCCATCTTGGACCTATTAAGTTCTAATCAGTTTATGTCCTCAGGCTATGTCATTCTTTTAAAGGTAGTGCCCTGCCCCCCTCCCTCCTGTTTCAACATGATTATGGAGGTAAGAAGTCTCAAGATCTGCAGTCAGCAAGTTAGAGACCAAGGAGAGCCAATGGTTCCAGTCTGAGACCCAAGACCTGGAGAAAAATGAGAGCTGATGGTGTAAGTTCCAGTCAAAATCTGAGTTCAGGAGAAGACCAATGTCCCAGCTCAAAGACAGTCAGGCAGAGAGAGAGCAAATGCTTCCTACTCAGGCTCTTTGTTCTATTCAGACCTTCAGCGGATTAGATGAGACCCATCCAAGTTAAGTTAGGCGGTCTGCTTCACTCAGTCTACAAATTCAAGGTTAATTTCATCCAGAAACAGCCTCACAGACACACACAGAATAATGTTTAACTATATATCTGGGCACCCCATGACCCCCCCAAGTTGACATAAAATTAATCATTACAGTGCTCAAGAAACATTTACTTAACAAATGGATGAGCTCCCATCATCAGTCTCCTCTACAGATTCCTAATCTAGGTGGCCAGGATTAAGATGTTGGTCTCTACTTCCTGCAAATCCATCATTTTGTTTAAGTGATTTCTTTGGAGCCTCCCCAATCATTTGATTTAGGGACGGGGGAAAGCATCCCTGCTCCTCTCCACTCCCCACTAAGCCCGTTCCTACCAACACAACTCACCAGAGGGAAGCATCCAGCCCCAGAGGTTGAGAGCTCTCCTTAGAACGTGAGGTGCTTGTGTTTATTGTTTTCAGCTGTGCCCCCTAATGCCAACAGGGTGGCAACATAAGAAATCTCTCTTATAAGATGTTGTCACACAAGAGTTTCCTGTCTGGCAGGTTGTGAAAAGTGGCCACAAATTCCTCCTATTCATGCACTGCCTGCCCCTTCCCAATGTGCCTTTTCATTTCCTCCTATCAAAGAGTGGAAACAATTTCTCTACCCCGTTGAATCTGGACAGACCTTCATGACTTGCTGTGATCAATAAAACGTGGCAGGAGTGACATTGTGGGGAGTTCTGAGCAAAGCCTCAAGAACACTTGCAGCTGCTGCTCTCACCTTCTCGCCAGGTGAAGTAGGCCAGCCTCATCTCCTTGAGCATGAGAGACCATGGAGAGAGTGGTCCAGTCAGCAGTTGGCACCAACCACCAGACATGCAAATGGGACTGTTGGGTCACCCAGCCCATCATGCCTGTTGTAGCAATGTGAGAGACTGCATCGGTTTTCTATTGCTGTAGAACAAGTTAACACAACCTTGCCAGCTTAAAACAACACACAGTTATCACCTCACAGTTCTGGAAGTCCAACACAGGTCTCACACAGGTCTAAAATCAAGCTGTCAGTAGGGCTGCATTCCTTTTTGGAGCTTTTAGGGGGAGAAACTCTTTTTTTTTTTTTGCTCATTCAGATTGTTGGCAGAATTCAGTCCTTTAAAGCTGTGGGACTGAGGTCCCCTGTTTGCTGCCCATTAGTGAGAGCTGTTCCTATATTCCTTGGCTCATGAACCCCTTCCTCAATATTCAAAGCCAGCAATGAGGGGCCAGGTCCCTTTCATACTTCAAATCTCTCCTGACTCTTCTTCCATAGCATCTCTCTGACTAACTCTTCTGCCGTCTTCTTACACTTTTAAAGCCCCATGTGACTACATTGGACCCACCCAGACAATCCAAGATAGTCTTCTTATCCAAAGGTCCATAAACTTAATTCCATTTACAAAGTCCCTTTGACCATGTAAAATACACAGGCCTAACACCAGGGATTAGGGCATAGACATCTTTGGAGGAGGGACATTATTCTACTTACCACAGTGACCCCAGATGAGAGCATCAGAAGAACCACACACCTAAGCCCATCTCAAAGGCTGACCCACAGAATCATCAGCAAGTAAAATGGGTAGTTTGCTAATGGGGCAATAATGAACTGATACATCCTGTACACAAGAATATCAGATCACAAACAGCCAAAAGAAAATGCCTTTGGAATATGTTCTCAAAATTCCAAAGCGGTCCCTAAAACCTTGAAAACTCTCAGAGACAAAGTTCTCTGGTCTCAGAGCCTTGACCCAGTCTTCTTGCTGCTAAACTGTCACCCCAAACGGGAAATGAGTGATAAGTCTTGGGAATCCAATGGATTCTCAAAGTATATTATCAGTAAAATGTAAAGTTGGACCCAAGTGATCATTAAATGTCTGCCTGTGTTCCATGCTTTCCTGGTTATCTCATTCCTGGCTGCTTGTTGAAAATCAGCTGTGGTGCCAGATGGGTCCTTTTAGGGTTGCCACTTGTCCTGCAAAGTGTTGGACACATTTTACTACATCACACAGCATCAGTTGAGAAAAAGTCTTTATTGTGAAAAGGCAAAATCCACAAGACCACGGTGAGGAAGACAGATGCATGGTCTTCAGTTTCTCATTAAATAAATCAAGGAGCAATCTGCCAGAGCCAGGACAGCAGCTGGACACATCATGGGCCCACTTTAGCAAAAGGAAAGCACCCAAGTTTTAGTGTTATTTGGACCAGGATATTTGGCCATGAGGAGAACGCAATAGCTCTCATACTACAAGGTCCCCACCTGCCCTAGCTGCAAAGCATTTGGCATTCCCAGACAACTTCATTCAACAGCTGACATCTCAAATCCAGACCTTTTGGCACTAGTCTGTGCCATGAGAGGGTGGGAAGTTTTTCCACTAGAATAGAACTCACAGCATGTCCACCAAAGCCCTGGTCTTGGCATACCTTCTTTGAGGTATGAAAGAAGGTGGGACTGCCTACTTCTCTGTTTACTAGTTTTTCCTTTCCCTAATCAAGATGCTTCCTTAACTAATTGGGTTTCACCACCAATTCTGATTCATGGTAAGGGAGGTGGTCGTGGTGGGGGGCATACCACGAACAAGCAATGCTCCAGACGCCAGCTGGGTATCCTACAATTCAACTCAATTCTGACAGGTTAAGAGTAAAGTCCTACAAGGCTACCTTCCCTCCCCAACTTCAGACACCAATCGCAAGCCCAGGTTATCACCTGTACTTCTGGCTGACTGGATATAAATCAGAGGTCCCCAGGACCCCCTCTTCAGGTTTGATTTGCTAGAGTAGCTGACAGAAGTCAGAGAAACATTTTACTTACTAGATCACTGGTTTCTTATAAAAGGATAGAACTCAGGAACAGCCAGGCAGAAGAGATGTATAGGGCAACGTATGGGAAAAGGGCCTAAAGTTCCATGCCCTCTCCGAGAGAGCCACATTCCCCAATCACCACGTGTTCACCAACATGGAAGCTCTCCAAACCTTGTTCTTTTGGGTCTTTATGGAGGCTTCATTACACAGATGACTGGCGATTGAGTCAACCTCTAGCCCCTCCCCCCTCTCTGGAGGTGAGGGAGGAGGGACTCAAAATTCCAACCTGCCAGTCACATGGTTGGTTTCACTGGCAACCAGCCCTCAGCCTTAGGTGTAGTCTAAAAGTTACCTTATCAACATAACAAAAGATACATTTGTCACTCTTATTATTTCAGAAAATCCAGGAGTTTTAGGAGCTCTGTGCCAGAAGTGGAGATGAAGACTAAATATATATATTTACACATATATATATAAATATATACATTAAAAATTTTTTATTGGAGTATAGTTGATTTACAATGTTGTGTTAGTTTCAGGTGTACAGCAAAGTGATTCAGTTATACATATATTCATTCTTTTGAAAAAATATTTATTTATTTTTATTTATTTTGCCAGGTCTTAGTTGCGGTACATGGGATAACCTATGATTTTCTCCAGACATATGCCCAGGAGTGGGATTGCTGGATCATATGGTAGTTCTCTCTTTAGTTTTTTAAGGACCCTCCATACTGTTCTCTATAGTGGTTGTACCACAAATATATATTTATTATAAATCACAATATCACATTAACCCATTCTGTATGACTTTGTAGAACTGGTCCCTACCCTATGTATAACATGTGTTAAACCCAAAGGGTTTCACCTTGGTATGACAGTAGGTTTAAACAAATATACAGATTTTCTGGTGTCACACGAGGTCAATTAGAATCTCTAGGGATGGGCCCATGCACTGGAATTTTTTATATGCCATGGACATTTTTGCCATCTGATGAAGCCTATAGACTCCTCCTCAGAATAACATTTTTAAAAGACATAAAATAAGAAAAAAAAATGCCTATACTTACAATGGAACTCACTTATAGTGGAAGAGAGAAATCAAAATACTAAAACAAGTTTGTGATAAAATAAAATATTTGTTGCTTCTATATGAACACATTTGACAAGACCTAGCAGACCTAACTACAGTAATTCCAAAGTAGCAATAAGAATAAACAACATTTTCCTCCAGATTTTGCTCCCCACTAGTTCTCACCTTAATGATCTCTAATGGTTTTCCTAACACTCCCAACAAAGAATCCCTTTAACTGGTTTCCTATCTTTGAAAAGAGTCCGTCTTCTCTAGTAATGGCAATAATTCATTTCCCATTTCCTGCCTTCCCATTCCAATGAAATGACGTTAAATTTTTTGAATAAAAATTTAAGAACCATTGTTTTGGCCTCTAGGAAGTCACTGAGTTTCAAAGACCCCTGAAATGATTGTATGAATGAGTACTAGCTAAGATGTTAGCTGATATCATCTTAAACGAATTGATAGGTTATCACAGAACATTGAGTGATAACCTGTGATAACTAATTGATATCCCTCTCAGAGGCATCAGTATTATTATATGGAGTTATTTCTATGTATATTTAGAATAGAAATGTATTAAAATTTTACATAATACACACTCCCTAGAATGGCTAAGAATACAAAGGCTGACAATATCAATTGTTGGCAAGGGTGTGAACCAACGGAAACTTTCATACATTGCTGGTAGGATTGCAAAATGGTACAGCCACTTTAGAGAATAGTTGGGCAGCTTTTTTATAGTTAAACAAAAATTTACTATAGTGAAACATATACCTATACAATTATCCATAATCTCTAATTTCACTCCTAAACATCTCGTCAAGAGAATAAAGACGTGTTATACAAAAGCTATATGGAAATGTTATAAACATTATTCATCAGAGCTAAAAATTGGAAGCAATCTAACTGTTGACCAACTGGTGAATGGATGGCATAGTATATCCTGGACAGAAAATCAATCAGTAGTTGATTGAGGCTTGGGGTCAGGGAAGAGAACTCTGTGTTAAAAAGTAGAGGTATGTTGCACAAGGATGAGGGGTGGACTTGGAATGGAGGATGTTAGGAACTGTTTACAGATCTGCAGAGACAGGGACTCTAAAATGGGCTGACTGTAAGTATGCAAAGAGTTTGGGATCCTGGCTGCTACTCAGGGGCTTTGGCAAAGAGCCCTCACCCAAATGAGGAGAGGATATGATGGAGGGGGAAAGGGCGACTCTACTTCTTCCAAATCAAATGGCAAAATACCTGGATTGAGTAAACCCTGGGTGATGCTTTGATCTGAATGGAGTGGGAGGAAACTTTTCACCAAAAGTCTGGGATTGGATTTCTCTACTACTAAAGCCAACAGAGGTTAAGCCAGATTTAGTTTCATTTAAGAATATAAAGTAAGAGACTTCCCTGGTGGCACAGTGGTTAAGAATCCGCCTGCCAATGCAGGGGACACGGGTTTGAGCCCTGGTCCGGGAAGATCCCACATGTTGCAGAGCAGCTAAGCCTGTGCACCACAACTACTGAGCCTGTGCTCTAGAGCCCACATGCCACAACTACTGAGCCTGTGTGCTACAACTACTGAAGCTCATGCGCCTAGAGCCTGTGCTCTGCAACATGAGAAGCCACTGCAATGAGAAGGCTGAACACCACAACAAAGAGTAGCCCCCACTCGACGCAACTAGAGAAAGCCCGCACACAGCAACAGAGACCCAGTGCTGGCAAAAATAAATAAATAAATAAATTTTAAAAAAGACTATAAAGTAAGTTGACACTTCTTGTGTTTGATTCTCGTGGAACAAATTCATAGAGATTCATGTGTGTGAGCATAAAATCATATTAATAGAGGGATGTTAGAGAAGATGTAATAGCCAGAGAAAAGGACACTAAAGGTGGTTTTGGCACTGACAGAAGTGGTGAGACAATCCTTTGGCAGCAACAGGGTTCCTGTTCCCCTGGGATCTTGCCAGAGAAGCTGGTACTTCTCACCTTGCTTTCTTGAAAGACTCAGTTACTTGGGCTTAGAGACCTTGCAAAGAAACATACTTTAATAGTCTGTTATGTAGGAAACTGAAAGTCAACTTAAGCATCATATCCAAATTTGCAAAATTTGTTCAAAACAATTTGCACTTGCCAAGCAATTTGTTTTGAACAGTTGCCTTGTCTATGAAAGGCAGCCAGCAGAAGATAACATTGTACTATCAACATAAACAAAGGCTATCTTCTTATAAACACTTGCCCAAAATACAACATGCAGTTCACCCAACCTTGGGAGTTAGCAATTGCATGTTGATGTAATGATCAAGAGTTTTCAAGTAGGAAAAACCCAACAGACCTAAGACATGTCTTTTCAGAGTAAACTGCAGAGATGGGTGATTATGTTAACATCAGATTATTATACATATTTATTGCTGCAGTAGAACCATCTCCTCACACATTATCTTGGCTTCATAATGGTTGAGAAAAGCACTTGTGTATATAAATATGAAACTGTGATTATGATGGGAGTATAATATTGACAGTCTTTAATGATTGATCAAGATCAGTGACTTAAGAGATTTTGAAATGTCTAAGGTTTGTCCCAGCCCAGAATTACTGGATGGAGCGGGGCCTGGAAGAATGTCTTCATCTGCTTGGGCTGCCATAACAAAACATCATAGACTGTGTGGCTTAAACCAGAGAAATTTATTTTGTCATAGTTGTAGAGGCTGGAAGCTTGAGATCAGGGTACCAGAAAGGTCCAGTTTTAGTGAGGGGTTTCTTCTGGCTTACATGTGGCTGCCTTCTTGCTGTGTCCACACATGGCCTTTCCTCAGTGCTTACATGTGGAGAAAGAGTGACCTCTCTCTCTTCTACTTTTTTTTTTTTTTGTACTGGGATAGTATATTTACAAATATACATCCAGAAAATATAAAGCACTAATATTTATATACAAGAAAAAGACAAACAACCCATTTAAACAATGGACAAAAGACATGAACAGGTACATCACAAAAGAGGATAACCAATGGCCAATAAACATATGAATGTTATTGACCTTAGAGAAATGCAAAGTAAAATCCACAATGGCATACCACTACACACCCACCAGAATGACTAAAATGAAAAACACTGGCAGCACTACGTATGCATGTGGGTGTGTGGGGACACTGTGAGGCACTGCCTGGATCTCCTTTTCTTTTATTTTTGTTTATTTATTTTCTTATTAGTCATCCATTTTATACACCGCAGTGTATACATCTCAATCCCAATCTCCCAGTTCATCACACCACAACCTCAAACCCCTGTCGCTTTCCCCTCCTTGGTGTTCATATGTTCGTTCTCTACTTCTGTGTCTCAATTTCTGCTCTGCAAGCCAGTTAATCTGTACCATTTTCTAGGTTCCACCTATATGCATTAATATACGATATTTGTTTTTCTCTTTCTGACATACTTCACTCTGTATGACAGTCTCTAGATGCATCCACATCTCTACAAATGACCAAATATCGTTCCTTTTTATGGCTGAGTAATATTCCATTGTATATATGTACCACATCTTCTGTATCTATTTGTCGATGGATATTTAGGTTGCTTCCATGACCTGGCTATTGTAACTAGTGCTGCAATGAATATTGGGGTGCATCTGTCTTTTTGAATTATGGTTTTCTCTGGGTATATGCCCAGTAGTGGGATTTCTGGGTCATATGGTAATTCTATTTTTAGTTATTTAAGGAAACTCTATACTGTTCTCCATAGTGGCTGTATCAATTTACATTCCCACCAACAGTGTAAGAGGGTTCCCTTTTCTCCACACCCTCTGCAGCATTTGTTGTTTGTAGATTTTCTGATGATGCCCATTCTAACTGGTGTGAGGTGGTACCTCACTGTAGTTTTGATTTGCATTTCGCTAATAATTAGTGATGTTGAGAAGCTTTTAATGTGTTTCTTGGCCATCTATATGTCTTCTATGGAGAAATATCTATTTAGGTCTTCTGCCCATTTTTTGATTGGGTTGTTTGTTTTTTTAATATCGAGCTACATGAGCTGTTTATATATTTTGGAGATTAATCCTTTGTTTGACGATTCATTTGCAAACATTTTCTCCCATTCTGAGGTTGCCTTTTCATCTTGTTTATGGTTTCCTGTGCTGTACAAAAGCTTTGAAGTTTTATTAGGTCCCATTTATTTATTTTTGTTTTTATTTCCATTACTCTAGGAGGTGGATCAAAAAAGATCTTGCTGTGATTTATGTCAAAGAGTGTTCATCCTATGTTTTCCTCTAAGAGTTTTATAATGCCCGGTCTTACATTTAGGTCTCTAATCCATTTTGAGTTTATTTTCGTGTATGGTGTTAGGGAGTGTTCTAATTTCATTCTTTTACATGCAGCTGTCCACTTTTCCCAGCACCACTTATTGAAGAGACTGTCTTTTCTCCATTGTATATGCTTGCCTCCCTTGTCATAGATTAGTTGACCATAGGTGTGTGGGTTTATCTCTGGGCTTTCTATCCCGTTCCATTGATCTATATTTCTCTTTTTGTGCTAGTACCATATTGTCTTGATTACTGTAGCTTTGTAGTATAGTCTGAAGTCAGGGAGTCTGATTCCTCCAGCTCCATTTTCTTCCCTCAAGACTGCTTTGGCTATTTGGGGTCTTTTTTGTCTCCATACAAATGTTAAGATTTTTTGTTCTAGTTCTGTAAAAAATGCCACTGGTAATTTGATAGGGATTGCATTTATTCTATAGATTGCTTTGGGTAGTATAGTCATTTTCACAATACTGATTCTTCCAATCCAAGAACATGGAATATCTCTCCATCTGTTTGCATCATCTTTGATTTCTTTCATCAGTGTCTTATAGTTTTCTGAGCATAGGTATTTTATATCCTTAGGTAGGTTTATTCCTAGGTATTTTTTCTTTTTGTTGCAATGGTGAATGGATTTTATCCTTAATTTCTCTTTTTGATCTTTCATTGTTAGTGTATAGGAATGCAAAAGATTTCTGTGCATTAATTTTTTATCCTGCAACTTTACCAAATTCATTGATTAGCTCTAGTAGTTTTCTGGTGGCATCTTTAGGATTCTCTATGTATAGTATCATGTCATCTTCAAACAGTGACAGATTTACTTCTTTTTTTCCAATTTGTATTCCTTTTGTTTCTTTTTCTTCTCTGATTGCTGTGGCAAGGACTTCCAAAGCTATGTTGAATAATAGTGGTGAGAGTGGACATCCTTGTCTTGTTCCTGATCTTAGAGGAAATGCTTTCAGTTTTTCACCATTGAGAATGATATTTGCTGTGGGTTTGTCATATATGGCTTTTATTATGTTGAGGAATGTTCCCTCTATGCCCACTTTCTGGAGAGATTTTAACATAAAATTGTTGAATTTGTCAAAAGCTTTTTCTGCATCTATTGAGATGATCGTATGTTTTTTTTTTTTTTCTCCAATTTGTGCTGTCTCGGCGCACGTACGTGTCACCAGCTCTTTTTTTTTTTTTTTTTAAATTTATGGCTGTGTTGGGTCTTTGTTTCTGTGCGAGGGCTTTCTCTAGTTGTGGCAAGTGGGGGCCACTCTTCATCGCGGTGCGCGAGCCTCTCACTATCACGGCCTCTCTTGTTGCGGAGCACAGGCTCCAGACGCGCAGGCTCAGTAATTGTGGCTCACGGGGCCAGCTGCTCCATGGCATGTGGGATCTTCCCAGACCAGGGCTCGATCCCGTGTGTCCGGCATTGGCAGGCGGACTCTCAACCACTGTGCCACCAGGGAAGACCGATCGTATGGTTTTTATTCTTCAATTTGTTAATATGGTATATCACATTGATCGATTTGCCTATATTGACGAAACCTTGCATCTCTGGGATAAATCCCACTTGATCATGGTGTATGATCCTTGTAATGTGCTGTTGGATTCTGTTTGCTAGTATTTTCTTGAGGATTTTTGCATCTATATTCATCAGTGATGTTGGTCTGTGATTTTCTTTTTTTGTAATATCTTTGTCTGGTTTTGGTATCAGGGTGATGGTGGGCTCATAGAATGAGTTTGGGAGTGTTCCTTCCTCTGCAATTTTTTGGAAGAGTTTGAGAAGGATGGATGTTAGCTCTTCTCTAAATGTTTGGTAGAATTCTCCTGTGAAGCCATGTGGTCCTGGACTTTTGTTTCCTGGAAGATTTTTAATCACAGTTTCAATTTCATTACTTGTGATTGGTCTGTTCATATTTTATGTTTCTTCCTTGTTCAGTCTGAGAAGTTTATACCTTCCTAAGAATTTGTTCATTTCTTCCAGGTTGTCCATTTTATTGGCATAGAGTTGTTTGTAGTCATCTCTTAGGATGTTTTGTATTTCTGTGGTGTCTGTTGTAACTTCTCCTTTTTTTTTTTTTTTTTTTTTTTTTTTTTCTTTTTGCAGTATGCGGGCCTCTCACTGTTGTGGCCTCTCCCGTTGCAGAGCACAGGCTCCGGATGCGCAGGCCCAGCGGCCATGGCTCACGGGCCCAGCCGCTCCGCGGCATATGGGATCCTCCCAGACCGGGGCACGAACCCGTATCCCCTGCATCGGCAGGCGGACTCTCAACCACTGCGCCACCAGGGAGGCCCAACTTCTCCTTTTTCATTTCTAATTTTATTGATTTGAGTCCTCTCCGTCTTTTTCTTGATGAGTCTGGCTAAGGGTTTATCAATTTTGTTTATCTTCTCAAGGAACCAGCTTTTAGTTTTATCGATCTTCGCTATTGTTTTCTTTGTTTCTATTTCTTTTATTTCTGCTCTGATCTTTATGCTTTCATTCCTTCTTCTAACTTTGGGTTTTGTTTGTTATTCTTTCTCTAGTTCCTTTAGGTGTAAGGTTAGATTGTTTATTTGAGATTTTTCTTGTTTCTTGAGGTAGGCTTGTATAGCTATAAACTTCCCACTTAGAACTGCTTTTGCTGCATCCCATAGATTTTGGACTATCGTGTTTTCATTATCATTTGTCTCTAGGTATTTTTTGATTTCCTCTTTGATTTCTTTAGTATTCTCTTGGTTATTTAGTAACATATTGTTTAGCCTCCTTGTGTTTGTGGTTTTTGTATTTTTTCCCTGTAATTGATTTCTAATCTCATAACGTTATTGTCAGAAAAGATGCTTGATATGATTTCAATTTTTTTAAGTTTACTGAGGCTTGATTTGTGGCCCAAGATGTGATCTATCCTGGAGAATGTTCCACGCGCACTTGAGAAGAAAGTGTAATCTGCTGTTTTTAGATGGAATGTCCTATAAATATCCATTAAATCTATCTGGTCTATTGTGTCATTTAAAGCTTGTGTTTCCTACTTAATTTTCTGTTTGGATGATCTGTCCATTGATGTAAGTGAGGTGTTAAAGTCCCCCATTATTATTGTGTTACTGTTGATTTCCTCTTTTAGAGCTGTTAGCAGTTGCCTTATGTATTGAAGTGTTCCTATATTGGGTGCATATATATTTATAATTGTTATATCTTCTTCTTGGGTTGATCCGTTAACATTACATAGTGTCCTTTATTGTCTCTTGTAACATTCTTTATTTTAAAGTCTATTTTATCTGATATGAGTATTGCTACTCCAGCTTTCTTTTGATTTCCATTTGCATGGAATATCTTTTTCTATCCCCTCACTTTCAGTCTGTATGTGTCCCTAGGTCTGAAGTGCATCTCTTGTAGACAGCGTATATATGGGTCTTGTTTTTGTATACATTCAGCAAGCCTGTGTCTTTTGGTTGGAGCATTTAATCCATTCATATTTAAGGTAATTATCAATATGTATGTTCATATTACCACTTTCTTAATTTTGGGGGTTTGGTTTTGTAGGTCCTTTTCTTCTCTTGTGTTTCCCACTTCGAGAAGTTCATTTAGCATTTGTTGTAGAGCTGGTTTGGTGGTTCTGAATTCTCTTAGCTTTTGCTTGTCTGTAAAGCTTTTGATTTCTCCATCGAATCTGAATGAGATCCTTGCTGGGTAGAATAATCTTAGTTGTAGGTTTTTCCCTTTCATCACTTTAAATATATCATGCCACTCCCTTCTGGCTTGTAGAGTTTCAGCTGAGAAATCAGCTGTTAATCTTATGAGAGTTCCCTTGTATATTATTTGACATTTTTCCCTTGCTGCTTTCAATAATGTTTCTTTGTCTTTAATTTTTGCCAGTTTGATTACTACGTGTCTCGACATGTTTCTCCTTGGTTTTATCCTGTATGGGACTCTCTGCACTTCCTGGACTTGGGTGGCTATTTTCTTTCTCATGTTAGGGAAGTTTTCGACTGTAATCTCTTCAAATATTTTCTCGGGTACTTTCTCTCTCTCTTTTCCTTCTGTGACCCCCATAATGTGAATGTTGTTGGGTTTAATGTTGTCCCAGAGGTCTCTTAGGCTGTCTTCATTTCTTTTTTTTGTTTGTTTTTTTTTGTTTTTTGCGGTATGCAGGCCCCTCACCACTGTGGCCTCCCCTGCCATGGAGCACAGGTTCTGGACATGCAGGCCCAGCAGCCATGGCCCACAGGCCCAGCCGCTCTGCGGCATGTGGGATCCTCCCGGACTGGGGCACGAACTCTTCTCCCCTGCATCGGCAGGCGGACCCCCAACCACTGCACCACCAGGGAAGCCCCTATCTTCATTTCTTTTCATTCTTTTTTCTTTATTCTGTTCCACAGCAGTGAATTCCACCATTCTGTCTTCTAGGTCACTTAACCCTTCTTCTGCCTCAAGTATTCTGCTATTGATTCCTTCTAGTGTATTTTTTCATTTCAGTTATTGTATTGTTCATTGCTGTTTGTTTGTTCTTTAATTCTTCTAGGTCTTTGTTAAACATATCTTACATCTTCTTGATCTTTGCCTCGATTCTTTTTCTGAGGTCGTAGATCATGTTCACTATCATTATTCTGAATCCCTTTTCTGGAAGATTGCCTATCTCCATTTCATTTAGTTGTTTTTCTGGGGGGTTTTATCTTGTTCCTTCATCTGGTACATAGCCCTCTGCCTTTTCATCTTGTCTATCTTTCTGTGAATGTGACTTTTGTTCCACAGGCTGCAGGATTGTAGTTCTTCTTGCTTCTGCTGTCTGCCCTCTCCCTCTTCTACTTCTTAGAAGGCCACCAATTCTATTAGGCAAGGACTTCCATCCTCATTTAACCTTAGTTACCTCCTAAAAGCCCCATCTCCAAACACAGTCACATTAGGAGTTGGGGCTTCAACATAGGAACTTGCAGAGGACACAGTTTAGTCCAAAGCAAACAGTAAGCAGCCCCTCCCTCCTCTCTGCATGGAACTTTCAATTTAGCCACCAGAGAACCTGTAATGCATGAAGCAGTAACAGTGAGTAAGGAAGGTAGAATCCAAAGCTGAGAAAGAGGAGGGCTGGAGTACTCAAAGAAGCCTTTCTAAACCTGAGACTCCCTTGAGACCTTCAAGCCTGCTTGCAGATTTTCTAAACCCTGAATTCAGTCAGGATTGCCTTGCTCAGTGGCTTCCATTGCTCTAAAGAAAATGTCCAGTCTCTTTTATCACTGCTTTCCAGTGCCCTGGTTCTACCTCCCAGCCTCTTCTCTTGCCACCCTCTGATGCAATCCCACTGAGCTGCTTTCAGTCCCAAGTAACTCTCCTTCACCTTTAGGACTGTGCCCATGCAGTTCTCTCTACCTGGAAGACATCCACCCAACATCTCACATCTCATCCTCTTGCCTCAGTTTGTACCTGCCAGCTCCCCTCATCCTTGAGGTCTCAGTTTAGAGGATGCTTCCTCAGAAAACCTCAGAGAGAACAGCAACATGAACCCTCAAACACCTGTCATCATCTGCATTTGGTAATGGAATATCATCAAATATTCTGCCAGTGTTCATATTCCCCTAATAATCTCATAAATAATTTTAATAGTTTATTTGTATGAATCAAGATTGAAAGTTCACACTTTGCAAATAATAAAGTTATTCCACTGAATTATTACATATATAATATTTATCCATTGCCCATCCCTTACCACATTGGTTGAACCACAAGTTATTATCTGCCCCTGAACACACACCCCCAGGCCACCTACGTGGGATTCAAAATTTCAGTTCACATTCATATCTGCAGAGCTAACCCCTAACCACAAATTACTACTGACATTGTCCTCACAAAGCTAACTCACCCAAATTAAGAGACAGCCCAGATATATCTCCAATATGTCATTTTCAGCACAACCTGACCTCACTGTAGGGTTCTTCAAGAACTAGAAAATTGACAATATGCTCTAAAGGAAAAGAAAGGAAAGAATGTGTGATGCTCCAGTTGGCAGCTCTAGGTTCTACCAGCATGGGCTTTGAAGACATTTACATATCAGAAAGTTTATTATAAGCCAGATGAAATGTTTGTGCAATGCACCCCGTGAGACTTACTGTGCCAAAAGCTGAATCTAAGTTTAGGTGGATTCCAAATTCTTTCCTTTCCCGAAATCCTCTAAAAATAGCTTCTCTATTACTTAGGAAATCTGTCTTGCTCCTGAACACAAATATGCTTTGATTTGATTCCAACATAAAAAGGCATTACTGAACAAAAGAAACACAGAGCTCTTATTGAGGGACATGGATGGGTAAGGAACTATCTGAACTATTTACTATTTATTGTCCTTGTGTTCTAGAATGTACAGAATGCTCCCCTCCCCCCATTTCTGTGTTCTACATTGAAACACAGTGGAGAGGGGGCTTTGCCAATGAAATTTGGTGAGTGTAGGAGGAGGGAGGTACAGGCAGTGTACCAAGTCCAGCTTGGTACACAGAACGTGCTGGAGAGAGAAATGCTGAAAAACAGAGAGAATAGGGGAGGATTTATATTTCCATGTTGGCAGTTGATCACATTCAGTCTTATTCAGTGAAGCTGCTTCAGTGGCTGTTGCCATGGGAACCAGACATGATTAAGTAGTTTATTGGATGCAGCTTCCATGGACTGATGTTCTAAAGCTGGGTCAGTATTTCACCCTCACTTTAGGTGTTCCAAAGGTACCAAGGTATTTTCTTCCAACAGGTGTGTTTATTTCACTATCAATGTACACCCAAAACACCCGAGATAAAATGGCTAAAATTCATGAACCTAATATTTGTAGGATTTTGGTTATTTTGTCAGTAATAAAATAATTTAGTGTATTTGCCAGAAGGAGGCTATAATTGTAAATTTTACATGTGTGCACACTGAATTTTGCATCACAATGTAAAAGGGATCATCTCACTTTGTAAGATCAGTAAGGCCATCACTGATTTGCGGTATTTCTCTTTCCGGACTGGGCTGGTTCAGAAAAACATTCATCACTGTAGTGACATTATAGTTACCTTTCGACGATCTCCACATCTCTCATTTGTTTAAACCGACAGTTTTCTGGTGAGAGTCTGGCCAGACATCTCGTCTCCCCAACCACCTAATGAGGTGTAGCAACATTGCTTTCCTCCTCATATTCAGCTCCCTTAGTTACTCACATGACACACATGGATAGGCAGCTGACAGATACTGTGTATCTGTGATTCTTTCCAGAAACACTCTACAGCAGTCAGTGTGTGGAAATCAGCACACACCGAACAGTAGCAAATAGCTGGGAGCTGGGGCAGTGCTTTCTAAAAGGCTGCGTGCAGACCTGGGCTTTGCTGCTTAGAAGCTGGGTGACTTGCTTCCTTTGTCACAACTGCTTCAGGATTACTGGGAGGCACTGCCCAGATTCCTCTTCAGACCAAAGGACTCCCAGCTGCTGGAAGTGTTGTCAGCTAACAGCTGGGGCCCTCTCCAGAAATTGTCTTCTCCTAAAAAGAGCCAACCCCTCAGGGCCATGCTTCCTTCCTGGGTATCTCACAAACATCTGGTTCACGGGAGGGCAAGGGAGAGAAGGGGTGGTATGAAAGCCTGGGCCCCTCACTCTTACCCACCTTGCTCCAACTCCAGACCCCTCTGAAGGTTCACCCATCTAGCACTGATGATACTAGAACCTTCCTCATAAAGATGTTTTGGGGAATACATTATCAGTGTAGCCAGCACATTAGAAGTACACCATGGATATTAGCGATTCACATGGTTTTCAAAACCCTTGGCTGATTTACATGATGGAAGGCATTGCATTTCCCTTAAGCATGGGTTCCTCGGAGGTAAAAAGGTCTTTATTGGACAATATCTGGGACTGTCCTTCAACCTGTAGTTTGAAGTTTGATCCAGAGCTGAGATTTTCCATTTGTAAGCAGTGGCATTTTTAAAAACTGAAATCTCATGTGGAAACCATAGATATGTATACACATAATAATAAGAATCAATAAAAAGTATAGGGCACTTGCTATGTGCCAGGTACCATGATTAGCACTTTACTCTTAGGATATATGTGCACGCTTGTGCAATAACGAATTCACTGAACCTTCCCGACAACCCTGTGATGTACACACTACTGTTGTCTCTTGTACTTCTTGCAAAACCTCTCCAGTGCATTCACAATAGTACAAAGGATGGTGGAATTTGATGACGACGACTATTTTCTCTGAATAATGGATACTTTGAATGCAGCTTTGGGTCACGAGATTTTTTTTAAAAAGCAGTAAGTAGAATATATGTAGCACAAATAATCTAAAATAATAACCACACACACAGACACACACACACACACAAACATATTCATTCGAAGCTTTAGCTGTGTAGCTGAGAACAGTTGTTGAGAAATGCAACCGTTCTTTCATATTCCAAATAGTCCTGAGAAAGCAATTTGAAAGGGGAAGGGGAAGGAAGATTATGGAAAGGAATGCATACTACTTAATACAAAAACGTGAAATTTTATGTTCATCGGAGAGAGAATTACAGGGTGTGTTAGGAAAATGGTTTCCTTCCTCCTTTTGGGTTTAGACTGTAGGGACAACTAATGTCTGTCATTGGGAGACTGTGTATTTGTGTTTGTGTGTGTATGAGCTTTCAGTTCCCTAATGGGCAGCTAGGAAATTAAGAGATTTTATCTGCAACGACACTGGTAGGGAGATTGGAGTTCGGGTTAGGACTTAGGGATCCATGGCCATTCTGGACTCTTCAAAGAGACCTAGAATACCAAAACCTCCAAGAACGGAGCTGACACTCATGCCCCAGAGATGTTGACCCAGGCCAAATAAATCATCCTCTGGACCATGTACCACTCAGGGAAGAACACTGACAATGACCCAAAAATAAGTCCTAGGGGCAGGGCCTGGGGTTTTGAACAAGCACAAGAGCTATGCATGGCAGCAAAAGAGAATCTTTTACAAAGAGTAGAATATGAGTTGGTGGGGCGGATTTAGGATCTGGGGTGTGCCAACAAGAAATCCCAGTGAAGAATTAAACTTTTCGGATAGTTTTCCCTTGAGCTAGAGGAAAATTCTTAGCCTCATTATAAATGGCTTCCTTCTTATGTGGTCTAAAGTTTCCTCAACAGTGTAATAAAATCTGATATACCTACAAACCTTGAGAGTTGTAGTGATATGGGGGCACAAGCTGTGGGGGAGAGACGGAAAAAGCATGTGGTGGTCAAAGGCAGAGAAAAGAAGAGCAGGCCTCTCAGACCTAGCAGGCTGCTGGGCTCCAGTGATCTGGATGCCAGGATCTTCTTGAGGGTCCTAAAACAAAAGCGGTTGCCCTTAAGGGTCCAAAACACTGACCTTGAGTTATAAGTGGGTTCGGTTAAACTTTTTTTTTTAACAGAGAGTAATTAAGAGTCCATTCTAAACATTGCTCTACAGAACTGAAAATATTTGTTCAATATTTCCTGTGGTGGAAATGCAAAATGATTTTAGCAGTTGATCATAGAAGTTGTGGGAACTGTGTATTTCTTAAAGAGAAAAATTTACTACACATGGGCCCAACATCACTATCTAGAAGCGTTCTTTATGTACCAGTTCCATGAAATCCAAGTATATTTTTTGGTAGATGTTGCTGTGTGGCTGGATGTTTAGGTAGCAAGAAAGAGAAGTGATGTGGGATAGGAAGCCAAGAGCTACAACTTCAACCCACCACCAGCCAGCAGGGTACTCTCAGGCATATCTCCTTGGCCTCTTGGAACCTCAGATTTCTCTTTAAAATGGGTTTTGCAAATTCCACCATTAGAGATTCATTACTTTGGCCTAAAGTGTTTCTCTCTGCTAAAATACACATACTCCTATGAGTGTTGTCAGAAACCACAATCAGGTATTTATGGTAAAGTGAATTTATTCAAGAACAGACTTTGGAAAGGGTTACTGATGTGGAGAAAGAGCACAGAAAGGGGAGGACGTTCAAGCCAACATACATTTTTCATTAGAACTCATCAGCTAAGAGGGGGGAAGAAATGAAGAGTTTTGACAGTGTTGCCTTGTCAAGGTAAGAGGGAATATATGTCACCACAGTAAGAGTTGAGTTTTACTAAATATTTGTCCCACTGAAAAGCAATTGCTAGCTGTGCTGGTTAAAACTCCAGGATACAAAATTATCATCCTTGGGTTTCTTCCTGGGTTGTGGTGTGATTGCCAGTTCTGCTTCAGAGTAGGAAAATTAATTCCTTTCTTTCAGATTTCCCCTCTAAAATGGATGTCTGACTGATGATCATTTTCTAATTAAGTCATTTATTGAGAATGTAAGAAATTTCTACAGTGTTTTATCAACTCCAAAGTAAAAGACTGGTCAATGATTTTTTTTTTTAAATGAGAGGACTTCCCTGGTGGTGCAGTGGTTAAGAATTCACCTGCCAATACAGGGGACATGGGGTCAATCCCTGGTCCAGGAAGATCCCATAAGCCACGGAGCAACTAAGCCCGTGTGCCACAGCTACTGAGCCTGCATTCTAGAGCCTGTGAGCCACAACTACTGAGCCTGTGCACCACAACTACTGAAGCCCATGCACTTTAGAGCCCACGTGCCGCAACTACTGAGCCCGCATGCGGCAACTAATGAAGCCTGTGACCCTAGACCCCGTGCTCTGCAATAAGAGAAGCCACTGCCACGAGAAGCCTGTGCACCGCAACGAAGAGTAGCCCCTGCTCGGCGCAACTAGAGAAAAGCCCATGCGCAGCAATGAAGACCCAGTGCAGCCGAAAAAAAGAAAAAAAGAGCATTGAAGATGTAACACCTTAGGTCTCTTCCAGCTCTGAAATATTTTGGTTGTGTGTCGTGCCTTACTTTCTGAAAGTGGAGGTGTTTGAAGGAGGTCATGCCCACAGGGCCCAGTTAAAGGAAAAGGCACCAAGCTCAGGGCTGGCCAATTTGGCTGACTCATCGAGAGCAGAACTGTACCCTCTCTGAATTTTTTGAGCAATAAAAGGAGAGCTATGTCTTATAGTTAGTAGCATCAGAAGTTCAGCAGACACTGTGAATTAGAGATGGAACTGATGTAATTTTCTACATAGAAGTTAAGCTGGGCAACTCAATGCAGGGCTCAATATAAACAACTCCCTTTAGAAGCAGCCAAGAATATGGTCTTAACAGATACAGCATGCTTGGATGGTTTAGGACAATCTCTTATATCCTTATAGTTAAAAAACCAAACAAAACTGCTTCTCTTGATATCATATACATTTTTTAATTGAGTCTTGAATAGAGACTCTATTAAACAGTCAGGAGAAAATATAAAAGGTATTTTAGCTCTAAAATAAGCTTTATTCCTCATAGAAACAAACGTGAACAACTGAGAACATTTCCTCCTCATAGTTTCCTCAGGAACAGATGAACCTGGGATCCTTGACCCTTGTGGTATCTTGTGACTCACTCTTTATATTCAAAAAACATTTTAGTTGTCTGAAGAAGATTTTCCAATACAGCTCTATTCCCTGCAAAATAGATTTCTTCCCAGAGAATTTTATCTATCCACTCACTGTTTTATGATTTATTTTGAAGGACTTGAAACAGTTTTGGTTCCTTGGGGGATGATTTGAATTCACTTAACAGAATACAGGCCCCTTTGTGAGCTAGAATTTCAGGATCTGTAACTCAGTAAAAGTGATTTATGGCTTTTATGAATGTTGGAAAGTAGGAGCTTCAGTGGATTAAATTCCACTGAAAACTTGCTGGTGATTTGTGATTTATTAACAAAATAAAAGAGAAGCTGTTTAAGGTATTAGAACAGAATTCAAATTCCTGGGTAAGCTTTAGCCAAGTAAATGACAACTTCAATTGCACAATTATTAGAAGGTCTATTTTCAGCTCAGTGTCTATGATGACACAAAGTTTTGCCATAGACATAAAGTGAGAAGTTTTACTCTAAAGGCTATAGCTTCTTAATGTTGATATTTTCTATGAATGTAAGAATTTTAAAGTGCCAAGATCTAATCTGGAGTTTTGTTCATGTGCTCATACAGAAGAATTTGAGTTCAAACCTTCTTTTCTTACTCCATCAAGACAATGTCCATCTCATGGGATTTTGGTCTTAGAGGAGGAAAAAGAGAGAACAATAATAAACTCTAATGAGAAACACAGGAAATGAGATGGCGTGAGAAAATCCTTCCAGTCCCTGCATGTTAGGTTGACTGCAACTGTGTCACAGAGGGCCACGACCACAGCAAAACAGGAACTGTTTTGCTAAACACTTTCCACTGAAGAGGTCCCAAAAATGCCCTTACTTTTGGTTTCAGATGTGGAGTCACTTTATCCATTTTCAGATATGCGTGCTATTGTGTGGGCTTGGTCACATCCAGCAGGATCCCCAGTTAGGAGAGAAGTAGTTCATTGTTTATGTGACCTCTGATTTGTTTCAAATCTAGCAAGTTGCATAAAAGTCTTCCAATGTCCTCCTTTTGGAAAAATTGGTCTGGCATTATAACTATGGGAGTAACTGTGATGGTGGAAAGGAAAAAGCTGCTAAAAAGAGAATAAAGGGAACAAAGAGGCATACTTCAGGTAGGATAGTCAGGGGAAGCCTCTCTGAGTGGACAATATTCAGTTAACACCTAAAGGAAGAGAAAGCCAGAATAAGAAAAGTATGGGAAGAGCTTCTAGGAAGAAAAGACAGCATATGCAAAGGTCCTGAGGCTGGACAGGCTGGTGTAATGAGCCAAAGAGAGAGTGGTTTGAAATAAGCTTGGGAAGGTGGGTGGGAGCCAGGTCCTGTAGCAGATTGGAGGGCACTGCAAGTTTACATTTAATTCTGGGTGTAGTAGGAATCCATTGAGGGAGGTTAAATAGACCATGACATGAACAAATTTTTATTTCAAGATGCACCTATTGTCTGTGTAGAGAATGGGTTGGCTAGGGCGAGGAGATTGGGTGGTAATGAAGGACAGGTTGATAAAATCAACAGCACTTCCAGTGAACCAAATATAGAGAGCGAGGAGAAGGATGAATCAAGATACACTGAAGGGGGCTTCCCTGGTGGCGCAGTGGTTGAGAGTCCGCCTGCCGATGCAGGGGACGCGGGTTCGTGCCCCGGTTCGGGAAGATCCCACATGCCGCGGAGCGGCTGGGCCCGTGAGCCATGGCCGCTGAGCCTGCGTGTCCGGAGCCTGTGCTCCACAACGGGAGAGGCCAGAGCAGTGAGAGGCCCGCGTACCGCCAAAAAAAAAAAGATACACTGAAGTTTCTCACCAGGGTGTCTAAATGAGAGATGATGCCATTTACAAGACAGGTAAGGCTTAGGTTGGGGAAACAAGTTGGGAGGTGAGGAACCAAAAGCACCAGGAGATACCTGGTGATGTCTCTGAAATTCTCTAGTGGAAATACCAAGAAGGCAGTTGGATATAGGAATCTTGAGTTCCAGGAAGAGATCATGGCTGGAGATATTAATGTTGGCATCTAGATGGTATTGGAGCCACGGTCCTGGATAAGATTATGCACAAAGAGCTCAGAAAAACAAGAGAAATGATCAGGGACTCCAAAATTTAGAGGTTGGATATTGGAAAAAGAACTTACATAGATGGCAGTGAGATGGGAAACACGGAGAAAATGATATCCTAGAAACCAGGAGGAGAGTATTTCCAGAAACAGTAGGATGGTCAACTGGGTTATGTTGCTTAGAGATCAGTAAGTACAAAAACAGAAAAATGTCCTTCAAATTGGGCAACAAGGAGGTCATTGTTAACCACAGCGAAAGCAGGTTCGATGAAATGGTGGGGGCAAAAGCCAGGCCAGAGGGAATGGGGGAGGTGAAGAAGTAGAAACAGCATGTAGAGGGCATTTTTCCAAGAAATTTGGCTCTGTTGAAAGTAGTTTAAAAACTCTTTGCTTCCCTACATATTATGAAAGAACAAAGCTCTTAGGTTCTTGCCACATTACAATCTGCTTTTCCCTTCCTGTTTTGATTGCAAAGTTCTCTTTGCTTCAATTTTCAATTAGCACTAACTGGAAAATCACCTCCTTTCATCACAGTATGAAACCTGGACATTATTGTCCTGTCAAGTAACTACTAATTACACTGGCAAAAGTAAACTTCCTGAAAGACCGTGTCCTTGCTGAATAAAGATGTCATTTAGGCAACCATGATTTCTTGTTAGAAACCTAAAATATCTTTCTGTCTCAGAAAAACAATTAATTATTCAGAAGAAATATTCCCCTTATAGTTCAGCCAAGAAATTGAAAATGACCTTTTAAGGGCATGGAGCAGTATGTCTTCCTGTTGTTGGTGTAGGAATAACTTTGGAAGAGAAGAAATTGGTCATTCTTCTAGCTTCTGGTCAGCAAGATGTGTCAGGGACTATAAGCTCTCAAGACTTGCTACCCCATTCCCAGCTCCAGGGCCCAATTATTACTTGACTTTTCCTTACAATGCTCTTGGTTCCAATAGTACATATCTCCTTTGTCTCTTCTTTTCTCCTTTGAACCTTATCTTTTCCTTTGCTTCACTGAGTTCAGTTTCTAAGATGACCCCAAATGATACCCCACCTCCTAGTACTCATACTTGTGTGTAGTCTCCTCTCTCACTAATAAGGCTGACCTCTGTGACCAATAGAATATTATGGGAACACCAGAGGATGACTTACAAGGCTAGGTCACAAAAAACATTGTGGCCTCCACCTTCCCTTCTCTTGGACTGCTTACTCGGGGAGAAGGCAGCCACCACGTAATGAGAACAGTAAAGCAATTCATGGAGAGGTCCCCATGGGAGGATCTACAAGTTCCTGCCTATACGCAGAGCTCTTCAGATGTGCCATCTTGGAGATGGATCTTTCAGCCCCAGCCAAGCCTTCAGAAGACCACTGCCCCAGACAGCATCTTGCTGCAGCCCCCTATGAGACCTGGAGTCAGAACCATTCAGCTAAGCTGCTTCTAAGTTACCCACCCACAAAACTGTGGTATAAAATTGTTTTGCAACACTAAGTTTTGAGTTTAGGTAGGAATAGATAACTAACACATCACTGAAACTGAATTACTGACAAGAGTTCCACAACCTTCCAGAAAAGTTTACATATTCTAAAGAGGATAGTTTAAAACCCAAATCTATAATTGATAACTTTCAGACAACAGAAAAAGTGCAATGAAAGACTCAAGGCAAGGAAAAAGGAGAGAAGGTAATTTTCTGGGCATATGTATGTTTGGGGATATAGGAGAGGGCAGAAGATACTAATATATAGTTAAGTAGGTCCTGATAACCTGCTTTTAGATCAAACCTCTAATAAAACCTGTACTTCTTGCCAGAGCTTCTTTCCTTCCTTCCCTTTAAAAAAATATTTCATTGAAGTAGATTATCATGGTAGATTAAACATAGTCTTTTCTAGGGAAGCCAGCTACCATGTAAGGTGTCTGACTACCCTTAGACCACCATGCTGGGAGGAAGCTCAAGCTATCTATCTGGAGAAGTAGTTGAAAAGACAGAGGTGCCTGAGCTGTTCAGTCGTCCCAGCTAAGGTGCCAGACAAGCGAGTAGAGAAGTCATCTCGGATATCTGGTCCAGTCATCCTTTCAGCCAACTCCAGCCCCAGCTGCCAACTGACTGCAACTGCATGAGAAACTCTGAGCAAGAACCTCCAAGCTGAGCCCAGTCAGCCTACAGAACTAGAGAGATAATAAAATGGTTGTTTTAAGCCACCAAATTTTGGAATGGTTTGTTCCGCAGCAAAAATAATTAGAACACTGAAAGAGGAAATTGATCAGAGAACACTAGGAATGCCTGTTTATGCTGGTGATCATTAGTTTCTAACGATGCCATTTGTCTGGCTGTGTTACTTTCTCTAGCTCAGCTTCTTAGTTTCAGGAAGAGGGAATGGTTAGTAACACTTATGCAAGATGATGATGATAATGATGGTAAAGATGATGATGATTTAGTGACTAAAACAACAATTTACTATTATCTTCTAGAATTTGGGGCCTGACGTGCTCAGCAGGGCAGTTCTTACTTGGAGTGTCTCAGATGGTGGCAGTCAGAGGGCTTCTTTTTCTACCCAATCTCTCCACATGGCTAGCTTGGGCTTCCTCACAGCATAGTGTTTCAGGGTACTCAGATTTCTTACATAGCAGCTAGCATCCCTCAGAGCAAACATTCTATGAGACACAGGCAGAAGCTGCAAAGCTTTGCAAGATTATTATTTTGCCAATGGCATGAAGAGACATTAAACACCGAAGGACTGATAAATGGGCATACAACAAGACTCGGTTTGATTTTAAAAGGAGGAAAGGAGTCCAGAACATGGAGCTCTGGTGCCCAAAGACTTGTTGTCTAGAGCCAGTGTTGCCCAAAGAATTAAGTTATTAAAAAAAAAAAGTACACACTGCTATATTTTAAAAATAAATAAAACTGTGCTGAAAGTAAAAAAAAAATTTAATAAATAAAATAAAATCTTACAAGATTTACAGGAAAAAAAAAAAGCTAGTCACAGACCATTAGCATTTCTCTTCTGAACTCTTGGTCACCTTGTTTTATCCACACTTCTGTGTCTTCTATTATAGTTACTTGAGCACTTGAGTTATCCCAGCTATGAAATGGTGACATCCAATAGGACAAAGCCCATCTTATTCTTTTGAACATCATAGTAGCTTCATGCCTTATGCTTTAAACAGGTCTTCAACAAAAGTTTGTAGTGCTGCTAGGTATTTGGTCTTTAAGAAGAAACATCAACATCCTCTTGTTAATATTTCTCTTGATCATGAAGCAGAATGCTGGAAGCTTTCAAAACAACTAAAGATATGCTTTTCATCACTGTCGTTGGTCACTATGATGACTTTTCTTAGTCAGGTTAACCTCCTCAGTCTTGAGGTAGCTCTTGACTTTGGTGCAGGCTTTTAATGGAAAATACTTCAGACTCGGATGTAAAGTATACCATTTAATAATGAAAATGCTTATTCTTCAGGGAGGTAGGGAAAGGCAGGATGATTTTTATATACGAGCCTTTGGCAGGGCCTCTGGCTGGCAACAGGATGGCACCTGAGAGGTTAGAGAAGGAGTTTTGGAGCTAAGTGTCCCTAGGCTTATCAAGTGCATATTTCTACTGGATAGTCAAGAATAAGGGGGGTTATTATCAGAACATGCATGGACATGCTATTGAGAGAGTCCATAGGACCAAAATTCATTTTCTTGACTTGTACCACCCACTATTTTGAGGGTGTTCTACTTGGAGAACAAAGTGTGAGATTTATTGTCTAGTGTTTCTGTAGAAGCAGTCTCAGTGTTGGCAAATAAGTTACAAACTCCACAACAACCACTCCCAAATGATTAAAACAGGCCTAAACCTGTCCTATCTGGCAAGTAGCTACAATTTCACAAAACAAAAGTGAGAAAAGTAAATGCAGACCAAGCCCAAGATTTCATCCCGTGCCTGTGTTGACTGGGCATAAAATAAGTACTACAGATGCCTACAGAGCTGGATTTTTAATCTCACTAAATACCCAGAAACTCAGAAAAGATTTGGAGCAGAAACAATCAAATGTAAATACCCTACCACATCCACCAAGAGCTTAGGGGTAGGGAAAACTGGCTTTCATTTCATTAAAAAGGTAAAAGACAAAAGTTATTTTCTACATACCTTGAAAAAAGTTTTCATAGATAACTTATCTTGAAAACCAAATCAACCATAATTCTATAATCTCAGATAAAATAAATGTGTAGGATATTTTGTGAATCTCTCATTCAACTCAGAAAACTTTGTTTTTTGTCATTTAAAGAACACTTTAAAGAGGTACCAATATGTCTCTTCCATATGTAGTTTTTAGTAGCTTTTAATCCTTTTGTTATTGAAAAAAGTGGCATTGTGAAATTAAAACAGGTAGATTTTTATGGTGTGGGGAAGGAAAAATAATTTTCCCTCTACCCTTCTACATTCTTGGTTGAGACATCCCCTGTAATAAAAGAGAGATTAAGAGGAGAAAAACAGATTTAATTTAACTTTGTACATAGGGGGAACCCGAAGTTAAGAGACCTTCCGACAGTCAGGCTATTCAGGTTTACATGCCATCCTGAGCTAAGGAGAAGGACGTAGGGGTCTGGGACTTCAAAAGGGAAGAAAACAATTCACAGAAATATGGGAAGAGCAAAGGTTTGGTAAACCACCATCCATGCATTTAAGTCTATTTTTAAATTTTTTCTTCCAGTTTTATTGAGATATATTTGACATACAGCACTGTATAAGTTTAAGGTGGACAGCATAATGATTTGTCACACATACATCATGAAGTGATTATCACAATAAGTTTAGTGAACACCCATTATCTCATATAGATAAAAAATCAATGAAATAGAATTTTCCTGTGATGAGAACTCTTAGAATTCACTCTTTTAACTTTCATATATAACGTACAGCAATGTTAATTATATTTTCATGATGTACATTATATCCCTAGTACTTATTTATCTTCTAACTGGAAGTTTGTACCTTTGACTGCCTTCATCCAATTCCCTCTCCCCCCAACCCCACCTCTGGTAACCACAAAGCTGATCTCTTTTTCTATGAGTTTGTTTGTTTTTGAAGTATAATTGACCTAAAACATTATGTTACACAACATAGTGATTTGATATTTCTATACATTTCAAACTGATGACCACTGTAAGTCTAGTTATGTCTGTTACTATACAAAGATCTTACACAATTATTGACGATATTCCCCATACTGTACATTTCATACTTGTGACTTACTTATTTTGCAGCTTGAATTTTGTACGCTTAATCTCCCTCACCTATTTCTTTCTTCTCCTCTCACCCCTTTCGTCTGGCAACCACCTGTTTGAATTCTGTATCTATAACTCTGTTTCTATTTTGTTTTATTTTTTAGATTCCACATGTAAGTGACACTCATACATTATTTGTCTTTCTCTGTCTGACTTATTTCACTTAGCATAATACCTTCTAGGTCCATCCATATTGTCACAAATGGCAAGACTTCATTCTTTTTCATCTCTGAGTAATATTCCTGTGTGTGTGTGTGTGTGTGTGTGTGTGTATCACATCTTCTTTATCCATTCATCTGTTGATGGGCATTTAGGTTGCTTCCATATCTTGCCTATTATGAATAATGCTACAATGAGCTATCTTTTCTCATTTTCATTTTCTTCAGATAAATACCCAGGAGTGGAATTGATGGATCATTTTGGTAGTTCTAGTTTTAATTTTTTGAAGAATCTCCATACTGTTTCCCATAGTGGCTGCACTAATTTATATTCCCACCAACAGTGCATGAGGGTACCCTTTTCTCCATATCCTTGCAAACACTTGTTATCTCTTGTCTTTTTTTTTTTTTTTTTTTTTTTTTTTGCTGTACGCGGGCCTCTCACTGTTGTGGCCTTCCCGTTGCGGAGCACAGGCTCCGGACACGCAGGCTCAGCGGCCATGGCTCACGGGCCCAGCCGCTCCGCGGCATGTGGGACCCTCCCGGACCGGGGCACGAACCGGCATCCCCTGCATCGGCAGGCGGACTCCCAACAAGTGCGCCACCAGGGAAGCCCTCTCTTGTCTTTTTGTAATAGCCATTCTGACAGGTGTGAGATGATATCCCATAGTGACTTTGATTTTCATTTCCTTGAATGCAAGGAAAGGAAGTGATGCTGAGCATCTTTCCATATGCCTGTATGTTTTCTTTGGAAAAAATATCTATTCAGATCCTCTGCTCATTTTTTAATCAGGTTGGTTGTTTTTTCTATTAATTTTTTTGTTTTTAAATTTGTATGAGTTCTTATGTATTTTGAATATTAACCACTAATCAAACATAAAGTTTGCAAATATCTTCTCCCATTCAGTAGGCAGCCTCTTCATTTTGTTTAGTTTCCTTAGCTGTGCAAAGGCTTTCCAGTTTTATGTAGTCCCATTTGTTTATTTTTGCTTTGTTTCTCTTGCCTGAGGAGACATATCCAAAAACTCTTACTAAGACCAGTGTCAAAGAGTGTTCTTCCTATGTCTTCTTCTAGAAGTTTATTGTTTCAGGTCTTATATTTAAGTATTTAATCCATTTCAAATTTATTTTTGTGCATGGTGTGAGAGATTAGTCCAGTTTGATTCTTTTTCATGTAGCTGTCCAGTTTCCCCAACAACATTTATTGAACAAGATGTCTTTTCCCCATTGTATATTCTTGCCTCCTTTGTCATAGATTAATTGCCCAAATAAGTGTGAGTTCATTTCTGGGCTATCTATTCTGTTCCATTCATCTATGTATCTGTTTTTGTGCTGGTACCATACTGTTTTAGTTGCTGTAGCTTTGTAGTATAGTTCCAAGTTGGGGAGCATGATATCTCCAGCTTTCTTCTTCTTTCTCAAGATTGTTTGGCTATTCTGGATCTTTTGTGTTTCCATACAAATTTTAAATTATTTGTTATAGTTCTGTGAAAAATGCCCTTGGTATTTTGATAGGAATTGCACTGAATCTGTAGATTGCCTTGGGTAGTGTGTTCATTTTGACAATATTAATTCTTTCATTCCATGAGCACAGTATATCTTTCCAACTGTTTGTGTCATCTTCAATTTCTTTCATCAGTGTCTTAGAGTTTTCTGAGTAGAGGTCTTTTACCTCCTTAGTTAGATTTATTCCTAGGTATTTTATTCTTTTTTATGTGATAGTAACTGGAATTATTTTCTTTATTTCTCTTTCTGATAGCTCATTGTTAGTGTACAGAAATGAAACAGTCAGGATCTAATAAAAGAAAAAATGCAACAGAGTTCTGTGTATTAATTTTGTGTCTTGCAACTTTACCAAATTTAATGGTGAGTTCTAGTAGTCATTTGGTGGCATTTTTAGGTTTTTTTATGTGTAGTATAATGTCATCTGCAAATAGTCACAGTTTTACTTCTTCCTTTCCAATTTTGATTTCTTTTGTTTATTTTTCTTGTCTGCAGTGGCTAGAACTTCCAATACTATGTTGAATAAAAGTGCTGAGAATGGGCATCCTTGTGTTTTTCCTGATCTTAGAGGAAATGCTTTTAGCTTTTCACCATTGAGTGTGATGTTGGCTCTGGGCTTATCATATATGGCCTTTATTGTGCTGAGGCTTGTTTCCTCTATACCCACTTTCTTGAGGGTTTTTATCATAAATGGATGTTGAATTTTGTCAAAAGTTTTTGTGCATCTATTGAGATTATCATATGATTTTTTATGCTTCAATTTGTTAATGTGGTGTATCACATTGATTGGCAGTTATTAAACTATCCTTGCATCCCTAGGATAAATCCCACTTGATAATGGTTTATTCTCCTTTTAATGTATTGTTGGATTCAATTTGTGAATATTTTGTTGAAAATTGTTGCATCTATATTCATCAGTGATATTGGCCTATCTTTTTTTGTGATATCTTTGTCTGATTTTGATATCAGGGCAATGCTGGCATTATAGAATGAGTTCAGAAGCATTCCTTCCTCTGCAGTTTTTTGGAAGTTTGAGAAGGATAGGTGTTAACTCTTTTCTAAATGTTTGGTAGAATTCACTTGTAGAGTCATCTGGTCCTGGAATTTTGTTTGTTGGGCTTTTCTTTTTTTTTTTCTAATTCAGTTTCTTTACTGGTCATATTTTTTATTTCTTCATGGTTCAGTCTTGGGAGATTGTACATTTCTAGGAATTTGTCTATTTCTTCTAGGTTGTCTATTTTATTGGCATACAATTGTTTGTAGTATTCAATGTAGTATTTCATTGTTGATTTTATTGATTTGGACCCCCTATCTTTTTTTTCTTGATGAGTCTGGATAAAAGTTTATCAATTTTGTTTATATTTTCAAAGAAGCAGATCTTTGTTTCATTGCTCTTTTCTATTGCTTTTTAAGTCTCTGTTTCATTTATTTCTGCTCTGATCTTTATGATTTCTTTCCTTTTACTAATTTTGGGTTTTGTTTGTTCTTCTTTTTCTAGTTCCTTTAGGTATAAGGATAGGTTGTTTATTTGAGATGTTTCTTGTTTCCTGACCTAGGCTTGTATCACAATAAACTTCCCCCTTAGAACCTCTTATGTTGCATCCCATTGATTTTGAATAGTTGTATTTTTATTTTCATTTGTCTCAGGTATTTTAAAATTTCTTCTTTGATTTAGTCAGTGATCCATTTTGTAGTTTAGTAGCATATTGTTTAGCCTCCACATGTTTGTGTTCTTTGCAGTTTTTTTTCCTGTAGTTGATTTCTAGTCTCATAGCATTGTGGTCAGAAATGATGCTTGATATGATTTCAGTTTTCTTAAATTTACCTAGACTTGTTTTGTGGCCTAAGATGTAACCTATCCTGGAGAACGTTCTATGGGCACTTGAAAAGAATTATATATACATATATATAAAATCTCCATCTAGGCCAGTGTTTTACTGTTTCCTTATTGGTTTTCTGTCTGAATGATCTGTCCATTGATGTAAGTGGGGTGTTAAAGTCAGCTACTATTATTGTGTTACTGTCAATTTCTCCCTTTTTGTCTGTTAATATTTGCTTTATGTATTTAGATGCCCCTATGTTGGGTGCATATATATTTACAATTGTTATATCTTCTTGGATTGATCCTTTGATCATTATGTAATGTCCTTCTTTGTCTCTTGTCACAGTCTTTGTTTTAAAAGTCTATTTTGTCTGGTACAAGTATTGCTACCCCAGTGTTCTTTTCATTTCCATTTGTATAGAATACTGTCTTCCATCCTCTCACGTTCAGTTCTTGTGTGTCTTTAGATCTGAAGTGAGTCTTGTAGGCAGGTCTTGTTTTTTATCCATTCAGATACTCTATATGTGTCTTCTGATTGGAACATTAATTCATCATTTACATTTAAAGTAATTATTGATGAGTATGTACTTATTGTTGTTCTGTGAACTATTTGGGGATTCTTTTTTTTTTTTCCTTCTTCTTTTGTTCTCTTCCCTTGTGATTTGATGACTATCTTTTTTTTTTTTTTTCCTGCACTGCACAGCATGTGGAACTTCCTCGGCCAGGGATCAAACCTTTGCCCCCTGCAGTGGAATTGTGGAGTCTTAACCACTGGACCACCAGGGAAGTCCTTGATGACTATCTTTAGTGTTATGTTTGGATTCCTTTCTCTTTTTGTGTGTGTATCTACTATAGATTTTTGGTTTGTGGTTACCATGAGGTTTATATATAACAATCTCTATGTATACATGATTATTTTAAGTTGCTAATCTCTGAGTTCAAATGCATTTTAACAAGACTGCATTTTTACTTTCCCCTTCCACATTTACTGTTTTTGACCTAATATTTTATATTTTTTTTGTTTTGTGTATCCCTTAACTACTTATTGAGAATACAGATGATTTATTCCTTTTGTCTTTTAACCTTCCTACTAACTTTATATGTGTATGATTTACTACATTTACTGTATATTTACCTTTACCAGTGAGATTTTTTTCCTTTCATAATGTTCATATTTCTAGCTGTAGCCCTTTCCTTTTTGCTTAGAGAGGCCTTTTAACTTTTCTTTTAAAGCTGGTTTGGTGGTGCTGAACTCTTTTAGCTTTTGCTTGTCTGTAAAAATTTTGATCTCTCCATCAAATCTGAATGAAATCTTTGCCAAGTATAGTAGTCTTGCTTCTAGGTTTTTCCCTTTTATCACTTTAAATACACCATGCTAGTCCCTTCTGACCAGCAGAGTTTCTACTGAAAAGTCAAGTGCTTCTGGGGGTTTTTTAGATTTAAAAATATATATTTATTTATTTATTTGGTTGAGCTGGGTCTTAGTTGCAGCAGGCAGGCTCCTTAGTTGTGGCTCACTGGCTCCTTAGTTGCAGCAGGTGGACTCCTTAGATGTGGCTCACAGGCTCCTTAGTTTTGGCATGTGAACTCTTGGTTGTTGCAAGTTCCCTGACCAGGGAACCTGGGCCCTCTGCATTGGGAGCATGGAGTCTTATCCACTGCACCACCAGGGAAGTCCCTCCCTTGCTGGCTTTTAATATTCCCTCTTCATTTTTAAATTTGCCATTTTAATTACCATGTGCCTTGTTGTGTTCCTATTTGGGTTAATCCTGTATGGAGCTGTCTGTGATCCCTGGACCTGGATGTGTGTGTCCTTTCTCAGGTTAGGAAAGTTTTCAGCTATTATGTCTTCAGATATGTTCTCTGCCATTTTTTCTCTCTCATCTCCTTCTGGGACCCCTATAATGTGAATGTTAGTATGCTTGATCTTGTCCCAGGGGTCTTTTAAACAGTCCTTATTTCATTTTATTCTCTTTTCTGTTTTCTGTTCAGCTTGAGTGGTTTCCACTACTCTGTCTTCCAGCTCACTGATCTGTTCCTCTGTATCATCCAATCTACTGCTGATTCCTTCCAATGTATTTTTTTATTTCAGTTACTGTATTTTTCATCTCTGTCTGGACCTTCTTTATATTTTGTAACTCTTTGTTAAAAATTTCTGACTTCTCACTCTGTTCATCCAATCTTCTTCTGAATTCTTTCAGCATCTTTAGAATCATTACATTGAACTCTTTATTGAGTAGATTGCTTATCACCACTTCCCTTTGTTCTTCTTCTTGGGTTTTATCTTGTTCCTTCATTTAGAACATATTCCTCTGTTGTCTCATTTTGCCTAATTTGCTGTTTTTATTTCTATGTATTTGGGAGGTTGGTTACATTTCCCATCCTTGGAGACACCTTATGCATCTCTGTAGCACACTCCCCTCTAGTCACTAGAGCTGTATGCTCTAGGGGTGCCTCTTATGTGGACAGCATAGATCCTTTTGTTGGGGTGGGTTTACTTTTGTGGGTGGCCTGGTAATTGTGACTGGCCCTTGGTCTGTTTGGTTGGCAGGTCCCGCCTTCTGCAGGGGCTGCCAAACACTGGTGGGCAGGGCTGGGTTATGAGACAGTTGGTTGCAGAGCCCAGGGGTGGGGGCGTGTCCTGGGGCTAGTGCTGGCCCACTGGTGGGCAGAGCCAAGTTCTGGGGTGGGTGGTTGTCGGACTGGGTTTCTGGATCTAGTGTCAGCCTGCTGGTGGGCAGGGCTGGTTCCTGGGGGCACTGACTGAGAGGTCAAAGTTTTCCCAGAGCTGGTATTGGCCTGCTAGTGGGTAGGCTTGGTCCTGATAGGGCAGGCCGTGGGGCTGCTGTTGTCATGGTGAGTGTGGACGGGTCCTTGGGCTAGTGCCAGCCCACTGTGAGCAGAGCTAGGTTCTGGGTTCTCTGCTTAGAGGGCTCAGGGGTTCTGGAGCTTGTGCCAGCCTGCTGGTGGTCAGGGCCAATTCCCAGGGACTCCTGGGGCTAGTGCCAGCTCACTGGTGTATAAGTCTAGTCTCAGGGCTAGCTCCAACCCACTGGTGGGCAGAGCTGGGTCCCAGGATCTCTGGATGCTGGGCCCTAGGTATTCTGAAATTGATGTATTTATTCACTGGTGCATGGGGCCTGGGGCTGGTGCATGCCCACTGGTGGGTGATACTGGTTCCAGGGCTAGTTCTGGTCCACTGCTGGGTGGAGCTGGGTCCTGGGATCTCTAACTCTAGGGCCCTGGGTGTCCAAGAGTTGGTATTGGCCAAGTGGTTCATGGGACAGGGTCCCAATGGCTGGCTGAAGGATCCTGGGGGAGTCCCAAGGATAGTGCCAGAGGACTGGTGTGTGGAGCTGGGTCCTGGACCCTCTGGTACACAGGGCCAGGTCCTGGGATGCTTGTGGTTTCAGGGGGTCTTAAAGCAACCAACCTACATTAATGGGTTAATGGGTGGGTAGTGCTGTGTCCCTGTCCAGCTATCTGCTTGACCTAAGGCATCCCAGTACTGGTGCTGACAAGTTGGTGCATGGGGTTGTGTCCAGATACTAATAAGCTAGAGGGAGGATTCCAAAATGGTGTTTCTCAGCACCAGTGTCCTTTTGGTAGAAAGAGTTCCCAACAATGACTGCCACCTGTGTTCATGTCCCCAGTGTGAGTTCCAGTGTGAACTCCAGAAGGCATGTGCTCCAATATCAGCAGGTGGGTCTGACCCAGGTCCTTTCAAATTATTGTTTATGACCTGGGTTTCAGAGTGTGTGAGTTTTGTGTGTGCCTTTAAGATGGAGTCTCTATTTCCATAGCCCTCTGGCTCTTCTAAAAGTAAGCCCTGCTGGTCTTCAAAGCCAAATATTCTGGGGACTTGTCTTCCCTGTTCAGGACTCCTAGGCCCAATGTGGGACTTAGACCTCTCACTCCTTGGGGAGAACCTCTGCAATTATAATTATCCCTCCATTTGTGGGTCACCCACCCAGGGTTATGGGTCTTGACTATACGATGCCTCTGCTCTCCTACCTGTCTCATTGTGGTTCCTTCTTTAAATCTTTAGTGTTAGAAGATCTTTTCTGTTAGTCTTCTGGTCTTTCTTATCAGTAGCTGCTCTATAAATAGTTATAATTTTGGTGTGCTCATGGAAGGAAGGAAGCTCAAGGTCTTCCCACTCTGCCATCTTGGCCGCTCTCTACAGTTAAGTCTTTATGATGAAAAAATGAAAAAGTTATGTTTGGTAATAACACTCTTCCTGGTACAGACTCTCTATCTAAAGTCTTTTACGCAATTAAGGAAAGGTATAAAGCTGTTCTTGAGTCTGCTGGGCCTTGATTGCCTTCAGATCGAAATAATCCGTATGCCAAAGTGGCATATTTTGGAGTGGCCTGCCCTGAACCACATCAATGGCAAAAAGCACAAAGCAGATAAATACCTCTGGAAGCTGAATATCCTCATTAATTAAAATGAATCTTAATAGTTATGAACTAAATATTCAAATAAAACTTCACCTAATTAGCTTTCCATTTGTTTGATCAATAATATTTTTAATACATCACATTGCAATTGTTTAGATTCTAAGCTATGGTTATACATTTTTTTACTGTATATAAAATCTTATATTTTCTTTTTTTATTAAAGTATAGTTGATTTACAATATTATCTTAGTTTCAAGTGTATAACATAGAAACTTTTTATAGATTATACTCTCTTTAAAGTTATCTTTAAATATTGGCTATATTCCCTATGCTGTACAATATATCCTTGTAGCTTATTTGTTTTATCATAGTAGTTTGTACTTTTTATCCTCTACCCTTATCTTGCCCCCCATCATCCCTCTCTTTTCCAGTAACTACTAGTTTGTTCTCTATATCTGTGAGTCTGTTGTTATTTTGTTATATTCACTCATTTGTTTTATATTTTAGATTCTGCATATAAGTGATCACATACAGTATTTGTCTTTCTCTGTACAACTTATTTCACTAAGCATAATGCCCTCCTGGTCCATCTGTGTTGTTGCAAATAGTAAATTTTCAATCTTTTTTATGGCTGAGTAGTATTCCATTTTGTGTGTATATATGTATACCACATCTTCTTTATCCATTCATCTGTTAATGGGCACTTAGATTGCATCCATATCTTGGCTGTTGTAAATAATGCTGCTATGAACATTGCGTAGCATATAACTTTCCAAATTAGTGTTTTGATTATACATATTTAATGCAAATCGCTATCCTTTTTAGCAACTGAGATTGTAAATAGGAGGACATTTTCCCCAAATAAGCAAGATGTATGGGATCTGCAAGGTCATATCAAAGATTTGTGTAGGGGCTTCCCTGGTGGTGCAGTGGTTGAGAGTCTGCCTGCTGATGCAGGGGACGCAGGTTCGTGCCCCGGTCCGGGAAGATCCCACATGCCACGGAGCGGCTGGGCCCATGAGCTATGGCTGCTGAGCCTGCATGTCTGGAGCCTGTGCTCCGCAACGGGAGAGGCCACAACAGTGAGAGGCCCGCATACCACAAAAAAAAAAAAAAAAAAAGATTTGTGTAGGTAAAAATGACATGGTATAATTTAGTTCACCCTAATTTCTACTTGACTTGGGAAATTTATAGAATTTATCTCTGAATTTGTGACTTCTGCATCCAGCTTTTACAATTTTTTTTTTTTTGGTGGGGGAGGGAGAGCACACAACCCACTTGCTTCCAACATCTTTGATGGGTTGTAAATATTATTTTCTCTGCTTACTAGCTATAGGAATAACATAAGAAGTTAGGTGATTTATCTAAGTTCTCCACAAATGTAATGTGGGAAAAAGTAAATGAAATTGGAAGCAAAGATATTAAATACAGTCCTAATATTTGTTATTTACCTTCTGTGTAAATATTTTCCCACATTTTGTTTGCTTTCATGAGTCATTATGCTAAGGTAACTGCATAACAGTGGGGTGTGAATTATCAGTTAGTCTCTGCCTGCAGGGAGGAAATTTAAACTCAGTATTGCAGCACCAGGTCATGTGCAGTGACTAATTGTTTTGCTTAAGAAATGACCCTACTTTTTTAAGTGCATGTAATTTTTGATAACTTGTCTTGGTTTCGCCTTCAAGTTTGGTTAATGTTCTACCATCTATTGATAGAACTCCTGAAAATATATGAACTAACCCAAGAGCATCAGATGAGAGATGGATCACAGATGCCAAAAGCCTGCAGAATGATGTATTCTTTGAGCATTGATCCACTGTGTCTAGACTGTGGTGAGCCTTGCTGATCAAAGAGTACTTGCTACTCAAAGAGACTGGTAACATCAGCATCCCGTGGGAGCTTGTTAGAAATTCAGAATCTCAGACCCCAGACCTGCTGAATTAGAATCTGCACTTTAACAAGATCCCCAGTGATTCAAGGGTAAGTTAAAGTTTGAGAGACACTCACTGCTCTAGGTCCTAGATTCTAGGGCATTCCATAATTATATTTGATTTCTGCAAATTATCCAGGTGACCCATGACAACCCTCTCTCTCTCCCTTCCACTCACTTCTCTTTTGTTCTCTCCATCTCTTCTTCTTCTACCTCTCTCTCCTCCATCTTCTTTTCCTCCTCTTCCTTCTTCTCTTCCTCCTCCCTCTTCTCCTCCTCCCTCTCTTTCTCTCTCTTCCCCCTGCCACCCCCATCTTCTTTCTCCTCTTTCTCTCATCTATAGAATATATGCTAGGAAAATAGAGACTTTTAACTCACGCATAAATATGCATATACACAAAACCAAATAACTCAGCTTACATGGAACATGAATCTGTAAAGGAGCTGAGACTGGGTCTTGGAACAGTGGTGAAGAATGTGGGGTTATAGTTCTTACCCCTGAGTTTGAGATGCTCTCTCTTCAGTGCAACAGAGTGAGGATGGAGAATGACAGGTGGAAGCCAGAAAGTGTGGGGTTTGCCTCCCTTCTTTCCCAGCCCTGAGGTAGAAATGCCAGGCCATAGTGAGTCTTGTTTCCCCCCAGACGCCTTCATGTCAAGATCCATCTTGGCTGAGAGGTGCGTGTGCACCTAAGGGGAGGGTCCTGAGACAAATTAGCAGGGGGTGGGTGCATGGGGGGAAACAAAATGATTGACCAGAAGGAAGACAAAGACCCGGAAAAGTGCCTCTTTATAAAGGATTTAAACTTCCTAAAGGCACAACTCTCTCTCAGGGTTAACCCATGCGTCTTTCCACACGTACACTGTTTTTCCAGTAAATTTTTACTTTTCTCATTACTTTCTGCCTCCTCGCCTGAATTCTTTCCCGACAAACCAGGAAAGGACTGGGGGTTTAGGCCCTGGCCGGTGGCCTCCGTGGTCTAGCAGTTAGGACTCCCTGTCCAGGAACTAAGATCTTGCTTCCAGCTACTTCTCACTGCTGCTTTCTGCAAGCTGCCGCTTACTGCTGCATGCGTCTAAAATCAGCCTGAGGTCGGTCACTGAGGTCTCATCACTTACTCAAGCTTTTGAAGAGGAGGCTAGACATTGTGACTCTTCCCCCTTGCTTTCTTTTGTTACCATTTTATTTATTTTGAAATAATTTCAAACTTAAGGGAAATTGTAAAAATGATGCAAAGGACTCCTATACATCCTTTATTCAGATTCACTATTTTTAACATTTTGCCACATTTGCATGCTCTCTCTCTTTCCACACACATACACATATATGCAAATGATTATTATCTGAACCATTTGTTAGCAGGCTGAATCCATCATGCCTCTTACCTTTTTATACTTCCATGTATATTTCCTAAGAACAGGGAGATTCTCTTCAATTTGGCTTAAATAAAATTTTTCATTTGTTTCCTACATGGCCTGATTAATTTTTTTGTCAACACTACATATGGGAGCCCCACAAAGATATGAGACTCAAAGAAGTGACCAGAGCAGGACTACCTTTTAGACAAAGAAACAACAAATTTGTGAAGAATTGACAAGACAAAGGGGTTTGGGCTTGGGTAGTAAATCGGTGAAGAAGTAACAATTTTTTTTAATATAGGCTTTCAGCCCTAAATTCCCTATCTCTGCTGATAAGGATGCCATCTACCCTCCTGATAGAGGGAAGGCGTCTTTCACAGGGGAGATTCATCTCTTGCTTTCAGGGGGACAAAGAAGGGTCAGAGTCTCCTCCTTGCACCACCGTTTCTCAAGTACCTTTAATTCAAAATAAAGCGGCATATTTTGGGGTGCATATACTATTATATTTGCATGGTGGAAATACTGTATAATGTCCTCAGTTATGCATCTCATCCCAACTCAACATTCAGTCATGTTGCACAGGTAGATGAAAAATGGCCATGGAGAGAGTATTTGTACCATGGAAACTGGCGAACGCTACAAATTGGAATTTTTTTTGGAGAGCCAACTGTTAAAGCACTGACTTATATATTCTTTATTGGCTTTTCTCCCTCCCCTGTCCCCTTCCCCCTCCCTCACAATACTTTCTGAGATCACCTTGCAAATAAGCCATTCGCACACAATTCTTTGTCTCAGAGAAATGCAAACTAAATCAATAGGAAAGAAAAATCAGGTGATTCCAAGCTGACACTGCTGTTGGAACAATGAGCTATAGTCAGGGAGGCTGGCCTCTTAGCACAGAGCTGGCCACTGAATATCCACCCTTATAGATGAGTGCAGTTTCTAAGCAGCAAAGAACTGTCATGAGCCCTATAGTCACTGCAAGGGAACCTGAAGTAACTCTCAGCCTGGTGAAAATTTATATGAAATGAGACATTTTTGGGGAAAGAAGCTGATGTGGAATTCATCAGAGAAAGGAATTGAATCTCATACTCAGCAAAGCTTGTGGATGTTGTGTGTTTGAACCTCACGGGCTTCAGTGTGCTTTAGGTCAGTGCTTATCAGACTTTTAGAAATTTTGATCTAACAAAGTAAATTTTAAAAAATTCTGGATCTAGACATAGGATTGCCACTTTTTCATTTTGCCCCAAAGAGAACTTTATAAAATGAAACAAAGTCCGTTATTTTAAAGGATGTTTTAACCTTTAAAAAATAGATATAAATGTCATTCATCATAGGATATGTTTTTATGAGATAAACTTGGCTTCATGAAGAACTAATGACATTTCCTTTGCATTTCTCACTTTTCTTGTGGCTGGTAAACATGTCTTCAGGAATCATTACCCATTCCACATGGACTCTGGGGCAATCTCTCTTCTCATCAAGGTTCTGATGGTTTACAGTATAGAAAAACAAAGTCTCTCAAGTGAACAAAAACAAAGGAGGGGGGACTTCCCTGGTGGCGCCGTGGTTAAGAATCTGCCTGCCAATGCAGGAGACACGTGTTCAAGCCCTGGTCCGGGAAGATCCCACACGACACGGAGCAACTAAGCCCATGAGCCACAACTACTGACCCCGCGTTCCACGGCTACTGAAGCCCGCATGCCTAGAGCCCGTGCTCCACAACAAGAGAAGCCACTGCAATGGGAAGCATGTGCACTGCAATGAAGAGTAGCCCCCACTCCCCGCAACTAGAGAAAGCCAGCGTGCAGCAACAAAGACCCAACACAGCCAAAAATAAATAAGTAAATAAAAAAACCAAAACAAAACCAAAGGAGGGAATGAATGAGTTAATGGAAGGGATGCAGTGGAGGCCATACTGTCCATCTTTCAGAGATTGTTTCCTTTGTTTCCCTCTTTATATCTGTTCTGCCTGTGTCTTCCTCTTCCCATTGCCTTCCCCTGTTGACTCATCTCAACTTGGCCTGGTTATTTACAAACTCCTGGCCTATAGAGCACTCACTGAGGACTTCCTTCTTAGTATCTGTTATTGGATAAACTGTGTCCCACAGAAAGATATGTTCAAGTCCAATCCCTGTATCTCTGAACATGACCTTATTTGGAAATAGGGGCTTTGCAGATACATCCAACCTAAGATGAGGTCATTAGGGTGGGAAATCCAATATGACTGATGTCCTTAGAAGAGGAGAAGAAATACAGAGAGGGAAGACAATGTAAAGACAGACACACAGGGTTAGGATGATGGCAGCAGAGATTGGAGTAATGCATCTACAAGTTAAAGAATGCCAAGGATTGGGACTTCCCTGGTGGTCCAGTGGCTAAGACTCCACACTCCCACTGCAGAGGGCCTGGGTTAGATCCCTGGTCAGGGAAGTAAATCCCACGTGCTGCAACTAAAGATCCCATATGCCGCAACTGAAAAAAAAAAAAAGATCCCGCATGCCGTATCTAAAGATCCTGCACGCCTCAACGAAGATCCAGCACGCGGTAATGAAGATCTCGTGTGCCACAACTAAGACCTGACACAGCCAAAAAAAAAAAAAAAAAAAGAAAGAAAAGAAAAGAATGGCAAGGATTGCTGGCAACACCAGAAGCTAAGAGAAAGTCATGGAACAGATTCTCTCCTAGTACCTTTAGAGGGAGCATGGCTCTGCTGGCACCTTGATTTTGCACTTCTGACCTCCAGAACTGTGACAGAATAAATTTCTGTTGTTTTAAGTCACTAAGTTTGTGGTACTTTGTTACAGTAGACCTAGGAAACATGTGGCATCCTAACTGAAGTTGCTGAGAGAAGCTTCCCTCTGATTGGGTGCCTTACCCTAGTCCAGTCAGAGGCCAGCCTAGCTTTGCCTCCCAGCCTAGGTAACTATGAGTGGGACACTTTGACCTACATGTCTAATACAGGAAAGCTGGCAGGACCCATGGGAGAAAGGCCAGTGAAGTTGGCCATTGCTGGATGACATAGAGGGGGAAGCAGGACTTACCTTCAGTAACCCCTTGGGTTGAAGCTTGAGTTTCAGGAGGGCACAGTGAACTCCAACAGAAAGTTTCCCATTTCTTCAGCCATGATAAAGTCATCTCATTATTTTATCCTGGAGGAAAGGGAAGCTTTCTGGGGTCGAACACCAACCACTGAAATAATGTTGACCAATACTGCCTTATTTTGACAAAATATCTCAGTTTCTCCATGCCAACCATTCTTGCAAGATATGGTTCTACAGAGGAAGAAACACTGGTTAATGAGCTAACTACTAACTACCACAAGACACAAGTATGCCAAACATAATGGGTTATTCATAAAATTATTAATCTGGGCCCTTTATGGTAGTAATAAACAGGATAGAGATTTAAAAAACCCAAAAAAACCCACATCAACACCCAAAGATGTGTCTGGCATATTGTGTTTTCCTAATCAGATAGAAACAGCTGAAATGGGAAAAATCACTGTCTGGGGATTTTTTGCCTTTCTTGGAATTCCTTCACACTGCAGCTGGGAAAATAGGCCTCATGAGTTGCAAGTCCAAGTTATGAATCATTCCCCCTACATAAATAAATAAACCCTGAATTTGAGCCAGACCAGTAACTCCATTTTCTTTCAATCTGGGAGCTGTGGTGTGCTGGTAAATACCCCAAAACCAGTTCTCCTGGAAGAAAGGCCCTGATTTGCAGCCTTTGCTGGTTTCAGACTCCCACCATGGCTGATTTCAAGTCACCAACCTGAAGACAGTGAACTTGACGTTGGGAGTTGTGTACCACCTACACACAACTAGCTCCTGCACAGGATTCCTTAGGGGCTTGTTTAATAGTTGTACCTGACATCTTTAGAGAACTTAAAATAATTTGTTTTCTTTCCTTTTTTTTAAAAGTATTTATTTATTTATTTTGGCTGCGCCAGGTCTTAGTTGCAGCACACGGGATCTTTTAGTTGTGGCATGTGGACTCTTAGTTGCAGCATGCATGCAGGATCTAGTTCCCTTTCCAGGGATCAAACCCAGTACCCCTGCATTGGGAGCGTGGAGTCTTACCCACTGGACCACCAGGAAACTCCCAGAATTTGTTTTCTTTATACCAGGTGTCTCACATAAGAACTCCTTCACAGTTGTCATTCTTTTTAAATTCTTATACTTGATGAGGTAGATACTATCTTAGTTTTATAGGCTATAAAATTGAAAGCCTAAGAGAATGAGTGGTTTGTATAAAGTCATGTAGTGGAGCTGAACTAGGCAAGTTAGTTAACCTCAGTGGCTTTTGTTTCCTTTTCTGCAATGTGGGTTAATAATAGTACCTCAAACACGGTTGGGAGGATTTTCTAAGATGATGCATGTAAAATTCTTAGCACATTGCCTGCTGTGCAGTCATTCTCTATTTCAAATGCAATAAATATTCAGTGTGGAACATTAAAAAGTACCAATATGCAAAAAGAAGAAAATTTAAAATTCTTCTCACTGTTAACAATCTTGGTGCAGAATTTTGGTTCTGGCTTAATATGATTTATGAAGGGCAATCCAGGCATACAAAATACTTTTTCAATAATGAACAGTTGAGCAATTATTAAGTGCAATTCTGTTTGGATCATGATGGAATCTTAAGTTGCATATGAATGTATGCAAATTACTTCTAAAAATAAATTAGAGCAAGAACAATAATGTCATTGTCACTCTGAGTATGATATGATGTTCTCTCTGGAGTGGGAGTCCTAAGAAATAACATGAAGCCAAGGTCCAGGGCATGTAATAACTATGGATGGGACATCCATGGGTGCACATGGTGGCTGTAAATTATATCCCTGGTGAATGCTGCAAGAAAGATGGGGAGAGAACTGAGTCAGACAGATTCACAGTTAGGGAGAGCTAATGTGTTTCTTCCAAGCCAAGTCATTTGTAAGAGCTCCCTGGAGCACTGTGTTGGAAAGGATAGTGGAGCCTCTCCTCTGGGGGTTGGGGGGGGGAGTGGGTGCAGGGGGGCTGTGGGATATTTTCAAATCACAGTTCTCTTCCTGATTTGACTGAGGATTTTCAGTGGATTTTAGGGGAAACAAGAAATGATTTTTTTTTTTTTGGCTGCACCGCAGCAGCATGAGGAACTTCCCAACCAGGGATCTAACCCGTGCCCACTGCAGTGGAAGTGTGGAGTCTTAACCACTGGACTGCCAAGGAAGTCCAGAAAGTGATACCTTTTTTTGTACTGAAAATTTCACAATTTTTTTTGTGTTCAAAACAAATTTCTTGGGACTTCCCTGGCTGTCCAGTGGTTAGGACTCTGTGCTCTCACTGCTGAGGGCATGGGTTCAATCCCTGTTTGGGGAACTAAGATCCCGCAAGCCATGTGGTGTGGCCAAAAAACAAAATGAAACAAACAAATTTCTTGTTTTATCTGTGTTACCACAATTTGTTTCTGTAATTCAGTAAAAGATGAGCTGGAGTTTACTTTGCTTGTTTATTTCTTTTCTGTTGTTCTCAGGCATGATTTAAAAATTGACACATATTCACATAGAATATTTGAAAAACTGAGAAACACACAAAAAAGCAACAACCTCACATATTTCCACTACCTTTTTGTACATTCACTCAGCCTTTTAAAAGTAGTATACCAAAAATATATTTCTATAAACACATATATACATACATCAACAAATACTTTTATTAAAAAGTGGGCTCATACTATATAACCTACCACTTGCTTTTTTTACTTAACAGTAAACTATGAGGAACTTCCCTGGTGGTGCAGTGGTTAAGAATCCGCCTGCCAACGCAGGGGACACTGTTTCGATCCCTGGTCCAGGAAGATCCCACATGCCGCGGAGCAACTAAGCCCGTGTGCCACAACTACTGAGCCTGTGCTCTAGAGCCTGCAAGCCACAACTACTGAAGCCCGCACACCTAGAGCCTGTGCTCCACAATGAGAGAAGCCACCGCAGTGAGAAGCCCGCACACCGCAACGAAGAGTAGCCCCTGCTCGCCGCAACTAGAGAAAGCCCTCACACAGCAACAAAGACCCAAACGCAGCCAAATAAATAAATAAACAAAAAACCACAATAAACTGCGGACATCTTTTTAAGTGGGTACATAAGGAATAATCAAATTCTTTTCGTGGCTGTTTATTTCTCATGTAAATAAATGAGCATTGTTTGTGTAACCATTGCCAAACATCCCATTGAGGGATGTTTACTTTGTTTCTACTTTTTAAATTTTTGTTTGTTTGTTTGTTTTTGTGGATTTGTGTGTGTGTGTGTGTGTGTGACAATTTCAAGCTATGTTACATGAATCCTGTTGGTATATCTTTATGTGCCTGTAAATATATATTTCTAGAAATATAAATTCTGGGTTGGTAGCTATGCACACAAATTTTTCACAGCTATGATTCAAATACTCTCCAAGAGTGTTATCAATGAACACCCTTAGCATTAATGTGCCAGATTATTCATTTTCTCACATCCTTCCAAAACTGGGTGTTATAAATTCTTACTTCTATTATTGATAAGTTCCATGGTTTCTCCTTGTTAAGGATTCTTGGAAACCCAGGAGGTTGAAGGTCACAGAACTAGATGTGGTGGAATGGATTGCTCTGTTGGCTGCTAGGAGAGTTTTGGCTTTAGAGTCAAAGAGGGCCATTCTGGGGTCTGGGCAGGAAGAGACTCATGCTTGCCCTTAGACCAAAGGATTACACAGAGTGTAAGCCTGTGGTGGCATAGTAAGATGGCAGACCCCTTCATTTTGGCTCAGGGCAGCATCCTTTCTACTAGAAACAGGATGAGGAGGGGTTGCATCTCTAAGAATAATTTAGGGCCAAATTTAAAAAGTCATGTGAGATTAAAGATGTGTGATTCTGAAATCCCTTCAAACTCTACTAAGGATTAGATGGCCCTTCAGGTGGCTGAGTCTAATTACAAGAAAGAGTGGACTTTAGAAGTCAATTATTTATTTACTCAGGCAACAGAAATTTCAAGTCCATTTGATAGGCATCGTTCTAGACACTGGGCTTCCAAATAGAATAAGGTAAGATTCAGTAAATTCAAGGAGTTTACAAATTAGTTGGGGAGGTTGGGGGAGACTGAAAACCAAAAGCTATACCAAGCAAGGTGTGGTTGACATTTGCCTATGCAAATTTACCCACATAAATTTTTGTCACACCCACAAAAAAAATAACTAAGATGAAAGCAGGAGGAAAGAAAAGGCTTGTAAGGAAAGGCTTCCAAGATAAGGTGCAGATAACTTGATGGCTTCTTGGAGCTAATTTTACAGTGGTTCAAGTGGGTGGGGATGGGCAGAGGAGAAGGCTTCTCTGGAGCAGATCTTCTCAAACTTTGTGTTCAGTGAACCCCTAGTAATCTTGTTAAAATGCAGATTCTGGTTCAGCAGGTCTGGGGTGGGGCCTCGAGACTCAGCAGTTCTAACATGCTCCCAGGAAACATCAGTGCTGCTGGTTCAAGGACCACACTTAGAATGGCAAATTTCTAGGCTGAGGTGGCCCTAAATCCTTTGGTATAAGTGGGAGGGAAGGGGGTGGCTTGTATCAGAGATAAAGAATTAGTGTTAGGTAGGATCCAGCTAATTGTGGAGAGCCATTGGGATACTGAAAAGGGGAGTGCTTAATTGGGGGTGGTGGTGAAATCTAATCCAGAGAGGCAGAGTATGAGAATACATCTCCTACCCTTTCCCTTTCTTTGTCTTCTCCTCCCCCTCTTCCTCCTCATCTTGCATTTAAGTCATAAAAGTGGAGAATTACATGAAGCAAACAAAGAGGAAGGTTCCTCTGTTTTGAAGACAAACAGAAATTTCTGGCTATTACAGAATTCTTAGGTCTCTGAATTCCTTAACATTTCCAAGATGAGTTTTAATCTCCTACAAAAGGAATTTTGGCTGTTTGCCTTATACAGTGGGTGCCTGCTTTGGCATTAATGTTACTGAACTCATATTCGGCTGTTCACTGCTTGAAAGCCAGTATGCAAGAGACAACTTGTCAAGAGACAAGTGTTGGTTGGAAAGGAAAGTTTGCTTTATTCAGGGGGCTAGCAACCTGGGGAGAAGGCAGACTCATGTCCAAGAACCAACTCTGAAGATTCTGGTTGACCATGCAAGTTTCTTAAAGGGAGAAATGGGAAGTTAATCATTTAGGGAAGGTGTCAAGAGTCTTTTTATCTTCCACTGTGTGCAGAGTTTCTTCTGATTGGTTAGTGGTGAGGTAACAGGGTGGTGTTCCAGGAATCTTGCGCTCAGCCTGAAGTTACCATCCTCCACCTGGGTGGGGCCCTTAGTTCCTACAGAAGAACTCAAAGATATATTGTTATGTATATTCCTTAAGGAGGAACCAGGACCCTGCCCCATCCCTGCACTATTGTTTCTTGATTGCCCTTCCTTTGTTCCTGCACTCCCTCCCTTAAATGGACACAGGACTTCCCTGGACACAGGTTCAAGCCCTGGTCCAGGAAGATCCCACGTGCCACTGAGCAACTAAGCCCGTGCACCACAACTACTGAGCCCACGTGCCACAACTACTGAAGCCCGTGTGCCTAGAGCCCATTCTCTGCAGTACGAGAAGCCACCGCAATAACAAGCCCACGCACCACAACGAAGAGTAGTCCCCACTCGCCGTAGCTAGAGAAAGCCCGCATACAGCAGTGAAGACCCAATGCAGCCATAAATAAATAAATAAATAAATAAATAAATAAATAAATAAAATTTAAAAAGGGACATGGAAAGGATTTGTACCTGGGAGTACCCCACAGGGTCCTGCTCAATTCTATGATTTGAAACATGAATTGGTGACTTGACAGTGGATTCTCTGGACAGGGATCTGGGATCTAAAAAAAATAATCACTTATTTTAATAAGTTTTATGAGACCATGATGCCATTTTCTTAAAGAACCTTTCTGTAATAATTACCCAACTGGGAACTTCTCTCCCCAAATCCAGTAAAATAAACACCTCTAAAACCAACTAACTAGTTTTATTTACTAATGCTCATTTCTGTAGTTGGCTGGGTAATAAAATAATTTGGGAGATGATTTCCATTTCTGACGGACTTTGGTTGACTCCACACATTATAACTGAGTCCTCTAACCATGAATAATAGATATAATATTTGTGTTAAAGGTCATTTATTCAGATTTTTAAAAAAATGCCTGGTAGTTAACAAAATCTGGTGAAAAAAAGATGGCCTCAGAATTCTACCATCATTTTCATAGGTCCTTGGGGTTTTCTTCTTTTCCTTAGGAAAATATTTTGATTACTTTTATTTTTCTTATTATGTTTTGATTTATTTTTGATGTCTTAGCATTTTTATGTATAATCACATTAATTGATTGCATGGCCATGTTGATGAATTCCAAGAGGATGATCTCCACCCTCTCTCCATGCCCCGTGGGTTGGGATTTACATTTGTTCTTTTAGCAGGAAAATGCAGTAAGGAGCATAGCTATGGCATCCGCCTATTTTCATAAAAGGAAAATAAGGCTCTCTTTAACCCAGCAGGACTAGGATAATCAGTAGTTTGTTTTGTTTTGTTGTTTGTTTGTTTTGTTGCCCTGGAACCCAGACTCCAGGCCTATCTGGGCCAGGCAGGACATATGACATGTCTGATTAGTACAGTGGGTGAGTAAAAGGGAGTTGGCTCCGTGTTGGGTTAGGGTGTGCATTCAAAATTAAATTTTAAAAAATCACTATATATCTACAGTTGTGGGTCAAATATATCATATGACTAAATGTCATTACTGGTAACTGGACACAGTGATATGGTTGCATGGGGAGGCCATGCTATGGAACATGTAGCAGTGAGTTCCTACTTCTCCAATGGGTACACGTGACATTGTTTATTATTAAATATTGACATCTGCATTGACAAACTACTTAATATTTTTTCCTGAACTTTTCAGTTATTCCTACAAGCACGTTTATACCTGCTATGTGCCAGGCACTATGCTGGGATCAATAATTCTTGCTCTTGAAGGCCTGATTACAGGAGGGCAAAACAGAAATGTAACAGATAAAAGCAATGAAGTGTTAGTTCTCAGGCTTGATTTCATTTTATAGGTAAAATAACAAAGGTATGGTGCGAGACAGCACAACAGAGAGTAGAATCATCACCTCTAAATCACTCACATAATAAATGAACCACCAATGCCAAGAACCTCTGCCTTCCTGACTCCAGTTCCAGCATTCTTTGGCCTGTTGCCAGCCTGAAGTGAGCATCTGGGCTTGTGAGCCTGGTGTGCAGTAGCAGTGCTGTTAGTGTTATTTTGTTCAGAGTAAGAATATGCCCTGAAAACAGCAGCTCATTCTGTGGAGAGTCATCAATATTTTCACTAAAATGGTGAAATGATGATAGCCAGTCAAATGTGGAACAATTTGAGCAGTAAAGGGAACTCCTTTGGGGAATTCATTTTAGTGCCAAATGCACAAGACTGAGAGTCATTTGGAAAGACAAAAAATAGTAATAAGTGGAACAGGCTGAGGACAAAATGTTCAGTGCTTTCTGATATAACTTTTTTTGTGTGTATTAAAAAAATTGAGGGACTTCCCTGGTGGTGCAGTGGTTAGGAGTCTGCCTGCCAATGCAGGGGATGCGGGTTCAAGCCCTGGTGTGCAAAGATCCCACATGCCGCAGAGGAATTAGGCCCGCATGCCACAACTACTGAGGCCCACACGCCTAGAGCCCATGCTCCGCAACGGGAGAGGCCACTGCAATGAGAAGCCCGCACACCGCAACAAAGACCCAATGCAGCCAGAAAATAAATAAATAAATAATTTTTAAAAAAATGGAAATACGGTGTTAGTTCAGATGTAATACATAGTGATTTGACATTTGCATACATTATGAAATGATCACCATGATAAATCTAGTAACCATCATCCCCATACAAAGTTATTACAGTATTATTGACCATATTCCTTATACTATACATTAATATCCCCATGGCATATTTATTTTATAACTTGAAGTTTGTACTTCTTAATTCCCTTCACCTATTTCATCCCCACCCTCCCCCCTTCTGAATCTGTGAGTCTGTTTTTGTTTTTGTTTCCTTAGTTTTTTAGATTCCACGTATAAGTGAGGTCATATGGTATTTGTCTTTCTCTGTCTGACTTATTTCACTTAGCATATTACCCTCCAGGTCCATCCATGTTGCCGCAAAAGGCAAGATTTCTTTTTTCTGTTTTTAAATGGCTGAGTAATATTCTGTTACCACATCATCTTTATCTGTTCCTCTTTTTTAAAAATTTTATTTATTTACTTTTATTTTTGGCTGTGTTGGGTCTTCTTTGCTGTGCATAGGCTGTCTCTAGTTGTGGCGAGTGGGGGCTACTCTTCATTGCGGTGCACAAGCTTCTCATTGCAGTGGCTTCTCTTGTTGGGAAGCATGGGCTCTAGGTGTGCGGGCTTCAGTAGTTGTGGCACGCAGGCTCCATAGTTGTGGCTCACAGGCTCTAGAGCGCAGGCTCACTAGTTGTGGCACATGGGCTTAGTTGCTCCATGGCATGTGGGATCTTCCCAGGCCAGGGCTTGAATGTGTGTCTCCTGCATTGGCAGGCAGATTCTTAACCACTGTGCCACCAGGGAAGCCCCTATCTGTCCCTCTCTCGAAGAATGCTTAGGTTGCTTCCATATCTTGGCTATTGTAAATAATGCTGCTATGAACATAGGAGTGCATGTATCTTTTTGAATTAGTATTTTTTGTTTTCTTCAGGTAAATACCTAGAAGTGGAATTGCTGGATCATATGGTAGTTCTATTTTTAATTTTTGAGAAACCTCCATACTGTTTTCCACCAATTTACATTCCCACCAATAGTGCACAATGGTTTCCCTCTTTCCATATCCTAGCCAAGATTTACCTCTTGTCTTTTTGATAATAGCCATTCTGACAGGTGTGATGCACTATCTCATTGTGGTTTTGCATTTCCCTGATGATTAGTGATGTTGAACATCTTTTCTTGTGTCTGTTGGCCATCTGTATGTCTCCTTTGGAAAAATGTCTAGTCATGTCCTCTTCCTGCTATTTAATCGGGTTGTCTGTTTGTTTTGTTTTGATGTTGAGTCGTATGAGTTCTTTATGTATTTCAGATATTAACCCCTTATCAGATATATCATTTACAAATATCTCCCCCCAGTCAGTAGGTGGCCTTTTTTGTTGATAGTTTCCTTCACTGTGCAAAAACTCTTTAGTGTGATGTAGTCCTGTTTGTTTATTCTTGCTTTTGTTTCCCTTGCCTGAGGAGATAGATCAAAAAAATATTGCTAAGACACATGTCAGAGGTACTGCCTATTTTCTTCTAGGAGTTTTGTGGTTTCAATCTGATGTAACTTTTGCTACTGAGTTTTACAAGGTATTAACTCCTAAAGAGTCCATAGGACAGAGGACTTCCAGAATTACAATTATGTTAAATTATGTTACACATGGTAATTTTTCTTTAGAGATTGCTTCATTATATCCAGTTTTACCAATATGCTAGTCACTTACAAACCGTACTTCACTACTCAGGATGTTTCTGTAGCATGCTACAGTAGCTAAACATGAAAATTTGAACTAATCCTTGAATGGGGCTGCTGGTCCACAGATGACTTATTTATGGATGAAAAGTTAATTTAGTCAAAATCGAATGAAAGACTTTCCCAATCATTCATGAAAAAATGGTTATTCTACTGTCCCTTTTTGTGGAGGAGACTCTGTATAGTAATTGACAAATCTTTCTAGATTATTCTTCCATTAAATTAAAAAACATTTTTTGAAGCTCTCCCTTTTTGATTACATACATTTAAAATATGGATAAGGAAAGTTAATGGGTAAATAACTATCTATCTAAACAATTAGCTAAATTGCCACAATTCTGTGAGTTAGGGTGGACATTACCTTATTTCATCCATTCTACCGTCCCCTTTTTAAAATATAACCTCTCAAATCACTGATGGCCAGGCAGCAGCCCTGACATAGTTGTCATGCCTTAGACACACTTGAATGCGGTTGTTTTCCCTGAAGACCATTTGTAGATGGAGTAGGTGTCCAGGCTATTATCTGTAGACCTTTGTTGATAACTTCTCTTAGGATAAAAAATAACAATGGCATCAAAACTTGTCCAATGGCTATCAGTGGTTTATGTCCTAGAGATAATATCTGAGCACTTAGAAAAATGTTTTGTCACTAATATATTGTTTAGAAAACAAGGACATTACAATTATTTATGGTTGAACTATAAATGTGAAGAAGTTTGAAAAATACCTAAACCATTTATTTCACTTATATTTTCCTTCTCGTATATATGCACAAGAATAATATGTAATAAAATTTATGTCTAAATAGGTATAAAAGAGCCAGGTAGTGGCTGTGGGCCAAGATCTTTGTTGACAGGACAGTACCCAACTATCTTGTTGCAATGTGAAAGCAGCCACAGGCAAAAAAAAAAAAAGGTATAAAAGAACACTTTCAGTAAGTAAAATGAAACATTATAAAATATAAGTACTTTGGCATAGTTTAAAGGGCAGCACTTTTTGATTCTTAGTATTGTCTTACAAATCAACTTTTTAGGTTTGATGAAATTGGTAGTTCTTTCATAGAGTAGAGGCACAGGGAAAGTCTAGGAGGGACACAGGCATTAGGTAGCAGCAAGTATTGTGTGCTGTGTGCTGGGTTCCTTCTCAAACTTCATTTGAAATAACCTATGGTACTTAAATTTCTACTTCATTGATGAAAAAACAGGTCAAGGAAGGCATTTTGAGCTCCCCATTTGAATCTTTCCCACTACAGACATTTTGATCTAATGGTACAGTTGAGAGCTTGGAAAGTATACACCACAAAAGCTGCAGCCAATTTGAAATTGGTTTAAAGGTTCACATTTGCAGCACTTAAATTTCTTTGGAAATCAGCAATTTCCTTGGTTTCCTCCATGTAGAGTTGATCTCATATGAAAGAAAAATTAACAGCAAAAATGAACTATAACAATTGTGTCACTTATATGATGAATAAGTGGCACCTCCTATAACTTGGGAATTGCTCATGGACTCATATAGAGGGAATGAAAGGCATGGACCTTACCTTCGAGGAACAGGGCCACTGGTGAGGTGAAACACAAAATTGATAGCCCTTTGAGTCTGTAAAAAGATTCTGACAGTACAGCAATTGTGAAGTATCTCAGGAGAATACTCATAATATTTTCATGGGTTGATCAAGAGATAAGTACAAATGATCAGTCTTTTATCCAACTCATAATGAGTATTTCTGGGAGAAGACTCAGCACAAAACAAAGCTGTTTAAAATCGCCAAAATGTGCTTTAATGTAAATATTGTTGGAGGAACCAATACTTTGTGACAAAAATATAGGCTTGCAAAAAACTAGACTTGGTAAAATAAGGGCCACAAAAGTAAACTCACAATGGTAGAAGCTATAGCTGGTTAAAAAAAAAAAAGAAAATGATACCAACATAAAGCATTTTTTTTTGCAGTAAAATTTACATGAAAAAAACTGAACCCAGTGCTTCCCTGGTGGCGCAGTGGTTGAGAGTCTGCCTGCCGATGCAGGGGATGCGGGTTCGTGCCCTGGTCCAGGAGGATCCCACATGCCACCGAGTGGCTGGGCCCGTGAGCCATGGCCGCTGAGCCTGCGCGTCCGGAGCCTGTGCTCTGCAACGGGAGAGGCCACCACAGTGAGAGGCCCGCGTACTGCAAAAAAAAAAAAAAAAAAAAAAAAAAAAAAAAATATATATATATATATATATATATATATATATACCTGAACCCAATACAAATAATTTCAATAAAATAAAAATGGAGCAAACTAGCAACAACTTAACTCTGCCTTCTAGAAAATTTAAGTAAGAAAGTAAATGGGTTTAATAGAGTTTTCTCCAGAATAAAGCCTCAAAATTCAATAGTGGTAAAAATTTTTCCAAAGACATATTTAATCACAGATAGTGAGGGGTAGGATTTACGTTCAAGTCTGGGACCTAAGTCTAGAGGTTTTTCCACCAATGCCGCTCACCTTTAAAAAACTGAAGGTATAAAGTGAGATCATGCAGCTGATTTTAGACAAACGAGATAACATGTTTCATTATTTAATCAAATAAGATAATGTAAAATATTTTTAAATGAGGTAAGATCCAATTTAATCTCATTAAACATTTCTCGGAATAGTTATAATATTCCACAGAGGTAGGAGGAAGGAATTTATTGTTTATATTTTACTCCAATATCTCAATCAGAACAGGGTATACATGATATAATCTAAACTATATTGCATTATTAAAGAGTTTTAAAGTAAGGCTGTGTAAAGTGGCAGCTCCAGGAGTCCCTTCTTCCTCTGCATGGGTCCAGGTTTCTCTGTTCTCATTTTTTCAATTATCCAATGCTGCTGGCTTGTTTTATATCTTCTAGAAATTCCTCAGTTTCTGGCCCACTGATAGCAACTTTCAAATATGTGTAATTCTTCTGCTATTTCAATAGGATTTGGGGAAGGAGCATGGATTAGATCATCAACTTGGACTATAAACATTAGGCAAATAATAGCTTGATTAAATGGTGATTATAGGAAAATAAAGATCTACTATAAACATTTAAAATAAGCAAACTCATGTGAAAGAAATTCATCACTGAAGTGTGACTAACAGCAGAAGAATGAAATCAACTCCAAGCTCTTATGAAATGTACAACAGACTTTATAGTACATAATTGGGAGGAATTTCTAATTCCTTAAGAAATTTGGGATTAAAACGAGTGCCATCAAGAAACCATTGCATTCTGTGCCTCGCACAAAGCAGGCACTTAGTAATTATTTATTAACTGAATGGATAACAGACATGCTCTGGGATCTAATCCAAGCTCAAATATCAAATTCCGTCATGAACGATCCGATTTATAAAACTAGAAGCTGTCTAAAAGCTAGAGCTTATCTAACTCAAACGCCTTTTCAATAGGACCACAATTTGCTGCTCGAGCTATCTCTTAGAGTCCTTCAACATCTCTTTTTAAATTTTCAGTATCTCACTCGATTTAAAGGAAATCTGATAACAATTTTCTATTACGGGTGAACCAGCGGTTAACCTTGATGCTGGAAAGTAACAGTTTAATTTGGGTGAGTAGCAAATGCTTATTAATTTTTTTGGAACCGTCAAAGGAGAGAACATATCTTGCCTTTTTTTTTTCTTGGTATGGCCAATTTTTTTTTCCAGAAAATAAATGACTACAACTTTTGCAGAGTGGTTCTTTCTAGCTTCCAGAAAGCTTCCTTCAAACTTTACGTACAAATAACCTGGGGATCTTGTTAAACGCAATTCCAATAGACAGGTCTGAGAGGGTCCCCAGAGAGCAAATCTGATAGCCTTCAGGTGATACTGCCGGTCCGAACACCATGCTTTGCTTAGCAGAGGTATAAACTCTCAACCATCTTAGGTCACCTAATTCTCCTTCTTAACGCTAAAGATTTGATCCAAGTGTGCTTGTTATTTTGTAACGAAAGAAAGTTTCCACAGAACGTCAGGCCTGTTAATTTCCCTTGTTTTCCAATGGGAAAAAAACGCAGTTCAGGATCGCAGCTCCACCTTCCATCCTAGGTTGTCCTAAGACGGCTTAGGGGACCAAGGTAGGCATCTATGAACCCAGGCCAGGTCTCTGCGGCGGCTCCCACCCAGCAGAAAAACCCAGCACCGGGTACCGCGGGGAGGCCCGACCGCCCTCGGCCACGGACGCAGGCCCTTTCCAGGAACGCGCGGGCCCGCCCCCTGCACGCGGCCGCCCATTGGCCCGACGGCGCCGGGCGTGACGTCAGGCCCCGCCCCACCACTTCTCCGGCCCCGCCCCGCGGAGTGGCCTGGCGGTTTGGTCTGGAGCAGCTGAAACCGGTTTGAGCGGAGCTGCTTCCTGCCGCTCGGCGCCGCGGTTGGCCGCCTGGGGGAGCGCTGGCGAGGCGCGGACGGCGGGCGCCCGGCACCTCGGCCCGCGGCACTGCTTCTCGGGCGCGGCGTCGGTGGCGGCGCGTACCCGCGGACCCGGCAGGTGAGGCGGGAGGCCGGGGGGCCGGGCGCGCGGTGCGGGGGCAGTGGCGGCCGCTCACGTGGCTGCCGAGTTGTCAGGGCGACCCGGCTGGGGGACGCGGGCGGAGCGCGGGGCGAGGCATGGGCAGGGTCCCCCAGCCCGGGCGGGCTCTGCCCGTCGGGGAAACAGCGGCCTGGACGTTCGCCCCGGTAAGTCGGTGGGTGACACATGTTTATTGTATTTATCCTTTGCTGCCGCGATTCCTCTGGGCTGCGGGTGCTTCGTTCCCCTCCGAAAATTTTGCAGCGTTTTCGATATACGAGAATGCATAAACCGTAGGACCACCATGAGTATTCAAAGAAACAAGTCTCGCTCACCACCACTCTCTGGCTTTATCCTTAAGTAATTCATAGTGTTTTGACAACTGCTTATTTTCTGAAATTGCCTAACCAAGTAGTCTAGGGTGTGCTTGTATAATTCAGTTATTCCAAGAAACCGAAGTGCCTTAGTCTCTTAGGAAAAGGTTCCAGGAACAGTCATCAGTGCCCTTGATACAATTTTAAGACAGTTTCCCCTTCTTATAAAGCTCTACTTTTTCCAAAGCTCTTCAAATTGCCTTGATGACTTCTGGGAGAAAGCCTTCATCAGTTAGGTGCTTCATCGGCCCCCTCTTATCCCACTGCCCGGTTATAAAGGAAATTAGGCGTGAATTCAGCCACGAATTGTAGAGAAATCTTTCACCATTGAGGCAGCTGCCTAGTCTGTAACACGTAGAGGAACTGATAAAACGAAGCAGGATGTTTGGACTTGATGTTTTCTTCATACTCTTCTTTAGCCCTTCCTATTTCTGCCCAGTTCCTATCCACTACTCCCCCCACCCCCCGCCTTGTGTGTCTTGCTACGTTTCTGACAGTTGTGACTTAGCTAAGAAATAAGTACAAATTATCAGTCCTTTTTCCACCTCCTAACATTCTGGATACAAATAACACAAGATAAAACAAACAGGTAAAACTACACGGTGGTTCAGTGGTTCTCAACTTCACTAGGGAGAACCAATATTCTAGACAAAATAAGATTAGGAAAGTTGGACTCCAATAATGACCACAAAGGAAATCTCAGTGGCAGAGTGACTAAAATTTGATATGTACAAAAAGGAAGCTGATGAATCAAATCTTTGTGTATAACTTAACCAGGAAAAATAAATGAAATGCATATGAAAATAATATCAAGATGAAATGGAAAAAATTTGGAATAGTTTTATGGCATTGTTTAGAAAGGTGATTAAAGAATTAACCGGCTTAATGAAATCTCCAGAACTGCTTTCTTAATAAAAATCCATTCATGTCTGTGTACATTTGGTTAAAATACTGGCTCAGAATATACTGGGGTCTGAATAGTGGGGTCATAATGATCCTCCAACAGGATGAGCAGGAATTAACTCAGGAAAATACAGGCATTTCATATATTGTTTTCCTGTAGTCAGTTGGAGCCTAGGAAAGAGCAAGGAGAATTGGAAACAGCTTTTTTCTTTGCAAAAGTATTTGAAGGAAAACAGTGAAATTTTTTTGGCTAGAAAAAAACCACATTTTAGCTGAAAATATCTGTGACTTCAGTTTAGCTCTAAAGTAAATGTTCCTGTACCTTTGTTTGCTTAAATCTCCCTTTTGTTCCCCAAGCTGGCAAACCAGTAAAGGAATGTGTTGGGATAGTTTGTTTGACAAAAAGAATAGAGTAAAACTTATTTCAGGTGGTGTAAACTCTGAAATATTTTTAAAATGTAAATTACAATGTCATTTTGCAAATTACCTGAGTCCTTAAAAAAGTTAAAGTGTAAAATGCTACTCAAAGTCCCAGATGAGAATGCTGTTTAATGCTTATCTTCAAAAAGTACAAAGTGGAGGCTATGTTTAAGAACCAGACCAAACCAAAACCCTGCCTCAGAAAGTCTGTACGTGAGGTTATAGGTGAATTGGTTAAATTACATGTTCAGTCAGCTCATGTATGTGAAAATGACTCGCATTTTTCATCTTATTCTTGTTGTATGTATATCTAGAAGACCTCCCCCGTCCAAGGTGAGATTTTCTTTGCTTGTTTGGAAGAAGAGGAAGTGTTGGTTGTATAAATTTTTCGTTCCACAACAGAACAGTATTTTACTTTGGTTGGTAGGTAGCAGGGTGCCAAAATTGTACGCTTCAATTCTGCACCAGAATTTTGGCCTCTGTCCACGATCAAGTAAACTGCTGTAGGAGCAGCTCTGCAGGCTCTTATTTGGTACGGTATTAAATTTGGGCAAGGGGGGGGGAATGGAAATTAACCAGATTATATGACTTAAGGCAATCCAAGTTGGAGATGATGCTTTGTTGACACCTGGGGAGGTTGGGGGTGGGTAATTTTGTGCTTGTGTATGTAGCTTTGGTGTAGTAAATACTGGATACTGCAGCTGGTTCCAGTCAAGTTACTATAGCCACTTTCACAAGCAACCTTAAGAATGAGAAGCTCAATTTTAATCAGTTGATTTACTTTTCATTAAATTTACATGTTTCACATTTAACACAGTAGAAATTTAGAGATAATTTTGTACTAGGTGTTGATTTTAATACATAGGAATAATTACATCTGATTTCCCTAAAATTGGTTAAAATATTTACTTAAAATTGATCAACAAATAACTGAACACCAACTTTTAATTATGTAGATAAGATTGTTCTTAGTAACTGGCAGTAAACACTGGGTGAAAGTACAGGTTATATGTTGAGATGGTGGTTGGTTATTCAGCAATTTGCTGGATGATGGGGCTTTTTGCTATGTCTCAAAATTAATTCAGTAACTTAAAAAGCCAAGCTTTTTTGCTAGCCTTAAGGTTTCTTCTTGATACGATTGATACAGATAAATTAAATGTAAGATATAGATAAATGTAAGATTGCAGTACTTCAATGAATCATTTGATTTATTAGGAAAGGAAATAGTCTTATTATCTTAGGGTTATACTCAGATTCATATCAGATGTCATATTAAAAGACAACTATTAAGATATTTGGGTTAAATAGGTAAAAGGTGAGGTAACAATCTAGAGCTAATTTTAGATTTGGAACATTCTTTGGCCATGCTACAACTGGATGTATATGCTTTAAATAGATCATGTTTACTCTTAGACACAGAAAGTAGATTAAGGTATCAAGGACAGGTGTTTTTTCCTCCAGTGTGGAATCTTGGGTTTTCTAACTGAAGTGGTAGAGTTGCCAGATACGGAATTCTTTAGCCAAGTGACATGAAACCACATTGACTGGTGTTCTTGCTTAGTATATATACTGTATTTACATTTTGTAATTGATGTAGGTGGGATGATGCATAGTTTATAGCTAACATTGGCTATAAACTATGATCCTCATTGCAGCTCCCCTGTGGTTAGATATTAGAGATTCCTCATCCTCAGCCCTCTTGATATTTGGAGCTGGACAATTATTTGTGGAGAGCTGTTCTGTGTATTGTATGGTGTAGAGCATCACTCCTGGCTTCTACCCACTAGATGCCAGGAGCATCACCCACAGTTGTGGCAACCAAAAATGTCTCCTGACATTGCCAGATGTCCTTTAGAGGACAAAGTTGCCTCCAGCGGCAACTGCTGCTATCGATCTGTCTGCCTTGACTTGGAAGCGTGGTTAACTGTGGGTATTAGTGTTCATTTAATGACCATTGCAGAGTTGTGCATGTGTTCACAGGGAGGGGAACATAGTGAAAATGGAAGAAAGAATAGCTAGGAAAGGTGCTTGAGGATTTTTTTTTTTTGAATAAAATAATGTGCAAATGAAGATAAGCAATTTCAGTTGGTAAATTAAAGGAAATGATGTAAAGACATCATTGGAATTATTTTAGGAACATTGATGGATTGGGGGTACAAAAGTTTTTTTGGAGGTGTTGGAGAAGTTATGTACAATATGATGTGGCCTTGTGTGGAGTATGTGTTCTTTCTATATTTAAATTCTATAAACTGCATGAGAATTGATATACATTAAAATTGTTAAAAAATTTCCTATCTTGGGACTTCCTTGCTGGTCCAGTGGTTAGGACTCCGTGCTTCCACTACAGGGGGCATGGGATTCCATCCTGGGTGGGAGAACTAAGTTCCCGCCTGCTGTGGCAATCAATCAATCAATCAATCAATCAATCAATTAAAAACAATTTTAAATTTCCTATCTTAAGTACTTAAATTAAGGGATAGTAAGGTGAATAGGTTGGTTAGGCTGGGAAAAACAGTGAAGAAATGAAAAGTAAGCTGGAGAGAAAATGTGGATAAGGAATAAAGGACATCAAAGACTTCAGGATTTAGATTTCTATAAGTAATGGAAGTGATTCCAAGCCAGGGATGTGAGGGATATTCTAATTGACATAAAATGTATTGTTGGGAAGCGATCGAGAAGCCAAAATATAAGTAGGAGACTTAGGGTTTTTAATGAAGTTTAAACTTAGAAAGAAAGGCATGTATGTAAGATCAATTAAAATCTACAGGTTTTGGTAATGTTGGCTTGGCCAAAAGTTCGTTCGGTTAATGAATATGTTGTTCAATAAAGTTCTTGGTGAAAATGAAAAATGGCAGACTTCCTGCTGGCGCAGTGGTTAAGAATCCTGCCAATGCAGGAGACATGGGTTCGAGCCCTGGTCCGGGAAGATCCCACATGCCGCAGAGCAGCTAAGCCTGTGTGCTACAACTACTGAGGCTGCTCTGTAGAGCCCGTGAGCCACAACTACTGAAGCCCGCACGCCTAGAGCCCGTGCTCCTCAACAAGAGAAGCCACCTCAGTGAGAAGCCTGCACACCGCAGCGAAGAGTAGCCCCCGCTCCCAGCAGCTAGAGAAAGCTCGCCCACAGCAATGAAGACCCAATGCAGCCAAAAATAAATATATTAAAAAAAAAGAAAAATGGCTACTTAAAACCGAACGAACTTTTTGGCCAACCCAATAGATTACAGAGTTGAGACTCTCTAAATTCAAGTCTGCAGAACTACAGTAATGATGGGCCTGTGGTTAATAAAGAGAAACTTGAAAAGAGTGATTTGTGAGGGGGAAGGGGTTTTTGTTATTGTTTTTTTTAAGCCATTGGTTAGGTCACTTAGAAGCAGGTTCTCAAACTTGTTTCAGAACTTAACTAGTTTGTTTCAGTGGGTGGTACTTAAGTTCTTTGGTTGTTTTCTTGTTATTAAAATTGGAACCTTCTTAATTGAAGTAGAAATGCTCTCTTGAGCCAAGTTTTTTTCTGTCTCTAGTTGTTGGTGTGTGTGTTTCCCTCCACTATAAACATGAGCCTGGTCAGGAAAGATAGGTTGAGTTCAGAACAGCTGCTTATTAGAGGAGAAGGTATATGACAAGATAATCTTGAATTCTTAAAAAAAGTTTGGACACGCTTGTCTTGCAGATTTTTCTGGTCCATACATTCTTACAGAATAGGTTTGTAACACTAGGTCCTAAAACTTGCTAGGTACTTCCTAAATAATTCAGTCTCTCTATATAAGATCTCTGAAATCTTTTGCTCACAGTTGAGATTCATTTTTATTTTTGTGTTTTTTAACTTGTTTCTTGGTGGTAGCTATCTAGAGCTGATATTCATGTACTATAAATGACATCTTTTTCTTTCTAGCACGACATCCTAAAATAAATCCATCAGAATGACACCTTCTCAGGTTACCTTTGAAATAAGAGGAGCTCTTTTACCAGGTATTGTAAAACTTTACTTTTAAACATTAAAAAAAAAAATAAATGAGCGTTTTTCTTATCTGGATTATCTTAAATATAGAGTTGTTACTAGAGTGAGCCTAATTATTAGATGAAAGTATCTTTAGGACATGCCTGATAACAGAAATGTGCTTGGAGCATAACAACTTCAAGAAAAAAAAGCTTCCCAAATAGTAAGTGTCTTAGTCTCATGTTTTCCAGGAAAGCTGTGAATTTTGAACAGGACAGATAATTGAACTGTGATTTTTTTTTTTTTTTTTTTTTTGGCTGTACTGCGCAGCTTGTGGTATCTTAGTCCCCCGACTAGGGATTGAACCTGGGCCCTCGGCAGTGAGAGTGTGGAGTCCTAACCACTGGACCGCCAGGGAATTCTCTGAGCTATGATATTTAAGTCGTGAAAATGAAGGAAATTTTTCTAGTGTTGAGAAGTTGGTGAAATATTTGGCGAAGGTAAATTTGTTCTTTACTTGTACATCTATTTTTTTAAGCTTTATTATATTTTTTGCTGTCTACTGAAGCAGTGTGAAATAATTTTAGTGTAAGGTAACATGTCAAAACAGTATCACACCTTGCTACTTACCTGGTGGTCCAGTGGTTAAGACTCCTCCCTTCTGCTACAGGGGACACGGGTTCGATCCCTGGTTGGGGAACGAAGATTCCACATGCCGCACAGTACGGCCCCCAAAAACAAAAAAAAAAAACCCAAAACAAACAGTATCACACCTGGGTTAAAAATTCCTTGTTTAATACACTCTGGCTATGCTGACCAGTTCCTCAAATCTTTTGCATTCCTTTCCTCCTTTGGGGCTTTCTCAAATTGTTTCCTTTGTTTAGATCTGTGCCCACCCCACCCCAACTCTCCTTATCCCAACTTCCCGTATTCGACTAGGTTAAGGTCCCTGTGAAATTCAAGGTTCTTTTTTGTAGTACTTCTTAATGAGTTTTATGGAGTTATTTGAGTAATTTTTCTTGTGGACAGATTGTAAGCTCTATGAAAAAAAATGTGACTTTATCTTATTCATGCTGAATTCCTGTACCTAGCACAGTGCCTGGCTCAGAACAGGGGTAAGTATGTGTTCGAAAAATGAATGAATGATTCATTCTGTATGTCAGGCATCTTTGATAAAGCATCCATCACAGCACCTGACGGTGTGTGTTTGTCCAAGTTCAGATTCTTAGGCAAGATGATTTTGTACAGCTCCACCTCTGGGCAACATTCTGCAGATTGAAGATTGCTAGTCAGTTGATGGGGTTGCTCCCTTGGGTCTAGTACTCACCTCTTGTCCTGTGTGTAACCTCTTCTGTGGAGAGGAGACTGCAGACCTATATCATACTTTTGTGCATAGGCAGTTTAAGCTAGAAGGAGCTGGCCACATCAGGCAAATGTGGTGACCACAGAATTAGCCACAGAAGGGTCAGCTTGACAAGGTGGAACTCCTTCTCAAGGACTAGTGGCAGATGTGAATGTAGGTGTATCTGTAGGTGGGAAGGAAAGGAGGTAGAGGGACAGGGAGGGGATGTTGGGGTGGATTCTCACCTCCCCCCCACAGATCTCATGTCACCTTGATTTCCTCCCCAAAGCAAGGAGGAAGTGTTCTCTGCTGACAGTGGAGAGGCTGCAGAGAGAAGTGAAGTAAGAGGGAACAAGTAAAAAGAATGTGTGGGGGTGCTGTTTGCATATTCCTTTAGTTAGCATTCAGGTCTTTATAATCTTCTATACGTGAAATCCAATTAAAGAAATAGGTCTGTTCTGGTAAAAAGTTTCCCTTTTTTCCTCATAGAAGCCATATGCAAAGGCAATCAGCAGAAAGACAGAGTAACATTGCAGGAGGAATTAGTAAAATGCAGGAGCACTTATATAGAAGGAAAGTAACCACAGATTGTCCAAGTTTCACTTTTTCCATGTGGGATACATGTTCTTCCCAGAGCAGAGAGTAGCTGCTATTTTGTATGGGGATAAGAAATAACTGACTCCATGAGAAAGGTTAATGAGACTCTCCTTTACAAAGGAAGTGTAACCAGCCTGAATCAGTGATTTGATGGTAATCTGTACTTTGAGCTAGGAGCCACTGCATATGCTGTACATATGCAGAGCAACATATATGATCTTGAGAATAAATATTTGTGCCTTGTATTTAGCAATAGTGTTTATCTTTTTTTTTTTTAATACGAAGAGGTAGTGATAACCTAAGTTAATTGCAAAAAAAAATCTGGTTACTTTAAAGGATTGGTGAATATTTTAACATGAAATCTTTATACATAACCACCGTATGCTTTTACAGACATGTATTTAGAACCCTGAAAACTCCTGAATGACTACCACATTTGGGATTTTAGTTAAGTTTTAGACAGTCCAAGCATATAAAATGCCATGCAGGTGGCTAAAACCAATTAGAACTGTAGTCTTACTATAGTAGTGTCCAGAGCTTGGAAACCAAGCTACTCTCAGAGTGTGGAGGAGTTTGTCCTGAAGTTTGTTCATTTGGGCTCAGTTCCTTGTTTTTTTCTTTAAGGATTTTAATTATAGTAATTCAGAATGTGTTGATATATAAGTTAAAGATATCTGCATACTTATATTCAAGAAGTTGTAGACTTTTGCTAAATATATGGAATTTAGCAAATATAGGTGATGGCTATATGTTGGTTTGTGTGTTGATGACAAGTGTTCAGATGAAGTGTGACAGTCTTTATTTTAGTAAGGAATGTGAGATTTTTGGCTAGTTTTTCACTAGTCTTTGATCTGGGGACTTTTTTTTCTTTGTTTTTTGTTGTTACATTGCTCATGTCCCATTGATAATTTTCTTGATCTTTAGCTTCTTGGTAGCTACTGTTTGAGTTCCTGGAAAATATCAGGTACTGGTTCTGTAGGATACTTATATGTTCCTTTAAATTGGAAGCTGCCTTGAAGGCAAGGACTGCTGTTTGATCCCCTTGTCTTCTTGGTGCTCACTATTGGCTCAGTAAGTAGTTGAAACAGGAAGAAAAGTCTGTCCCTATATACCCTTCCTTTTCTCTGCCTTTGGTTCTGTAGAGGTGGGTCAGGTTAATAACGTAGGTGCTAGTGTGAGTGGCACCTGGGTCCAAACCCATTTCTCCACTGAAGCTCTTCCATCTCCACTGAAAAGGGACTTGCATCCCGTTAAATTAGTGCAGTTTCCTAAAACTAAAATGAGATGTTCCTACTTAACCCACTATAACTCGTTATGTTTCTTTAGGAGAGGTTTTTGCAATATGTGGAAGCTCTGATGCTTTGGGAAACTGGAATCCTCAAAATGCCGTGACTCTTCTTCCAGAGAACGAGACAGGTGAAAGGTAAGCATGGGCATGTCATAATATTGAATAATTGTGACATTCAGATTATAAACTTGGGGGTTTCTAAGATACCTTGGTATATTTTTCTTTTAATTTTTATCAAACTTATCACATATGTATAAAGAGTGAAATCATTTCACAAAGTTTGCTGTGAAAAAACAAGTTCCTCTGTTTCTCAATTTCCACCTCGCAAAAAGTCATTTTCAACTCTTGGCTGTTGGCTGGTTCTTTTGATGCTTAATACCATATTTCTAAACAGGCTTATATTGTTATTTCTTATTTTAAAAAACTTTTTAAGGCATTTTTTGGCTTCTCAGTACTATTCTTGATAAAAGATCTAATTTTTGCTTTCGCTTATGAAATAATTTTCTTGAGACATGTATTCTTTTAAAAGTAGCAGAGGGTGGAACACGTCCTTAGAAATTTTAGCTAATGTAATGAAATGAGTTTACTACTGACATTAAATACAGCACTAAACTTAGCATGGGTGTGTTGGTGCATTGGAGTGGGGAAAAGAGGATCTGGGTGCCAGTTTCAGTTCCGCAATTAGCTGTGATCTTGGGCAGATCTCATATCTCTAAGCCTATCTGCATGGTAAAGGGGTTAGGATAGAATCAGTGTTGTCAACAAAGGTGGTCCTTCTCTGTGTGGATATTTCGAAGTGTTATGGATTGTCAAGATGTATGCATGGGGGTAAAGGAAAGATGAGATTCTAAATAGTATACAAATACATGCAGTGCCCCCAGGGAGAAACATCAGAGTAGATGATTGTTAAGCACTGCTACTAAAAATGTGGCCTGTGGACTCAGTGCTAGACAAAAAACATTTTTTTATCAGTGCACAATGTGAGAAATACAAAAATTGAGAGCAAGCATTTAGAAATGTTTATGGCAGTTTGACATTGCTGGGATACCCATGCATGTCATGGACTTATCTCATTGAACTGGGTACATCATAGACCAGAAGTATTGGTCATGGGACAAGTAGGTAACACAAGTAAACAGAAACTGGTCCTTCACAGCAGACAGTTTGAGGAGCACTGATGGCAAAGCAGAGGGAAATAACAAGGAAAGTAAAACAATACCATAATGTACGCTCAGGAAAAGAAAACAAAAAGCATACATAGAACACCTGTTCCTCTATTTATCATTAGTGTGACACATTTTCTCAGCCAATTCTCATCTGTTTTTATAAGTTAAGTTCTGTTGACAAATGATATTGGGATCACAGAAAAACGAGATGTTTATTCTCTTCTAGTGGCTATTTTTTCCTTGATTTGTGGATTAGTCACTACCATCTGAAGTGAAACCTCATGTCTTTCTAAACTTGTTTACCTCTGCTCTGAACTCTTGAGCTGCCCTGTTACCTGTCTTAAGTCCATTCTAGCCAACCTGGTCAAAGTGATGTGAACAGAATGAGAACAATTAACGTATTAATTTTAAGGAAGCAGCCATTTTGACATCGCTGTACAATGAAGTATAATTGATTCATATATGGCAGATAAACAGTGCTTCACAAAGAGAAAGGACGTAGATGACACAGTTGATATAAGTAGTTGAAACAAGATGATACAAAAGGTAAACAAATCTGTTTGCCTGTAAACAACAGTCTCGTGGGGGTTTTTGGTTGGTTGGTTTGTTTTTGACAGCGTGCTGGATCTTAGTTCCCAGACCGGGGATTGAACCCTTCCCCCTACAGTGGAAGCGCAGAGTCCTAACCACTGGACCACCAGGAAGTTCCTCAGGCTTGTGCTTTAGAACTGGGTTTCTTTGGGATTTCAGTGTACTCTGCATTTAAGTCCGCTGTTCCTCCTTTTCAGAGTCTCTTAAGTCTCTCTGTACCTACAGGTTTGTGGTGACAAGAGCTCTGTTGGAATTTTTTTCTTACAAACAATTTGAAGGTTGTGGTGTTATTTCCTAATAATGCAGAAAATGTGGGTCACTTATGATTTTATTTGCCATCCTTGGAGATCTTATGGTATTTTTGTGGGGAGGATATGAGGGCAATTCAAAACCAGACAGGTGCACTAAACCTTCTCATTGCCCCTCTTTCCTGGTTTTTCTTGAGTTTCATCAGGTTACGTTCATTCTTGACGTCACTGAACAGTTCTGGTACATTTTTTTAAAAGTAATTTTATTTATTCATTCATTCATTCATTCATTCATTCACGACTGCGTTGGGTCTTTGTTGCTGCACTCGGGCTTTCTCTCTAGTTGCGCTGAGCCGGAGCTACTCTTTGTTGCGGTGCGGTGGCTTCTCTTGTGGAGCGCAGGCTCTAGGCCCGTGGGTTCAGCAGTTGTGGCTCGCGGGCTCTAGAGCGCAGGCTCAGTAATTGTGGCGCACAGGCTTAGTTGCTCCACGGCACGTGGGATCTTCCCGGACCAGGGATTGAACCCGTGTCCCCTGCCTTGGCAGGCGGATTCTTAACCACTGTTCCACCAGGGAAGTCCCTCTGGTTCATTTATAACTTTGCTATATTTGCTTAGGGAAGTAAAGTAAAAAGACTCATTTTATTGCTCTCACCATCTGATCTTTTCATTTGGTGATTCTTAACCAGGGGAGCACATTGGAATCACTTTAAAAAATGATTTAAAAAGCACTTTAACTGGTTTAAAGCACTTTAAAAGGGGGCTTTTAAACAAATGCCTAGACCCTGCTCCTGTAAGACTGATAAATAGTGCACGAGAGAGGGGCCCCAGCACATTTTTGAAGCTTCCCACTAATTCTGCTGTGCACATCTGGGGCTAGTTTCACATACTCTGGCTGGTTTTATGGGTGAAATAATACTGGAAATTTGCCTTTTTTTTCTGGGTAGCAGAGATGGGAAATAAATTTCATCTCAGAGTTGGTAGAATCTGCCTGGAGCCCTGTGTTGAAAAGGATTCTGAGGCTTATCAGGGAGAAGTAGGGCACATGTTCCGAGCATTTAGGCTGTCCTTGTTGTGCAGCAGTGTTTCTCAAGCAATCACATATGTCCAGTTTATCAAACTCCACCCCAGACCTATGAAACCAGAGTTTCCTAGGGTGGAGCCAGGGCATATGTATTTTATTATTACCAGGTTAATCTGATTGTTGAAGCTAGGACCAGGGGTGACAGCTGGTTGTGGATATTTTGTTCGAAACCAGAATTGAGTCAGAGTGAGGATAATGCCCTAAGTCCGTCTTGGCAGAGCCAGGTGGGGAGCAGTGCTAGCCATCTGGTATCATGGAAGAATATTTGGAGCTGCCGTTTAGTCACTGAACTATTCATGCTGAATTAACGTTTGGGTAATGGTCTATGACATGGGCTCTCAAACTTGTGTTCATCATCAGAGTCACCTGGACGCTTGTTAAATTACAGAGTGCTTGGGCCCTCCCCCAGAGTTTCTAATTCAGTAGGTCTAGATGTGGCCTGAGATTTTTTATTTAATTTATTTTTGGCTGTATTAGGTTTTCATTGCTGCATGCAGGCTTTCTTTAGTTGCCTTGAGTGGGAGCTACTCTTCATTGCGGTTCTTATTGCGGTGGCTTCTCTTGCTGTGGAGCACGGGCTCTAGGCGTGTGAGCTTCAGTAGTTGTGGCATGCAGGCTCAGTAGTTGTGGCATGTGGGCTCTAGAGCACAGGCTCAGTAGTTGTGGCACATGGACTTAGTTATTTCGCTGCATGTGGGATCTTCCCAGACCAGGGCTCGAACCCGTGTCCCCTGCATTGGTAGGCGGATTCTTAACCCCTGTGCAACCAGGGAAGCCCTGGACTGAGATTTTGCATTTCTAACAAGCTCCCAGTTGATACTGATGGTCCTGGGACCACACTTTGAATACCATTGGCCTATGATTTGAAGCTAAAAATCAGTTATAATCATGAATTGTAGTGAATTCTTTCACTGTTGAGTCTAAGCTTTAGAATTAGCATTAGAATATGTAGAATGACATAGTTCAGAAGATGTTGAGTAAGATACAAGTACAAGTAAGATACAGACACTGATTGCTTGGCTAGGGAAATAGCCAGAGGCTGGGCAGGACAGAATAAGGGACAGTTGGGAACAGGCATTTAAGTTTGTGGCCTTGGCCTCAAAGCCTCTTAGCAGCCATGTAACATCCCTAGCTAAGTGGAAAGCGAGAGGAGATTCAGAGGTCTGCACTGCTTGCCTTTTCTGTTTGGAATACTACTTCTCCTGCTTCTTTGTATGGCTCATCATTTAGGTCTCAGCTCAGACAGTTCTTTCTTGTTGAGGTCTCCCTCCAAAACTTCTTGTCACCTCAGAAAGGTCAGCTAGCCCTTCCTGTGTATGCTGTTGGCTTATATATTTGTCTATCCACATAAGCAAGCAATCTCTGTGAAGATGGATTTCTTTCTGCCTTATTCATCACTGTGTTCCCAGTACCTGGTTCAGATTAGGCCTGGAGTAAAAGTTTGTGTAGGAATAAATAAATGGTATTGGTCACAGACCTTACTTGAGGGATTTTATGAATTAATGAAGACTTTATGCATTTTAGTTTGATACTGATGCTGCTGCTTTAATTCTTTTTTCTCACAGCATGTTATGGAAAGCAACCATTGTACTTAGTAGAGGAGTATCAGTTCAGTACCGCTACTTCAAAGGGTGCTTTTTAGAACCAAAGGTATGTTTTCTTTATCTAGTTTCCAGTTTCTTTACAAGACTTCTTTCAAAAGCAACTAACTTAAGTTTGGAAACATTAAAAGTAAAATGAGTTTGTTTAGATCAAATAAGGAAAAAAGAACTCTAGATTAATAATATTTTAGTACCAAAAAAAAAAGGAAGTAGCCTCTTCAGAGGCAAATAGTGTGTGCAATGGAATTTTTAAAAGACTAATAGTAAGTATGTTCTGCAATATTCTTATCATGAAATTGTTTTTAATGATAAGTGTTCTTGATAGGTGTGCATTTTGTATAACTTTTGTAAACTAGTTAGTAACCAGTAGTAAGGGTTTTTCTTTTTGTTTTATTTTTTTAATTTGTCTGTGGTAAAGATATATTTAGAGGTGTATATAGCCAGCTTTAAGTGAGTAACTTTGAAAAAATTATTTCAATGCAGCCATCTCTTAGTGGCTGCATTAACTCCTATCAAAACTGAAGTCATTCCTTTTAGATTTTTTTCAGTGATAGTGTTGATAGACCAGGATCTTTTCTGAAGGCCTTTGGAATATCAGTTAGATCTAAATCTGCTTGCTCACTAAGATTTATTTATTATTTTGGGAACGTTTTCATATTTAGAAAAAAAGTTGATTCTTTATTTTAAAGATACTTATTTGCTGAAAGGATTCTTTTCCTTCAGACTTTTACCTTTGAGCACACTTTGGGCTGCATGTGAACAAGGGCTTAGGCAGGAGTCTAGGAAGCAAACATGGATTAGATCTTTTTAAAAATGTATTTCCCTTTGGGGTCCTTGAATACTTGTTACGTGTAAAAAAAAAAAAAATGCAAGCAGCCACTGTTACCTCAGTCTCTTAGCCACCATTATAAAAAAGAGAAAAACTGACAAACCCACTTCAGCTGTCTTTTGCACCTATTACGTTTCTTATTCCAAGAATATATTGTGAATATACTCAGTAATTAAAATTAAATTACATTATAGTTGATCATTATGTTGGCTTATCTTGACAATAGTCTCACTTTAATGACTAAGGAAAAGATCATTTATTTGGCATAGGGGTTGTGCATTGTGGCAGAGTTCTTTAGTATAAAGTGAACATTTGTGCAGAGTTATGTAGATCACAGCACTCATGACTTTGAAAGCATATTTGAGGATCCTGGTATGTGAAATTAACTAAATTTTACTTACGGGGGCATTTGGACAAAATCCTAATGAATCCTTTGGGTGTAGTTTCCTAAAGTAAGACTATTGTCAACACAGGTCAAATTAAGCCAACCTACAGTATTTTCTCTTTTCATTGAAAATGTAACCAAAAGCAGCAAATCCGTCCAAAATGCCTTTTCCAAAACATTGGCACGAAGTCTGCTTACAGTAAGAAACAAGTTTTCCCCCTTGTAATACTTGCAAAAGTTTACAGTATGTGTTGGTGAGTGTGTTTCTTTAAGTAGGTGCTCTGTATCGTGTACACATGTACCGTGTGATGCAGGGGCTGCCATGGTAAGTATGTTTTTCATGGAATAGAGTAAATAGCCACATAAAATCCCATGCATATGGCTAGAGGTTTTTTTTTTTCCCACACGCCAGCTTAAAGTGACACTTCTTTTTAAAGTTGGTGGCGCTTTTTAAATGAATCATAATTTTTAATAGAAGTAATTAGAAACTTTGTCTCAATTGTGCATTGTCAAATGATAGAACTAATGTGCAAGGAATCTTAAATCGTGAAATGACGTAAATTATTGGAGTATATATTTTATGACTATAAAGAATGATTGGAAAGCAAAATGATTATGAAAGCATTGAAAAACTGACATGGGTAATAAGGTTACTTTTACTGGGTCAAAAGTTTTAGTTTATCCAAGCAGTTGTAGAACCTAAGCTAAAAATCTTGTGATCTTGTCACTTGACCTTCAGAATTCAGCTTCCTCATCTATAAAATGAAGGGTTTGAACTATAGATTTCTTACATCTCTTCCATTGCTAAAATCTTTCTATAAATAAATTTTTACCATTCATAGTTTCTCTTCCGTAATTTGCTCTTTCTGGCATACTCCTTTTAGTTTAGAAGTTAAAGTCTTGAAGTCCTTTTTCTCTTTAATTTCTCACAGCTGTATGTTCTTATACTTTGTAGAATTAGAATAAGGTGTTAATATATTAAATTCTAAAATAATTTTTTACAGGTGACAAATATTATCTTATTTAAGCATAGCAAACAAAGGTAGTAGATATTCCTGGAATGGAAACATTGCTGTGAGTCTGCAGATAACCCATTAATTTCACATCTTCACCAAAGATAATTTTTGAATTAATGTGTAACTTAAACATTTTTTTAATCCATGTTCACCCCTTTTTATTTGTGGCTGGAATTAGGGGTTGTCTCATACTGAGATGTTAGCCACTTTTTAATTATACTGTCTTTGAAATTTTTCATTCATTTCAGTGAAATAGCTTATTTTTCAGTAACATCTGCTTTTAATTTTTACAGGTGTTAACATTCACTCATAATTAGATTCATTACAAATTCTTTTACCTTGTTCTTAATGTCCCTTGATTTTTATTAAATCCTTTAACAAAAGAATCAATCATCTGGTAGGCAGACAATTGTTTATTTTCATAATAGCCCAGGTTGTCATTTTGTACAATGGTTTCTTAATAAAATTCTTCTGGATGCTAAATACCCTCAGCTGTTAACTGTGAATTTGAACCATCTCAGAGATGTGTGTTGGCCTAGCCTTCTTTGCTTTACTCACTCCTAAGTGACCGTTTTTCTTCCTGGTCTTGTTAAAAATAGTGATTTTTAACTAACTGGTTCTGGCCTCTGACATAGATTAAAAATTCAGAGCATTTCACATGGGCTTTTTTTTTTCCATTTTTTTCAAAATCATAGAAAGGAAACTGAAATTTTTACAGTTTACGCTTAACAGTTTTTATGATATTTGAAAGCAGTGATATTCCATGATAGTGATAGTTTTGCTTGGTGGTCTGTTAAAAACCCCAGGCTACCTCTTATATAATCTTGTTTCTTTTTCTCAGTGCTTGATATAGCTGAGTGATGTCAATCAATAACTGTTTAAGAAAGCAGTCATTATGACTTTTTTGTAGAAACAGGTTTTTTGTATTTTTGTTAACATGCATGTTTGAGAAACATTCCAGCAATCATCTGATTTAATACATGCTAAAATGTGAAATAACTCTACCAGTCCTGTTAGTGGAGTACTGTCTTGGACTGATATTGTTACTTTTGTCTCCAAAGAGCCATTTTCCGCTTGACTCCAAAGTGCTTAAAATTGTGGCAGTCTTTTACAGAATGGAACTCTTGTTTTTTTCCTAAGATCTTGAAGAATGACTTACTGCATTTAACATATTAAAAAGGATTGCATGTTTTGGAATCGTTACTAAGATCTTTAATTTCCCAGTGCTCAGGTGTTAAGGTTTTTTTTTTTTGTTTTAAAGAACATTGGTAAGCTAAAATTTAAGATTACCTACCAAAGTTTAATAAACTAGTCATAACAATTTTGGAAATTCAGTGTGTTTTAAGACTTGCTTCATTTGTCAATATTATAACATTTTATGTACCAACCATGAATTTGTAGTGTGAACGCCAGTAGACACAATTATAAGCCATCTGTTGAATTGGCCCTTTGGACTGCTCCTCAAGTCTCCATTCTGTTCAAGCCTAGTTTGCTTTATGCTATGATTAGTGGGTTTGTAAACAGGGGTGGTGTTTTAAAAATTACTACTAAAATATGTTCCCTCTCAAGTGTTTAATCCACAGGGCTATTCTTACATGATTAAGTATAGATACTGTAATCAACACTTTTTGTGAAATTCCCCTGATACCTGAATTAAAACAAAAAGTTAGGGCTTCCCTGGTGGCGCAGTGGTTGAGAGTCCGCCTGCCGATGCAGGGGACACGGGTTCGTGCCCCAGTCCGGGAAGATCCCACATGCCGCGGAGCGGCTGGGCCCGTGAGCCATGGCCGCTGAGCCTGCGTGTCCGGAGCCTGTGCTCCTCCACGGGAGAGGCCACAGCAGTGAGAGGCCCGCGTACAGCAAAAAAAAAAAAAAAAAAAAAAAAGTTAAAACAAAAACAAAGCCTCTCCTTTCTTCTACCCACTTTTAATCCCTGCTGATATTTACTATTATGTTCATGGCACCCTTTCAAGTCACATTTGATTAGTAACTTTTATAAGAATATGGATCTACACCACTTTTGTAGCAAAGAGGATTTTTTTTTTGAGGGGAGTGCAGGGGACATGGGAGGGGTGGAAGAAGGGAATAGATTAGTTATTTCTGGTTGCCCATTACTGCTAAGAAACATTCCTATTTTTATTATATACATTTGCATCTTTTGAGGGTTAGAAAGTTTGATGTGTGAAAACAAATTCAAAAAAGTGACAGCAAAAAGTTGTAGTAAAAAACATCTAGCAGATGCAGGATCAGATGTTTCTTGTTTTTTTAGCATAATTCACCATATTTTAAGATTAGCACTTTCACATTTACATTTTTTAAAACGTCTACACAGTTTATTATCAATTCACAAGTGAACCCTTATAACAAGGATGTATTCAGCTAGAGAAAATGAGTTCCTGTATTATCCCAGGATTAAGGAATTTAATGTATACCTAATGCAATTTTAGTTTTCAAACTTCAAAAGTTTACAAGTTTTAAAAAAAGATTTTAACCTCTGGTTATTTTAAGTGACAGAATTATCTCTTGCCTAATTTGTAACATACTTATTTGTTATCATTTGGCACATTTATTATTAAATAAAATCAATATTGAAATCCTATAAAATGTTATAGAAGAGTATTTAATGCTATCTACAGATGTAATAAAGAGAGAAGCTTATCTGTTCCAGACTTAAGAGTATATATATGCCTAGACAAGGGTTGAAAGATACGTGAAAATATTGATAGTGATTATCCCTAAGTAGTGTGGTAATGGGTGATTTTTGTTTCTTTTTGCTTCTCTGTATTTTACTAAATTTCTTCTTCAGAAAAAAAAATACCTTGTAAGGATATAGTTTGAAATTTTTCTTTTAAAATATGTATTTAAGGATTGTATTTTGGCACATAAGTTTAATTAGACAAGTTTAGGGTTTTTTGTTTTAAATACTTCAAGGAAAATGAGGAAACACTTCATATACTTTAGTACTTTAGGAACACACAAGGGAATCCTTGTGATAGTTCATTCTTGCTTTTAAATTGCTGTAGACATTATCAACAATACATAAAGCTTTATTTTCTTTTTTAGTAAGAGAATTTGATAACAGAAGACAGTATTAAAATTTTTCACACTGAATTTATAAACTTTAAGGCATTAAGAGTAAAAACTGGATGTTCATTCTCCTTTAATCAAACTTGTTCTTCAGATTTACCCATGCATGTATCCTTTCCTAAAGGAAAGGGCTTCCTGTGCTCCTTAGAAACACTGGTTACTAAGATAGGAGAATCTGATATTCTTCCTGTTACCTACTTACTAGTTAAATATATGTAATGAAGAACTTTATTATGCCCTCTAGTTCCTTGAGTAACTTGTGATAATTGATCTTGAAGTATTCTACTCAGTTCTCAGTTTAGGCTTTTTCCGAACACTTGAGGAGTTACTTCAATCTTCCAGTAATTCTTCATTGACTTCCGACATACCAAACATAAAGTATATTTGCTGTTAACTTTAACTTATGACAGAGTATCAGTTAAAGATTACAACTGAGTGTTGTAGGCAGGTTTAAGAATGGGTTTGAAATGGTTTTATTTGCCAGTTCATCTTATTTTTGTTTACTGCCTCACCCTCATTTTCTTCCAGGATTCATCATGTTTTTTGACCTGGTACATTCCTGATTTTTCGCATATAATATTGATATTAACAAGATGAATCTCTTGGTTTCATAATTAGTATAAGACTTAGGCCACAAACATCTAATGGCATCATGGGTAGAAAATAAGATACAAGAAATTATTGCAGACGTTTAACTTTTAAATTGCAGACTATCGGTGGTCCATGTCAAGTCATAGTTCACAAGTGGGAGACTCATCTACAACCACGATCAATAACCCCTTTAGGTATGGGCATTAACTGCATCTGTTTGAGGCATATGCATAAAGTTACTAATATGCTGCACAATGGCTTAGTGGGATTTAATAAATATTTATTTTAAAGTTTAAGGTCAATGCATTGTCAGTACTACAAGTTTCACTTAGCATATCATGGGTCTTACTTTCAAAACTAAACAGTTCTTAATTGCCTTTCTTCATAAACTTTATTAGAAATGCTTACCTGGTTATTTTTTATTTCTTGAGTTAGATGGGTTTATTGTGGAATATATATTTACATTGGAGTAGTTACAGAAGTTTATAAAATAGCATTTTTTTAACTGAGCATCCATCCGTGGCTTTGATATTACTTGCTCAGAGAACTTAGAACATTTGAGGAAAGAATTAATCCAAAACAATGATTCTTACATTTTTAACTTTGAATAGTAATAGAATAAGTTATTCTGTTTGTGTGTGTTTTTTAAACTAGTAAATACTTGAATAAACTTGTATGAATGAATTCAGATTTCTTGGTTGTAGCAGACATTTTCCCCCAATACCCTGCTGGCTATGTTAAAGTTGCTATTCAGATAATTTTTGTTTGTTTGTTTGTTTAAACGTTCTTTAGTTTTCTTGTGCCTAAAAATGGCATTTCTCTTCATACAAGTATTTTTGAATCTCCTTTTCCATACTGAGATTAAAATTTGAAGTTCTTTTCACATACATTAAATTACCTACTTGGTTTCACCTATAAATTGACTTAGTGCTGAAAACTCTATTTTAGTTTCCAGAGAAAATTAGAATTTAAAGAATAAATGGCTTGTTAGTTACTAGCTTAGATTAGAAAGTAGTGAGAGATTCTGCTTTACGCTATATATAGCAAGGACACATCTCGTTTAAACAGCTATCTCATTCCATCCTCTTTATTGGATTTTCTTTTTGTATATACATTTTTGTAATACATTTTTGATAGTATATTTAGAATTTTTATGTAGTGTACTTTAGAATTAAAAGAGTGCCATACTGAGGTTGGAAATTATTAGGAATTGAATATTTTAAAAATTGCATTTTGAAGCATCTTGCAGTTAAATATATTTTCTTATTTTAAGAAAGTAGGATGATTTTGTTTCTGGTCTTTTTAATAAATGTATTTTATACTTTTGGAAAATATAACTTCTGAACTTAAGAGCTGCGTGAAATATACCAGAGAATCTTTATTGGGAACTGTCACACTTATTTTAACAAATTCAGATTTATGTTTAAAGTAAACTGGGAAAGGAAATAGCAGGGAAGATAATTAGTATTTTACTCAGAGGGTGGGGCTTAACAGCTTTTCTCATTTAGTTGAAATTTCTGTTAGGAGGCAATGTGCAAACACTTACTTTTTGGTAATTCCTCATAGCTCTATATATACAGGTAAGTTTATGCTGTTTAAAAAGCTTTTAGCTGGCTATAGAGAATAGTTGGGGTTTGAGGAGCATTATATTTTAGGTAAGTTCAGAATACGTACTACGTAAGAATAAGCATTTTAATTGTGCCAAGATCTTTGGTTTGAAAAATCAACCAGGAGATACTGTTGTCCAGCAGCTTGTCAGTCTCATTCATTGGTTGGTATAAACATTTGTCCCAGTGCCTCTAGAGCACCTCTCTGAGGAGTTTTCTTTCTCTTCCTTACAACATTGTGAATAATCACCATGAATATAAGAACCATTACTGTTTGATAGCCTCCTTAAAAGGGATTTCTTTATTGAGGGCTACAATAAATATGCTTATTCACTTTGGGCTGCTTTTAAATTCTAAATTAATTTTTAAAAAAATCCTTAAGGTAGGTAATCTCTCAATTGTTCATTCTGTATATACATCATGAATTTTAACTAGATTTTCTATTTTCCTTCAATTTTAGAAAGTGAAATTATTATTGACGATGGACAATTTGGAATCCACAGTAAGTGAGACTGAGTTTTGAAAATTTTTATTCACATGGTTGAGATGTTACCTTACATTTCATTAGAAACAGCACAGGGAAATATGACAGAGTATGATATTGAAAATAGAGACTAGAAGACTAGATCCAAAAAACAAATGCATTCTGTTAAATAATAGTTTCTAGTTTAATTATTATTATTTTGGGCCATGCCACGTGGCTTGTGGGATCTTAGTTCCCGAATCAGGGGGATTGAACCCACACCCCCTGTAGTGGAAGCGCAGAGTCCTAACCGCTGGACCACCAGGGAATTCCCTCCAGTATACTTCTTATGCTTTAAAATTTTATTTATTTTTTAGTTTTTATTTGGCTGGTGACTTTAGGTATATGAATTAATATAATTAATTTAAAAGTATTGTACTTAACTGTTACTATATCATCACTTAACACTACTGGGTTTGAAAATGATGTTAATTGTCCTCAACATTTAAAGTGTGAAATGTTACTCATAAGCTACGTTTGTGCATTCTGTGTTTGTATGTGCATTTATAGTAAAATCAAGACTAAGTAGCAGAATGTTCTAGTAATTGTGGCTGAGTATTTTAACAATTAATTTACAGTGGAATATGCATTCATACACTTTCTGCATCAGTAAATACTTTATCCTAAGGATTCAAGTTTTTTCTTCAGTGACTGGAATTCTCACAGTGTATCAGCATTATCATGCTAAACTGCATTTTCATTTTAGATATTGTACTGTAGGAGCCAAAAGGTGTAAAGGGGGTGGACAGAACGTGTGCTCGCATTGACTGTGAACCAGAGATAATTGCTCGTAACCAGTTTGCATTCCTGTTGAGTACAGGAAGGAATAGGGCCTGAATGTTTTGGTTGTGGTTTTACTAAGTACATATGTTTAGCCACTTTAGAAATGTACATGCTTTTGCAGTATTTGAGCAGGAATTTCACTTATTTTTCTTGATTTTGTTTGGGATTATTTCTATCACGTCATAAGGTCGTCTAACATACTCGAATAGTTTCATTTAGCGTTTTAGAGACGACACAAAATTTATGCTACATGTTTTGGAGAGCTTTTTCAATGGAGAAGTTGTTTTCTCATTTCTTCAACTGTAATGATGACATTAAATCCTTCTATTATATGTTAGTTACTATGCATGGTTATAAACACATGGCATTTCTTTCGTCATCTGTTGCTGTTGTCGTCATCTTCCTAAATTCAGCTTTAGTTGGCCTTCAGGATAGAAAACCATTTTTCCAACTCTGTCCATTTCTGAAAACAGTTTAAAATTAAGAGATGGTAGTGGTTTCTCTTCATGTATGAAATTTGATAGTTATGAAATCATACCTAAGGAAAAAAGTTTCTTGATTTTTTTATTTTTTGAAGTCCTCTTGATGAAGAACTTAGGTCCAAAACAGTTGTCAGCTCCCTGGTATTTATGAAAATGTTATTACCTTTGTTAGTAAGAAACTTCAAGTTAAACAGTGCTAACACTGTTATCACAATCATGCAGTTTATCTATGGCAGAATATGTAAATGGAGAATACATTTGTTTTGTTATTACCACCTCATATCTCCACTGCCAGCACTAGTGGAATAACTAGTTTCAGCTGAATATTTCATGTGAAGCTTTGGAAGTGTAGTAGTGATCCACTGCCAGTGGAACAAATGCTAGGTTAGAAGCCGTCTTGGAATATCTATTCTTTCTGAGATAGATTTGTATTACTTCAATAGTATATTCAACAAGAGTATTTTAATTTACTTTAGTGCTAAAGTTTGGCTAGTTGTTAATGTTCATTTAACTTTTCCCGCCTACTTGATATAAAAGTTCTTTGTCAATGACAAGTAAGACTACTTATATATTTGCTTTGGAGAGAAATACCAGTGATAGCTAACCTGAGTATATTAAACTGTGAATGTGAACTAGAATTGTCAATATATATTGTACTTATTGGATTGGCTTTAAAAATGTGTATATTAATTACTGTTCTTCATATTTACTTTGCCAGATGGTGTTGAGACTCTGGATTCTGGATGGCTGACGTGTCAGACTGAAATCAGATTACGTTTGCATTATTCTGAGAAACCTCCTGTCTCAATAACCAAGAAAAAATTAAAAAAATCTAGATTTAGGTATGACCATGTGTATTTGTTACTTAGGCTATTTATTTTCACTAATGCTGTAGATTTCTGATCCATCTGGTTATATCCTTTATGTGTATAAACTAAGAAAATAGCACACAGATAATGTCAGATTTTCTAATAAATGCAGTGTCTTGTGAGAGTGAACTGCTTCCCTGCCTGCAGATTGCTACAGTTAAATGTACTTATGTTAGTCTTAATCTCCAAATTGGAAACCAGAAAATTTTGTTTTTACTTAGGTAAGTGACTTCTAGGCTTATGTATCTTTGTAGTTTCTACCATTTAAAATTTCTTAGTGTAGCAATAAATATTTTGTTTTAAAATTGACGTAACAAAATGATTTTGTGCTAAATGAGGGGAGAATGGCATGAACAAAGAAAAATGATTGTTGGAAATATACTTCAGTGTCCTAAATTTCCCGGTGGCTTGAAAACGAGAAACTTTTTCGTTAAGGAGGTCACAATTACCATAGCAGTTCCAGATTAGTTTAATTTTAATCTTAATTTAAGAAGACTTAGATGTCAAGCTTTGTATAAATAACAAAATAGTAAGTAACTTAATTTTTCTGTAACGTCACCATGTATATCTTTGAGTGAACTGATTTCTCAACGACGGAGGCAGCCCTATCATTTGAATATTTTAACTTTGGGACTGAGAGTTCTAAGTCTTGATACGTTATGTAGCTTTTTCTGACAAAATGTCAGGGCTGGGTTGAAAGGGCCATTTTCAGTAACTGAAGTAATTAATAGTAATACTTATTATCTTCAGAATGAAATTGATAATGATGTTGCAGTTTGTAAATCCATAAATGTTTTACAATAACTGCTGAAAATATTATAGTACTTACCTATACCGATAATAAAATACATAAGGGAAAGGGTGGGTAACACTTCACAGTCCTTTCCATTGGCTATTCTGTGAGTAAAGAGTGTTGGGTGTACCTTGCCTCTGTTCATTAACTTTTCTAGGCCTCTGCTTTGCTTCTGAAAAACCTAGGTAATTGGACCACGTGGCTGATCTGCAAGATCCGTTTGATCGCAGAGATTCTCTAACCAGTTAGTCATAAATAACTGAATATTTTATTTACATGTTAAAAGAAGCAAATAAATTGTGTTAACTGCTGTAAAGTGTTTTATTAGCATAAGACCTTGAAATAAAGGTAGCAGTAGAAGATAAAGCCTTGGTTGGTTGGGCTTATTAGGATTTTTTTTTTCTTTGACTGTAATTAAGAAATTAATAGAGGGAATTCCCTGGCAGTCCAGTGGTTAGGACTCTGTGCTTCCACTGCAGGGAGAACAGGTTCGATCCTTGGTTGGGGAACTAAGATTCTGCATGCCACGGTGTGGCCAAAAAAAAATTAATAGATAATTAATGGGGTTCTGATTGGATTGTACATGCATACTGAGTCCTGTACTGTTCTTGTTTATATAGTAATTGAGTGTTTGTATATATTATTGTATTGCTTAGGCTTACACTGGAAGATTTTTATAACCATACTTAGTTGGGCTCTACAAATTAAGTGACTGATTCCTACTGAAATAATTGCACATAGCTAGAAACCGATGTTTGTTTTGACCATCTTTTTTCCCCCAAATTCATATTATTGATAGGTTAAGCCTTCATTGGCTAGAAAATAAATTTATCTGCAGGTTTATCAGGACTTTTAAAAACTTAGCAACAGCATTTAAATTTTAAATAAAACACTAGACATGATGTTTTATCTCATTACCACCATGTTTTCAACAACACAAGTTTCTCTTTCGCTTGATTCCACCAGAACTTGGAAAGCAATGTTACTTACTATAAACTGTAACATTTATATAGCTATTTGAGTAAAACCTTTAATATTTAGTTCATTTAGAACTAAATTCTTTCATAGATCCCTTTAAACTTGATTTTTGGGGGGAGGGATAGATGCACATTGCTATTTGTAGATTAGCCGTTTTTGTTTTTTTTTTTTTTTTGGCTGCGGCATGTGGGATTCTAGTTCCCTGACCAGGGATCAAACCCCTGCCCACTGTGTTGGGAGCGTGGAATCTTAACCACTGGACCACCAGGGAAGTCCCTAGAATAGCCATTTTTAATCTTCCATTCCTTCCTTGTTTGTTCATTACTATCCACTTGTGGTCGCTTTTCATATGTCCTGGTAGAGAATGTTTGTTCCTTCAGGCTCACCAACAAAATCAGTTGTTCAGAACTGTTCCTAAGAGTTTGGAGAGAAGAGATGATCATTTTTGTTTGGATTATTAAAGTGGTGCTACTTTTGGTTTTACAGTATGATTACAAAACATTATTACTAATTGAATAACCTGTGTTCATATCCCCTCTGGAAGGTTTCAGAGTGTGTGCCTATGAGGCAAGTCTGCACAGTGGTTGAAGGCAGCAACATCATTCGGAGAGAGCAGGCCTCACTGATACAGTTCTGTTACTTGTATTATTAAGTGGATCTCATTTAAATCTAGAAGGAAAAGTTTTCCTAGCGCAGCTGTATTCTATACAGTAACATTGCTTTACATCACTGGTATTAAAGTTGTTTAATCTATGTACATTCCAGTTGGTGCAAGAAATATTCTAGAATTGAGTTGACTGTTTGGCATTACAAGTGCTCTGTGCAACTAATCGCTTCTCATTGGGAGTAAACTAGTCTTTGTGACCCAATAGCTTGGGTAACTTGTCTTTTGTTTTCATTGCTGTGGAGTCTATAAGAGTTTTAGACTCTTGGTTTATTTTTTTTTTCATTTGTTTCATTAGAAAGGTACATACATATAAATATACACACATAAAAACCACAAATACATGCAAATATATATATTTAATACAATAGTTTTCTTTAATGATGTACTGTTCACAAAGTACGTGGACTCACTGTGGAGAGGAGAAGAAAGAGGAAATTTAAAAATTTACAACTACCAACTCAAACAGCCTTTTAATGCACACTAACAGAACATGGTTCAAATTTGTACTTGTTTTATATATATATTTGTGAAACTTCTCATAAGAAATTGAGATAGCCAATTATAAATGGATAATAGTAAATGCCCTTTTAGATTCTTTTAAAAAACCTAAAGAATTAATGAAAACAGCCTTAGGCATAATGAGCATTTATCTCATTTTAATACTTTGCAGAAATGTGTGGGGATAAAAACATCACTATTTTATAAAATATAACTAATGCCTGAACCTGTAGTATGTGTAGTCTGTGTAATATTTTTATTTGAGGGTTTAGCATATACAAGGAGCATTTTAAAATTTAATGTTTTGGTAACATTTATATGGATTTTCCTTCTTTTTCACTTTTTGCATTTCATTATTTTTTCCTTTTATGTAGGGTAAAGCTGACACTAGAGGGTCTGGAGGAAGATGACGATGATAGGCTATCTCCCACTGTTCTTCACAAAATGTCCAATAGTCTGGAGATATCCTTAATAAGCGACAATGAGTTCAAGTGCAGGCATTCACAGCCAGAGTGTGGGTATGGCTTACAGCCTGATCGTTGGACAGAGTATAGTATACAGACAATGGAACCAGATAACCTGGAACTAATATTTGATTTTTTTGAGGTGAGTGTATTTCACTGAGGGGGGTGAGAGACAATGCAGAGAAGAGCTTATTTTTACATATGTTTTGATTTTTATCGTAGTTTAATTTGTGTAAATGCATGATTCATACAACTTTTTAGATGTTTACTCCTCTATACATGTTAGCAGATTTTAAAAACGCAAGAGTTGACAGATTCAGGTACTATTAAAATTATAATTGAGAACTTCAGAATTGATGTTTTCAATAATTTTTCTTTGTCTTTAATTTTTGTCAATTTGATTACTATGTGTCTCAGCGTGCTTCTCCTTGGGTTTATCCTGCCTGGGACTCTCTGTGCTTCTTGGACTTGGATGGCTATTTCCTCTCCCATGTTAGGGAAGTTTTCCACTATAATCTCTTCAGATATTTTCTCGGCTCCTTTCTTTCTCTCTCCCTTTCTGGGACCCCGATAATGTGAATGGTGGTGCATTTAATGTTGTCCCAGAGGACTCCTGGGCTGTCTTCATTTCTTTTCATTCTTTTTTCTTTATTTTGTTCCGTGGCAGTGAATTCCACCATTCTGTCTTCCAGGTCACTTATCCGTTCTTCTGCCTCAGTTATTGTGCTATTGATTCCTTCTAGTGTATTTTTCATTTTAGTTATTGTATTGTTCATCTCTGTTTGTTTGTTCTTTAATCTTCTAGGTGTTTGCTCTTTAATTCTTCTAGGTCTTTATTAAACATTTCTTGCATGTTGTCGATATTTGCCTCCATTCTTTTTTCGAGGTCCTGGATCATCTTCACTATCATTATTCTGAATTCTTTTTCTGGAAGGTTTCCTGTCTCCACTTCATTTAGTTGTTTTTCTGGGGTTTTATATTGTTCCTTCATCTGGTACATAGTCCTCTGCCTTTTCATTTTGTACATAATCCTCTGCCTTTTCATTTTGTCTGTCTTTCTGTGAATGGGGTTTTCATTCCACAAGCTGCAGAATTCAGAATTGATGGGGTTTTTTTTTTTTTTTTTTTTTTTTTTTTTTTGTGGTACGCGGGCCTCTCACTGTTGTGGCTTCTCCCGTTGCGGAGCACAGGCTCCGGACGCGCAGGCTCAGCGGCCATGGCTCACGGGCCCAGCCGCTCCACGGCATGTGGGATCTTCCCGGATCGGGGCACGAACCCGTGTCCCCTGCATCGGCAGGCGGACTCTCAACCACTGTGCCACCAGGGAAGCCCTAGAATTGATGTTTTAAATCAAGACCAGATGTCTTGATGTCTGTGTCTATTCTAAATATAAATGAATTGTATCCAGAGGGGCTTCCAAGGATAGAGGGAAGAGCAGGCTGTGTAACTCTTGGTGGCAAACTGATGTAACGGGCATGATTGAGTCCTTTATGACTGAAGTCTGTGGTTTATTGAAGCATTTTATAAGAATTCATTGTAACAGTGGACCCATTTTTGCAGCTTTACTTGATATTATAAATATGTAAGAAAAAATAGTTGCTTTTAAAGTTGTGCCAGGTTCTTCAGAATCTGTGCTGCCAACTTCCCAGAGCTGCTTGTGCCACTTCACACTAGAGCTCTCTGCTCATGGTCTGTTCAGCTGCTCCTCACGAATAACACTGTGTCCTCCCCTGAGGTCCTGGCTCTTTGGTGTTTCCACTCTCATTTCCACTAGATTAGAGTTTAGCTTTCTGAGAGTAGGGAATATTCCTTGCCCAACAGTAGCACCTAGCCACTGTTTCTTAAAACAGCAAAATTCAGGATGGATTAGAATCCAGTAAGTAACACTTATAATAAAGTTATAACCTTATACTTAGATCTTGCCTAATTAATAAGATCTATGAGACTTTTATTCTAAAAATATGAGGTTTTGGTTGAACATTTCCTTGTTCTTTTAGTACCTACCTCTTAATAATCTTTCGAGCAGCCTAACTTCCCTTTCATTTGGTTAGCAGTTTTGGAAATACAAATTTATTCATAGACTAGGCGGATGAAATATGCTGTATAATCTCAAAGTTGAGTATTCAGTGTCCTATCCCTCTGTGTCATCTGTGTAGATGCATTTTTTAAGAATAAAATATACATTAAAAGTCACTACAGGTATATCTTAGTCTTGGAATGTAAAAGTACTTAGAAACTTTCAGTCTGAGCTTTATATTTGCCTAATACATGTTAGAGGATCAGAAGTGCACATCAACAGTTTTGATCAATAAAGTAACACATAAAATCTTAAATATACTATATACTAAATATCTTTATATACTAAAAGAAAATGTGTTACTCATTACAACAAAGCTATCTAAATTACCTGAATATAAATTTGGTTGTGTTTCTTACTGATCTTCCTCTATAGATTCTGAGTTGATTTTAAAGGGTGTCTTTTGATCTTTAAATGGAAAATACTGAAGTATAAGAATTTGGGTTATTCTTAACCTCATTTTTCAGGAAGATCTCAGTGAACACATAGTTCAGGGCGACGCTCTTCCTGGACATGTGGGTACAGCATGCCTCTTATCATCCACCATTGCAGAGAGTGGGAAGAGTGCTGGAATCCTTACTCTTCCCATCATGAGCAGAAATTCCAGAAAAACAATAGGCAAAGTGAGAGGTAAGCCTGGAGAAGCAGGGTGACCCTTTACAAATAAGCAGGTTAAGTTAGGATTTTAATTAGTTTCAAATTGAGCTTTTGAGAATGGTAAAGAATTAACTTAATAAGTTGTTTTAGAATATGAACAAATACAATAACAATAAGGACATATCTAATTTTCTGGAAGCTTTAATTTGAATGTGTTTTGACTTGATTTCTATTTGATCGATTGATAAAGCTGTTTTGAGTGGTTTTTAAGTGTAATTGAGTTCGTCATAGCCTTTTTAATTGTCTTTATTTCCCTTCCCCCTTTTTTTCATATGAAAGTTGACTATATAATTATTAAGCCGTTACCAGGATATAATTGTGACATGAAATCTTCATTTTCCAAGTATTGGAAACCAAGAACACCATTGGATGTTGGACATCGAGGTGCAGGAAATTCTACAACAACTGCTCAGTAGGTTGAATATTTGAGTAGTACTAGCATTTGGTAGCTCATGCTTGATAAGGTTAAATAAGTTTGACCAACTAAACGGTCAAAACGATCCTTATAATTATTACCCTGGGATTTAAATGTAATTTGGTAATTGGGCTTTCCAGTTCAAATTAATTAGAGACTAACTCTCTTGTAAGATTCTGGTCTTTTTAATATTCTGCTGAATTGATGAGAGAGACATTAAAACTAGAAAGCCAGGAGGGGAGAGCTTGATACAGTCAGCCTGATGACATCAGTGTGTCTGTGTTGTGGTCCTGACTTTCAGCATGTTGTTCTCTTAGAGTCTTAGTTTCCTCACCGGTTCTCAGTACAGTTTCCATACTTTCACCCTGTTGGTATGTCTGCCTTTTCCCACCCTTCCCTGGTCTGCCAGTATCAAGTCACCTGAGGCTTCAATGCAGGGAGCAAGTTTCTCCACTACTTCATGCCCATTGCAAAGGATTGTTTTCCTTAACTGGTCACCTCACTTGGGGAGGTATGGGGTGGTATAGGATATGTCTGTATTCAGCTTGTAAATATCTAAAATTGTTAGAGCTTGATTTATGGAATGAATGCACACACCAACCAAGTGATGGTCACAGTCTTATTTTGGGGATGGCAGAGTTAGCCTCAAAATAGAGAATAAGTACTATGTCCATTGTTGAAAATGTAGTTGACGTCTTTACTAAGTTTATCTTTTCTATAGTAGTGATAACTATATTTCTATATATTTATTTTCTTTCAGGCTTGCTAAAGTTCAAGAAAATACTATTGCCTCTTTAAGAAATGCTGCTAGTCATGTAAGTGAATCTCTCTTTCTTTAAACAACTTTGGACTGATGGTCCAAAGAGAGAAAAGTAGAGAAATGTAGGTCTGGAGAGCCTCCTTCAGTCTCCATTAATAGGTTAAAAGGGAGACTTCATGCTTTTTCTGAATATATTTCTAAGTGAAGATAAAGCATTTCTAGGCATTTTTATTTAGATTCATGGTGAAGATTGGAATAGAATAAACAATAGAATCCTAAGCATCCTCTTAAAAATTAATTAATTAATTAGAAGTATAGTTGATGTATATTCTATAAATTACTGCTATACAATATAGTAATTTAACAATTTTTAAAGATTATTCTCCATTTATAGTTATTATAAAATATTTGCTGTATTCCCTGTGTTGTACAATATATCCTTGTAGCTTATTCTAAGCCTAATAGTTTGTACCACTTAACCCCCTACCTCTTTATTGCCCCTCGTCCCACCCTCCCTCTCCACACTGGTAACCACTAATTTGTTCTCTATATCTGTGAGTCTGTTTCTTTTTTGTTATATTCATTAGTTGTTATGTTCTTTAGATTCCACCTAAGTGATGTCAGTATTTGTCTTTCTCTGACTTATTTCACTTAGCATAATACCCTCCAAGTCCATCACACACACACACATACCTTCTTTATCCATTCACTTAGGTTGCTCCCATATCTTGGCATTTGTAACTAATGTGCTGTGAACACTGGAGTGCATATGCCTTTTCGAATTAGTGTTTTTGTTTTCTTTGTATACTCCAGAGTGGAATTGCTGGATCATATAGTAGTTCTCTTTTTAATTTTTCGAAAAACCTCCATACTGTTTGCCACAGTGCCTACACCAGTTTACATTCCCATCAACAGTGTAGGAGGGCTCCCTTTTCTTTACATCCTTTCCAACATTTGTACTTGTGTTCTTTTTCATGATAGCCATTCTGACAGTTGTGAGGTGATAACTCATTGTAGTTTTGATTTGCATTTCCCTAATGATTAGTGATGCTGAGCATCTTTTTTTAAAAAAATACTTATTTATTTATTTGGTTGCACCAGGTCTTAGTTGCAATAGGCAGACTCCTTAGTTGTGGCATGCGAACTCTTAGTTGTGGCATGCATATGGGTTCTAGTTCTCTGACCAGGGATCGCACCTGGGCCCCCTGCATTGGGAGCGTGGAGTCTTAACCACTGCGTCACCAGGGAAGTCACTGAACATCTTTTCATGTGCCTGTTGGCCGTCTGCATTCCCTCTTTGGAAAAATGTCAGTTCATTTCTTCTGCCAGTTTTTTACTTGGGTAGTTGTTTTTTTTTTTCTTTTTTTTTTTTTTTTTTGCGGTATGCGGGCCTCTCACCGCTGTGGCCTCTCCCGTCACGGAGCACAGACTCCGGACGCACAGGCTCAGCGCCCATGGCCCATGGGGCCAGCCGCTCCATGGCATACGGGATCCTCCCAGACTGGGGCACGAACCCACGTCCCCTGCATCGGCAGGCGGACTCCCAACCACTGCGCCACCAGGGAAGCCCGGTAGTTTGTTTTTTTGATGTTGAGTTGCATAAGCTTTTTATATATGTTGGATATTAACTCCTTATGAGTCATAATCACGTGCAAATATTTTCTCCCATTCAGTAGGTTCTCTCTTCATTTCGTTGACGGTTTGCTTTGCTGTGCAAAAGCTTTTAAGTTTAATTCTGTCCCATTTGTTTGTTTTTTAAGCATCCTTTTTTTTTGAGATAACATTTTAAGTGTTTGAGGCATGAAAAACATTCCCCATTAAGCACTGCATTTCATCAGTTGAATTACTATGCTCATTTAGATACTCACTTTGGAAATAATGTTTACAGAAGGATTTGATAGTGATTTTTTTTTTTTTCTGCGGTATGCGGGCCTCTCACTGTTGTGGCCTCTCCTGTTGCGGAGCACAGGCTCTGGATGCACAGGCTCAACGGCCATGGCTTATGGGCCCAGCCGCTCCGCGGCATGTGCGATCTTCCCGGACCGGGGCACGAACCTGTGTCCCCTGCATCGGCAGGCGGACCCTCAACCACTGCGCCACCAGGGAAGCCCTGATAGTGATTTTATGTAACACTCTTTGGAGTCTGTCAGTTTGCATCCTGTATACCAACTTGATTATGTTGAATTTCTTAACTCCTTTTATATAATTATTCAGAGATAGTCCTTTTTTTTTTTAGCTTTCAGTTTTTTCAGCACCTGAAACTTGACATTTTTAATCAAGAACCTGCGTTATTTCCCCCCACATTCCACTATACCTCAAGTTAAGCCTCATGTTCTCAAGTTAAACTAAGGGGAAAATGGAGGAACATCTCATTTTATTTTGGTTTTTTTCCAGTGTCCTCCACATGCCTTAAACTTAGCCTTTTTTAAAATAGTTCACCAAATAAATTTGATTTGTCATATGTTTAACTTTATCACTTATATGAGCAAACATCTAAAACATACTTTTTTCATATTTTAATATCTATAAAATTGGGTTAGTTTTACAGCTGTTTTAGCTTGTCATGGTTTGATTAGCATTGTTTTTTCTCCCTCTTAGTGGTATATAAAATAATGATGCATTTTGTATTTCATGACATATTTGATTATCATAATTATTTTAATGTTTAAAAATGTTAATAGTGGATAGTTCTATCTTTGTATTGAAAAGATATTAAATCTGTGAGTATGTTGTGCTGTAGGTCATTATTTGGAACCAGTTTTAGTTCATTGTAGCTAAGTAATCTAAACGTAGCTTTATTAGCTGTCAACACATGAAGATCCCTGATAAAGAATTTTTAGGATCTCTGCTTTTTTGTTTTTGTTTGTTTGTTTGTTTTTTGTGGTACGCGGGCTTCTCACTGTTGTGGCCTCTCCCGTTGTGGAGCGGACACGCAGGCCCAGTGGCCATGGCTCACGGGCCTAGCCGCTCCGCGGCATGTGGGATCTTCCCGGACCGGGGCACGAACCCGTGTCCCCTGCATCGGCAGGCGGACTCTCAACCACTGAGCCACCAGGGAAGCCCTAGGGTCTCTGCTTTTTGAGAGAGGATTTCATTAAGCCCTTTTCTTCTATTGAAACCCTTTGTACTCTTATGGATCTTATGTTAGTTATGAAAGGCCAGTTTGATTTAATGTTAAAGACATCTTTGAAGAGATTCTGGTTATTATTGGCTTATTTCTTAAAGCTTGCTCACACATGAGTTTTTTCTTTTTTTTTAACTGTTGGCTGCGCTGCACGGCATGCGGGATTAGTTCCCTGACCAGGGATCGAACCCACACCCCTGCAATGGAAGCGCGGAGTCTTAACCACTGGATTGCCAGGGAAGTCCCTTACACATGAATTTTTAGATCAAGTTTTACCTCTTAGTAAATTTATCTTTCTAAAGGATGGTGATCATGTAAAATTAAACTTTTAAACTGGAAAGCTGTAATTTCTTTTAATCATTGCAACTATTTAGGGGACATAGGGTTTGTTCTCTTTGGTAAAAATGATTTGTGTCATTGTCTTGTTGACAATAGAAGTAGCTAAGCTTATTTCCTGCTTCAGAAGTCATTGAGGAAGTAGGCTCCTTTGGTTCTAGTCTCTGATCCATATGTACTGAAAAGTTGAGCATCTTCCTTGACCTAAAGCCTAGAGTAAGGGATGGAAATGTGTCCATCCATTCTTATACAGCACTTCTCTGGGCCATAGACACATACAGAATCCTCAAACTTTGTATTCTTTGATCCCAGCTGGCTTTCTTTTAGTGAATGCACAAATTTGTATGTCAGTTTATGTTCTCAGCCTTATTTGGATTAATTCATATGTCATGATGGATCTGACTTAAGTCGAACTTGTGTCCACCTTTCTTCTGTTTAGGCTTCTATTAGGAAATTTGGCATGTGCATCATTCTTGTTGCCCATTTTGCTTTCTCTTTCTTTTCAGCAGAAGTTATCGTTTCCTCTTTAATCTGATTATTGAGGTTTTATTAAGAAAGGTTGTAAAGTGCGCTGCTCAAGTGCACCAAGGAGCAGAGAAACTGAAGCTTATTCCTGTTCCCACCTCCCCGTTGAGGTTCCCCTGTCCATCTGAGGTGTGTAAGGGCAGTGAGGTGTGAGGTAGCCATGCTTCAGGTGCCATGTCTGCTAATAGCAGTAGCAGAGGTGACACTGGTGGAGGCTGTCCACTGCCACAGAAGGGCCCCAGGGTATGTTCGAGTAGGATCAGAACCCATTTTTTTGCCAGGAAAAAATTGCTGTGCTATTGCAAAAAAGAAATTATAATTGTTTTAAAAGAAGAAGTTACCTTTTAGGAAAAGCTTGAAGGACAGCATTAAATAATTCATGAAGAAGGTTTGTGTGTACAAGTCTGTAATTTTATGGTGAACAATAAATTTCTCATGTTCTTATAGTTTTAGATGTATCGTGGGCCAGATAACATTTTTCAAATACTTGTTTCTTTTATTTCTGTCAGGGTGCAGCCTTTGTAGAATTTGATGTACATCTTTCAAAAGATTTTGTGCCTGTAGTGTATCATGATCTGACCTGTTGTTTGACTATGAAAAAGGTATGTAGAAATTCCTTTATTTCAAACTCTTACAGTTAGACAATAGGTTTTAAAACTAGGAAGTTTTGTATACACATACTATGCCATTTTACATAAGGGACATGAGCATCTGTAGATTTTGGTATCTGTGAGGAGTCCTGGAACCAATCCCCTGCAGATACTGATGGATGACTATATATTTAATTATTTATTTAGTAGAGTTGGTTAGTTCATTTTCTTAGGGAATTACTGCCAATTCTTTCCTCTCTCAAGCTCCTTCCTACAACATCAAGAGAGAGGGAGGAGTCAGGAATTAATTTTCTAGAGTATTTTCTCTGTATGGCTGAATTTTCCTTTTTTTATGTTATTTAACAAAAAGGATATTACATGTGATTTCTGTATCATTCTGCCACTGTCCCTCTGTTGAGGTAGGAAAGGAGGCTCTCAGAGTGTTTGTTGTCAGGCTCCTTTCTATTTTTGCTTCAAGCTTTTTCTCAAGTTAATAGGCTTATATGATTTGACTAGTGGGAAGAGCCATAGTGAAAAATAAAATTGGAGAAGTGCTTCAGAGCCAGATAGTGGAGAGCCTCAGGGGTTTAGACTTAGGAGCTAGGGACTTCTTTTGAAAGACTTTTGAGCCAAGTAGGGAAATGTTGAGAAGTAAACTTTCAGATGAATGTTTTGATACCTGATGTAAGGACAACTTAAGAGGACAGAGACTAGAGACAAGGGGGGTGGAAATGTGGGCCAAAACTTAAGACAAGCCTGAACTGGAGTAGAGACGGTGAGAATGGAAAAGAGGGCATGATAGAGGAGAAAGTCCAGAAGGAGATTTGAAAAAGCATATAATTTCTATAAAATTATAATTACTGTTGTACAGAAATAACTGTAATAATTATATAGTATCTGGACTTCAGTATACAGGTTAACCAAGTGATTTCTCAGGGACTTAAACTAGGAGGGTCCTTTAAAACCCTTTTCTTTGGCATTTTCTTTAAAACTGTGTTGGGTATCATTTTCCATTGTGTTGATCTAAAGTTAAGGCTGGGAAAACTCACCTACATGTGGGAAAATGGATTAGAACATTCTCTAACACCATATATAAGAATAAACTCGACTTCCGGGTAAGATGGCGGAAGAGTAAGATGCGGAGATCACCTTCCTCCCCACGGATACACCAGAAATACAGCTACACGTGGAACAACTCCTACAGAACACCTACTGAATGCTGGCAGAAGACCCCAGACCTCCCAAAAGGCAAGAAACTCCCCACATACCTGGGTAGGGCAAAGCGGAGAGATCCCCACACAGAGGATTGGTGCCGAGCGGCACTCACCAGCCCGAGAGGCTTGTCTGCTCGCCCGCCGGGGCGCGCAGCGCTGGAAGCTGAGGCTCGGGCTTCGGTCAGAGCGCAGGGAGAGGACTGGGGCTGGTGGCGAGAACTCAGCCTGAAGGGGGCTAATGTGCCACAGCTAGCCAGCAGGGAGTCCGGGAAAACTCTGGAGCTGCCGAAGAGGCAAGAGACTTTTTCTTCCCTCTTGGTTTCCTGGTGCGCGAGGAGAGGGGATTAAGAGCGCTGCTTAAAGGGGCTCCACAGATGGGCGCGAGTCGCGGCTGAAAGCGCGGAGCCCAGTGACGGGCGTGGGACGCTGGGGCTGCTGCTGCCGCCGCCAAGAAGCCTGTGTGCGAGCGCAGGTCACTGCCCACACCGCCCTTCCGGGAGCCTGTGCAGCCCGCCACTGCCGGGGTCCCGGGATCCAGGGGCGGCTTCCCTGGGAGAACACACGGCGCGCCTCGGGCTGGTGCAACGTCACGCCGACCTCTGCCGCTGCAGGCTCACCCCACACTCCGTGCCCCTCCCTCCCGCCCGTCATGAGTGAGCCAGAGTCCCCGAAGAGGCTGCTCCTTTAACCCTGTCCTGTCTGAGTGAAGAACAGACGCCCTCCGGCGACCTACACGCAGAGGCGGGGCCAAATCCAAAGCTGAGACCCAGGAGCTGTGAGAACAAAGAAGAGAAAGGGAAACCTCTCCCAGCAGCCTCAGAAGCAGCGGATTAAAGCTCCACAATCAACTTGATGTACCCTGCATCTGTGGAATACATGAATAGACAACACATCATCCCAAATTGAGGAGCCAGGAGTCAGTGCTGTGCCTCTGA